>NC_092821.1:60535669-61135669 GCF_023375885.2 Dermacentor andersoni
GACCCCCTGGGGACCCACACTGTGATATCATCAGCGTATATGACGTGCCCCAAGCTTGGGATTTCGGACAATTCCTCCGAGAGCCTGTGCACGGCAATGTTAAAGAGGAGTGGGGACAATACTGCACCTTGTGGTGTGCCGATGTTGCCTAAATTGTATGGACCGCTTGTGACTATGCCGAGTTTGACCCGAGCTGTCCGATTGATAAGATCCAGACCCAGGAGACCCTTTACGTCCCTGCTCGGGTCGTGAATAATAGCCCGTTTGATCATGAGCATGGCGTCCTTTGTGGATAATGCCTTTCGAAAGCCTATGAGATTGTGCCTGAAAAGCTCCTGGTTTTCTATGTGTTCTATTATCCTGTTATAAATAGCATGTTCGGCTACTTTGCCAATACAGGATGTAAGTGATATGGGCCTGAGGTTCTCCTTTGTTAGTGGTTTGCCGGGTTTCGGTATAAACGTCACCTTGGCCTCCCTCCATTCCGGTGGGACAGTGCCGGATCTCCAGTGACTATTAATTTTGACCGTGGTTATGTCTATGGCATCATCGTTTCGCAAAAGTTTATTTGTGATGCCATTCGGACCCGGGGCAGATCTCCCATTTAAATTAAAGAGTAAATGCCTTATCTCAGCTGTAGTGAAGTCACTGTCCAAGTCCGGTTGCACTATTCCCGAGCAAGGTTCGCTTATTTCTTCTTCGTTTTCATATTCATTTTTAAGTGGCAGGTACATGTGTGCGAGGTCGTTTGCGACCTCCCTTGCTGTCCGCCCTATAGTTACCTGCTTATGGACGAGTCTGCTTATGGCGAGGTTTGTAGTATCTCTGGAGAGCTTGTCATTAAGTAGGCTCTTCAATAGATTCCATTTTCCTCCTCTGCGAAATCCGCCATCTGCTTCTGAGCAAGCTTCGTCCCATTGTTGACGTGAAAGTTGAGCCGCGTAGGTTTCGATATCACGATTAACTTGGCCGATTTCGGCTCTAAGTCTTCTATTATGTCTGTGACTCTTCCATCTGGTTAGAAGGGAAGTTTTTGCTTCCAGCATGTGAGCTAGCTTGGATTCCATTTTTGGGACTTCGATTTCTGTTGAGACTGCTTTAGTAGCTTTCTTAATCGTTGCCTTTAGTTGATCTAGAAGCTCCTCATAAGATTCGCCATGTATGCTGGTTTCCTTACGCAACTTACGAAAGAGATCCTAGTCCACGTACTCATATTTCCTTAGTGGTGGTGGTTGCATTTGTAAGATGACCTCAATTATGTAATGATCACTTCCTAGATTCTCCTGCAGATTGTCCCACGAGCCTTCAATCCCCCGAAGGAATGTTAGATCCGGGGTTGTATCTCTGGTATTGGAGGTGCCAGTTCTCGTGGGGAAGTTAGCATCTGTAATAAGAGCAAATTTTAACTCACTGGCTATGGTTGCTAAATTAGTACCCTTGACGCTCTGATAACCATAGCCCCATTCTTTGTTGGGAGCGTTGAAGTTCCCAGCCACTACGAGTGGGGCTGTATCTGCCTTACTGGAAATGCGGCTCAAGAGGGTCTTAAAATCTCTTTTCGTATCTTGCGGAGAGCTATAAACGTTAGCGGCTTTTTTGTACTTCAGGATGAGTTCGATCATTTGTGCTTCTAGACAAATCTTGTACTTGGGAAGCTCGTGAGTTTCATAGGAGGTACCCTTTCGAACCAAAGTCGCTATTCCCCGACCTCCTGGTAGGATCAAGGTTTCGGAGTTGTAACGTGGTAGAGAGATATCCTCCTTAGCTAGTGTTTCCTGTAAGAGAATAACATGCGGCTTAACTTTGGCCGATCTAATGAGCTGCTGCAGGGGAGCCTTGCGCCTTCGGAAACTCGCACAATTCCTCTGCCATATTTTAATGTTATTGTTGTCGTTTGAAGCCATTATCATGCCATTGGTTGACTACCCGAACCCCTAGAGTACGCGCTCAGGCTACCGTTTGTGCCTCCGTGGACTGCCGATGCAGCCGCTGCGCTTGCCTTTGCCTTAACTTTGGGCCTTTCTAGTTGACCCACTCGAGCATCTAGATTAGTGATGAGCTCCATGATTTTCGCCAGAGTGCAGTCTATTGTTGCTAACCTTGCGGCTTCTCTGACTTTTATGTGTTTGGAAGGTGCCTCACTCTCTCCCATCTCCTCTGCCTCAGAGGTTTCTAAAACTTCCTCCTCTGTTTCGCTAATGGGAACAGGGTGGGGGGCTTCACGTTTACGCTTGCCAGCCAAGGGTTTTGGAGTCGTTGTCACCATCTGACTACGGGGTGTTTCGGACCCTTCTTTAAAGGATTTGAAAGCCTCCCTGAGCTCAGACAGTTCTTGCCTTAATTTCCGATTGTCTGATTCTAATACCACTATTCGGCGATTTGACTCACGTTCCGGCTGTGCCCTACCATTAGTACTAGACCTTGCCCTTTTCGGTTGTCCTGGTTTCCCAAGGCCTCCGCTCTTGACTCGATCGACCCAGGTTGATCGGGGTTGCGCGTCGACACCAGATTTCTCAAGATCTGGGTTGTCCTCTGGATCGAGAACGCCCCGTGGAGCGGTGGAATGACAAACAAGTCAAAGAAGGCACCAGCCATGCACTGACGGCATGATCACTGGAGGTCCATTTGGGGACTACCCATAAGTTAACGCCCAAGGAATAATAGCCACCCAAAGTGAATGTAGAATAATGAAGGAAACTGGAGACGTGCCGGGGAGTAAACTTTATCTTGCTACCATTAAAGTTTTCTTCTTGAAGCGTAGCCAGAGCTCATGAAGATCCAGGATTGCACCAAACTCGGCAAAGCACAAATTTTTCTTCAACTTCCAAACTTCCTTTCCGAGAAACCAGTGTGGTTTTTCTTTGGAGTTTCGTGTTATGTTCAGGTGGATGAAAATTTTTCATTTTCGTGCTGCTGCCTCTGCCTTGCGGAATATCGGAAAGCTTATTTGCTCAATCAATCAATATATGCATTGTTTCAAGTCGATGGGTATACTGGAATCGTTTGTGAACTGCACATAAACTCACTACCAGGAGACATTGCCGTATGCGCAAAGGACAAAATGTACGTACAAACATACACCTCTGACTCGCAACAGGACAACGCCAGTGACTGTGTGGATGTTTGTACCGTACAAGCGAAAGAAGGAATTGTGGGTATATCACAATTCAGGCAAACCCAAGTGTGATATGTCTTTGGGCATACCATGAACTTTGCATGGTTTAGCCGTGATCAGACTACCCTTCTGATCATCGTTGCAGATTTCACTGTGGACATTTCAAAACCACACAAGAAATGGGTCACTCGGTTTGTGCTAGAAGAGTTTGGCTTGAAGTACCACACGAATCTATGTCAGTCAACTACTCAACAATGGTCGTGTGTAGGTATTTCTTTGGCCGACGTTCTGTCCAAGGTTGTAACCGAACCAATCAATGTACATCACAGTAATCACAAAGCTATTGCCACTGTCATTACCGAATAATGAAAATACATGCACTCCTGTCTAACCCTGTGTGATGTGTTACAGCTTCGCGGACCATCCACCTTCACAGAGCAAAATGGCTCCTTAATTTTTTCTTGAATCGTAACCACAAGTAGCAAGCATGTCTCCGCTTGTAAGCGCCACATTTAAACATTCAACGCCAAATAATTTAGTTTAGTCCCGGTATGGGCATCGGCGGTAGATGTGCCCGGCTTCTCCGCAGTGATAGCAAAGCGGACGGTGGTCGAGGCGCGCCAAACGTCAGTCTTCCTTGGAATGCCGCGGGGGGTGACGGGTTGGCGTGCTGGCGGCGGGGGTGGTGGTAGACGACGGAACTGTGTCGTCACTGAGCCCTGCCGTGGGCGCGCAGGGGGAACGTGACGGTGGGCTACAGCGGCGTACGCCATCGCTTGCGGCTGAGGCTGCGGCGATTCAGGGGCTACTCCGAGTTGTTGTTAGAGCTCCTCACGTACGGCGTTGGCAATCGAAGCCACTTGAGGCTGTGATGACGGGAACAGCTTCTGTAGCTCCTCGCGCACGACCGCTCGGATAGTCTCCCGCAGGTAGTCAGTGGCCAGTGACTGAACTCTGGCGTAGTTTGTCGAGTTAGTGAGGCGGTTGAATTGCCGGTTCCGCATTTCCAGTGTCTTCTCGATGCTAGTGGCCTCGCGAAGAAACTCCTCGACCGTCTGCGGTGGGCTCCGTATCATTCCGGCGAAAAGTTCCTCCTTTACACCAGGCATCAATAGGCGGACTTTCTTTTCTTCGGGCATTTCCGGGTCGGCGGGGCGGAATAGGCGGCTCATTTCTTCTGTAAAAATCGTGGTGGTCTCATTAGGCAGCTACACTCGGGTTTCCAGTAGTGCTTGGGTTCGTCGGCGTACGACGTTTGTGAACGTCTGCAGAAAGCCGCTTCGGAAAAGGTCCTAGGTCCTTAAAGTGGCTTCTCGGTTCTCGAACCACGTCCTGGCAGCGTCTTCCAATGCGAAGAAGACATGTCGCAGTTTGTCGTCACTGTTCCAGCTGTTAAATGTAGCGACCCTCTCATACGTCTCAAGCCAGGTTTCCGGGTCCTCGAATGTTGAACCGCGGAGCGTCGGAGGCTCCCTGGGCTGCTGCAGCACGATGGGGGACGCTGGGGCTGCCATTGGGGTTGCCTCGGCCACAATATTCTTGGTCTTCTCAGGTAGAAGTCCGTGCTCCTGGGGCAGCTATTGAAGACAGCGGCTTGCTCGATTGTCCGGAACTACGTTGGTGTTCTGTTTGTAGTCCGGGCTTGGATCACGGCTTCTCGGGGGCGTCCGTACATGAACGAAAAGCACCTCCACCAGATGTCACGTGGTCGTGACGTTGAAGAACACAGTAGAAATACTGTGAAAGAAAAAACTAACATTTATTAGGCGAACCTGCGCCCGCAAAAACAGGCTACACTTATAGCACAACGATAGCGGCGAACACGGTTGGCGATCGTCGAAAATCTGATCAGCGGGTCAAGCGCGTCGGCTTTTATACAGCAGTCGTCGAATGTTCCAGACTAATCGTTGGGACCCGCGTGCCTTCCACAAAGTTCTACACCATTCGCGTCTGCCGATGAAATGAGATAACATAAGGTTCGGCGACAACAGACAGCGGATAGAAGCATCGATAACTTTCCAGAAACTTCGGATACATGCAGGCCCGTCCCACGCTGTGCGATAACATTTGTTAGGCGGTGAAACGTGTCGCCCAATAAAGACAAACAAGTACACGTGTCAATAGAATGCTTAGAGAAAGAAAGAAGAACGAAAGAGAGGGAGGTTACACAAGGCCACACCCCTCTGGGCAGCATAAGAATGCTGATTCCCTCATACAAACGCAAGGTTCTGCTTCCTGTGTTATTTCCTCAAGCATGTGCATCAATATACAAACGACCACGGTGAAATCGATAGCCTAAATATAACGCCGGGCAGAATGCAGCATCGGCTGCTGCCGCAGCTCAACGTAGGGCCATACTGCTCCTATCCACGGTACTCTACGTAACACCGAATATCTTTCAATACCTTTTGTCGAGCCTAATGTGAGCAGATAATGTGCTTAGTAAATGTTAAACAAAACTTTGGTATACCAAAGGTCTGTTCTACCGTACTCACGGTTCGGGGAACGCCCAAAACGTAAATTCGTGTCGAGTGCAAAGAAATAAGTTATTATAAAACTGGAGAAACAGCCGAAGTCCGATCAAAAGTAACGGAAGTACAGAGAAGCCTGTTGAAACGAATTTTCACATTTATACGTCCGCGTTTTCTCGCTCGAGTGTGTCATTAGTGAGAAAAATGTAACTAGTATGTTTCGTTTATTGAAGTTCCTTTGAACAATGACCGTTAACTAAATAGTCTCACTACATCGTGACGCCAGATTTTCTTCGAACGGCCCATTGACTACAACTAGAATTACACCTGCGGAATCCTTGAAGCGGATTTCAGTGGTAGAAAAACAGCTGTACCGGAGCATCGTTATAAATATTTTTTAAAGCGACACTTCCTTGGCGAACCATTACGGACTTTCCTCACCTTGGCTCCGTACTTTTCTGACACGAACTTGTCCATCGCCTTTTACTATTCGTTATTGCGGAACCGTTTACTTTCGCCCTGATATCCCTGAACCCTTGAAGTTCAAGGAGGCTGGAGAAAGTTGAGCCAACTGCTAACTAGCCAATCCTCACACCTTAAAAAACGCGAATCTTCACATTCTATTAAACATGTTCTGTCGTTTCCTCATCTTTAACGCAGCAAGTGATTGCCTCTTTTTCGTACCTCGCTTCATAACTACGCGTTGGAAGGCATCGTGATTGCGCTTCGAGAACGAAAAGTTTTTTCTTTCAGTTATCATAAATTGCTGCTTTCCGGTTCTCGTTTTTTTTTACTCTTAGCAATTACTCACAGCCGGTTCCTTTTCCACTACCGCCACCCAGGCGATTTTCTGCGCCTTTCTAGCTTTGCGTTTCACGTTCGTTGTTGCCATGTTGCTTACTATACCGGTCGCATACTAGCTGATAAGTTTCCTAGTTCTTTCCATCCACTGTAGGTCGAAATATGTCCCGCACAAACACTTGAACACTCTCGCAACTCATTTAATTCAATAGTTCTCAGCCGTTCTTCGAAATCAATTTTACTCTCAGCTTCCCTGACGTGGGAACTTCTCTTGCCTATAAAACCGTGTACACCTTTATTTCTAGTGTTTCTATAAGCGCCGAATGCGGGGCGTCACACTGACCTTTGGTTGCCATTGAGTCCTTATGATAACCTTGATGTCAAACAAACAATCGCATTTCTAAATGTATGTCCTGGAGCCATTACACTTTTTCACATAACCTGGCTCACCACATACCTATTGTGTCCCCATAACGCGTTGCGTTTCATTATGGCCGCCTTTCTCTAAACTTGCCTGTGTGCACAGGGTCCTCTGTGTCATTTTGTTTGTCGCCGTCTCCAGTCCACTACGCTTCATTTCAAAAATGTATTTGCTTCGCTATATTTAATCATTTCCGCATAAAATAAATTGATGATATTAACGGGCCCTGAAGCACCAGTGACTGACTGTAACCACTGACTGTAAGTAGAGATAAACACGCTGAAGAGATGACTCCATGCTCCTTTCTTTAAGGCAACGACAAATAGCCACAGTCATTGCTGCAATCGGCCAGCCAAGTAAACGATGTGTTGTTCTCATACCTTGACTGGCATCGATTGCTTGTATTCAAGCTCCATATTTATTTTATCTCATCGCGCAAAACCTCATCGCACCTTTCGGAGGTAGACTTCTCAATATAAGATTTCCGGTGGAGTAAACAAACTACAACTGTTTATTATATTCATAAAAGGCTTCGTCAAAAGAATGCTTTAGCGCCGAACATAACAAGTACTTTAAGCAAGAATCACCTATTTAGTTTTTACACCTCTCCAAGCACAATAACACTGGACACGAGAATATCGACATAGAAAACATTTATACTACTTCCTTTTACAATGTAAACGGTGTAGTGAACTGCAGAAATAAATCACAGTTAGTGGTGCATAGAGTCAATGAACCTAACAATAAAACTTTCGAAGTTTTTGACAGAAAATTAGTGGCTACTCTGCATCAGGGTACACAACGTATATAAAAAAAAGTTATTAATGTGTCTCCCTTGCCTGAAAGGCTAAGCATAACAATAATGGTCTGAAGGAAAATTTTGCGGACATACGAATAATACTAGTAACTGTGAAGGCATCATTGCCATCAAGCAAAGAATAATTCGCTTTTAGCATCCCAAGGCTGAGAGATTTCACAAAAGCTATCATTTTGCTTGGGATCAAAATATGTAACCGTTTGCGTGAAAGAAAGAAATGCAATGTTTAACAACGCTTAGTGCATGTCTGAGCGGTGAGTGTAGCCTGTGCCGAGTAAAATAAGAGTGTTTTTTCTTTAGAAATTGGTTTCGAAATGAGACTCTGTTAAGATTAAAGTCGTTGAAAACATGCATTTTCTATGTTGGATTGTACCAACAAGGTACACTCCATCTATTATTATTTTTATTTATTTCCAAATCGCGAGCGCTTTCGCTTTGAGGGAAACTTTGTTTATCTATGTAGTATATCAATATGTGATATTTCTGACAGCACAAAAACTATAACAACAATTAACAGTAACTTAGGTATTATACGATCTGAATGCCTAAGCATTATGACTGGGCTAAGTTATATCTTTAAATTAAACTTGCACCTTAATCCACCTTGCTCATATTTGTAGCAGCCTTAATCCACCTTAATATACATTAATGCAGTCTAATACACTTATTTCCCCTTTAATCGAATTTCGGAAGAGTGCCACGGCGTCCACCCGACGCCGTGGCTGCTCACCGTGGGATTTTGCCTTACAAGCTGCAGCAGGTCCAGCGCCGGGAACGCGACGTCATCACTTGGTTACGTTGGTTTTCTTACCATCCGATGTTAACTACAGACGCTAGCTGGATTTCTCGCTTCATGGGGCATGTAAGGCATCCAACTTCAAAGCAATGCTGTCGCGTTTCTGCTCAACAGTTTTTTGCATGTTGACAAGTGCAGATCCATCTACATGAGTGTATGATCTGAATAGGTCGTGTCATGAAGGTGTAAAAAGCTGACATCAAGTGCCTTTTTATAAGCCCAAACCATTTCCTACTACTCTTTGGAGTAATCGGGCGATTATACGCCGAATTATGCTGTAGTAAAAAAACGATTACTAAATTATATTTGTTAAAACGGAAATTTTAGGCCATGGGCAAGCTGTGAAGCTCTAAAGGTAAGATGATAACATGTACGCTACGCTCTTCTTCGATTTAAACCATGTAGAAACTATTATTAGATATTATAATTTCATAGAAATTTGGCAGCACTGGCCGCCTTCCAAATCTTTGTTACGGCGTAGATGCGAGGCGACTGCATGTTGTGATGCTCAGTTATCCTCACCCGCGTGGCTATCCAGTACTATAATTGCGACCTTCGCGTTCATTGTCTGGAGAATAATGAACAGGAAATATGACTGCGCTTCCACAAATTCCCGAAGCCACGGCACCCGTATTGCTCACGTAGTGGCTTTCGCGTTGCGGTGCTGAGCCCGAGGGCGCCGGATAAAATCCCGGACGCAGTGGCTGCGTTCAATGGCGGCGAAATGCAAAAGCGCTCACGGCACTGCATGCAAGCTAAAGAAACCGAGGTCGCCGAAATTAATCCGGAGTCCCCCATCACGCCGTGCCTATACTCAAACCATGATTTCGGCAGGTAAAACCACAGAATTAGATTTTTTAAGGAGAAAGCCTTATACACCCCATGAAGCCGAAAATCCGGCTAGCGCCGGGCGTTAACATAGCATGGCAAGAAAACATACGTGAACATGTGATGACATTATGTTCCCGGCGCCGGACATACTGCAACTCACATAGTGGAATTCCTTGATGAACCGCCACGGCGTCGGACGGAGGCCATGGCCAACTCACAAAATTGGACTAGGGTGGAGTAGTGTTGCTACAAATTATAGCAAGGTGGCTCAAGGTGAGTTTCGATGGAGATTTAATTTAAGGTTATGTCTGAGACAAGTCCTAATGCTTTCGCATTCAAATAACGTAACGATACTTGAGTGACTGTCAGTTTTATTTAACGAAGAACAGGTTTTTGCAATCTTCGATGTCTGTGATGGCAGCATTTCCATGAGACGTGCGGCTATTGAAGCGAAGTCTGTAGACGCTAAGTCTGTTTCCTCGGCAACGTGGGCTTAGAATCTAGACTGAGGGTCATGGAAAATTGGCTATTTGCCATGATGTTTTCGTCAACCTTCAAAAACATTCTAGCGTTGTTATAAAATGCCCCACATCCTCATCTTTCATGCGCACATACGCAACACCCATGCACAAACGTGCACACGTGCAAACACACACACACAAATAAAACAACAAGATCCACGTTCAAGTTTAAATGATTGACGCTACCACACAAATGTTGTACGACGAAGGTGATAATAAAGCAGCATGTCATGCGATTGCCCCGTTCGCCTTCAAATCTCGGTTCGGATGCAGAAACTGAAAGTCTTTAAGTAAGGTCCCACATGCATCTCCTGTGAAAGCGGAGGACAACCGTGATCAACCAGTTTAGAAAGGCTCGGGTATACGTGCACTGCTTTCTTCCGTTCGCCGCAGCACGTAACCAGTTTTTGCATGACAGGTCTCGCGCTTTTGTCTCACTAGGCTTTCATGCGCTGCCTAATTCTCGCGCTGCTTTTGTCTTTCATACGTCTGCAATAGGTTTAGGACTCCACTATTTGTGGGCGCTCTCTCTGAAAGTATTGCAAAATAAGTGTGGCTCCTTGTAAAATAAAGCTTCAACACACAATCCTTGCCTCTCCACGCATAAGCCGAAAAAGCAAAGCGAAATAAATGTCAAAAGCGTGGTGCTTCGTAAAATGCGAATGATTCGCCAATTTTCAGATTTCGCTTTTTTTTTCGTCTTATGAACATTCACTTCTAATGGTATTAGTATTCTATGCCCTGTTGGGGTCTCGGTGCTGGCGCCCGTTATTGCGAATGGGTCGCAAGCCCCAAGGGTAGCGTTGGCCTGGCGGCCTGGGGCACTGGAAGCATCCGAAGGTCCCGGCAAAGCAAGAGAAGACTGGTAACAGAACAACTTGTTTATTCTAACATAGCAAAAGAGCGGCCGGTCAGGTCGACCGAAGTGGAGAGACGGGAGAGCACGTAACTCAACAGTACAAATCGGAGCCTCTCTCCTGGCGTCCGGGGGCAGCTGCTCTTATACTCTCGGCGTCGCGGGCCAGAAGGAAGGTCACGGGATGAGCCCACGCGACGGCGGAGCATGAGCCCACGACGGCGCGCACGGTCGAGCCGAGAGACATGGTGAGCCGAGTGTAGTGACGCATCGCCAACCCGCCGACGGACAGACCTCCTGGCACCTCACTTGGGGAGCTCCGCTCCCCGGCTGCCGCGCTTTGACAAGCGTGGGCACACACACACACACGCACATACGAAGACACGTGGCACTGAAACACGCCTGGACACGCTTGGCGGGGAGGCGTTGCGGCGGCGTCGAACGGGCCAAAATGTCCGCCGCTTTGAACGAAGCCCACGCGTCCGTTGCATCCGCGCCGGCATTACCGCGCGTTGTAGGCGAAACGTAACAGACCGCCCCGCCGGGGGAAGGAGATCCCGATGGTCAGGGGACTGCATCCGCTGTCCGGAGGGATGTCGCTCGATGATGCTCATAACCGAAGTCGGGCGTCCTTTGGCGTTTCTTGAGCGCAGCGCACAGAGAAGGCCTCGTTCTCACGTTCAGGTGCACACAGGACACTGCAAAGTGACTTCGGGAGAGTTGACATTTTTGTTCTCGTTTCCGGCAAGCGTTAGAACTACGCCGAAAGTCAACCGCTCAGTCAGCAAGCACGGCACAACCCTCACTAAGCCCTGCCAGGCTCTTTCCCCTTTTATACTGCTGCCTAGTTCCTTACAGTAGTTTAGCAGCACTCAGAACGCGTCCACAAATCGGAAAATTGCACTAGAAAGCACATCATCACTTTGAAACACTACACGAAAGCAATAGGTTAAAAATCCTGCCTCAGGAAGAAAAACATCAGTAACAAGCAATTTTGAGGCTGATTCCCACGTTAGGGGCTTCGACTTAAGCCATCGGCGTTACCGTTGAGACTCCCCTTTTTGTAACGCACCTCAAAGGAATATTGTTGCAAAGCGAGGCTCCAGCGCAGGAGGCGGCCATTTTTGGGAGAGATGGTCTGCAGCCATTGGAGAGGGCAGTGATCCGTCTCAATGATAAACCTCGAGCCAGCTAGGTAACATGACAATTTCTGAACGGCCCACACGATACACGCACACTCTTTCTCGGTGGCGCTATACGCCTGCTCACGACTCGTCAGCTTACGACTAGCATACAGGACGGGGTGTTCTACTTCTCCATTTTCCCGTTGGCACAGTACAACACCCATGCCTCGCTCACTAGCATCACACTGAACAACGAACCCTTTTGTGTAGTCGGGCGATCGTAGCACAGGCTGGCTTGTTAGGGCGCTCTTTAGGGCGCTAAAAGCTCTTTCCTTTGCCTCGTCCCAGACGACTGTTTGCGGCTCTGTCTTTCTTAGAGCATCCGTTAGGGGAGCCGCGATATCAGAGTACCTGGGGATGTACGTCTGATAGTAGCCGGCGACACCTAAGAACGACCGAATATCGGTCTTCGTGCGCGGTTGCGGGAAGTCTCGCACAGCGGCCACCTTTATTTCAGAGGGGCGCCGACGACCCCGACCAATCACGTGTCCGAGGTAGACAACCTCGGCCTGTGCTAACTGGCACTTGGGAGCCTTGACTGTCAAGCCCGCATCGCGCAGGCGGGTTAGCACTGCCCGCAAGTGCGCCATATGCTCAGGCCAAGATGCGGAGAATATCGCTACGTCGTCTAGATACGGTAAAGCGAATTCTTGCTGTCCCCGCAACACTTTATCCATGAGGCTTGAAAAGCAGTATGGCGCGTTCTTCAAACCAAAACTCAAAACTTTAGGACGGAATGTCCCCATTGGTGAAATGAATGCCGCATACCTACTAGCCTCTTCTGTAAGTGGAACCTGCCAATAACCCCTGACAAGATCTAGGGTGGAAATAAACTGAGCGCTACTCACCCTCTCAAGGCGCTCCTCGATGTTAGGGATCGGATAAATTTGATCCTTAGTGATGGAATTAAGCCTGCGGTAGTCGACGCAAGGACGAGGTTCCTTGCCCGGTACCTCAACTAAAATCAAAGGGGAGGTATAATCACTCTCACCCGCCTCAATAACACCGAGCTGTAGCATTTTCTTTACCTCAGCCTCCATAATATCGCTCTGGCGGGGTGACACCCGGTACGCCTTGGATCGTACTGGCTCTGGGGAGGTAAGCTCTATGTCATGAGTAAGGACAGAAGTCCTACCAGGCCTCTCAGAGAACAGACCTTGAAACTCTTGTAAGAGCTGGTGTAGTTCGGTTTTCTGCTCAGGCGACAGCGATGCTTTACTTATTAAGTCACTAATGACTTGATCGGTGTCTTTCCTGTTCGTCACTGAGCCTAGTCCCGGAAGCTCGACCGGAAGCTCTTCGGGAACGTTTACCATCATGCACACCACTGCTTCCCGTTGCTTATAGGGTTTGAGCAGATTACAGTGGTAAACTTGCTGTGCTTTCCGCTTTCCTGGCAAACTCACCACGTAGTTAACGTCCGACAGTTTTTGAACAATCCGTGCTGGGCCCTCCCACTGCACGTCGAGTTTGTTCTTTAGCGATGTGCGCAATATCATGACCTCATCGCCCACCTCAAAACGACGGGCCCTGGCTGTCCGATCATAATAAACCTTGGCCCTCTGCTGGGCCTCTGCCATTGCTTCACCTGACAACTCCTGTGCCCTTCTTAAGCGTTCGAGGAGCTTAAGCACGTACTCTACCACGACTGGGTCGTCGCCCCTGCCTTCCCATGATTCTCGAAGCATGCGAAGCGGAGATCGCAGCGAGCGACCGTACACCAGTTCAGCTGGCGAAAACCCCGTAGCCGCATACGGCGCGGTCCTTAATGCAAACATCACTCCAGGCAGACACAGCTCCCAGTCAGTTTGATGTTCAAAACACAATGCTCTCAACACGCGCTTCATGACGGAGTGGAGCTTCTCAACGGAATTCGACAGGGGGTGGTGCACTGAGCTGTGTAACAGCTTTACCCCGCACCTTTCGAGAAAGGCTGTCGTCAAAGCGCTAGTAAACACTGTACCCTGATCTGACTGGAT
Source organism: Dermacentor andersoni (assembly GCF_023375885.2). Taxonomy (NCBI): domain Eukaryota; kingdom Metazoa; phylum Arthropoda; class Arachnida; order Ixodida; family Ixodidae; genus Dermacentor; species Dermacentor andersoni. The sequence continues at coordinate 60,549,462 of NC_092821.1, forward strand.
TTCTGCAGGAAAACCAACTCGCGCAAATATGGACAGTAGTGCATTGACTATCTCAACTGAGCTGAGTTCTTTAAGCGGCACTGCTTCAGGGAACTTTGTCGCTGGGCAGATCACAGTCAAAATGTGTCGGTACCCCGTGGCTGTTACCGGCAGAGGTCCCACTGTATCAATAACGAGCCGTCTAAAAGGCTCCGTAATGATAGGTACCAACTTCAACGGCGCCCTCGATTTGTCCCCTGGCTTGCCCACCCGCTGACAGGTGTCGCATGTCTTCACAAAGTGGGCTGCGTCCCGAAAACACCCTGGCCAATAGTACTCTTGCAAGAGACGGTCCTTAGTTTTCTTAACTCCTAGGTGTCCGGACCACGAACCCCCATGCGACAAGCGCAACAGATCCTGACGATAGCATTGAGGCACGATCAGCTGATCGAACTCCACTCCCCTGCGGTCTAGATACTTCCGGTACAGGACCCCACCTCTTTCCACAAAGCGAGCATTTTTCTTGGCGATACCTTCCTTGATAACGCAGCGTATGTTTTCTAGGCTGCCATCCTTCTTTTGCTCGGCTATCAAAGCCGACCGGCTGACTTTTAGCAACCTGTTAAGTCCGTCTGACGTAGGCGCGATGAGCAAATCTGGAGACAGCTCTTCTAACTTTCCCGTGTCGGGATTTTCCTCTCCAGTATCTGGTGCCTTTAACGCTACAGGCTCAATTTTATTCAGTTCGGGTGTGCTCTGAATACCAGCTTGCTGCGCCTCTGACCCTTTCTCATCGTTCAACAACGTTGGCCCCGCAACTACCGCCTTTGCAGGGAGCTCCCGAACCTTCGATCTGGTTAAGGCCTGAACGCTAGCCTCACCAAACAAAAGCCCCTTCTCGCGCAGGAGGTGATCGGACCTGTTCGAAAATAAGTACGGGTACTGGGGGGGCAGCATCGATGACACTGCGGCCTCCGTCTCAAGTGCTCCGAAAGGTCCTTCAATAAGCCCTTTTGCTACCGGCAGACACACGCTATGAGCTTCCACTGCTTGCTTGATCCATGCGCACTCGCCCGTGAACATATCGGGTTCTACGTAAGAGGGGTGAACTACATCCATTGTAGCTGCGGAATCGCGAAGCACTCGGCACTCTTTCCCGTTCACGAGGAGGTCTCGCATGTAAGGCTCGAGAAGCTTCATGTTCTCGTCAGTGCTGCATAAAGACAAAAACACGACTTTTGTTTTTGTTTCTGGGCACTGCGCCGAAAAGTGACCCGGCTTCTGGCACGTATAACAAACGCGCGCTTGCCTCGTCTCGAACCGCTTTCTGCGTTCGGCTTCGGTTGCCGCCGTCTCCGTACGTTCGGTCGGACTGCTTTCACTTGCATCCGAACTACGTGTGTCCCCCTTTTCTCTCATGGGTGTGAACTTCGGCCTCTCAAACTTGGAGCCAAATTCACCCTTTTGACCGTCCTTAGCTCCGCGAGCCCGACGCGTCACAAACTCCTCGGCTAACTCAGCGGCTCTAGCCACCGTACTAACGTCTGGCCTATCCAAGACCCAGTACCGCACGTTCTCAGGTAACCGACTATAAAACTGTTCTAGCCCGAAACACTGCAGAACTTTCTCGTGGTCACCAAACGCTTTCTCTTCTTTGAGCCACTCCTGCATGTTTGACATAAGCCTGTACGCAAACTCTGTATATGACTCACTTTTGCCTTTCTCATTTTCCCGAAACTTCCGACGGAACGCCTCCGCTGACAGCCGGTACTTTTTTAGCAGACTCGATTTCACTTTGTCGAAATCGTCTGCCTCCTCTCTCTTCAAGCGAGCGACTACGTCGGCCGCCTCGCCGGGCAACAAAGTGAGCAAGCGCTGTGGCCACGTTTCCCGAGAGAACCCCTGCTTCTCGCACGTTCGCTCAAAGTTAACCAGGAACAAACCAATGTCCTCTCCAAGCTTAAACGGCCGCATCAGGTCAGTCATTTTGAACAATACTCGTTCTCCTGCACCGTGTGCCTGACTTCCATTACGAGCGCGTTCCATCTCTACCTCGAGACGCTTCATTTCCAAAGCGTGGTCGCGCTCTTCTTTTTCTTTCTCTTTTTGTTCTTTTCGTTCACGCTCCTGTTTCTCTTTTTGTTCTTTAAGTTCGCGCTCCTGTCTTTTTGCCGTCTCCCTCTCCTCAATGGTCTCAAGGCATTCCGACAGCTCGTCATCCTCAGCTTCTAACTCAAGAATAGCCCTTAGCAGTTCTGGTTTTCTGAGTTTGTCTGAGACATCCAGACCCAACTCTCTTGCAAGCTCCAGCAATTTCAGTTTGCGCAACGACTTCAAATCCATGGCTGCTCTGAATGCTGCTTTCTCTACTGCCTACTATTGTCTTGCCGCAAACTAACCCGGCAGCAACGACAACCACAATTACCAGCTCTGTTTCTGACACTAACAAAAGCCTGGCAAAACTCAGAAGAAGAAAGTCCCGCACTCACCAAACCTCGCAGCCAAGAATTCAGCGCAGTCGTTCCGCTGCAGGCAACCAGTCATCACACAGGGCTCGTTGCACTGCTCCCGGATGGTCGTTGTGCTGCTCAGCATACATTCAACCGCATCTCTTCGCTGCTGGCCTCCGTTGTCGCGATCTCACCGCTGGCAACCAGCTGTTGGGGTCTCGGTGCTGGCGCCCGTTATTGCGAATGGGTCGCAAGCCCCAAGGGTAGCGTTGGCCTGGCGGCCTGGGGCACTGGAAGCATCCGAAGGTCCCGGCAAAGCAAGAGAAGACTGGTAACAGAACAACTTGTTTATTCTAACATAGCAAAAGAGCGGCCGGTCAGGTCGACCGAAGTGGAGAGACGGGAGAGCACGTAACTCAACAGTACAAATCGGAGCCTCTCTCCTGGCGTCCGGGGGCAGCTGCTCTTATACTCTCGGCGTCGCGGGCCAGAAGGAAGGTCACGGGATGAGCCCACGCGACGGCGGAGCATGAGCCCACGACGGCGCGCACGGTCGAGCCGAGAGACATGGTGAGCCGAGTGTAGTGACGCATCGCCAACCCGCCGACGGACAGACCTCCTGGCACCTCACTTGGGGGGCTCCGCTCCCCGGCTGCCGCGCTTTGACAAGCGTGGGCACACACACACACACGCACATACGAAGACACGTGGCACTGAAACACGCCTGGACACGCTTGGCGGGGAGGCGTTGCGGCGGCGTCGAACGGGCCAAAATGTCCGCCGCTTTGAACGAAGCCCCGGCGTCCGTTGCATCCGCGCCGGCATTACCGCGCGTTGTAGGCGAAACGTAACAGCCCACTTCAGGTGTTTAGGGGCTATCTATCTATCTATCTATCTATCTATCTATCTATCTATCTATCTATCTATCTATCTATCTATCTATCTATCCATACTGACCCAAGTTGTCTATAAGCATGAACTACTAAATAAGTGTTCATGGCTGTGATGCCATCAGGCTTGGTCCGTCGTTCTTCCTGCTTTGTCATCCTACTCTAGTCCTGCCGTCGTCGTCCCGCCTTCCACCCATTTCCAATGGACCGACTTGTCTAACAGCTTGGTGCACCACGTACGTGCTCGTGATTGTGATGCTGTCACGGCCGTTCGATATTCGTAATTTGAGCTTCCTAAATTGCCTCTGTTAATGCCATAGTCATGACCCCAGCGTCTTCATCAGGCTTCGTAATTTAGTCGTCATTACGCCACTACCATCATACTCTCGACGCCATCCGATAGTTACCATACCACTTTCATGCCATCATCGTCACTGCGACGTCGTTATGCAGTCGTCGTCATGAATTTGTTGTCATCCCAAGTAGAAAGTATCTGATTTATTTCACAAAACAGTTTGCTGGCTCTCTTCAAGAAAGAAAGCCATTTGAGGTAGAAAAACCTTATCAAACCAAGGTATATATATATATATATATATAAAATTTCGCCGCAGTCGTAGCCGTGATGTTGTGTATAAAGCCGAAGTGCGATAACATCATGGCCGCGCGCCGTATGCTGTGGGCGCGAGCGAAAGCGTGCGATGCTGAGCCGAGTAGGGTGACTGTGACTCGCGCAAGCAAAGGAGAAAGGCGAGGAGGAAAGGCACTGTTTGCCACCGCGCTCAAGGCACCGGTGGGAGGGACTCGCTTTACTCCCGTGGCCCCTGCCTATGGGCGTAGCTAAGCACTGCCGCACGGCCCCTATTTCGAAAGTACTCAGCGATAGTGACAGAGTCTATATGCGCGAGAGCTGTTTGTTTCGTGTGCGCGGTGTTCTCACCATCAGTTCGCACTGAAGCGAGAGGCAGTACGAAGTTCACTTTGCTCGCTGCTGCCCCCGCGCATTGTCACGCCAGGCTTTTTACAGCCAGTGCAATACCGGGGCGACCGGCGGCGGGGTGAAGCAGGCGTTTAGCCCTGCCCATACGTGGGCCGATACCGAAGATAGTGTAATGCCGGACCAACCGGCGGAGGAGGTGAAGCACGCGTTAAGCACTCTCCATACGTAGGGCAATCCAGAAGATAATGCAATACCGGTGGTGGTGGTAAACATTTATTTCACTTATTTACAGAGAGAGTTGAGGACGACCTTCAGGGCCGGCCCCTTACAAAATCTAGGAGGGTTCCCTAGTCCGGGACCTCTGTGGCCTCCGCGGCGGCTCGGGCCCTAGCCGCGAGAGCCCTTTGGCTCTCTAAGGTAGAGCAGACGAGCAGGGCAGCCTCCCAGCTCTCTCGGCTGGGTTGGGGGGAAGGGTAAGCCGGGTATGAAGGGCAAGCTCACACCATGTGGAAAACGTCCGAGAACGCATGACCACACAGTGGGTACTCCCCAGACAATGCAGCGTTAAAGTACTGTAGTACTGCCGGGCACAGTACCGTGTTAGTATAGAGACGGGGGAGCCAGCGCTCCTTTGCCTTGGTCAAACCTTTAGCGGGGGGTTAAAGCGACCATGGACGGATTGGTAGAGCTGAGTGATTTCGCAGAAAGTAGTGGCCGGATTTGGTTCTAGATTCTCAGACGGCGGGTGTTGAAGCGATGCCCGGTGGTTGAGCGCGCGAACTGAAGCATCAGCGGCCTCATTTTCTTCTAAACCCGTATGTGCTGGAGTCCAGATGACGCTACGCGTCCCGGGACGGACCCGGTACTCGCATTCTCGTAAGATTTTGGCGGCGCGTCTGGCTGTGCGCACTTTTTCAGTTTAGGCAGCCACCCGGGGAGTCGGTGATGATGACTCTGGAGTCAGGATCTGCCCCGGCGTGCGCTATGGCGACTTCCTCCGCATGTGTAATGTTGGGGGAACAGAAAGTGAGGCCCTGAACGTGTTCGTTTTGATGGATCAATGCCGCGGCGTACCACCCCCCACGGTGTGGGCCGGCAGCGTCTCTATAGAAGACCCCATGGCGCGATCCATAGCGTTCACTGAGGGCCGCCACGCGCGTAGAGCGGCGGCCATCGTTGATTCCCTTAGCCATGTTTTGGGGCAGAGGGTGTTCTTGTAGCGCATGGCACCAGTCCTCTGGGTTTGGAGTCCGATCCTCTGCCTGTGCGGTGTGTTATATGTAGGTGGTCTACGAGGAGTTTTGCTGCAGGCGATTAAACCGTAGATACTGGTTGTTCAGGTGCGCTTCCCGAAGTTCCCCGAACGTCTTGGTCATCCCCAGTTCGATGAGCCTTTGATTCGACCTTGCGATGGGAGGGTCGAGAACGCGTTCATAAAATTTCCTTAGAATAACCTCAAGGGCGCTCTCGTCGCATTTTCGCAAGCGCAGGTAGGGTGCCGAATATAAGATTCCGCTGGTCACGAATGCATATGGCAGCCTCAAGGCTTCTGTGCATCGGAGACCCCCCTCCCCCCGTTTGTCGAATACCCGGCGGACTATGCGGCCCACCTGGTCCCCTACCTTGCAAAGCTTCTGCAGGGTTGTGTTGATCTTGCGGTGCATTTTGATGAAGAGTCCCAACACTATGATCTCGTCGTGTTCTGGTATTGGTCCGCTACCGAGGGATAGGGTAATTTGGGTTGTACACTTTCTGTTTTGCCGAAGGATACGAATTCCGATTTCGTTGTTGAACATTCGAGGCCACGGCGGCGATCGTAGCAATACCGGACTGACCCGCGGTCGACGTGAAGCAGGCGTCAATCACTCCCGATACGTGGGCCATACCGAAGATAGTGCAATACCGAACCGACCCGCGGCAGTGGTGTACAAAGCGTTAAGCACTCCTCATACGTGGGCCGATCCCGAAGATAGTGCAATGCCGGGCCCACCCGCGGCGGAGGTGTACCAGGTGTTAAGCACTCCCCTTACGTGGGCCGATCTCGAAGATAGTGTTATGCTAGGCCTACCGCCGGATGATGTGTAGAAGGCGTTAAACATTCCCCATACGTGGGCTGATACCGAAGATAGTGTAATGCCGGACCAACCAGCGGAGGAGATGACGCAGGTGTTAAGCACTCTCCATACCTGGGGTGATCCAGAAGACAATGCAATACTGGGTCGACTCGCGGTGGAGGTGAAGCAGGCGTTAACCACTCCCCATACGTGGGGCAATCCCGAAGGTAGTGCAATGCCAGGGCGACCCGCGGCGGGGGAGTAGAAGGCGTTAAGCACTCCCCATACGTGGACCGATACCTGAGATGGTGCAAAACCGAGCCGACCCACGGCGGAGGTGCAGATCGCGATTAAGGGGCCCACATAGACAGCATCGCTACTCATCCGTCTTCACAGAGTGGAAGTTACCGTAATGGTTGAATTCTCAAAATTGTTCTATCGCAAAAGTATCAAAGCGCCCAAGCATTCCCTCTTTCATGTTTTCCAATGTTTGATTGGTCTTTGGCATTGAAAAGCTCGACAATGTACCAGAGGAACGCTTCAGCATCGACGTCCTCACTTAAGTGTCCGATGATGTTACGTTCTGTTCATGAAGCAGCTTTATATACACGGTGTTTCAGCTAGCTTTAGCGAGAGTTTAAAGATGTGCCGATGCAGTTTAGGACGACGCGACCAAATCCATGTTGCACACTTTTGTATGTAGTGCATCACGCTATTTTTTGTGATCATTAGTAAAGTATCGTTAACCAACTTCTGCAGCAACGAAATAAGACACAAATTCCATTAGAAGGCTGTAGAGCGCTTTGTAAATTGTCTGATAAGACAGTTCAGACCTTTTTATTTATTAAGTGTTAGTGTTTTTCAGCTTACTGCGGATGCCGGCGAAATACAATAAAATGCTGCGTAACATACCTCCTTGCGCACCGTGATTGCAGGGCTCCCAAATTGTCCGTGTACGAACGAACATAACATCTAGCAGTGCGTGCTGCCGCTTAGAAGGCGACAGGGCAGTGACGGAGGTGTTGGCTGTGCGATTTACGCGAGCGATGTGCTTCCCTCGCGGCGGTTCATGATAGCGATAAGGAGACGCAGCGGCAGATCACCCTGCTAGATGCTATGTTTCTTTGAACTCGGGCAGGTGGGAGCGCTGCAATCACGGCGCGCAAGCAGGTATGCCCAGTGGTATTTTTTTCATATTTAGCGGGCATCCGCAGTAAGCTGAAGAACAGTAATACTCGATAGAAATTTAGAAGTGGTCTAATATGACGTATTGCAAAGCGCTCTACAACTTTTTAATTGCTATTTCTTGTTTAACTTTGTTGCGTCGGAAGTTCGTAAAACAATGTTCACAAATTATCCAATTAAGCAAAGTATAAAAATTTACATGGCACACTACATACAAAAGGCAGCAACATGCCTTTGGTCGCGTCGTTTTAGAGTGCATCGGCATATTTTTAAAGCCTCGTTAAAGATAGCGGGAACACCATATATATATATATATATATATATATATATATATATATATATATAGGGTGTGTTTTTTAGCTGCACCACATTTTTAAAATTGGAACAATATAAATCAGCGAAATGTTATATTCACTAGTCGAGTGCACAGATTGGCGGCCTCTAGACACAGAGAAATTGCCGCACTTACATGCGTAATTAGCGAAGTTACGGCACTTAACTTTTTAATTATCAACAATAGGTAGCTACAGCAAATGAGTACTTTTGGGCCCGTCCTTGCCACTACCTATACCAACGATAACGATTAAATTTTGAATAGCTAATTTTATGTGCAAGCCACGGGAGCAATTAGTTCCCCCTTGGCAGGCTCCTGACACCGAAACTGGCTGGAAAAAGAGCGTCTGTGTCGTCGATGTCCCCTCCCCCCCTGCCTTTCGTCACGTCTACGAGGTCACCACCGGTCCGGCCCGCGAGCAGTTTGCGTTATCTCCTAGCTATCTGCGGTGTTGGCCTAGCGCTTCAATGCCGGCAATGCGCCAAATTTACTTCATCATTCCGTTGCACGCCACGTGTTCACTACTTCAGACGAAACGCCATTTCAGGGGCCCAAAGGAATGACGAAGCATATTTGGCGGCCCGCCATTCTCTGAAGCGCTAGGCCAACGCCGCCGACAACAAGCAGATAACGCAAGGTGCTCGCCATGCAGCACCGTTGGTGACCTCGGAGACATGACGAAAGGCGGTGGGGGGGGGGGGGGGGGGGGGCGACATCGACGACACAGACTCTATTCTTCCAGACAATTTTTGTTTGAAGGAGCCTGCCAAGGCGGAACTAATTTTTCGCGTCGCTCCCACATGAAATTCGCTGTTCAAAATTGAATAGTTCGTATATGTAGTGTCGAGGACGGGCCCAACAGTACTCATTTACTGTAGCTACCTATTGTTGATAATTCGAAAGTTAATTGCCGTAACTTCGCTAATTACGCACGTAAGTGCGCCAATTCTCCGGTATCTAAGGGCCGCCAATTTCTACACTCTGATGCTGAACATAACATTACCGATATTTATATTTTTCCAATTTTAAAAACGTGGGCCAGCTAAAAAAAAACTCCCGGTACATATATTGGCAGGTCTGTTTCTTTACGAGTGTGTTCAGACGCTAACGCAACATTGTTTTGCTATATTGGGTTTTCCTTGTCGGGCGCCGGTAATATTAGATTCGGCATGCGTCTACGCTTTTGGTCGGTCGCTTTCGCAACGCCATCATGTTGCCGCTTTTCGGTGTTCACGCGCTGGTGGTTGTGAGGATTGGGAGGTCAATCACAACGCTCGTAATCAGTTGTCAAGATTGGAGTCGGGCATGAATTAGAAGGTAGCTGGCCCATGTCGTCGTATACACACTGAAGACGTTGTTGAAGGGGGGACTGCTTCTCATCGAGAACGAGGAATATGGGTTTATTTACAGTATCTACATAAGGACGTTGCAGTTCATCAGTCTAGCATGACTGCGAGAGAAAGTGTACTCAAGCAGCCGCACAAGAGCCGTTTATAAACACTCGGTCCTCCCTCGATCCCAAGGTGAGGGAAACGTTCGACCAGTCATCGTAAACGACTCGCCTCTCTGCACGAGGTGTTACTCACACACACTTCCTCACAGGTTCACGGTCCTCAACCGAGGTCAGGTGGTCTTCGCCGAACTCGGGTCTTACGTCAGGAAAGGTGCCTTTTATTCTCCGAGCTGACCCCCGCAGCGCGGCCAGTTGCCCATTGTGTTGCGTCTCGAACTGCGCGTGGGAAGGGGCCTTCAACTACGTTCCGTCGGGGACTCCCTCGTTCACAGCAGACCAGGTTGGTGGTGGCGGATTCAGGCACAAAGCCTGCTTTGTCGCACTCATCTTGGCTCCAGCGACGGAGAGTCAAGGACGCCCATATTGTTCTCCACACACAGTCGACTTAGTCACGACGTGGCTAGAGGTTTGCGGGGGCGTTCCAGGAAAAGTTGACGCCCGCTGTCGCAACTGGCTGGCAAAACGGCCGTTCTTAAAATGGTATAACACGGCGCATATGGCTCGAACGCTTTCGCTATTTCTAGACAAAGGCGCTCTTGCATCATCACGTTACGCGGACGGTTCAAGATGTTTGATCAACTTCGAAAACGAAGTTGATCACCAGCGTGGAGGCTGAAAAAAATCGGAGGCCTTTGCGGCGCAGGTAGCACAGTCACAGCGTAAGCTGGAGAACCGGCTACATAGAGGCTCCATTTTCGGCACCACGCACTACAGGTCTTCGCGGCGAAGTACCTTCGCGCTTTCACAAGAACGATCTCATTTGTCCGGTCGGAGTCGTCGGCGACCTGCGGCGTCACGATAAATAACGGATAGACAAGTGACGTGTGGGCATCTGGCGTCCGCGCTTGTTACCATGGTCGCCGCGTTGTTTAGGCACATCCTGTTGGCCTGCACACTTCTAACCCTTATTTTGTACATTTATCCTCGTCGCCGGGCTGGCTGACTGCCTGCCTCCTTGCACCGGCACGATCTTAAACTATGCTTTGGAGATTCGATGAAATATATGTGCCATGACAAAAAAAAATGCTTCTAGAGAGTTTCGTAGTCGCATACTTGATCTTCCGTACGCTTGGATGAAGCGGTTTTTATAAGTTTACCGTGTGCTTGAATTGAATACATTAGCGGGCAGAAACGCACGAGCAAAAAAAGTACAAAATACGTAAGCAGGTGTTTTGTGATTTAGTGCCTGCTGTCAGGCAAGTCGAAGACATTACCACACATCCTGTCGAACGTACTATACCAACGCACTTCTTCAGGCCTCCAACCACTGTATTGACAATAGACTTGAGGAACTAGACGTTCAGAAAAATTATGGCGCGATTCAACAGTGGAAATGTGGCATAAGCTGTATTTACAATTTTGTCGATCAACAATAGCGGTAACGTCACCATAAGGGCAGTCTACTCTTAAATCTAAGCCATTGGTGCCGCCATGCCTGGCATAGCTCCTGCTTAAATAGAAACAAATAATTTGTAAACCTTTCCAAATAACTTATATAAAAGTAGCGTACATAAGCCACAGAAACATGCTGAATTATAGAGCGTGCGCAGTGAAGAGAGCGTTAATATTGTTTTGGGTAAGGCACCTACGTTCCTTTACGTACACTATTTCTTACTTTCAGGTGTCGCGCCTCCTGCACAATGTGGATGCCCCCCCCCCCCCACTCAAAATGCCTAAAACCTTCGTTTGTGTACTTTGTGTGCCTTATGCTCGTATGCACATTCAGAGAATCCAACCGCTTAAAAAGTGCTAAATGATCAGTGAAACCCACCTCATCATAACCGTTGATGATAATGCGTATAGCATTCAATCAGTATTGCAACACAAGGTATTGCAGCCGTCGATACGAGTTTTGTTTGACGCGAGTACTGCAGCAGGATTCCTCCTTCGCGTTTCCTTCAAAACACTCGGCGCCATCTCATGCCGCCGCCGCCGCCGCGAAGCGTGTGCGTTACCTCCGAAACGCATTTCGCGCCGATGCATGCGAACGCTAAAGAACGCGTCATGAGGCTGCCAGAGCACCTCTCTCGCGCTTCTTTCTGTACACCCAGCCCCATATAATGGTTCTGTCGAGCAGTCGGCGCGTGGCTTTCGAGACGAGAAGCATGGCCTGAGAATATTTCCCTCGAAGACCAAAGTTGGCGTCAGGTTCATTGAAGAACGGCATATCCCTTGCGCACTATGGGGCAGCTCGCTGAAGCTTTGACGTGAAATGCCTTCATCGAAAATTACTCATGTCTAATGCATTTGTGCTGCAGACGCCTAAGTCCTTGAGAATCCGTTCTGACTTGGGTGCGATTCCGCTGAGCACCACATAAATTTATAGGATATTTTTACTAATTGTAACGTGGCACATTTCCAGTTGCACGTACATAGCTATTCAGCTTGATCTCAGTGACGTTTACTGACGAGCGGCGCACACTTGCTGGTACATATCCAGTGCTCCAAGTCGGCGTCGAAGATGTTCTTCGAGGAGCGGCACCTGCCCATTCCAGCATCTACAATGCCCCATGTCGGCTTGAATGTGGTTCGTTGAAGACTGACACATATACGCAAATCGCCACATTCTAAGTGACTCATGTTCGCCTGACGGTTAGTTTTGAAACCTGTTCCCGCAGCACTGCAGCCTGATGCGTTGCCTATTCGACCGCGGACTACACAGTTACGCATGTCGGCGGGAAAAACAATTAGATACATACATACATACATGCATACATACATACATACATGCATACATACATACATACATACATACATACATACATACATACATACATACATACATACATACATACATACATACATACATACATACATACATACATACAAGAAGACTGATACAAACAAACGTAAACAGAAAGCTCAACAGCCCTCACGCAGTGCGTGAGGTACCCTAAAAACGCCAACACAATAAAAGCTCATCATAGCGCACGCAGACACAGGCAGTTTCCACAAGGCACTTCGTTGCATGCTCAGGAAATGTTGACAAAATACTTGGAGGACGGTTAACCTTCGCCTTTAAGAGTGGAACGCGACAGTACTGAAAGATCCCTGACTGCTTCTCAAGCTTCCCGGCAACTGCAGCATATGTAACCATTATGTTTACCAGGAAACGCTCGCGGCGAACGCTGTACACTAAAGCGGGCTTTGTGGTCGAAACGCGGCTTCTTGCATGGACCGCAATGCGGCGCAGGCGAGCGCAATCTAGAAATGTGTCAAGGAAGCGGGCGCGCCGCTCCGTGAACTTTGAGATATTTACTCGGAGACGTGCGTAAATGGCGGACTCCGTCCCTGATCTATGCATTGTAGAAACGCTGGAAAAGGGGTTCGTCTGAGTTTTCGCGTAAAATAATTATGCTTTCTCGTATACGCAAATTACAATCCGAGGGCTATCATTTCTGTAGGTTGTGTGTAAGTCGTAGTTTACGATTTTTCCTTGTATTTTGGAAGAAGACATAGGTGAGCGCACGCACCCCACGTCGGCTCTGTCTTCCTGCAGTGATTTCTAGCGGCAAATGTTGTCGGATCAACCAGAACTGGTTGAAATCGTCAATCGAAAGTAGAGAGGACTCTGCGGACACCAGCGTTTTGTGCGTAAGGGGATGTTTCGCCATTTGAGAGCCAAAAGTCTGACAGCCGTGGTGCCGACGCGCTAACCCTAACGCTGGCAACTAGGCCAAACGAGGGATAGGGCTTACCGAGGCCCCCGGTGCCGCCGCGTCAGCCGTGCGGCAGCCAACATGCGTTATGAATATCACCTTGCAAGATTGCAGCGCCGAAAGGGGCGATCTCGACGCCACAGATTGGAACACAGTACTCAACGAATGCAACCTCGAGGAGAAATGGGCACGGAAAGCCAAGCTCGCCTCAGAAGAGGTGAAAGTGATAGACACCCTTCCAACATCACTAAACCGCGACGGCAAACAGCAAGCGGAGAAATCGATCGCCTCGAACCAAGTCAAGCTTCCCGAGAATCGCTGGAGAATAATTTTCCGCCCCCAGGGCGGGATGGTAGCCAAACCGAACATGTACAGTTACATGTATGACCGAAGCCATACATGTATGCGAAGACTGAATGGAACAAGGCGTGCCAGCTCGTCAAGAACGAGAAGCAAGGAATTTTTGTCTTCACTCCTAGCATGGAGGCAAGAGACAAGCTCCTACGCCTCACACACCTGGACATTGAAGGGAAATTGCACGTGATGACCGTTCACCTGGCAGTGCCTGACGACTTCTTGAGAGGAGCATCCAAGGAATAGGACTCAACACCTCACTGCAAATGATCAAGCAGGTGATAGCAGAATATGAGGAGAATCCCAAGATACTGGAGGTCAGACGAATAGGACATAGCAAGAGCATCAAGCTCACATTCACCACCAAGGAGGTACCGAGGAAAATCAAATGCCTCGGTGCCATCCTGAACCGTTACTTGTACAGGAAAAAGTACGACGTATGCTATAAGTGCGTAGACTTGGGACACCGATCCGATGTATGTGAGAGAAAGGAGGTGAAGCGCAGGTGCTTCGGCATCCCCAACCACAACGAGGGGCACGACTGCAACACCACCTGCAATCTGTGCGGCCAGCCACACCCCACCAGTGACAGAGCTTGCAAGATCTTCTGAACGCCATACTTCGTTAAGAAACGACAATGGCAGAAGCTCCAGCGACAGGAGGAGGAGGAGAAGAAACTACCAGAACATCGCAGCAGGCGGGACGAAAGCAAGACACGGGCCACGAGCAAGGAGCGACTCCGGCCCACATCCTTCCCGAGGCTACCGCAGCAGGCCACCACTACCCCGCCTAAGAAGCAAGGGGCACCACCCACCAAAAAGGTAGGCTGAGAAGCGGGGAATTCCCATGACTCAGGCATAGTGAGGGAGATTAAAGAGAAAATGAAACAACACGAAATGATGAAAGAGAAACAGGAGGAATGGAAGCTTTACCAGGAGCAAACAAGCTCAGATGCAGGAGCTCCGTAACACGGTATCGAGCTGCAAAGGGAGAACAATGAGCTCAAAGCTAAACTCAGACAAGCAAAAGCGCATCAGGAGGCCATGGACAATAAGTCGTCCGAAACCGAGCCAGAGCCGGCTGCACGGCCAAAGAAAAAGCAAGTTAAAAAGACCTATTGGGGTCTTGAGAAGGCCGAGGGCAGGGTAGACAAACTTGAGGTAGACATACAGCAACCCAAAGAGGTTTTACAACAGGCATCCATACCTACCCAGCGGAACGCGGAAATGGTAGACCAACTCTCAGCCCAGCTCAGCCAAGTAGTTACCCCAATGGGAACTAGAACGGACCAACTGGCAGAACAGCAAAAGGAAATCTTCTGCGGTTGAATCATGGCCAGACTCAGCACTAGGGCCAACACAATATGGCATTGTGGCTTTACAAAAAAAAATGAAACGTTCTCCAAGCCTACCTTGCGAGACGCGATGGTCATAACATCATCGCGCTGCAATAGTGTGGAAAAAACACTAAAGTGAGCGGATACAAAACGTACCCAGGCCGGTCGCACAACACTCAGACTGTTACCCTGGGGAAGAGAAACATCACCGTCATGCAGCATGAGGTAGGATGCACGCAGATTGAGTACGTGTTAAAGGAGATCATACCCCAAAGGAGGAAAGAACGCAGCCTGCTTATCCTGAACGTCTACAGCTCTTCTAAACTAAGGAAAGGCTCTGGCTTCAGGGAGCTCTTTGCCAAAGCGCAAGCGCTTGCACAAGGGAAGCAGTGTGTCGTAGTAGTAGGGTATTTTAATGTGCCACACCAAGCATGCGGATACAACCACTCCCAGATAAAGGGGAGGGAATTATGGGGCGCCATGATACAGTGCAATTTAAAACTCCTCAGCGATCCACTCGCACCGACCAGGAAGGGGAACAGCGTGTCATACGACAACACTCCCGACCTGGCCATCATCTGAGTGGACGTTGAGGCTACGTGGCACAACACGAGAGAGAACCTAGGCAGTGATCACAGAATCATAGAGAGCGTTGTTTAAAACGGGGTCAAAATCAAACGTGAGAGGAAAACACTCAAATCCATCAATTGGCAATCCTTTCATGAAAACGGAGGGGGTTGCGGAGAGGTAACCGATATAGCTGAATGGACCAATATCATCAAGCAGGTGTGCAAAGCGGCTGAGGAGGAAATAGAATTAGATGAGGAACAAGACTGGGCTTGATGGCCACATGAGACAACTGTGGCAAAAGAAAAAAGAGGCACAAACGGAGCTCGCCAAATAAATAGCAACCCTAACCTGAGAAGGAGAATAGTAGCTCCCACAAGGAAATTGAGCCATGGCTAAAAACTAAACAGACAACACTGGAACGACATCTGCGATAGACTAGACGAGCAATTAGGCACCGTCAGCACCTGGAAATTATTGAGACACCTCCTGGACGCAGACAACACCAAAGCTGAGACCAGGAGAAAATTTCAATGACTAACACACAATTTCTAGGGGTCGGAGACGGATATGATCAACCAGATAAAAGACAGGCACATAGGAGAAACAAACACCGGAACATTCCCCAACTATAGCGGCGAAAACAACGAGGAGATAGACTAAGCAATCATCATAAGAGAGGCCCAAGCTGCCTTAAACAAGCTCAGAGGAAAAACCGCGGCTGGCGTTTTAGAAACCTCGATGACTACTCCCTCTAGCAACTAACGGCGTTCATGCAAAAGCGTTCGGAGCGGGGGGAGATGCCCGGGGAGTGGAAGAAAGCAAATCTAGTCCTCATCCCCAAACCAGGGAAAGAACTCAAACAAGAGAACCTTAGGCCAATATCGTTAACTTCCTGTGTAGGCAAGCTCATGAAGCACGTCATGCAGAACAGGCTCAACAGATACTTGGAAAGTAAGAAAATCTACCCAGACAGCATGGTTAGAGTCATTCAACAACTATCAACAAATGACGTCATGCTACAACTCAAAGAACAAGTATTGGAAAGGAAGACTAGTGACTCGAGAGTCATAGCGGGACTGGACGTCAGCAAAGCGTTTGACAACGTCAAACACCAAGCGAGCGTGTCACACCACAATCACCTAAATGTAGGAAGCAAGCTATAGAACTGTATCAAAAGCTTCCTCACGGATCGAACGGGGAACATAGAAATTGGGGGCACAATAATAGAAAACATTAAGCTAGGCAACAAGGGAACACCACAGCGATTGGTGCTATCCGCTAGCCTTTTTAACATTGCAATGATCGGGCTGTCAGAAAGACTAAGAAATCTAGAGGGCCCCTGCCACATTCTCTACGCTGACGACCTCACCCTTTGGGTCGACAGAGGCGGGAGCGACGGCCAAATAGAAGACACCCTACAAAGGGAAACCTGGGAAACGGAAAGCTATCTGAGACCCATACGGCTTAAATGTTCGCCGGAAAAATTGGAGATGGTAATCATGAGTAAGCAGCAGGTCAATATACAGCTCCTGGTCAACAACACCCCGGTCCCAAGGGTGGACAAGATCAGGATGCTGCGTATGTGGATACAAGAAAATGCGAGAAACACCGAAGCGATAAACAGACTAGAAGCCACGACCAACCAAACTTTCAGGCTTCTCAAGAGGATAGCAAACAAAATTGTGGGGATGAAGGAGGCGAACCTACTTAAGCCTCTCAACTCTTTCATTATTTCCCGAATCCCCCTACGCTATCCCGTATTTAAAGACAACTAAAGCAGAGAGTCAAGGTAGACATCCTCATCAGAAAAGGTGTCAAAACTGCCCTAGGTTTACCACCGTGCACATCAACCGAGGCGATCATCAACCTAGGAGTGTCAAACACCCTCGAGGAAGTGTGCGAGGCCAAACTCACGGCAGAATATATCAGACTAACCGGCAGCAAAAAGGGCAGATCTATCCTTAGGAAAGTGGGCTACCAGTGCCCAGAATCGCGAGAAGGGATAACCGCCATCCCCAAAGAATTTACCAACAGGATAAGAATACCCCGCATCCCAAGAAACATGCACCGCATACACATACGAGGAACGCAGGAGAGGCAGAGTCCAAAGACTCCAAAGCTGCCTCCTCCAAAAACAAGGAGTAGTATACACCGATGCGGCAGAGTACCAAGAAGGGCACAACGCTGCAGTAGTAGTGAGCTACAAAGGCGAGCTAATCTCGAGCGGTAGCCTGAGACACTCTTCACCAGAGGAGGAAGAAATGGTGGCGATCCCCCTGGCAATCATAAACCCATCACCCAGAATAATTATCACCGATTCTAAAACGGCAATCAAAGCCAATGACACCAGCAAGGTGTACAAAGAGGCCGGCAAGATACTGCAGGCAGGCAAGGACAACGCACCCAATGACCTAATTCGAATAATATGGGCTCCCGCTCATAGTGGACTCACAGGGAACGAGATTGCCAACGAGGTCGCCCGAGGACTCACACACCAGGCTCCAGCGCAGGCAGACTACTAAAATTGAGGCATACCCACTTACAGAGAAACTCTAGAACACTATAGAATGGGCAGGTGAACCTTCCCTCCGCCCCATAAATCTCTCACAAAGAAGCAAGAAGTAATCTGGCGAAAACTACAGAGGGGTACCTTTCCAAACCCGTATATCCTACATGTGATACAGAAATGTGTGGAATATAACCAACCCTCATATATAGCTTTCATTGATTACGAGAAACCATTTGATTCAGGTGAAACCTCAGCAGTCATGGAGGCATTACGGAATCAGGGTGTAGATGAGCCGTACGTAAAAATACTGAAAGATATTTATAGCGGCTGCACAGCCACCGCAGTCCTCCATAAAGAAAGAAACAATATCCCAATAACGAAAGGCGTCAGGCAGGGGGATACGATCTCTCCAATGCTATTCACAGCGTGTTTACAGGAGGTATTCAGAGACCTGGATTGGGAAGAATCGGGGATAAGAGTTAGTGGAGAATACCTTAGTAACTTGAGATTCGCTGATGATATTCGCTTCCTTAGTTACTCAGGGGACCAATTGCAAAGCAAGCTCACTGACCTGGAGAGGCAAAGCAGAAAAGTGGGTCTAAAAATTAATCTGCAGAAAACTAAAGCACTGTTTAACAGTCCCGGAAGAGAACAGCAGTTCACGATAGGTAGCGAGGCACTGGATATGGTAAGGGAATATGTCTACTTAGGGCAGGTAGTGACCGCGGATCCGGATCTTGAGACTGAAATAATCAGAAGAATAAAAATGGGCTGGGGTGCGTTTGGCAGGCATTCTCAGATCATGAACAGCAGGTTGCCATCAACCCTCAAGAGAACAGTGTATAACAGCTGTGCAGGGGCGTAGCCAGGGGGGGGGGGGGGGGGGGGGGGGCTTATGGGGCTTCAGCCCCCGGAACTTTTTTCGGGCTGTGATGCACGGCCGACCAAAACAACCTCTGACACCGGAAATCATTCTGGATTTCGTCTAGAATCTGCTTTCCACAATCGAAAAGACATGTCAGTGCGAACTCGGGCTGGATTTCGCGGCAACGCCCAGGCACCGGGAGTCACACAGCGCAATGAGCCCCATTCGAGCACAAAGTTTCAAGAGCGTTTTGTTGGCGAGATAGTGTTCCTGTATATGCTCCCGCAGGGAGCAGAGTTGCTCATACCTTTTCCGGCGCCGCACGCACCGCTATTGGCCGAGCGCGAAAAATGACGTCAAATGATCCGCGCCGCTGCGAAGCCAACATTACGGGCGCATCGCTGACTCATGCGAACTCGTCGTTTCCGTCAGTGCCATCGCCATTGCAATTAGCGGACCGTCGATCGTGAGTTGAGAGGAGCAGCTGCGGGTTTCAGGTACGGTATTCGACGATGTGAAATCAACGACCTTGGTGAAGTGATAGGAGACACATCATACTGGCACTTGTATTCCAGTATGACGGGGTGCAGCGCACCACACTGCACAGATCGCAAGGAAGGCGGTAAAGCGCTCTACGCGGTGCCATGCGGACGGACAGACGTGCGCCGGCGACTCGTGTGGCTTCTGCGTATGGGTCGAGACCGGCCGGCTCCGAAAGGCACGAGGATATGCGAGGTGAGTTCGCCTTGTTTACACCTAAAGCAACATTTATCTCGAGTAACACCTCTGTTAACACTGAGATACGTACGCCTGGCATAAGGGTTGGCTCACTTGTACGATTTCTGGCGCATACGTGCAGCGCGACACTCACGTGGCACGCATACGCCAAGAATGTTGAGAGGAAGCTTTAGCTCGGGCCCAACTCCGACGCGGGCTATTCAAATACATCTAAAACGCAGAAACTCCATTCCGTGATCACCCCTGGACAGATTTTAATGAGTTTTGATGCATTTGAGAGATAAAGTTAAATTCTGTGGCTGTTCGAAGCGGAATTTTGATTTAGGGTCTGCATTTTGTTAAAAGAACTTCCGAAAGTTCGAAAAAAGTAGAAGGACGAAGTTTACAAGTTATTAGCTCTGCATCAAGCACAGATATCGCGTTTCTGTAAACGGCATCCACTACTAGTTCATAGAAGGCGGAAAAATTAGATATGTCAATTTATATCTTACGTGAATTCATTACGTTGTGTACAGGGGCTCTGCAAAAGCGCTAGCTATTTCCATATAACTAAATTTTTAGGTTCATGTGTGGCATACCAATTTTGTCTGCTTTAGATGTACTATGACATGCAATATTGTGATATCATATTTAATTGCGAGTTACAGAGTGGGAAATTTGATAGTTCCATTGTCTGGAAATTTTCGACTTTCGCCAATTTTTAATAAAAAGCTGACGACCTAACTCAAAAACTCGAAACCAACAGTCACTAGATTTTCACTTTCTTTTAAATGCAACAAACCTCATTACATTTGGTGCTGTGGTTGCCGAAAAAAAAAAGAATTGTTCTATTACATGCATTTAGATAGGGGCACCCGAGCTAAAGCTTAGACTTCCAGCTCGCTCAATTCCCTGTGTTGCTTGTACGGTTGTTGACTATGCGGGTCTAGAACAGTGCGTTCAAAACAGAGTAAATACTAGCAGGTACAATTTGCCCGTTGCACTCTGGTTCTTCTCCTGTTTATTTAATTTTTTGTTCGCCTTCTGATTTTGAATGTAATGTCGATTAACTCTCCCGCTTATGAGACAGCTGTGATAGCTCATTGCAGGCATTTACTGCCCGCAGTACTGCATTTACTGCCCGCAATATCTTGCTTGTACGATCAGCCTTAGTCAAAATGAGGTATGTAAAATTATACCTGTATGTTTAATAAGCGCTCTGTTATTGTAAATTGACATTAATGCCCTACAGCCTCACGTTGGGATGGAGGGTCATGTGTACACATACAAATGTTTGTCATCTGCACTACTTCGTTCTGTATATACAAGACTCACGGGCGTATGCTAGGTATTAGACAAGGCACAGCTGTTGAATATTGCACATGTTTCTGTGGTTGTGCTTACTTCTAACTGAAATTGCATTTGTGCAGGACCACTTCACAAAAGATCAATTTGAGCACGGCCTGCAAGAAAGGAAACGTTTGAAGCCAGACGCGGTCCCTAGCATCCTTTCCTGTGAGTTCTCACCGCATAGCCACTTCTATTCCCTTGTTAGTGCTCTTGTAGTGTGGGACGAAAAAAAAAAGCTGTGGTGGACCTCCAGGCCCGCCAGCGTTTGCAGAAACCGACAATGCACTTACGCCATCACTTTACCATGATTTCTTTCTCAATATCCTTTTTCTTTGAGATATTAACTTAGTACCAATATGGTGTGCACTCTATGCAGGCGCACCAGTGTGTTTGATAGCACAGCTACAGTGTAGCCTCCTGCAGCACAATGTATACGTGGACGATCAGCACTGTAAATTAGGCTTATTAGTACAAATTCTTCTTTGACGTCTGGACACGTAGCAGAACAATATAGAAAAAAGTGGACAAATTAAGGGCCGGTAGTTATCAGTCCTTTTCTCTTTGTATTCTGCTTGGCACCTGGAACATCTCGAGAACAGTGTATTGTAATTACTTGAAAGTAAACAATAGTTGTGATGTGTGCTTGTCAATTATCAGGAACACCTCAGTAGCAGCACGAGTCCAACACATGCACAAAGAAAAGCACACAAAGAAAAAGGTGCGTGTGTTTTCTTTTTACTACCTTGTGTGCCTTCTTTTGTCGATTTGTCATGATCACGCTGCAAGTGAGGTGTTCCTGGTAATTAGCCGTTTACCATAAGCACATGATTTTGCTGCGATGACCACAGTAAGTTATGGAATAAACAATATTATTGAAGGGAATGTTAGTCTTCTTTAACAACACTTTGCATCACATCTAGCTGCATGTGGTGTAAATTTTATTCTCATATGCGCCCATTATTGTACATACATTTGCTTTGTTGTCATGCTTGCTTTATATACACTTCTTTATCAATCCCACTCCTCTGTATAATCTTTTCTACCTGAAGGTAAAATGAAGAAATAATTGTCGTGTACGCAGGCCCGCCAGCATTTGCCGAAGCTGATGGTGCAGCTGCTGAGTCACCTTCATCGGCACGAGGTAGGAGTGCATTCAATGTAGAACTGCGTGGTAATTTTCTCTAATTGTTCTTTGCATCACATTACGTTTTTTTTTTTAATTGTATGAGTGTTTCAAAATTATGTGCTCATACATTTGTTATTTTATTGTGCTTGGTCTGTACAAATGTCAGATGTCTGTACTCCACTGCCCTCTATAAATTATTTGCGCCTTGAGGATTAAATAAATATTAGGTGTGCGTTATCTGCAGCCATGCCAGCATTTTTTGAAGTTGATGGTGCACCTACAGAGTCGCCATTATTGGCACAAAGTAGGAGTAAAGTTTCGTTCGTTCTCTGTCCTCGCTTCACCGTTGGAACTTGAAGCTTCTCGGACGATGATCGGCAGTTGTTGATCAAACGCAGGCAGGAAGCGATGAGGTCAGATGTACAAGAAATATTTATAGTTGAACTTTTCTATATACATGGCAGGTAAAACAAATACATTACAAACTTGAACAATTGAGAAACGCAGTCTCACTCTTCGACGGTCTCAATGCCTGTTAGAGCCCAGACTCGTTTTAACGTACATGGTACGGAGGCTCACTGATCTATCAGCAATCCTGATTCAACCAAGTCTCAGGGACAGCATGTCGTCCCGATTTTTATAGCCCAAATATACAAAAAAAAGGCGGTAGGGCCGTTGGCCCGTCCTACAGGTTCAGTTGCCAATCAGAGTCAACCGTTTGTTAAGCCACAACCCAGAGGGATGGGCTTACTCTTAAAAATAAACATATTGGAAAAAAAGGCTCTTTTCCTTTTTCCCCAAAACTCCGTTGCCCTCTCGTTTCTACGTAGTTAGTGACGGGCTCAGCAAAACACGCCATTCCCGAACAAGTTATCGCTAGACCGCCTCAAATCCCAACGGCGTCTAGGCCGCAAATGTCTCGGAAGCAGGGGCATCGACACCACGTAGTGCCGCTGTACTCAAAGTTTGGCCGTGTGGGAGACGGATGGCCCTCCTTGTCCTTCAAACTTATTGTCTACAAGACAAAGTTCTCCGAGTGCGTGTTTACAAGACGCCGCCGTCCGAATTCACTCTTCACGTGTACACCGCACCCCTACAGCGTGCACTGTAAGCTGACCTTCGACACCCCACAGGCAGTCGCACCCAACAACACGGCTGGCGATTGCGTTCCGGACGCGTAGAAGAATAGATTCCTTCTCCGTATATGCGGCACGGGGTCAAGTTTGCTAAGCCCTTCTTAACCTCACCGGCGCCTCCAATTAGTCAGGCACTCGGGCGCCAGGCCCACGATACCGTGTACAGCTGTCCCTTTCAAGGCAGGTCGGTGCGGCTCGTGTGACCGTCGGCAGACTGCCAATGCCCTGCGCACAATACCGACTTTCCGGAATCGGCACTCGCCCGCCTGGCGCCTGCCGCGACGCGTCATCCAACACCGCGTGGTCCGTGACCCCACATAATACAGAAACGGTTGCCCCGCTGACATGGGGGGGGGGGAGTGAACCCCCTCTCTATACACACAGCACGTGGCCGATTCGTGACACTTAAGAATACGAACAATCAGAGCGACCTTACACGTCCCTCCTAAAGAGTATACTGGGCTCACAATGTTCCCAGCTATACTACAAGAGCCAAAGGGCGCTGTATCCTAGAATTTAGGCTCTGAAAGTTCCGTCAAAGAAAATTGACATATGCTGCCCAACACGGGTGCTGCGGAGTCCGTAAGGAACAGGAAAATGAACTGAACGGACCACGAAAAAAAAAACAATTTTCTCACAGCGATAAAAGGAAAGGGCGAAAGATCAACACATTCATGGCAGTGAGCATGCAAAAGAAATACTCATGTATGTACAGTAACACTCCAACGCACTGCACGGCACAACAGCAGAAAAGTGACATATGCAGGTTATATACATATATAGTATGTCCACAGTCTTATAACCCTCACACACATGGACGACAACAACCACAAAAAGTTCCATCAAGGCTGAACTGTCCCACGCACACGTCCTTCGGGTGAACGGGAACATTCACGCCTGTCCCAGCTGGCATGGCTGTTTTTGTCTATCCTTTCTTTTCTGCTCTTTACTTGATTGGCTCCCATGAACGATTCGAGAGCCGTGATAATGCATCAGCATTGGCGTTACATGTTCCTTTCCGGTGACGCACCGTTACATTGTAGCGCTGTAGTGAAAGCGCCCATCTTGCTAACTTGGCCCCCTGCGGGGTGCTGGTTGTCAAATATGACAATGGGTTATGATCAGAGACAACATTCACCACTGCTCGGAAAAGCCAGTAGTCGAATTTCTTGAGTGCCCAAATAATAGCAAAGGCTTCTCTCTCTGTAGTCGACCAGCGCGCCTGTGTCGGGTTAAAGCGATGGCTAGCAAAAGCGGTTGGCTTTTCTTTTCCGTCCGCTGACATTTGAGCTAAACAGGCACCGGCCGCCGTCGCCGACGCATCAGTGAATAGCCAGTACGGCTGATGAGGCTCGGGAGTGTTCATGGCGACAGCCTGACAGAGAGCTAATTTCAGACTTTCGAACGCGCACTGCGCTTCTTCCGACCATGGAATTTAATTAGGAACCCCTCGCCTTGTCAAAGCTGTAAGCGGGCTCGCCACGTCGGCGTAGTTTGAGACATAGTCCCGATAATATCCGGAAAGCCTCAACAGACTTCGCAACTCTTCCTTTAATAGTTGAGGAACTCTGTGAGGAAACGTTCTCTTTGGTTTACATCCTTCCTCCAGCTCGATGCGGTGCCGCCCTACTTGCACCCTCCCAGGCTTTCCGTCAAAGACGCAGCGATGTTTCTCAAGTACCGCCTCGATTTCTGTGCGCGCATCAGACCCCAAATGAGCTAGCTTGTCTTCAGTTATTGCGTGCTCGCTCGCTGAAGTGCATACAGCTTGCGGCGCGTATTGCACCTGACCAAATTCTCCGTCTTCCTCGAACACTACCCCCACATGACTCACTCTAGCGTAGTACGGCCTGAGTCGGTTAGCGTGCACTACCGAAGTCTTTCTGTCATTTATTTGCAAGCGATACGAGTGTTCTCTCTCTCTCCCAATAACTGTGAAAGGACCCAACCACCTGGCGGCCATCTTGGTTGCCCGATCTGTGTCAAAGAGGAGTACTTGGTCCCCGACCTTAAATTCTTTAGTCCGTGCCCTCCTATTGTAAGCTTCAGCATATTTGCTCTGGCGCTCGGTGCGTGTCAACTCAGCTACACTCGCGGCTAGTTCTAGTTGCTCCCGCAGCTGCTGCAAATACCTGGCAGGTTTCTCTCTCAGAGTTGAGGGCACCGCGATCTCACCCGTCCAAGTTTGCTGCAATATTGATAGGGGCCCATTTGGGTTTCTACCGTACAATAGCCTGAACGGCGCCACCCCGGTGGTATCATGCGGCACTTCGCGATAAGCCCACAGAACAAATGGGATGAGCTTGTCCCAGTTTCTTCGGTCCCGCTCCATTACATGATACAACATATTTTTGAGGACTCTGTTCCATCTCTCAACCACTCCATTGCTCTCAGGGTGTTCGGCAGTGGAGAACCTGGGTGAACAACCCAGTTTTTCTAACATTAGCTGTGTCAGTTGAGCTTTAAAGTTCGTGCCTTGGTCTGAACAGATCGTTTCCGGCACTCCAGTACGACTGAAAATTTCCAGTAAAGCCTCGCATGTGGCCCTCGCTGTCAGGGATCGGAGCGGCACTACCTCAGGCCATCTCGTGCAAAGATCGACAAGACACAAAGCATATTTGTGGCCCCTCGCAGATGGCACCTCAATAGGCCCAATGACGTCCACATTGACCACCTGAAATGGATGCTCCGGTCGCGTAAGCGGCGTGATGGGGACTTTATCGCTCTGACGGCTATCTGAACGTGTTTGACACTGGTGGCACGTCTGACAATGCCCAGCGATTTCCTTCTCCATTCCTGGCCAGAAGAAACTGTACTTTATCCGGAGCTTTGTCTTTTTCGTCCCTAAGTGTCTACCCCACAATGACTCATGCGCGAGCTGCAATACCTCATTGCGCTTTTCTTCTGGTAGGACCAGTTGTCTGACCTTGACTCCCGCTATGGAATCCCAATGGTACAAAAGTCCATCTGACACGAACACGCCAGCTTTACCGTTTCTCGCACCATTCCAGGCCTTTTTCAGGCTTTCATCGGCAAGCTGAGCAGCTCGAAATTTCTCCCGCTGACTGGGCGCCCCAGTGGCGTCTTGTATCAAACTATTCTCTTGCACTGCAGGGATGCTGTCTGTCGTTTCTACGCAACTTAGACCGCAGTCTGGCTCAGTGTTATCGACTATTTCGACTGATCGGACTCCCACGGAATTGGCTACCCGCGGAATATTTTCTCGTCCAAACTCGTCTTTTTCCTGCGCCTGCAGTAGTTCCCAATCTTCCTTTGATAACAGGCAGTCAACCCCTTTGCAAGTTCGTCTGTAACTGCACACACCAGATCGATCCTCTGCGGTTGTATCACAGCCCCCGGGCGATGCATGCCCACGGGCAGTGTAGCTAGGTTAGCTCGAATGGTCTTTCCGAATGCCGACTCGAGTCTTACTGTTCCCGATGGCTCCTGTAAACCGACGGGCAGCATGCTTTTACGGACGACCGTTATCTCACTACCTGTGTCCAATACAGCTTCCGTTGCTATATCCCCGCACATGATAGGGATAAGGTCCAGCTTTGACCTCCCTGAGCTAGCATTTTGAGCTAAGATTTCTACTCTAGCGCTAAGCACCCTTTCTTGCTCTGGTGGAGGTTCTTCACTTACAACAGCAACCTTCTGTACCCTTTGTTTTCGCACAGTCGGTGCCTTCCCCTGTTGTTCTTTATCTGAAGCTTTTGGGCAGTCTCTGGCTAGGTGACCCCGTATATGACACACGTGGCATCTTAAATTTGTCCTCTGCGGGCCAGCTAGTTTTGCGTGCTGCGGCAATGAGGCTGTTGCGGCTGGCTTAGTTGCTCGTCCTTTCCCTTTAGCTTGCTCGAAAGTCTCGAGCACTTTCGCCACCTCCACTGGCTTAAACCAATCCTCGCCCTCCCGCAAACGAACATATTCAAGGGCTTCTGAGCTTAGACTGGCTTTCATACGGTCAGCGACCATAAGCTCCGTCATATCTTCCTTTGTGTTTGCATTGCGAGATTGAAGGTAATATGCCAAATAAGTTCTATCGCGGGACGCGAACTGAGCAAAAGTTTCCTCCTTTCGTTTAGATGCCTTTTCAAACCTCTCCAAGTATTTAGCTGGCGTAAGCTTAAGTTCATCTAATACCGCCTTCTTTACAGTCTCATAATCTGTACATTCCTCGTCATTGAGGCCACGCAGCAGATAACGGACCCGCTCGGCCAGCGCAGGCATGATCAAATGTACACGGCTGTGTTCAGGTACTTGAAAAGATGAAAACAACTTTTCAACCTCATCAAACCATATCGGAACGTCAGCGTCACACGGCAACCGGTATGCCTTAAGCACTTTAGCACATTGTGATATTCCATCCATGCTGGCACGGCGGAGATCGCTTCCTTCCGACACCGAAGGCGGCCTGCCCGACTGCTCAAGCTCCACTCTCCGTAGAGCAACGCGCTCGCACTCTAGCTGTAGGCGCACCTTTTCCAGCTCCAGCTCCAGGCGTCTCACCGCCATGGCCTCTGGGTCTGTCGTGCTCGGAGCCTGCGAAGCGCCTTGCGTCTCACTATCCATTTCAGTATCCGACGTCTCAGACTCGGTCTCTCCGACGCGTTGTAGTTCCTGCCGTCTCTGACTCTCTCTTTGTTCAGATGCCGTATCAATGTTTACGTCAGCCTCAATCAAATTTGCTGTTCTGCGCGTGAACACCGTTAACCTCACTGAACAACAGCCATGCCAACCTAGACAAAACGCAAGGAATCCCGCTCACCCGTTGCTGCTGGGGGCGCCGCCTGACGTCCTCGTCCAGATGAACTGCAACCCTTGCGGAATTGGCTGGTGGCTCTCCGATGCCTTGCGCCTGGCTCGCTGCTCGTTGCTCGTTGTGGGGCTTGCCGATCCTGTCGTGCTGCGCCAGTAAGGTTTCGTTCGTTCTCTGTCCTCGCTTCACCGTTGGAACTTGAAGCTTCTCGGACGATGATCGGCAGTTGTTGATCAAACGCAGGCAGGAAGCGATGAGGTCAGATGTACAAGAAATATTTATAGTTGAACATTTCTATATACATGGCAGGTAAAACAAATACATTACAAACTTGAACAATTGAGAAACGCAGTCTCACTCTTCGACGTTCTCAATGACTGTTAGAGCCCAGACTCGTTTTAACGTACATGGTACGGAGGCTCACTGATCTATCAGCAATCCTGATTTCAGCCAAGTCTCAGGGACAGCATGTCGTCCCGATTTTTATAGCCCAAATATACAAAAAAAAAGGCGGTAGGGCCGTTGGCCCGTCCCACAGGTGCAGTTGCCAATCAGAGTCAACCGTTTGTTAAGCCACAACCCAGAGGGATGGGCTTACTCTTAAAAATAAACATATTGGAAAAAAAAGGCTCTTTTCCTTTTTCCCCAAAACTCCGTTGCCCTCTCGTTTCTACGTAGTTAGTGACGGGCTCAGCAAAACACGCCAGGCCCGAACAAGTTATCGCTAGACCGCCTCAAATCCCAACGGCGTCTAGGCCGCAAATGTCTCGGAAGCAGGGGCATCGACACCACGTAGTGCCGCTGTACTCAAAGTTTGGCCGTGTGGGAGACGGATGGCCCTCCTTGTCCTTCAAACTTATTGTCTACAAGACAAAGTTCTCCGAGTGCGTGTTTACAAGACGCCGCCGTCCGAATTCACTCTTCACGTGTACACCGCACCCCTACAGCGTGCACTGTAAGCTGACCTTCGACACCCCACAGGCAGTCGCACCCAACAACACGGCTGACGATTGCGTTCCGGACGCGTAGAAGAATAGATTCCTTCTCCGTATATGCGGCACGGGGTCAAGTTTGCTAAGCCCTTCTTAACCTCACCGGCGCCTCCAATTAGTCAGGCACTCGGGCGCCAGGCCCACGATACCGTGTACAGCTGTCCCTTTCAAGGCAGGTCGGTGCGGCTCGTGTGACCGTCGGCAGACTGCCAATGCCCTGCGCACAATACCGACTTTCCGGAATCGGCACTCGCCCGCCTGGCGCCTGCCGCGACGCGTCATCCAACACCGCGCGGTCCGTGACCCCACATAATACAGAAACGGTTGCCCCGCTGACATGGGGGGGGGGGGGAGTGAACCCCCTCTCTATACACACAGCACGTGGCCGATTCGTGACACTTAAGAACACGAACAATCAGAGCGACCTTACAGTAGGAGTGCAGTCACTTTAGTGTTATCACTTGCTCAGCCTAAACACAATATCTTGCTTCTTGTAGTGACTTGTGTATCCAAAATGCTGTGCATTGTCTGCAGGTTCGCCAGCACCAGCAGTAGTGGAGAATGCACCTGCCACATCACCTTCGTCAGCTCAAGGTAGGGAAAGTTGGGCTAACACACTGGAGACACTATGAAAACGGTCACTTCACTATAGATTACTTGTGTAGCACTAGTACAAATTTTTACTGTGACAACTACACTAACATATGGGGTGCATGGATAACTTGCCTAGCACTTTACAAATTTTCGCTGTCACAACTATACTAAAGTATGGCACAAAATATGGGGTGCTTTGTCTGCAGGTTCGCCAGCACCAGCAGTAGTGGAGAATGCACCTGCGACATCACCTTCGTCAGCTCAAGGTAGGGAAAGTTGTGCTAACACACTGCAGACACCATGAAAACGGTCACTTCATTATAGATTACTTGTGTAGCCCTATTACAAATTTTTGCTGTGATAACTACACTAAAATATGGGGTGCATAGATTACTTGCCTAGCACTATAACACTTTTTTTCTGTCACAACTATACTAAAGTATGGCACAAAATATGGGGTGCATTGTTTGCAGAACCACCAGCATTTTCAGAAGTTTGTGGGACCGATATTGTACCAGTGGCAGTAACACAATGTAGGAGCACTAACCATATTTTCAAAATGAGCGCAGTTCATAGCTATCCCAATAGTTATGAAGGATATGCCGTTTTGATCATTAAATGCTTTTACACTTTGCAGGCCTCGAGACACAAGAAAACTTCAAAGCACGTGATTCACCTGCTGTTCAGGGATTTCAGAAAACATCGCCTGGTAAGGAATGCTTTTTTCACCCACAGTAACAAAAAGCTGATAAAAGTGCCTCGAACGTTCTTATATTATTTCTGCAGACCTGACAGTAGAATGGCCCGGCACACCGGCAGGAAAGCCAGGCATGGCCTTCTCAAAGCAGCATTGTTTTTCATTATCAGGTGAGAAAAGCGTCCACACTACTTAGTATAGCTGTGGAGTGTGCCTAATGCACTAGAAAAACTTGGATCACCTTTTGTTTATAACTCCACTCATTATCATGCTGAAACCTTAAGCTGCAGTCAACATCTACTTGAGATCTGTGTAAGTGTGGCACTGCTAAAAAAAATTCTGCCGTGCTCTTGAACGTTGTAAGAACGTGCACGTTTGAAATAATCTGAGCTGTGCCTTCCTTGGATTATCTGTCAATGCTAGCGGATGGCAGCTTTACCTTGGACTTTTGACCATCTGGTGAAGTTCCAAAGCTTTACCTCCTTTTCGTATAGCCTCCACTACTCCTCAGGCAGACGTCTCATCTCAGTAATATTTGAATATTTGTCCACCACAGAACTGCTATGCAACAGGCATATTTTATTGATGTACACTATATAGGGTCTCATAAACATAGATGGCACATGTACACATTGCAAAGCAGAGTAATGTTCATCTACCAATGTAATTGCTGTAATATAATATAGAAGCTAATAACTGTACCATGCTCAAGATGAGTTCCATAATCTGCAACTTCCAGCTAACGATGCTCACTGTAAAATTTGTGTCAGTGCATGGGCAATGTGGACATGGCTATGCATAAATAAGGTAGTTCTTTAGTTCAGGAACTTCCAGCAGCTAATGCGGAATAAAATATCTGTGCAGGAAGAACAAGAGCTTTCAAATCTGAGCGAGAGTGGCACTTAGAAAGAAGGCTGGACTTGGAACAAAAGCGACGGCGCAAGGCAGAGAAGGAGAGAGATGAACTGCGGAAGTCACTCATTAGTGTCCTTTCTGAGGACCAGGTTCGAGCCTTAGAGAGCAAAACAATGTAGGGAAGTGCATGGTCACCAGGCACACTTTTGAAAGCCCTTCACGTAAAAGTTGCTTGTGGCAGCAAGGGCTACAACTTTGTCAAAGAAAACATTGTTCCCTTACCAGCCGCAAGGACATTACAGAAGCACACTGAACACATCAAGTTCAGGCCTGGTAAGCTTCACTGTGTGGCGGTGCTAAGCATGTACTGTTTTTTTTCTATCATGTACTTATAAGAGAAAACTGCTTGTGCAGGTATTCTGGACGAAGTTTTCGTTGCCCTAAAGGAGAAAGTGGCTGCAAAGAGTCCCAGTGAGAGACACGCTTGTGTTTTGATGGATGAAATGCAAATTTCACCTGGGCTAGATTATGATGCTTCCATTGGCAGCATCATAGGTAAGGAAGTTTTTTAAGAACCTAACACTAGCAGTCTCATTTCAGTACATCAACGTATGAGGCCATGTTGAGAAAATAATATATGGGAAAGAAAATGTGTGTACTCTTTCGCAGTGCAGTATTGACGCTTATAGAGCACACCTTTTTAGGAAACGTGTTTGGGAATGTGAAAGGTCTTGAATGTTTGTTTTTACAGCAAGGTTAATAAACAAGACTCAGTACAACCAGTTATTGGCTCATAGAAAATTTTGGGCAGTCACATGTTCAATCTAAAAAATGAATTAATAATAATCGGCTTAAAAAATTTCTGCGAGTGCAGTAATTAAATAACGAAAACATGCTGTTCTCATAGGTATGAAGCGATGTCAAAAGCTGTGCAAGAAGTTTCATGAACCGAAATGGCATCATTAGGAAAAGAGCTATTGTTTCCATATGAGAGAACTACAAAAAGAAAGCAGTTCTGATAAAATCAACAAAAAGATTTTGTATACCTAAAATACATAATAAAAGCATTTATTCAAGAATAATATTACTGATATTTGTTGCACATCTTACTTCGTCAAGTTTAAAATGTGGCAACTTAGTTATGTTTTCTAGCTGGATTTGCATCGGGAAACAGCATAAAGTTTAAAGTTGCTGTCTGTAAATACAACCAAGCAATGCAGTACACTGTTTCTTTGTCTAAACAACACGTTTACATATGCTTTCCTGTGCAAATGATGTTGAAACATGCCCTTATAAGCTTGAGGAATCTTATTTTTCTGATCAGATGTGATGATACAAATGAACTGGTCATATTTCTTGTTCCGTAATCTTATTCGTTGGACGCTGCTAACATACAAGTGCAAATAATCTTACAGCAGTGCAAGAAATCAGTTCTTCTCAGGTGGACGACTTTGTAGCTATCAAGTAGACCATGAATACATAATGTCAGCTGTGAAGCATACCATGGGCACCTGTTTTTATGATTCTGTCATCGGAACATGAGACCATTCATAGCACTGTACTTATAAAGTTGTTCGCATTCTTGGGTATTGCAGGGCAACCAACTATTGGCCTGTCGAATCCAGCCTTGAAGCAAGAACTTGCATCTCATGCATTGGTTTTCATGCTTGGGGGCTTAGCAAGCAGGTGGAAGCAAGCAGTTGCTTATCATTTCACAGGTACATAATGGATGTTCAATAACGCTAGCCACACTATTTGTTACATCTCAACGTACACTGTGTTGTACAAGCTGCCTACTTGATATGCATTATTGCTTGCCATGGCTTCAGTTGACATGGTATACATTAGTGGAAGCTCTCTGGTAACCTTTAATCATGACAAAATGCCAACCTGGTCGAAATAGCTTGTTGTACAGGTATCTGTTACAAATTAGTGTTTTCCTAAGTGCTATGCAGATGCTGCATATCGTCTAGTAGTTTGGTGTGAAGTCTGGAATAGTGCAATATTTCACT
This sequence comes from Dermacentor andersoni, assembly GCF_023375885.2. Lineage (NCBI taxonomy): Eukaryota > Metazoa > Arthropoda > Arachnida > Ixodida > Ixodidae > Dermacentor > Dermacentor andersoni. The sequence continues at coordinate 60,582,338 of NC_092821.1, forward strand.
TTTTTCTGACCAACTAGGCAAGCAACACGTTCAATTCCATGTGGAATGATGTAGACCCAAACATATGGTTTTGCAGGTTGAAATTTGGTTACTAACATAGGAGTGCTAATGGATGGATGGATACAACTTTCTTGAAGGCGCAAAATTTTTTTCTGTGCTTACTTTGTGCCCGAGAATCTCAACTATCTTTAGTACTTTTGAGCTGCTGTAATTGCCTGTTTATTGTCCTGCAGGCTCGTCGTTCGATGCTCGGCAAGTTAAGAATTGCCTGTTTGAAGTCGTACAACATGCAGAGGCAGCTGGGTTGCCAATTGATGCAGTTGTAACAGACATGGGCCCAGGGAACATGGCCATCTGGCGTCTGTGCAATATTCAGGCAACAAAATATGGGAAACCAAACGTGTCATGTCCCCACCCCTGTGGCCACAACAGGCAACTGTACTTTATTGCAGATGCACCACACCTACTAAAAAACTTAAGAGGGCATCTTGTTCGAGGACAAGACATAATTCTTGATCAGGCTACTCTGGCTAAGCATACCCTGCCATGCAACAAAGTAAGGCTAATGAATTATGTCTTAGGTTGTAGTGCATTCTTATTGATGGAGCATGTCCCTTAAAAAGAGCATTCAGTATATTTATTTTGCTTTCAGCACATCAATGCAACAAAGCCAACACAGTTTGAGTTGGCTGGATTAGCAGAGCTCTAAACGTTAGGGTCACTCATTTCCACATTGAAAAAGCCAGCTCATTTTCACGTAGAAAATTTCACAGTAATTTGGCAAGCCTTACTTGATTTGCTTTTCCTCATCTTTCTTCAGCCTTTAAAAATGTAGTTATTTAATGTTTTTAGTGCAAAAGTGACAAAGGCTATGGTAAAAATATAGCCCCAAGTGACGAATAAAAATACACTGTCATGATATGTGACGCACGAAGGTATAAATAAAATTTAGAAGCACAGTGTTGTGGGCTACAAGGTGATTTATAAGGGTGAGATAATCGTGAAGGGGTAGTGCTAGAAGTATTTAAGTATGATTATTCTTTGTAATTCGATGTTTATTGATAATTTATTTAACATTACCCCTTATTACATAAATAATTTCATGTAAGGAATACAACAATATCCACACCAGTGTTCTATACAGAAAAATGTAAATTTTTTACGTGCTGGTATTCTCTCCTTTAAAGAACGTGCAAACAACATGGCCAATGAATTTGACTCTACCATATCCTGTTGCCTTTTGATAAATAGATAAACAACATTAAATCAAATGTTTTTCTTATATATGCACATTGATGAGACGCGCTTTTTGCAGGTGTTGCGAAATTGATGCGGGGCATAAACTAAAACTTCTGCGAGATTTGGACTGCGAGATTGCGAGATTTGGACCCGAACCACTATGAAAAGATGCATGTAGCATCTGCACATGCCCTTCTGCACCATGCCACTGCCGCAGCCTTACGGTACCTTGTGGAAAAGGGTCACCTACCGAAGGAAGCACTCACAACAGCATTTTTCTTCGGTGAAATTTTTAAGTGGTTTTCTATCGCGACTTCTAGGACCAAGAAAACAGCCCTAAGTGATCTAAATGCACAAAAAGCGGACGAAGCAAAAACTTTTCTGGAAGGTTTTGTTTTCATGTTCACTGGCTTGAATATCATTGAAAAAACTGGAAAATCATCTTGGAAGCCCGTCCAGACAGGAGCTGTACTGTCAACGCTATGCGCTTTAAAATTGAGGCAGTATTACGTTGTTTAGCAGAAGTTCAAATTTCTGTTGTTGAGCAGGCTCAGCCAGGATGCACTGGAGAACTTATTTAGTACAATTCGGCTAAAAACACCTGTTCCTCGTGCCAGGGAGTTTAAGACCACTTTCAGAATAGTTGTGCTTGCACAGTTGTCGCAGCCCAGCCGAAATGACTCTTATACAATCGATGAGACACACGATCTGTTAACTTTCCTTAAAGAAAAGAAAGAACTTGTACCAGAGTCAACAATCGATGATGTTGTGGAGACAAGCTTTGAAGGTGTCATTGAACTTTGCCAAAAAGAGGAGGATAGCGTAGAATATTTCGCTGGGTATGTTGCGTATGCTCTAAAGCACAAGTACACCCTTTGCAGGCTCTGTCACAAGAGCATTATTGACGATAACAAGCAGGTTCCTGAACTCGTAGCACTCAAGTCCTATGTGGCAAAAGGAAGGAACCCATTAAAGGTCCTTTCAGACAGCCTTCTTGAGCTACTTCATTTCTGGGAGCAATTGTTTCGCATCAATGAGACCCGCCTCCTAGACTCTAAATGTACATTGGAGAGTTTAAAGAAGGCTGCTCAAGAAAGATGTGATTCATTTTTGAAATTGCCATCATGTCATAGTGTTGCTGAAAAGGCGGTGCGACACTTCTTTCTTTGCAGGCTTCGCTTTGCTTTAAAGCAAAAAATACTCACCTTACTTCAAAGATGCGTCAAGCTGGCGAATGTGCTTCTAAGAGCATTGGAATGCGCATTCTGAGCCAAAATGTCACTTGAGCTTTTCATTATTAATCTGACATATTTGAGCTATTGTGTGCATAACTTTAGAAGAGTGAGCACAGTTCTGGTTTGTCAACCATTATTTCACTGTAGGCTTTTTGTTTGCCCATGTGCATTTCCACAGCAAGAAGCTGTTAGCCAGTAACAAGTTCAATTTAATGTGACTATCTTGTATGTGAAAACTGTTAAAACAAATAGTTGTCAATGCACCGAGCAAAGAGATAGAAAATGAAAGCACTTCATAAAGTTTTAAGGGTAGAAAAGTGCACCTCAACAGAGTAAGTAAACTTGATGCATAATACAGCTTTTTATTGCGACTGAAACATTGGACTGAAAAGACTGAAACAGTGCCTTACACTTACAGCTCACTTTGTGGGGCTCATGAGGCTGGTATAGATATAAATATTGAGATAGGCAGCACAGGATTAGCCTGAATAAGAACTTAACAGTGGGCAAATGCATTTTCTAGTGCCTAAATAAATAATTGAATGGCTAGGCTTGTCTGGTAAAGTGAAATAACAAAATGATGCTTAAAATAGGCTTGTGATTGTTTTCCTAAATGCAAATTCAGCTCATTGTAAGGGGAAAATAGGACAGAGCACAATGTTTTTCGACAGCTGGCTATTACTCTGATTTCAGTATTTGACCGCGCGATTGCTGAGCGAGTGCCCAAGCTCAAGGGTTTCTTTTCATCTTCCTTACGCTATGCAGACTTGTCCTTATGCCAATGAAATATTATGTGCTAACTAGGGTTCTGGCTATCAAAAGTGATAGTTGTTTCTCCAAAGTGTGTTAAAGATTTCTTACAGCGATGCTTGTCATAACTTATTGTCTTAAATGTGCCTACCCAGGGTTATTAATACATTTTGTCCCTGAACAAATTGTCATGCAAGCTGGCATATGCCCTTTTTAATTCAGCCATAGGAGTAAATGCTTCAGCCAAGCAAACTAGCTGGAGGCACACTGATACTATTGTGAGTGTTGTTGCTAACAAGTCTGGGCTTCTTGACTTTGAATGCACCCTTCAACCCTGCAACCCTTCAACAACCTTTCAACCCTGCAACCGCAATTTCTGAAGAGCTAGGACATCTTTGCAGAAAGCACACAAGGGAACAAGGACAAAATGGGTGCTAAGCTGGCATATGCATATTTAGCTCTCTAGCTGTGATAATTGTAATATATTCTTTCTCCGTGTGAAGTTTTGAGAACAGTAAAATTGATTCTAGTCAATTTATTGTCTTGAAGTGCACAGGCTTATTTATTTTGTTAACTAATTGCTACCATAGAAGCTAAGCGGGAATTGTATGTGTGCTAGCTTGTGAGCATCATGTATCAGCTAGTGGAACAAAAACTTGTTAAATTAAACATCCTGGAAATCTACGTTGTGCTTTGGTGAATGCTGTTTCCTGTGGGCGGGAGTGGAGTGAATGCACTGTTGAATGACGTAAAATTTTCTTGCCTCTGATGCGATAGGTCACAAAGCTTTGTAACCTGGCATTTTGGCCAAAGCCTGCTCCAGTGATTTCATTGACTTGATACAGTGTCTTCAACTACTGGCTTTTCTCTGAGTGGTAAAAGATCAAGAAAAATGTGTTGTCATATTACAGTCTGCACTGTGTGAATAATTACTCTGCAAGTTTGCCATCTTGATGTGATTAGTGCAATAAAAATAACCTGTTGTTACTCTTAATATCTTGTTGCCTTTCCAGTTTCTTTGAATTCTGCCCCCAAGGTTCCAAGAACCAGCACACTTGGCCTGCAGCCAGCAGCCGTTCATGCATTCCCTTGTATGAAATAAATTTGATCTAGAAGCTCTTGCATCTTGAATCTTTTTCTACTTGCAGATTTGCTCCTACTATATAGCTGATTAGTCTGCGGTATGAATGAATCGTAAAAGTAAGCTGTGCTTAAAATGTGCGCATGTTGACATTTGAAATGCGCTTATATCTGTGTCTGCACCGCATGTATCGAAAACGTGCAGCTGTTGTGAACGATGGTTAGTGATAAATGGCGCTCTGTTAAGGGTCACTGACATAACTATAGGCACGATAGCTCTCTTGGCGACGGTCGTTAATCGGCTGGTTTCGGCAGCCAAAATGCGCTAAGTGTCCACCTTACGTGTGTGAAGTTTTAAACACTCTTTAAAACATTTCTTGCTTTCTGACCATGATAAGACAACTTCATATGCATGCTAAAAATCATTGCACCGCTTTTGTGGCAACGTACTGCGCGTTTGCGAGCGAACTTTGGAGCTGTTCGAGCCACGGGAGTATCTTATTTTGGGGAATCGAAGGCGGTCCTAACCCCTATTTCTACGTTCGTGTATGTCTTTGTATATGCGTGTTTACATCGGTACATACAAAGTTTCGGTTGGTTGGAAGCCCACCCCCTCCAGCTGCACGAATGACTCGTTCGAGGGTAACCTGCATTGAGAAGTGACCTTTGCTAAGCGCCTGCGAACAATTGGCGCTTGTAGCTCGCGACCACTAGAGAAAAAAGCGGGACATCGCGCGGCATTTGGCTCCTGCGCGCGCGAGGATTGGCTTCGCTGCAGAGCTGGATCACGGCGGCGGACCTATGCGCAACTCTGCTCCCTGCGGGAGCATATACAGGAACGCTAGGCGAGAGGGCTCGTCGTGACATCTCGCGGATGGATTGAATTCCAATACTTTATTGGAAACGTGCATTGACGTTTCCAAAGTTGTGCATTAGAGTTTCCATTCCGGAATTTTGTGGGTTTAATGTTATAAACATTTGACGCCAAAGGTGCATTAATTTTTCTAAAGTCGTACATCGGACCATACAACGAGCCAAGCCAATCAACGCATTATCAGACAAGTTGACAAAGCACAGAGTGAGGTCCGACGAGCCGAAGCGTTGGGATATTTCATTTGTGCCGTCATATCACAGAAAAGAATGTCAACATTTTTTTTCACCTGCGCCAACGCATCCATGTCAAGACACTAAAGCCAGCAAAGGTAACTACGTTCTTATGTATTTTTCTACTTTGACTTTTATCCGCGAGGACACATTGAGCGTCTTCAATTTTCTTGTTCTCGCTACCCGCGGGCTGCCAGAGCCAACCAGAGCGCATGCGTTTTTCTCGTGTTGCCCTGACCACCGCGCGGCGCACTTCGGTGCGCGTTCGTTTTTGTCTAGCCGAGTTGATTTTCGCCTAGCAGAGTTTTGGACGGTTTCCTGCTTTTTGACAAGTAAAAGAAACAACGGTCGCTCGGCGCCATCACTGTTGGGACTCGACGAATTGCAACGCGTTCGCTTGAGCGCAACCTCGCTCGGAACGTCTTCTCTTGCCGGTGTAGGATACCGAGCTGTATGCGTATTGTGCTCTGTGGGCCAAGCGTCTCACGTTTTCTACGATATTCCTTTGGTAGCCACATTAGGTGCCCAAAGTAGACATTAGAGTGTGGCCAACATGGTTTCCATTGCGTTTTTTTTTTCATTTCGGTGCTCCCGTCCCACAAAAGAAAGACATTGCTGCGGCGCAGCGAATTCTGTGATGTTAATTCGGTGAATTCTGTGATGTGTGAATCTGTGATTGCCCAACGTAACTATTTGCCTTGTTCGGCGCGTTATATCCGCTGACGTCTTCTTAGATATAGACTTATTGTAGACTTATGCGTATATTCAAATACCTTGTCGCGAGGTGCTGTGTATACGTGCAGTGAACTTAGTTTCCAGTGACACTTTCTTGCCCTTTATCAAGCTGTATCTTCGAATTTGTATATTCCATTGTATCTTCGCATTTCTAATATACGTGGGCGAGTCAAATGAAAGTGAGCGAACCCACCCCGCATAATAATGGTTCGGTTCATTATCTGCCAGGCATGCACGTAGCACACACAGTCATCTCTCATTTAGAAAAGTGACACGCAGTTGTGAGGATAAATGTTATTTAATGCTCTCATACACTGGGTTGAACATGGTTGCTTGACATAATGGACGCTTTCCACAGGTTTTCCACAGCTGAAGATGTTTCCCAAAAAGAAATTAGTCGCCGTATGGCTGCAATGTATGTTGAACATTGCAATTCATTGATTACTGTGAAGCGTTGGAGAAAACGGTTCAAAGAAGGACGCGAAAGCTACAAACACGATCCAAGACCGGGCCAAAGCCACCGTGCAATCTCCCCCAACGCAATTGCAAAGGTTCATGAGATAATTAGACAAGAACGGAGGATAAGCATGGATGAACTGGTAGAGCGTGTGAGCATCAGTCACGGTTCGGTTCACACCATAATTCATGAACATCTCGGTTATCGGCTCTTGTGTGCGCAATGGATACCTAAGATTTTGAACCACCCCCTGAAGACTGAGAGATTCGGCACTGCCTTGACTCATGTGATCCGTTATCACAATGAGGGTGACGGCTTCTTGTCTACATTTGTCACCGGGGACGAATCATGGTGCCGCTATTACGAGCCTGAAACACGGTGGTAATGCTTACAGTGGAAACATTTGAATTCACCACCCCCAAATAAAGCAAAGGCCGTCATTTCTGCCGCAAATGTGTTGTCGAGTTTTTTTTTTTCGGTCGTCAGGGGCCATTATTGCTCGAATTCGCTATACCTCGAGAGACTATCAATCGTTTCCGATATTCTGAAACGCCGGATCTTCTGCGTGTCGCAATCAAGAACAAACGACGTGGAAAATTGATGAATGGGCTCATCTTGCTCCACGACAATGCCCGTCCTCACGTAGTTGATGTGGTTAATACAAAATTTGCAAAGTTCAAGTGGGAAAGGCTGCAACATCCGCCATACAGCCCAGACCTGTCACCTTGCGACTTCCACAATTTGGTGCAATTGAAAAAAAACTGTTCAAGGGAATCAGATTCTCTTGTCAGACGATGACGTGAAGGAGTCAGTTACAGACTTTTTGAAGCAGCAACCCAAGGACCTTTATGAGATTGGAATCACGCGACTAGTTAGTCAGTGGGACAAATGTATCAATGCTCATGGAGGCCACTTTTAAATAAAGTACCGCATTTGTCATATATTCGCATTGGCTCATTTTCATTTGACTCGCCCTCGTATATTTTGTAAAACTCCTGGTTTCTATATGTGTGCTCTGTTGCGAGTTTAATTTCGGTGCAATTGCTCACAATACACGAAAGGGCACAGCTGCTCCTGCGCAATCCATTGGAACGAAAGACAGCGTCATCACGATTTTTTCCTGGCCGTTGCATATGTACAAAAATGTAAACAAGTTTCTTGCACGACAAAGTTTCATTAAAATATTTTTTCCTCAACTTCTTCATTTCACGGCCTTTACATCTTTGTATCAGCGGCATGCACGGCTTTGCTGGTTTCGAACTGATATAGTACTAAAGTTCGTATACTTTCTTTACCTAATAATTAAATAAAACACATGGAAGCATTGATATCAGTTACTTCAGCCACAATTTTTGGGACATTCGAGTATATTATTTCATAAAAAAATGTATTTCGTGAGCATGTAAAGCTGGATAAAAAATTGTATATTAGCCCTTGTAGCCGGCGCCCAACGCGTTCATCACTTTCATTCAGGTTAGATGAGTTTTCCCACCATACCACTTTATTTAAGCAGTCGTTTTTCCCCCGAACCATCTATGACTTGAACGCCCTGGCTGAAAACGTTCTTCAAAGCTCATCCTTATCGTCCTTTGTGCATGCTCTCATTAATCTATGACCCGAAACGTTCCCCACGATCTCTGTCCTATTCCATACACTATGTGACATAGATCATATCATGTTAAGGGCACCCTTATTTTTTTGTGTATAAACCATTGTGCAAACATGTGCTGTATTGCAGAATTCTTTGATATTGTTGTTTATTGTTGTTTCTTCTTTTCTGCATTGTAACAAAATGACGCTTTGCTTGTTTCGACCCTTTTCTTTCTTTTTTTTTCTTTCTTGTGTTTCACATGTGACTAGGTTGTTAACCCTTTATGTACATCCCACTCCTGCCTAGAGCCTCTAAAACAGGCTGGCTGTACGAAATAAATAATAATAATAATAATAATAATAATAATAATATGTTACTTGTCCTAAGAGTGCGTAGCGTCCGAAAATTCGTTCGCAGCATCTTTGACAATTGTAATGCAGTTATTATTCATGCATTTGATCCCTCGACAAATTCTATAAGGATGAGTGCGAGCTGCAACGTGAGCCCCCCCCCCCCCCCCCCCCCGAACAACATTTCTGGCTACGCCACTGCCGCTGTGTCTTACCACTACTCACTTACAGGGCAGAAACCTGCATGCTTACGAAGAGGCTTCTACTTAAAATGAGGACGACGCAACGAGCTATGGAAAGAAGAATGATGGGTGTAACGTTAAGGGATAAGAAAAGAGCAGAATGGGTGAGGGAACAAACGCGAGTTAATGACATCTTAGTTGAAATCAAGAAAAGGAAATGGGCATGGACAGGACATGCAATGAGGAGGGAAGATAACCGATGGTCATTAAAGGTTGCGGACTAGATTCCAAGAGAAGGGAAGCGTAGCAGGGGGTGGCAGAAAGTTAGGTGGGCGGATAAGATTAAGAAGTTTGCAGGGATGACATGTCCACAATTACTACATGACCGGGGTGGTTGGAGAAGTAAGGGAGAGGCCTTTGAGCTGCAGTGGGCGTAACCAGGCTGATGATGACGATGACGATGATATCCTGCACAAATGGCATCCTGAGGTGCACTCTTCCAAATGCAAAAACTGTGAAGGCATAGCGACCCTAAATCACATGCTCTGGGATTGCCCAGCGCTAAACGGTCTGCATAGGAACAAAGAGCGATGGGAATCTTCCCTCCATAACCAGGAAGAACAAGCCCAAAAACAAATCATCGGTCAAGCCCAGGCCGCTGCCGGAAGCCAGCTGATTCCGGCCGACGTCTAAAGAGGGAGACACATGGTCCGATTCGGTGTCCGATCAGGTGTCCGACGCACCGGAACGGCAGCCGGAATCGAGGTGTTTTGCCGTGCCGAAGCGCTTGATCGAACGTCCAGAGTGCGACAAACCGTGCAGATTTTCATCGTCCGACGCGTCCGACAACCGCACCGTCGTCTGGCCGTAGCCAAGGACAGCGCGGCTGGCATGTGACATTTTCTGACGTTCCCTCCACGGAGGCGGCGCTGGTTGGCCGGTTTCTCGCAGTCTTCTTTCTTTTCTTGCTTGCTGCAGTTTGTTTCCGACACGAAATAGTTATCAGTTCAGTAAAATTATCTCGAACGTGTGCCTGTTATGCAAAGCAGCGCCTAGTACGCTAGCACCAAGCTACTGGCGAGATCGCGAGCCGCGACGCGAGGGCATTTCGCGGGCAGACAGCGCACACAGACCGTCTGAGCGAGGCTGCTCGCTTCGCTTGCACGTTTGCCCTTCGCAACAACTGCGTCGAGTAAACCAATTGTATTTAATTACGGGCGACCTAAGTGTATAGTGTTAGTTTTTTTGACAAAAATAGGCGCTCTTTGACGAGCTCGCGTTGGATCGCAAGCGCCATCGGCCGCAGCGTCCACCTAGCTAGGCCTACCGGCCCTATCACTGGCTGTTGGCGGAGCGGTCAGTGCACAACGCGCCGTCGGGAAGTGTTCCGTTACTCGCAGGGGCATAATTTTATTGACAGTCTTCGCGTAAAGCGAAGCAGTGTTGTGCAGAGTTGTTTATATTGCGTTTCTCGACGTGGATATGAAGTCAAGCTGGGGGGCTGTATCAGGGCGGAGCTTACGCGCCGCTCGATCTTTCGAATGCATGCACTGTGTGCCCCAAATCGTCGTATCCCGCATGCCGGAGCATGCGGCGCCGCACGTCGGATCGGACGCCGAATCGGACCGTGTGTCTCCCGCTTAAGGGGGAGGTAGACGGTGAAAGGGGCAGCTGCGTTTCACCTCGATCACCCCTACTCTCTTACGGGTGAAAATAAAGTGCTTGCTCTCTCTCTCTCTCTCTCCTAGTATTTTAGCTTGAGAATTTCAATTAGTTCAGTGAATTCCTTCGGTAAGTGAACGGCCTGGGTATGTGTGCTACGAAAATCTTTTTGCCTTATCAATGTGTGGTGCCGTACGCCGGACGCCAACACGGGATGCCAGATTTTCTCCGACAGGGGCGCCTTAACGCTTTCGCGCTAAAACCATTTGCTGCGACAGATGCTTTCGGCTAGACATGAAAACTAGTTTCCGCCAGCTGTGTTGTTTCAGAGTATCTTAAGGACACAGAGTAAGCCCTATATTCCCATGTATTTTTTACCGTGTTGAGGAAGCGTTTTATCGGTAACTAAAAGAGGTATCCATATAATCCATATGTCATTTTCTTCCAAATTTGCACTCCTATAAGAGTGCTAGACTTACTAAAATCTGACTAAAATTACCATTTTTGTGAAATTTTTGTGTTCTAGCACGTAGTTTGATACACGTGGGTTCCCTTGATCGCCCTCCGTAGCGTCTTTCAGCAGGCTCAGTGGTGACCTCAGGTTACGCCCGTAAACTAGCTCTGCGGGGCTAAACCCAGTGCTCTCGTATGATGCGGACCTTATTGCGAAGAGGGCTGCCGGAATGCAAGCCTCCCAGTCTTCGCCGCGCTCAAAACAAAGCGCTCTCAATACCCGTTTAAGCACGGAATTCATCCGCCCAACAGGATTCGAGTGGGGATGATAAATAGAGCTATGACTTATCTTTATTCCGCAGCGTTCAAAAAACGTTGTTGTCAAGCAACTAGTAAACAAGCTCCCGTTGTCACTTTGAATCTCCGCCGGGAAACCAACACGGGCGAATGTGGACAATAATGCATCAACAATGCATCAATAGCTCAGTTCTTTAAGTGGGAGTGCCTCGGGAAATATTGTTCCCACCAACAATATGGTCAAAATATATCGGCAACTTGAACGGGATTCCGGGAGGGTTCTTACCACATCTATTACAAGTTTCGGGAATGGTTCTGTGAGGATGGGCACCGATTTCATTGGGGGCCTTCCACTTGTTGGATTTACCAACTCGCTGACATGCGTCGCATTACCGGACAAGTGTTTCAACCTCTTTCCAGCTATGTGACCAATAGAAATCTTGCGCTAGCCTAGCCTTTGTCTTCTTGATACCTAGGTGACCCGCCCAAGTATTCCCATGTGTTAACTCTAAAAGCTGTGGTCGATACTTTTCTTGCACGAGTAGTTGGTTTTATGTCGAAACCTTGGAATCCTGATATTTCCTGTACTTGAGACCTGACCTAGTGTAGAACGAGATGTTCTTTCGGGCCACTCCTTCATTCACATTAGCCTGCAACGCCGTTAGCGAAGGGTCACTTTTCTGTGCCGCGATAATCGCCTCTCGGTCAACCCTACTACGCTGCTCCCAGCAAAACGATGCGGGGCAAAGCAGTGAACCTTCCACTTCAGCCCTCGGCGCCCCGTTTTCCCGAGTCTCGAAAGGCGCCTTACCCACTGTTTGTGATCCGGTAATTGACCCGCCACAAGTCTGAGTCCTCTGCTTTTCATCAGCCGTATCACCCGGCCTAAGCTGCCGCTATGGGGACGTTACACTGTCAGTTTCCTCGTTTGAAGATGACCGTTCAAGTTTCTTTGAGAGGGCGCGTGACCGCGATCGCGTTAATGCCATGCAAGCGAGACTGGTAGAGAACGACCGGCCCTCCTTTTCTAAAAGCTGCTCCGATTGGTTCGAAAAGAGATATGGAAAATGGTCGGGTAAACTTGGACTCACGGCTGCCTCCGTTGACAACCTTCAAAAAGCACCCTCAAAGGTTACCCTGGCAACTGGCAACCATGCGCTCTGCTCTTCTGCAACTTGTCTGATCCAGGCGCATTCCCCTGTATAGTCTCCGGGAGAAACACAGGACAAATGAGTGACAGCCATGGTGGTGGCTGAATCGCGAAGTGTCCTGCACCTTTTTTCGTTTGCCACAACAACCTGCATATATGGCTCGAGCAGCCTCAGATTTTCGTCCTACTGCCTAATGCTGGCGAACGCGATTTCCTCCTTGCAATTTGAGGAACTATGACCTTCCTTTCTGCGACGGAAGCAGATAATTGGTCTCCGAGCCTCGAACAGGCGCTCCAAGTTCGCCTTAGCTTTAGCGGACCCCGCCGACGGGGCTGTATCTGCTAGGCCTTCCCTGGCCACTTCAGCCTAAGTCGATACTCTTTTGCTGAACTCGTCACTCGTAGATCATTTCTTATTCGACAAAACTGGGTTGCCAGGGCAAAACCGTTTTACAGGATAGTCATTTTTTTCTAGCCTATCTTTCTCAGTAGGTTTTCCTTGGAAGTTTAGGCGCGTGTAATATTCCTCCGCGAGCTGCGCTGCCTTCTCTAGGTCTACCTCTGAGAGCCTTTCCTGCAGCCAAAGTCTAAGTTCCTCTGGAAGAGCTCGGCAAAACTGCTCCAGCGCTATGCATTCAAGCACCTTGTCCTGGTTGCCATACACTTCTGCACTTTTGAGCCACTCTTTTAAGTTAGACTTTAACTCGTACGCGAACTCAGTGTGCGATTCGCTGCTCCCTTTTCCCTGTCTAAACTGCGGTTGAAATGCCTCAGAAGAGAGGCGGTATTTGCGAAGAAGCGCGATTTTTACCTTTCCATACTTCTCGTAATCTTCTTTAGACAAGCGTGCGAGAATTTCCGCGGCCTCTCCTGGGAGCAGCGAGTGAAGTTTTTGAGACCAAAGGCTTTCGTCTAACCCTGTCTTTTGACACGTGCGTTCGATATTCACGAGAAAAAGTGCGATATCACCGCCTATTCTGTACGATAACATGAGGTCCTGTATTCTCTGATTAGACGTATCGTCTCCACCGGACAGGGGACTCGAACGCGCCGAGGTGATTCGAATTTGCTCTATTTCTAGTTCTCTCATTTTAAGAGCTTCATCTCATTCTTCGCGCCTTTTTCTCTCCTCTGCCTCGTCGCGCCTTTTCTGCTCTTCTGCCTCCTCGAGCCTTTTTTCTCGCTTCTCCTCTCAAGAATTTCTGTGCAAACCTCTTCGAATTCCTCCTCAGTTACCTCTTGTGCCCTGAGAACGTCAAGAATGGCTTTCTTTCGCCTTGCCGCGGCAACCGAGATGCCCATCTCCTGACAAACATCAAGCAGGTCCTGCATCCGGAGCTTCTCCATCGCGATCTGACGGCTCGTCTCCGATTTTGCCTCTAAATTAGCTTTGCTTCCGAAGCCGGAAATCTATGCAAGGCCTGAAGTGAACTAAGAAAAACCACTACGACCCTTTCAAAATAGACAGTGTGCCATGCAGGTCGTCACAAATCTTCATCCAGTTTTGCTTGCATAGTTGTTCCACATACTCGGTGACTTGCTTGTTGAGCGCGTGTATACATCTGCGAAGCTTCTTCTTATGTCTTTGCTTCTTCAACCTTCGAGTAAGACAGTGCCTGGCCGCCCACATGTGACTAAGCCTGCTTGCTGTCTACGAAGAGATTTTGCGTGGTCATAGTAATCTTCTGCGTAAATTTCTTTACAAATTCGCGTTGCTTTTTGGCCCACGCCTCATACGTCTTGGTGTCTTGGTCTTCGTCCTCGCCTTCACTGTCTGCGCTTCTACGTAACCGGTACCAGTCTGTAATGTTGGCTTGACCCAGTTTCGCCTTGATGTCGGTCCCCCCGAGGGTTACACAAATTATATCGCGATCCGAGCCAAGATTTTCCCCCGTGTTACGCCAAGTTACGTCGAAGTTCCCCCGAACTAGCGTCAGATCAGGAGTGGTGTCTCTGTACGTGCTAGTGCCTGTCCTGGTCGGTACGCCCGGTTTGTTAACCACCTCCATGTCGTGATCCTCTATAGCTTTAACCAATTGTTTGCCTCTTTTGGACGAATATTTATGACCCCACATCGTGAGGGCGGCGTTGAAATCTCCTAGCACTAAAATCGTTCTTGTTCTTGCTTCTTTAATGCAGTCCAATATGGTGCCTTCAAAGTCAATGACCCTGCTGGACGGTCGCCAATAAGCATTCAGGACGAAAAAGTTCTTGCCCCCCCCCCCCCTCTTCTGCTGTGAATTTCGATGAGCGTACGTTCGCAGCCTCGCTGAGCGGTCACGTGCTGTGTGGTCGCCACGTTGCTGCGGACGAAGATCGCAGTACCCATTCGCTAGGGTCCGTATACGTAATGTATCCCGCGAGCTTGGCCCGGCCGTTGGTCTCTTGTAACGCTCTGATATCCGGTTTTTGGTCCAATTTATCAACGAATAGTTCTAACTCCCCTATCTTGTTTCTAATACTCCTACAGCTCCATTGAAATAACGTCGCAGTCTCTTTCTGCTTTCCTTTAGTGTTCGTCATTTTCTACTTTTTGAGCGGTAGGTTTGCGCACGGAACCAACTTTTCGCGGCCTTACCCGTAGATTAAGTCGTGTTGACTTCATCTTGGCAACGGCGAGATGCTTATTTTTCGCATTGAACGTCATGACTCTAACGGAGAGTTGGCTGCATTTGGCGTCCACATTATCAATTCTTACTGTTAGACTGTGCACTGTTGCGGCACCTCATAGATTCGCTAAAAAGCAAGAGCACATGCGCTCGAGACCTCACAAGAACGATCAACAGTTACGACGGGGACGGGGAGAAGCTCATTCGTGAACTCACAAGTAAATACTTCAAGACCGAGAAGAGCGGTAACCCGACTCGCGAGTATGAAGGCGATAGCAACGTCGAGATGGACGAAGCCTTTACCGAACTGGAGCTGGTTGCGACCGTCCATGAAAGTAATCAAGGCAGCGCACCCGGAATTGACGGTGTTACATACAAGATGCTAAAAGATAGGAGCGACAGAAGCCGAGCTGAACTGCTAAACCTCGCCAACGCGTCCTGTCAGAATGGTTCGTTACCAAAAGAATGGAAAGAAGCGGAGGTGCATTTCTTTCCCAAGCCGGGGAAACCAGCCCACGTCGACAATCTGCGCCCCATCTCCCTCACGTCGTGTGTAGGGAAGGTGGTCGAGCGTATGGTGTTCAAGAGACTACAGAGACATTTCGACGCCACTGATCAG
The DNA here is from genome assembly GCF_023375885.2 of Dermacentor andersoni. Lineage (NCBI taxonomy): Eukaryota > Metazoa > Arthropoda > Arachnida > Ixodida > Ixodidae > Dermacentor > Dermacentor andersoni. Next base: position 60,597,851 of record NC_092821.1, read on the forward strand.
ATGCCACCGACCATGTACGGATTCCGGAGGCACCTGAGCACGCAAGACGCCTTGGTGCAACAACACGAGCTGGTTATCAAGCAAGCGAAGACCTCTACACCAAGAGCTATCCTGGCGCTCGATCTCAAGGGGGCCTTCGATAACGTCACACACGAAAGTATTCTCCGTAACCTGCGCCAAACGGGATGCGGAAAGCGAACACTCAAATATGTGGAGGATTTCTTAAGCAATAGAACGGCGACGATCAAAATTGGCGACACGGGCTCGATTTGGCGTTGCCGCCAAATCCAGCCCGAGTTTGCAATGTCTGCACTGACATGTCTTTTCGAGTGTGAAAAGCACATTCTGGACAAAATCCAGAATGATTTCCGGTGTCAGGGGTTGTTTTGGTCGGCGGTGCATCATATCCCGAAAAAATTTCGGGGGGGGGGGGGGGGGCTGAAGCCCCATAAGCCCATCGAGAGCACGGAGAGCTACGAAAGCAGCCCTGAAAGAGAAATGCTGAAAGAGGCCGTGAGTACCGACACTCCGAAAATTCTGATAGACAAACTTTACTAGGTAACACCCGCACGCGCAAGTTTTGTTGCCTAACACACTTTGACGTTGTATCAGCGTTCATTGCTCCTTCGTGACTATTCCGCACCTGATAAAAGATTATGCCACCCACCATGTGAAAAGTTCGTTTTGGAGATTCAGGCGGCCGCATTTCGACAGAGGCGAAATGCACAATGGCGCGTGCAGTACAATATTAGAACCCAGCAATACATCCCTGGTTCGTGACGTCAAGGCCTGGAGCCCCTACCTGCGGTGTCCGTCATAGCCCAAGGGTCACCTCATAGTAGTCAAGGCTAATTGATCACTGAATATGCCCACGATGCTCAGCGCCAACATTTCCATCGATTCACCAGCTTCATAAGAACACACGTTCGAGTGCACACCTAGAATAATGCGCAGCACCGTATGCGAAGCCCACAGCGATTAAAGATTATAGCTGTTTTGGGTCAAATCAGTCCCAGTCATCGATCTTGCGACACTGACGCACTTTGTTCGAAGGCACCGCTGCACGTATAACGCGAGGACAAGGTGGGGGTGCTGGTATCCAAGCGTCGACAGACACCGTTTTGTAAACGTGCGAATACGGCCTATAACAGTGCGAAGTGAAGTACGGCGAAAGAGCAACAGTGCGTTGAAATGTGGCACGATTTTTGCATGTTTTACCACTTCACCGCTGCCGTATCTTTGTCCACTGCAGAAGAAAGGGTGCTCCCAACGACCTATATTTACCGCTTACCTGCGCTAGGTGATTCCAAGTTATGCCTTCCAATTTGCTCATTTCATCACCGCACCCCCCCCCCCCCAATAATTTTCTGGCGCCCTCGACAGCGCTTCCTTTCCCTTAGCACCGACTGCGTACTTCAAATGGACCACTTCTGCGTTACCTTGCCTATACGAATAACGCTGCGTATCCAGCTCCATCCTTCGTCTTAATCTTAATTACTGCGATACCTGTTTGCTCTCTGACCACGCCGCTTTTTCCTGTCTCTTAACGTTACGCTTAATAGTTTTCGTTCAACGACTTTCTTGCCCGGCGGATAATTTGTTCTCGAGCTTTCAATTAACCTGCAAGTTTCTGCCTCATATGATAGTATTTGAAGAATGGAACGATTGTACCTTTTTGTTTTCAACTTCAGCAGTTCACTCCCGGTCATGATTTGGTAATGCCGGCCGTATGCGCTTCGACCCCCTTTTTAATTCTTCCGTAAATTTCCTTCTCATGATCAGGGTCTCCTATGAGTAATTAACCCAGATAAACGAACTCCTGCGCAGATTCTAGAGAGTGACTATCTTTCATTAATTCTGTTTCGTTCGACAGGTCTTTCAGCATTACATTTGTCTTCCGCATATCATTCTTCAACCGTCTCTTACACTTTCTTGGTTGTCAATAAATTATTGCAATTTGTCGTCAGCGTTTCGGAACCGTACAATATCATCGGAAAGCAGGAGCTTGTTGAGATTTCGGCGTTAATCCTCACTTCTAATCCTTCCCAGTCTAATAGCTAATAGCGTTGAGGGAATAGAATACGAGAGATTTTGTCTGCTTGCCTGATCCGTTTTTGTTAGGTATTTTTCAACTTTTCTTGCGGGTAATTAAAACAAATGAATGCGCATCTATCACTAAGGCAAAGTCGAAGCGAGTCTGATAAGTTGAGGATGCCGTTCCATGGCTGAGCGTGATTATGCGAGCCCGACACTAGGGAAACAATTCATTGCTTTTTTTTTATATGTCAGGCGAATGCTACACTGGCAGTAGTCTTGATGTTCAGTTCGCTCAGGACTTCATCATCGTCGTCATCATCATCATCATCATCATCATCTTCATCTTCTTCTTCTTCTTCCTCTTCTTCTTCTTCTTCATTATCATCAGCCAATTTTATGTCCACTACAGGATGAACCTAGTCTTCTGTCGTCCTCTACTGGGCTTCCCTTCTCTTGGCACCCGTTCTGCCACCCTAATGGCACAACGGTTATCTACTGTATCTATTACATGACCTGCCCAGTGCCATTTTTTTCTCTTCATGTCAATTAGAATGTCCTCTATACTCGTTGGCTCTCTGATCCAAACCGCTCTCTTTGTGTCTGTGAAAGTTATGCCTAGCATTCTTCGTTCCATCGCTCTTTGCGCGGTCCTTAACTTGTTCTCAGGCTTCTTTGTAAATCTCCAAGTCTCTGCCCCATATGTCAGCACCGGTAAAATGCACTGATTCTAGACATTTCTTTTCAATGATAACGGTAAGCTTCCTATCAGGAGCTGGCCATGTCTGCCGTATGCGATCCAACCCATTTTCTGTATAACCGATATGATATGCACTTAAACCACTGAATACATACAAGTGGCCGCAGCTTCGTCCTAACCCGCTGAATTCAGGGATCGAACTGTGCGCCGCCTGGAGAGCGTCGAACATAACATAACTGGAACGACGCAAATGCTGATGTTGCCAATACGACGCGTTTTGCGTGAACCCGCGCTTGGCGTTGTGCACGCTTCACATTGTTCACTTCGCGATAGCAGACCAATGCGGTCGACTTTGCTAGGCCGCCATGTTGGCTTTACTACAGTACAGGGCAGCAGGCGCGGAACACCGTATAGGGTCCTCACCGGCTGGAAGGAAATTCTGGCGCTGAATTCACAAATGCCTACGAATGCCTTGTTTTGTGTGAGGTGGAAAAAAATAGGACGAACATCGCTCGAAGCCACCGAAAGGTGTGAATGATGTCATTTCGCCCAGGACTGATCTTAGTCTGGTGTTCAGGATAAGCATCTCCATCAAAAGGCGATGGTGGCTTTCGTTTGCTGTCGCTGCTTCTCTTTGTCGTCTGTTCTCCCCATGGCCTGTTGCCTGTGACTGGCTTTCCGCATGCAAAAGAAAGTTGTAGTATCTGCCGTGGCTGCTTAGCGGCTATAGTGTTGGGCTGCTAAGCACGAGGTCGCCGGATCGAATCCCGGCTAGGCAGCCGCATTTTTATGGGGGCGAATTGCGAAAACACCCGACCCCAGCTGGTTTGGCTATGGGGTTAGGCTGCTAAACACGAGGTCACGGGATCTAATCCTAGTCATGGCGGCCGCCATTCGATGGGAGTGAAATCACCCGTGTATTTAGGTGCAAGTTAAAGAACCCCGGGTGGTTCAAATTTGCGGAGTCCACCTCTACGGCGTGCCTCATAATGAGATTGTGGTCTTGACACGTGAAACCTCAGTTTTCAGTCTTTCGTTCTCCGTACAGCATGCGAATGGAACTACCTTCCCGGGCCAACCGCCGCCATTGAACACAATTGCCTGTTTCACACTACTTAAGCTAATACTGCTACTTCAGGAACCACCTAGATATGTTATACACTAAGTTCTTGCTGCATTTTCTTGTTTTTCAAATTTTTGTACCCACCCCCTTCTGTAATGACTTGGCCTTGAGGGTAAATAATTGAAACGACAAGAAAAATGAAACTAAATAAAAAATCATAGTGGCGTATTTATGCTGCCCATTTTTTTTTTCTTTTACCAAAACGAGGTGTCTGCAGCGATACGCGCTAGTTTGGTCGCACATATAAATGTGCGCCTGTGCGTGTATGTGTACGGTCGAGTGTGTCTGTGGCTCCTGTGTATCCTGGAGGCTCTTGGCTCAACGCAACCGAAGCCTCTCTAAAGCCATGGCGCTTATTTGTCGATATTTAAACCCCATAAGCGCGCACCGTCAGTGCATCAATAAATAAATGGCAATATAGACATACGGAAATATCATAGGTCTCTGACTAGAAAGAAATGTGTGCTTCATTTCATTCAGATTTCATCTAAATAGCGTGCTACCGTCGTTGTTTGGGGTCGGCATGCAACCTAAATTATCGGACGCCGTTTCGCACTTAGGCTTGCATAATTAGGCACTGCGTAATTGCATGCCAACAACGGCATTTTCTACGCAGCCAGCGGTCATTCTCGCTAGGAGACGGTTGCAGTCCAGGATTTCGAAAGCATGCGTGTTCCAAAGTGAACTTCAATTATTAAGTAACGGCCCCGAATAGGAGACCCCAAATAACTCTGATTATACATCCGATACATTCGTCGCGTAACTTCAAATAAATCAGGTCAGCCTGTGTCTGCATAATCCAACGCCATCATCTGAATGGATGCGTGTGGTTTTATGAGACGTTTCGATTGCATGTACTGAACAAAGGAGCTAGCTCTCGTTATATGCCTTGGCTTATGGTCAAAAGAGCTACCCGGGCTTTTCAATCCTATATTATCAAGTCTATCGAATTATGTAGCTGACTTTATAACTTTTTCAAGCTACCTTTCGATTCTCGCCAATATTCGTTCTTCTCTTTGCGACTGGCTGCACATTATCACTCAATTTGATCTCCCAGTCATCGCATAATGTATAGAAAAAAAATATGGTAAGCTGAGCTTACTTTTGCTATGTTTCTGAATACTTCGAAAATGCTGGACAAGATAACAGGATGTACGTCTGTATTGCTGGCGTTATTTTTGTGGACGGTATAATACCTCAATTTGTGTTATCTTACGGCTTTAGCGAGGGAACGCATTTCTTATTCTTGGGTTGTTTATGCTTCATATACCTTGCTATTGTATATATTCATGCATTCCTGTTTGGGCCAGCTGTCCTGCAGTTGTTTCAAAAAATGAAGAAATAAACAGTAGTGCAGCTTCGGTCTTATCCAATTTATTGAGCTTTCTCGCACTGTTACAAAATTTTCACGAGTAATTTTAGGCGCACGACTCTTTTCGCCTTCAGCAAGGAAGAGTCAATAAACGAAACACGCTTCTCGGGGATCCTTCACATCCTGGTCCTTTCTAGAAATTAACTGAAATAACTCCACATCCTTTCATTCGAATCTTTCATGTCGAATACTTGCCACGTGAAAATTCTTTGCTATTGCTGACTAAGGCCAATATAAATTTTTCACTCGCTATTCATTCAACTACAGCTTGAGTGCTGTTGCTAAAAGAAATGATCCACAAAACGTGTCAAAGGCACCTCTTGCGCACAACCGCGATTTTTAGGGCTAGTTAAGCAGTTTTATTTGCTTAGAATATTAGAGCCACAAAAAGTAACAAAAGTTTATTATCTGGCTGCGCAAATGAAGCTTTACTAAACTGTAACGCAAGCTTAGGGCTACATTCTGATGAAGAATGCTATCTTGTAGTGCTGCGTTCCTTTTGCCTACTCACATCATTAAAGTTATCGTTGACATAATAGCACCGCAGCAGCTTGTCAGGGTAGTTTATGGTTCAGTCGCTTGTCAACGTCAGTTAGAGAGCCGAAGAATCTTGAATGTGTAATCTCGCCGCGTAAGCACGGTGATTTGTCCGCAGCAACGATTGGCAGTAGGAGCTGCGTCCTTCTACTGGCTGCTCACCTCTCCGCACGTTCCGGTATTCGAGCCATGGACATTAGGGGAGTAGGGCGGTTCTTCTTTGAGCTACACTCATGCTTTGTTCCAGCCAACGACTTCACTTAAACGAATTGGCTCGCTGTCGTGTTGCTATAAGTAAACTCTATTCTGGCGTTTCAAAATATGGCGCCTGACCACAGGACAGGAAACGATTCTCTACATTGCTTGCCACAAGGGACCGCTCTGAGTATGATCCGCCTAGGCAAGAACATGAACTTTAGTATAATCTCAAAATGAATGTGCTATGATATAAAAAAATTTGACAGTATCAACGTGTCATTATTCATTGTCTTTTGGTCGCCAAAACGACGTCTACTAAACCGGTTCTTCTCAGCCCCACTAAGTAGCGTCTCCGTGGCTATGAGGGAAACCTTGCTGGGTAGAGCACGCGAAGAATTGGCCCTTGTGGAACATACTGTAGAGAACATTTCACCATACAAAGTGTTGAACTCGTACGTTCAATATCACAGCATCCAGCCTGTGGCCATGTTTCTCAGTACCATATATTTTGTTCAACAAAGTGCAGCATCCACACTTAATTTATTCGCCACTTTCAATGAGAAGCAAGGCCACGACCCGTCTGCGCCGCTATGCTTCTGTGGTAAATCCTTTAGGCTCCGGTAGTGTTTGTCTGCGCAAACAGAGGCTACAGCTCACATACAAACTCCTTTCTTGTGTACACCTGCAAATCATCTGCATCACTTCCCACACTAACCACAGAGTACGCACAAAACACGCGCGATGCCACGTCACAGATGAGTGCTTACCCGGGAGCTCCTCGAAGAGATCAGTAATAAACCGCAGAGAAGCTCGAGCTAAGCTCTGTACGCCGGCTACTAGCCGACCATCGGCAGAAACAAGAAGCGTCAGCGGGAAACTCATCCGCAAGGCCACTTGTGCGGAAAACATTCTATAATTGGGAGAAAAGCCATACCTTGATTCACGGCCTTAGTTCGGCTTCCTGTAATGCTCCCTCAGAACACCAGCGTTTAGAAAAGACGTGAAAGCCGCCTGCCGTCATGGTGACAACCTGAGGTGGTATTTGTAGTAGCAAGGTCTGCTCGCTCACCCATACGACAGTACTTCTGCGTCAGCGTGAAACCGGCCCTGATTGTTTGGTAATTCGACGTTTCCTCTTATTCGATCACATCTAGCTGTACTAAAAGAGTTAAATTAAGGGTATTGAACTGCTTCGGCATCAGCCGATGGTATGGTAATACTACCCCTGGCGGCAAACGCGCCGTCCTTGTGCTGTTAAATATCTGAGGCGCTGGTTGTGACAGCGGAGGACGTAGTGGGCGTGTCTAGTGTGATTTCGTAGGTGATATCAGTCACATGGCGGAGCAAGCGATATGGGCCTGTGTAACAGGAGGGTAGCTTTTCACGAGGGCCAGCTTTGCGAGTTGATGACCAAAGCAACACGAGGATGTCGGTCGAAAAATGGACGTCACGGTGGCAGAGGTCGTAGCGGTGCTTCTATTTCTCTTGAAACACTTGCAATGTCAACGCCGTATGCAACGTCATAATTTGAAGGAATTAAATCACAGCGCGAAGGGCCAATGCCTGTCTCATGTTGCCGTGCCCTTCACAGTAACACAGCGATAGTTGAGATGCAAAAACGAACATGCCGGGTACCTGTTTATAGCAATCTGCAAAAGCTTAACTAGGTGGTTTTACTAACAAAGTCTAAGAGCCCGTCAAAGCGCTCTTCAGTTGAAAACAGCCTTCACATAGAATGCACTATCCGTAGGTCGGTACATGTCGACACATGTACTGGAGCTTAACGAACCTCTAAAGGCTTGTTTAGAACTCAGCTTGCTCTTGTTATGCAGCAGCCACCTGTTAAGAGAGGTAGAATAAATCATTTGAATTGTGAACTAGCCTGGAATGCAAGAGATGCCACGTGAACAAACCCTGTGTTCCTCTGGTGGAGGCAGAGGGTAACTTTATTCACATTTTTCAACAGACTTAATGAGGCAATGAGTTCAATCAATTGGGATACGGCAATACAATAAACATGCTTTGTTATAGATAACTTCGTGGTAGACAGCAGATAACACTTACTTATATTGTGCCGAGTGCCTGTAATATAACAGCACAGGGCCAATAAACTCTGAACATTGCGTTAAAAATGTTGCAGTGGAGTCAGTGCGTGCTGGTCATAGTGTGTATGATGAGATGCGTGGGACCATCATTTAGTGCTCACGTATCATTGATCGGACAGACTTACACTTCAAGGCATAACATGAACGTGATCTACGTACAATATCGGCAAACATCTAGTTGAAGGGCAAAGCTTCATGAAGTTAACACTGAACAACATAGTACAGCAGAATTTTTGTAGAGGCAGTAACCGACTCCTTTCTACCTGCGTATAGAGGCCCAACGGCATGATGGATCACGCTGGAGAAGAAACAAGAAATATAATGACACTTAATTAGCTTAAGATAAGAGAAACACGACACTCAAGCACCAAAAACTACTTTTTATCTTATATACAATATATCACTCGTAAAAGTCATTAAATTGACACATGCATAAAATAAATGTGCTGCCACTTGCCGTGAAGAGCTTTCCGGGCGTGAGTATACTTGGGAAAATTTCGCTGCCACGTTTTGAATTCATGTTGCACAAAGCGCCGGAAACAATTATAGTGAGACATACATGGGGTGACAGCACTGTCGCACTGAATTCAAAATAGTACAATGTATAAATAAAAACAAATAAAGGAAAGGAAATAGGTCTTGAATTTCATGACAGTCTCAACCACAACGCATCGTGCAATCAGCTCCGGAACTAGCAATTCTTTGTGCGGGACTACAGCAGGAACACAGCTGCCAACATTAACTCTCTTACTCAACCGAGCCTCCCGGTTAACGAAAATAATCTATGATACATAGAAGTGCAGGTACCGTTGTGCGCGAAAAACAGTAAGGGTTGGCGTGGTCATATTTCTATGAACTCCGCAGCACGTAAACTATACGTCTCCTGATCACTTCATTGCCTGTGCAAATCCTTCATGACAGGAGACATTGACGGACCAAGAGGAGCATCGTAGAATCTCACGGGCGCGTGAACACGTTCTAGTGAGTGATTGAGTCAGGTACCACGCAGATCGCAGAGTAAGCACACTTTCAGAAGAAAAAGAAGTTAAATATAGTGACTGTAATTGAAGACGTAAGGATTAACCATGGTGGCTTTTCATGGAAAGCCGCGAAGACAAATATATATAGGGAGTCCACCTCCTAATACACCTCGCGACAAAATACCAAACCTGAACCGGTGCACACTGATCTATTGGTGGCTTGTCGGCTTAACAGGGACACTTATGCTTCATGGACAGCATTCAGAATCCTCAAATAGAAGTAATGGGGCCCAAGATGAAGGTTAAGTAAAATGAAGCTATGATTTCACTAAAGAGTTCACTTTGCGAAAGATAAGTTTTAAAGTTCTTTAAACAAATAAAGAAAGCACAGTAATGTAATATAAAGTGATTACGTTAGGTAGGGCAAGTACATAAAACGCGTACAGCAAAACCTACCATGTTAGGTAACGGTATCAGTTACCCAATGCTGCGATAATGACGAAGAGAATGGGAGGCCAAGTACATAGTTCGTCCACAATTGATGTACACAGAAACCACACAACTGTCATAATATAACGACACTAAAAACTGTATTCGCAACCCTGTTTCGAACACCGCTGGCAGGAGTATTCTTAAGCCTACGGCTTTCATATTTGTACATTAAGCTTCATCTTCGCGCTTTCTATACAACGACCAGTTTTCTTGAATGTCAGTGTAAGAACAATTGGTCTTCCTGACAAGCCATCTGTTTATATGGTTGCACACATGAGCTTCGTTTTCTAGTCTGGCTGAATAATCTCCGGCCATAATAGAGGCTTAGCACATCAAAGACAAAGTAGTGAATACGGGTGCACCAATATGGTACGCGTAGATGCTGACCCAGGTGAGGTGGCGACGTATTGTGAGAATGCGTGCGACCAAAGCACGCAGTACTCTTATTAGAATGTGCAAATTTATGTTAATCATCGCTTAGCGCTAAACTCGACACAGTAACGTGGCCTTAGTGAAACATTTCTAGTCTTAGTCTTTTCGGGGGCAATTCAATACCGAAACATTCACGGTGGATTACAGTAGCTGGCAGCGGGACAATTGTTCCCATATTCCCGCAGTGAATCCACGACTAATAGTCCAGCTGATGGTCCCGGATATAGAGAAACAAGAAGGTTTATGCACTTGCTCTAGAAAATTGACCGGGCTGTGCCGGGCAGTGTCCAGGCTTTTCCGGCGGCTCGCCACGGGCACCTATTCCAGCGGCTCCAGAGAATCGGTTGGTGAGAGACATACAACTATTCGCCATAACGCCGCAAATGGTATGTACGTCCATGTTAGTGGTCTCTGTGCGATCCTGTACCAGTATCTTGCAATGACATTCTATCTCATAGTGCTACAAACGTGTAATGGCAGCTTTTATTTCTTACGGCTGACATGTGCATGGCAGTCTGTTGCAAATGCAATGATGTGCAACCACTACAAGATATCATTTGATATGTTTGACGCCTTCGTGATGCATGTAGCTGTTGTCTCCCGCTCCGTCCGCTCCGTGTCGTCTGGCGTCCGTGTGCGCGCCATACACGATCCGGTCCCGCCAACGCTTCTGCCGGAAGCCTTCCTGTAGCAGAAGATGGCCTTGCGGAAGCTCCGGCGGAAGTTGTCCGACAGGAAAGCGTACAAGAACGGGTTCACGCACGAGTTCGTGTAAGCGAGCACCTGTGACGCAATCTGCACAACAATGCGGGGAGGATTCATTGGTCTGCCGTAGAGGTCTAGACTCTTGAGCACCAGCACGACGTGCACGGGACACCAGCACACGGCGAACACCAGCACAACTACCACGACCAGTCGGGTGACGCGCTTCTTGGAGCGAACGCTTTCCGCACTCACTCGTCCACCGGTAGCGACTCCCAGCCAGAGGCGCTTTAGCATGAGGACGTAGAGGACGAAGATGAGGGCCAGCGGAACGACGAAGGAAGACATAAAGAAGGATATCTGGAAGGCGGCTATGTTGTAGCCTTTGTCGACGCGGAAGGTGCACGACGAGTAGGCCTCCTCGATGATCATGCCGTGAGAGTAGAGCGCCGGTATGCAGGCCAGGAGAATCAGGATCCACGTGAACAGAATGGCCAGATATGCATTCCTCTCTGTTCTTATGGTCATGGACGTTATCGGATGAACTACAGCGAGGAACCTGTCCAGGGACATCAGGACGAGCGTGTAAATGCTCGCGTAAGCACAAACAATCACGAGGTACTGTACGATCCTACACCAGGTGTCGCCGAACGGCCAGTAGTTGAGCGTGTAGTCCCAACCTGTAAATGGCACGCAGAAGACGATGAACAGAAGGTCGGCCATGGCTAGATTGATAATAAGAATGTTGGTGGTTGATCTCATCTGAGGGTTACACAGCACCACAAGGACCACGAGGGCGTTACCGAAAAATCCTATGACGGCGATCACCCCGAATAGGATCGGCACAGCAATGGCAAGCACCTCTTCCACTACCTTGATCTCGCTGTAGTCGTCGTAATCATTCCGATCTTGTTCCAGAAACGACGACTTAGAAACGTTATTCGCTTCATGCTCCATACAAAGTCCATTGCTCGTGTTACAGGCTGAAGCGGAGCGAATTGCAGTTAGAGTCTTTTGCATTAGTACAGCGGCTGAGGTCGTCAAGGCTACGCTTGGGTCGGGTGTGGGCATTGTGGAAATATTCGTCAGATACGCTGAAGCACTTCTGTTCCCAAGATCTGCTGCAGTTGCTGATATTAAACCCGCAGCCGTGGGTGTCATCACTGAAGGGGAGCCGGACTGTGTTGTTTCTCGTCTTCTAAGTTGAAATACTCTTCACAGCACCATCTGCAAAGAAATAATCAATCATTATTGCTTTTGAAAAGGAATCCAAGTTATTGTTAATTTTAGTATTAATGCATACGAAAACGTACTCTCGTCTATGCGACCTTGAATATATCTCTCCATGAAAATCACTTTTTTCGATCGCTTAATAGAAAAACTACATTGTAATCTGACAGAAAAGGTGGTATCAAGAAAGGGATGATCACTGCATAGTCCAGGATGGGACTAAAGCTTGTTGCACGTTAGAGAACCATTTATAGAAGCCTTTCAATGACTAGTTCAGCCAGTGCACACACATATCTGTACGTGACTCTTTTTGTCAGTCTCTGAAATGATGAAAAAGAAGCTATAACATTGCACCGGGGATAAAAGACACGCTTGCATACCTAATGTGGCTACATTTCACTTCAGCCTGTTTGGTATTTCTACACGTGGACATTTTAGCGAACGTACTACAATGTCAGAAATGGGTGTTCGATGTCCAGTATTTTGCTCGCGAGACTGAAATAATTTATTTTCTTCTCAAATATGGTGTGCAGCCAATCAGTGCGTTGGTGTCTTGTGTAAGGCGCTAACCCGGCTCTTTTAACAAAAAAGGAGACCTCTGTGATTGTGTAATAAATATATATATATGTGCTTTGCAACTATGTGCACTAAATAAAATTATATAAGGCGTCATATCACTGCTTTTAGGGGAGTCTACAATGCCTTGAGACATACTTACTTAATTTGGACACGCTTGTTGGCTGTCCACCATTATCCATGACTGAACAAGTTTGATATATGCGTAATAATGCCATATGCTTTTAACAAGGAGATGTCCATTAATGATGGGTAGCAAGGTAAAGAAACTTGTCAAGTAGTTGTCAACATTCCAAAAAAAAATCTGTCTTTGAAGAGATAAAGTCGACGGGCTACGGCGTCTCTTATTCGCTGATGAGTAATACTCTCTTTAATCAACTATGCTCCGTCCCCTCTTTTGACGTAATGAATTAGCCTGGACCGTTTTCAAGTAAATGGTATAGTCCCAGAGATTAAGATTACCAATTTATTTTGGTCATCGCTGCTTTATTGACAGGCTCACAAAGCAAGCAACGCTTTTTGGAAAAATATGTTCTGTTTTTATCCTTTTGCTCTAATTCAAATGAGTTGTTACCGTTTTACTCTGCAGCTCGATGTTCAGGCAGAACTAGTGGAATAAAAATTATTCTGCGATTGACTTTTCGACACGTTTGTGATCCTCTATCTTCGCGAGGCCTGTACGTAATTTCTTCGCGACACAACCAAATGCGGTTACAATTAGGGCGGTTGGGCGTAATACTAAAAGGGTGGTAATTGAAGCATCTAATCGAGCACAGTGTGAGCCTGAAAGCGATGTTTGTGCGGTCCTACGATAGAAGTCCTACGCTGGATAGCAGCAAACCCTAGAGTGATGATTCGTTGATCTGCGCCAGCCCAAATTGGAAGTTGCCAGGGATAATTGGCTTCGAGGTCTGGCCCCAAGCCACTGATGTCGCTACATGGGACTTATCAATTAGCGCAAGTCGGATATACGCCTCCGTGCGAGACCTTTGTGTCTGGTAATGAAGTGTTATTGACATAAGCCGCTTCCCCCATTTTTCTCCTCGCGTGGTCGTCATTTTTTCTTAGATTGGGCAGCGTAGCTCCAACACTCCTGTACAGGATGATATTAGGGCGTAAGCAACAAAACAAGGGATCTCTGACGCAGACATTGAGAGTCTTTCTATTTGTGCTGTTGCAGCCTCTATGACATACGGTAATGAAAAAGTTGTCACGGAAAAGCACTTGAAATACTGAAGCTATGTGTAAGTTTCTCCTGGTTTGGCGTTGCAAGATTTGGGATTGCAAGCGTGATTTCTGACACTGCTCTTTTAAATTTATGCTAATTAAAAATTCATTCTCTATTAAATAAATAAATTGTCAATTGTGCGAGCGTGCGTGCGTGTATGTGCGTGTGTGTGCGTGCGCGCGCGCGCGCGCGTGTATGTGTGTGTGTGTGTGTGTGTGTGTGTGTGTGTGTGTGTGTGTGTGTGTGTGTGTGTGTGTGTGTGTGTGTGTGTGTGTGTGTGTGTGTGTGTGTGTGTGTGCCTTTTGCATGACCATGAAAATTTATGTGATTACCCGTTCCTTAGCATGCCATACCAACAGAGTCAAACGTGCACCTTTGACATGCAAATCGATTTAGTACCCACCAGTACAACGAGTGGAACGCCGCACGGGGTCTTAAAAATTCTTCCCTAGGCGAGGTTGAGTTTACTCGTATCTATTGTGCACCCAATAAAGTTGTTTCACTCACTCACTCACTCCATGGGTATGCATTTCACACGCCTTCTTCTCCTCCCATATCCGCTATTTTCAAACACTACGGTATGTACAGCGCTAGTATTCTTTCGCCAAATGCGCAGCTTGCCCGCTTTTCTAAAATTAATAAAAATAATACAAATAATGAAATAAAAATAATAAAAAAATAATAAATAAAAAAATAAAAAAATAATAAATGAAAATAATAAAAACGGTTGACAGGCATCTGCCACCTGTTCAAGTTTTTCGCTGGCAAGACCTGGGGAATGTCGCCTAGTGCCATGTTACAACTGTACAGGGTGCTTTTTCTAGGATTTCTGCGATACAGCTTGCCAGCAATAAACAACACAGGCAAAACGAATCTACGCACAATACAAAGTCTTCAGGGTCAAGTGCTCCGGATCTGTCTAGGCCTGCCTCAGAGTGCTTCAACAGTGGCTACGATAGCAATCGCTAGAGACCACCTTGTCAAGACCCACATTGAAATTGAAGTACTCAGGACCATATAAGACATCTAGCCAGGACTCCTCGTCACCATTTAGCCTCTCTACCAGCGGACGGGCCACACACGTCTTTCAGCCAAACCATAACTGCATATAATGAATCATTGCCAGCTTGTTTCACTCCGGCTGCGAGACCTTCGATCCCTCCATTGTGCCTCGCTCAGCCAAAAATCAACCTCGCAATACCTGGTATCTCGAAAAAAGCTGATCTGTCATCACCAGCCCTTAGACAGCTCACGCTACTATATATGTACGAGAACTACCGTGACTCTACGCATATTTACACTGATGGATCTGTCCTTCCGAACAGCTCCGCGGCGGCAATCGTCATACCAGCGAAAGCTACAACAATTAAATTTAAGACGACCCACGCGACAACATCGACGGCAGCAGAGCTCGCAGCGCTTTTCACTGCCCTTCATCACATTGGTGATGAACCGCCACACAAATGGACAATATTCTGCGATTCGAAGGCGGCACTGCAGTCTCTACTGTCACCTTTACGACGCGGACCGCACGAACAGCTAATATTCCATATTACCGAGGCGTTACACCATATAAGTGATGCAGGCCACGAAATAACCTTCCAGTGGCTTCCAAGTCACTGCGGGATTATCGGCAATGAACGGGCGGATCACGCTGCCCGCTCAGCCCATACTAAGGAGCGTCACGTTCCAATTCCTGTTTCTAGAACTGACGCGGCACGGAAGCTCCGCCTACTTGCTCGGCAGTGCACCGCGTCGCAATGGAATGAGCCACATTTAAGAAATACGCGACTGTACTCACTTGATCCAACATTAAGTCTTCGAGCGCCATCACAGCTTCGCCGTAGAGACGCCACGCTTTTATATCGACTTTGGTTGAGCGTTGCCTTTACTAAAGCCTATGCCTTCCGCATAGGGATGACCGACACACCAACCTGTGACCACTGCGGCCATGAAGAATCAATTGGCCATATATATTTGCGCCTGCCCGCAGTACAGTCCACAGAGGGCATGCCTTAGCCACGAACTTGACCAACTGGACGACCAACCGCTATCAGAAAAAAGAATTCTACAACATCGAAAGGACCTACCTTCACAGAAGAAGGCCGTGCAAGCGCTTTTGCGCTTCTTGCGATCTACCGGCCTGTGTGAACGACTTTAACTGGAACGCCTTTTGTGTGTGTGTCTCCATGAGTGCGCGTTCCTTTTCTTTTTTTTAATTTTTTTTCGTTTTCCTCTCTATCATCTTTCCAACCCCTATCCACCATCCCCAGTGTAGGGTAGCAAACCGGCGACTCATATCTGGTTAACCTCCCTGCCTTTCCTCTTCAGTGTCTCTCTCTTTGTCTTTATAAACATCCGCATGCATCCTTCGTACATAATTCATTATTCTACTATGTCCAAAAGTTGTTAGCTTTTGTATTATCCAACGACGCCCTGCAATTCTGGATGAGTCATAGTTATGATACAAGCATATTAAAGAAAATAAGACCCTCTCCACGCTCAAGTAAAAATTAACAAGGAGCTTATCAAATGGCATGGTAGCCTTTGTTCGCCAGTGGCGTCCATACTCTTATAAGACATATTTTTGGCAGCATCATAAAATGTATAATGATGGTATTATTGTAAGCATAATTTGGAGCCACAATAGACGCAAGCCTCACGAATAAAATTAGGCTTGGCTAGCGCAAACACAAACACACAGACTGTCGATATAATCCTAGAGTACCAATGCTAATTATTACTTCATGATAATATGGACTCTATTACAGAGAGCCCCACCCTTGTACCCAAAAGGGGCGCACACATTCGTTGGCGAAGTTTTTAATTTTTCGCGATCATTATGCCTTACTTTTTTCCAGGAGAAGCACAACGGACAGTACACGCCACGAATACTAAGTGCTCTCGTCGTCAACGTAGTCTCCAGTCTTCCCCTGAATGACATGCGCCACGTAGCTTCCATCATGACGGATCACCACCACATTTCTCGACCTCTGCAAAGAGCTGGTAGGACCGTGATTTTCCATGACAGTGTATTGAGCGCGCCGGAGCCACGTTATGGCCGCCGAGATCCCCTCACCTTTCTCCGCTCAACCTTTTACTCTGGGGCTACGTTAAAGATATAATTCGTGCGACAGAGCCCACTGATGTTATTACATGATGAAAAGAATAATAGCTGTCTGTGCGAGATTCAATCAGCCCAGAAGTACTGCGCGAAGTTTATCGAGTGAACACGAGAGCGGTTAATGCTTTGCGTTGCTGTGGAAGGAAAGCATCTTGAACATCCTCAAGACATGACCATCTTGATGGGTGTCGTGTTTCCATGAAAAGTGAGATTTGTGCATTTGCACACCCGCTTTATTATTGTACAACAATATATTTAATGCTACAGCTAAATCTGTTACTGTTCTTGATGATTTCAATAAAGAATAACAATATTTAAAAATTAACGGTCGCCGTATTTGCGTCACCAGTTTTTAATTTTTCGCGAACCGAGGAGCCCCAGCGAAGCGTCAGAACAAGAGCATACAGGCTTATAAAAGAGCAATGCGCGTGTCCTCCTTGCTCATTGAGTACAATAATTTCTCCCCATACGTGGGCCGATCCCGAAGATAGTACATTACCGGGCCGACCTGTCGCGCAGGCGAAGCAGGCATTGAGCACTCCGCTAATTTACAAAAATATGTTTTTTATCTTAGGTCCAAATACAAGCCGTATCAGATATTAAGCTCATACGAACAGAGATAAGAACACTTTGACCCGCGTTGGCCATGTCCACGTTGGCACCTCCCTCTCTTTGTCGGCCTTCCAAGCGATTGCGTGTCTCCTTTCCTTGCGCACTCCCGTGGTGACGGTTCCCTAAGTCTTCTGCCTGGCCGGACCGCGAGGCGGTAAGAAATGGGAACCATTCATAAGGCCCCGATCCCGCAAATTTGGAAAGTTTCACCGGAGCAATGACCAGGTTTCAGAGGGAGTTTGTGGGGAACTAATTTGGTACGGCCTTTGTTGTGTCTGACCGATTGTGGGTTTCGAGTGAGCTCACAACCATGACTGCAGTGCGAGGCGTTGACCAACGCAGGACCGCCTTAGCTACGGTGAAGCAGTGCGTGCCCTCGGAGTGCGGTGAGGTGCGTGCCTGTTTCGCATCCAGAGATTTGTTACTAAATGATGTCATGCCGCATTTTCCAACGATACATGGGCATGTATATTTCCCGCTGTCTCATCATCTTCCGAGGCTCAACATCGTCGAGGAGCGATTAGTCGCGCCTCAGCTTTCATTTGTGTGTACACGGCGTTTGACGCACGGCAATGGACAGTTCGCCATGAAGGAGCTGACACACACAGCTTCGTCGGTCATCCACCTTTACAGAGGGGAATGGCACTGAATTTTCTTCTTCTTCTTTGGCAGCCGGTGCCAAGGCGCAGGCGGAGAGCGCCGACCACAGCGCTCCGTCTAAGTAGTGCGTGTCCGTTGGAAGCAAAGGGGACCAGTAAATTTCTCCGGTTGACGAGGCTGCGAGTGGCGCTGTGGACGAATGCTATACAGCAAGTTTGCACGGAGAGTGTGTAGGCAGCTGCCTGTCTGGCAGCTTACATAGGCCATGGGAAACGAACCAGGACGGGGCGTTGTAAGTGGTGGACACGACAAGCCACAAGCTATATCGTCCTGATTTCGGAGATGTGTGAACCTTGGCGGATTTAGCCTGTTCGTGTGTTTGTCCAGTCATGAGCAACTTGCAATCAACATCTCAAGTTGCAGACTTCTGCGTGTGACGTCGCCCGTGTCACGATAAGAGGGTCTGGTTCGCGCCGGCCATAGCTTGGGTCTCACCACAATTAATGGCCTGGAAGGCGAGTAGCACCCGGGACGGCTAGCAAGGGGTTGTCGAACGACGTTCGATGACCGCACTGGCGAAAATCTGTGAAAGTCGGAGCAGTAGCAGCCAATTCGTGCTGCTTGGTGAGCTCCAATGCGGGCACGACGCGAAGAGCAGGATCAGGAGGTGGATGCGGGACACCATCAGGACTCGTTAGCTGTATCGGCATTATCGGCCTTAGTGTATCGGCCTTATCCGTGTCGCGCGACGATTGTTCATAGCCTCCAATGTGTCACGTGTCAGAGCAGTCACCAGAGAGGCTCGACGGCAAGTCGGCCAAAGGAGTGGACGGGCAGCGTAGGAGAGGGACGGAGGTCGCTGCTGCCGCGGCGTCTCTCTCGCTGGCTTGCAGGTACCGCTGTGTAGCGTGGGGTTGAACGTCCTCCGGGTGAAGGCGGTGGACGGTACAGCCCGTATCTTGCTACTTCACTTTTGCATCATGTGATGGAAGGTTCAATCGGCGCTGCAGCAGCGCTCCTTCGTCGTTCGCGGTGGTGTTGGTGAGCTTCGAGCGAGAGGCGTTGAAGTGGCGAAGCGTACGAAACACAGTAGAGGGAGGGCGTCGACGTTGGGGCAGACGAACGGCGGCTAGGACGTGAGGAGGAGTCGCGTACCGTGCGGTCAACGTCGGGAGGAATGCGGTACGTAGCGTCGCCAGGTGATCATGACTTTGGCGAAATTACTGGAAACCCTAAAGTAGAAAGCGGAAGTAATGACGTCACTAATGACGCCACACACAGGTAGGTGACATGACATTTAACCGGCTAATTAATAGAAAACAATTGCCTCCGATTTCGGTTCGTGCGTTGCGTTCACCTAAAGTTAAGCTATAGAACACGAACGCCGTAGTGCGAGTGCCACTAAGAGGCACCTACTTGAAAGTTTAGTGCCACCTACCATCTATTTTTCTCTTCATTGTTGCCGGCCCCAAGGCGCCTGCTGAGAGCGCCGATCATAGCGTCCCCGCATTGAGGCAGCGGTGAGAGCTACAAATTCCTTAACAAAGCGTCTTTTTTTTAACCTTACATAGCGAACTACAAAAAGACCAGCTTCGGATTCAGCAGGTGCATGCGAGAAAAAAAGTAATTCTCGTGTTTTGCGTTCAAAAAAGCCGTCCTAATTACGAGGGCTGTCGTAGTAGTAGTCTGCGTAATATATTTCATTATCTTCATTGTACGCCCATGCACTGCACACATATTTTTGGCATTCCATCACAATGGGAAGACAGCTGCTGTGTCCGGGACAGAATCTGCGACCTGCCGCTACGGAGCGAATGCCTTAGAAAATGAGATTCTTGATGGGTCAGGCTTCTTCTGTGGTGCCGAATTTGGGTGAACAGAATATTATCATTCAAGCACTTGACTAAATGAATCACCATTTGTAATTTCAGTGCAATTAATAAAGAAATAAAGCATGAGTTCAATGACTGTATAGCGATAGCAAAGTACTTTTTTTTCAAGGTGAAGTCATGCTTTCATTTACATAAAAATCTGGTCACTACACGCGCAAGGACACGAGTGCTCAGAAAGAGTTAGACGTTAGTTCTTCGTTTCATACACATGAAGGCTGCTACCAGAAACTTCTCTCATATCGGCCTGTTACCGCTTCCTTGTGCCAGAGTACAACTGTATATATTGTAAATATTTCTATCCGTATAACAGATATTGCATACACACTTATATCGACAGGAAGCTGCGTGAGTTGGCAAACGTTAATGTTCAAACGTGTGGTGGGAAAGAACATGGATGAAGAGGAATAAACGTTTGTGTTCTCTTGTGAGCGGAGTTTTCTACGTCCAACGCTTGAAACCATTTCACTTCTCCTTATACAAAACAAACGAAAGTTTTTTTCATTACAAAAAACAGGTGATATGAGACTTTGAAAGCCTTTGCGCACTTCCGGACAAACACACCCGGCTGGCGTGGTCACACGAAGCATGAACCACCCCTCTGGATCTCTGACACGCCAAAAAACGCTTCCTTACATGTGGGAGGTCGCTTGCGATTCAGGGGTGACAAAGAGGTTTGCAAGAGGACTAAATTACGCCACCCATATCCTGCTACCCCCTCCCAAAAAGCCTTGCTTCCCACTTAGGCCAGAGGTCAGTCCTCTGTTAAAATTAAAACGTTATTCATTCATTTCGTATGTTTGTTTTCGCAACAACTAAAAAAAAGCTTTATACTTTTGAACGTGCTTGCCCTTTTTCATTGACTGAGTGCATATATTTATTTGTTGATGAAAACAAGAATCACTGGATTTGATGTTTATTTGGGAAATGCCAAAATACAACTTTTCAGGAGCTTAAAGGAAAAAAGATAGTAACAATAAATTTCGCAAGTTTTCAAGCACATGCTCCAATTTTATGCTCCTCAAATCAGGACGCTGGCGTCCTACAACCCTAGTGAAGCTTCGAAACTATAATTCGGTTAACGGAGTTGCCAGCGCATATGAATATGCTATGTTCTAAGGCAGTTACGTTAACACAATACTTGCGTATTTCTTCTCATTCTTCAAAACACATATGAAGAACCCGCCCACCCACTTATGAGGAAAGCATTTGGGATGTTTTCGGGGGCGCTTATTTGTGGCACTACGTCGCACTATGTGCAGTGGGAGGCGCCCCTTTATCACCTTAGTATCCCCGTACGCAGGAGCCCATTGGCACTTTGAGCGCCACTTCCTCAAGGGTCTGTTTGGAACCCGACGCACGGTCTGTGATCACCTGACAGGAAATGCTACGGCGCTTTTTCCAGAGGCTCGTGGTCTCTAACGACGTCGTCAGCGTCTTCAACCTCGGGGAACGCGTCTGTACGACAAGTTCTTAAAGCGTTACCTGTCAAGCGGGAAGAATGGGAGAACACTGCTCTTTAACACTGGTCAACTGGTGCTACTGCGTAGCGGTGGTACTTCCGCGGAAACTACCACCTGTACAACTGGTAGCACTGCACGGTAGTACCGTACTACTCTGACGTTTTCTACCGCTATGTTCGACTGCACTGTGTTCAGGATTGGCAGTAGTTATATAGACACAAAGAAATTAAGATTGCGAAAGACGGCTAAACACTTGAATCCTTTTTAGTGAATATTCGATCGGCATCAAGAAATGTCGAGTATATTAAAGGGCTAAAATGAAGAGTAGGATATGTATGTGTTTGTCGCGATACATTTCGCTCATTGTCTATCGTGTACTGCAAGAAAGACAGTGAAATTTTGTAGTTTAAAGATGGAGAGGAACCCATGAGGACGCACTTCTAACATGCTGCATGACGATGACGGGAAGTGAACCAATAGGTTTAATGGTGATGAAAGAAACGAAACATTCGCTATACAATACTAAACTACAGATTAGCAAAAATTATTGAGCTTGCTCTGCAGTTCGATGTTCTTATAAGAAAAAAACACAGAGCAATTTCTCCGAATCGTGTTACCCAGAAAAATGTGCAAAGAGAAAAACCGCATACTGACAATGCTTCGGAGTCCCTATGACATCAAGTGCATTTTGACAAAACTAAGGAAAATATTACGTCGTTGAAAGAACATACAATGCCTTAACACGAGAAGCTTTTCCACCGCCACAGCAGTTAGCCTTGAATGACTGACCATAACGGTTGTGTTCTGCTTTTTCTACAATGAAAATACGCCTGCTCAGGAGATCGCATTATGAAGTTATGACGGCATTGCAGTGCCGGCGTTTCGCAGCCGCAAACGTCCGAATGAATTTTCTGTCTCGAACGTGCTTAAACGCTATTCTTAATTGTACATGGCATCCACTTTGTGCAGCAGCTATGTGAAGCACGCCATTACCACCGCAAAGCTCACTTTTTGCTGCGCTTGTTACGGCCACGTCTTGCAACATTTCGAAATATAACAGCACTCATCTGAGATAATTTCTTGAAAGAAGCTACGGGGGCTATACTTACTTTATTGCGATCGTGTCTGGGCGTGGGAACCACTTACCATTTATCTCCGCTAATGCGACACATTCGATAGCAACATCGACTGCCAAGCATTCCGCAATAATGTAAGCTGACGGTTATATATCGATGGCGTGGCTCCTCGGCGAAGGGGTGCCGCGCTCCATTTAGCAATCACCGAGCCGTTCTACGACTGTTTACCTGATATGCTGCAACTTATGGAAAGTTCATGGTGATTTAGGGATTTCTTTGAATTTATCTTTGCTGATGTACCACTGTGTCAGCATTTTGAGAAGCAAATCAGACGAGAAAATGTGTATGTTGGAGTTTGCTTACAACAAACGCGCAAGCGATATAGGATGCACTCGCGGCACTTAAGACATCTAATATTTATCGAAGGTGTTCCTAGCAACCCGGGCCAAGCTAAGTATTTACGTCGTACATGGATATAACTAGTGAAAAGCGGAAACATTCTTCTTGCCGCCTTTCCTCGGAGTGACATACGACAACATTTTGCTAACAAAACTACACGTTTCAATTTTGTATTCTGTGTTTGTTTTCTGTGAATATCTTCTTTAGAACATGTGAATGCACTCTCCCTAATTCTGGTCAGAAGCTTTTGTTTAATTCGGTATTTGTTACACTAAATGCACTCACTGCGGTGGAAAACACGCAAGAACAAAAAAAAAAGATAAACCAACCAAACCGACCGGAAAGAACGTTTCCGTACATGTCCTCGCGCCTTTCTTCTCTTGAAATATGAACCCTGTAGCCAAGCAACAAGCAGTAATACTGCGCCCGCTGTTTGTTTGCCTATGACATGAAGTGGAAGTGTGTCTCGTTGTTTGTATTATCTACATAAAACAGTGTATCTAGACATTTTTTTGTTAACTCAAGTTGTAAGACGCTTGAATACTTAAATAGCCGATATGTTATCCTGGGGAAATATACACAGTTTCTCTCTGTCAATGCTGACTGTTTCTTTTTTAACAGACATCAGGGAATTAGTCTCTTTAACAGTTTTTTGGCAATATAGAACCTCGAAATTGTCAGAAGTAAAGATTTAAAACACTTATAAAACGTTCAAAATCATATTTCAAAAATGAATATAACAGAGGATCGACATGTGCACATTTTTAGTCTTCGCAACATTCATTGAACACTATGTTTTAAAGCGAGCGTTGCCAAATACGTCTGCCCAATATAACAAATGTGGGCTACACACGTAGGATGTAGCAAGTAACTGGCAGAATAGGAATTGTTCAATGAGATTTCTTAAGTGAGGTGTGGTCACTGAGTGGGTCAAATAGCAGGGATAGCCACATACTTTAGAAGATGGACATTGACAAAATGCATAGCAAAAGACATAACATATCGTGCAGTGCTTGCAATTGGACAAATAAAATGCATTTAGATTAGCTCATAGGTAAACCATGTTATTACAGAGGTAGTATGTTATTTTTATGGCCAGGTCAAAAGCCACTAAGAAGCGGCAGAAGGTTTTAGAACCGCGGAAGGCCAGAACGTGGCAGAAGTGTTTTCATCCTTATCGGTGGACACGGAAAGAGAACAAACATAATTGCGCGAACTTGCAACCTAACTTCATCAGAAAGAACTATGATAGTTATTATTCATCCTACGCTAACAAAGCCACTGGCAGTAATCGGTTACGTATAAAATGGTTGAGTTACGCTAATTCGACGTTAATAGTAATAAGACTTACCCGCCGCGGTGGCTTTGCGCAGCTAATGACAAGACACGGCCGTGGAGGCTGCATTTTGACGGAGAGGGGGGGGGGGGGGGGGGGGAGGTAGTAAAGGGGCACTCAAGAATGAGCATGTACCTAGGTTAAAGTGCCCGATAAAGACCACATGTACGTCAAGAACAATTCGGATTCTCGCCATATACTGAGTTCACCATAGCATATCGTGTTTTTGACTAGTAAAACTCGAGAATTTAGTTAAATTGTCTATAAATTTATTATTAGTCACTCACAAAGACGATACCGTACGTCGTATAGAACTTTTTCTGAACCTTTTATTCTAATTTTAATGAGATTTCGCGTGGGTAGTTTTAATTATGCTTAACGCTAGCAACGTCTTTAAAAATATCCTGCACGTTCGCCTGCGAAAGAACGTAGCATGCGCATATGCAAATTATCTCGCTGTGTCCACAGAAGCAGATATATTTGCAAACTGCACGTAGCGTACGCCATGGTTGCAAAAGCTACCGTTCGGAAATGATTATATTGCCCTAGCATCGCTGAAATGCCGCGACAGCCTCGAAATGACTCACTATACATTCCTTTCTGGGAGCTCCGCTTCCTTTGCTAGTTCCGACGAAGCTACAGAAAAGTAAACTTTGATTTGGAAACTGCTGTTAAAATTTACATAAAAAGGGGTAATGGTGGCGCTTGCTATTTCTTCCTGCACGCACCGTTAACGAGAGTAATTTGTGTCTTTGCCTGCAGACGTGGGTCATATTTTTAGGGCTTATTACAGACATCAAGGAGGAGAGGGGGTGGGGATGGAAGAGTTGTGGCATGTTTCTATAAATAAGCAAAAAAAATTCTTGCTATATTGCGGCCAAATGCAACCTAACTATGAAGCAACAAAATAATCCAAAGAACATTCCGCTTTCCCCAACAGTCATTTTTCATACACTGGTGTCGCGCATATCGGTCAGAGCCGCATTTATGTAGACGACACCAAGAGCGCCACAAACAAGCGTGGCCGTCAAATTGGGCAGAATGTCCGTCTGGTTCTAGAGTAATGGATATTTTTCTTTGCTTTCAAAGTTTGTGTGGTTACGCGTGAACAGAGTAACGCTCCAGCTTCATTATACGCAGTCGTCATTTTGATGCCTTCTTACGATAACGCTACCGCGTACACTTATAATGAAGGTCATTAGCGGCTTGGTTGCTGACCGGGCACTTATCGCACTTGGCCGGGCTTCTGCGCTCATGCGGCCCGAAAGCGGAATATCATTATTATGCAACGCGGGTCGACCACTTTTCCCATAACGCGCCATGTAGTGCTCAGTGGTTTAATCGCAGAAAGTTTGATGATCTTTTGGTGCCGCACCAAGAGAGATAAGATAACAAGGTGCAGGAAAGCATAGTTAAATGTAGTAGAAGATGGTTATGTGGAACTTATGAAGCCAACAGACGAGGAAGCCAATGAAATCAGAGGATGCAAGCGCATCTGCAGCGTAAAGATTGTAGTGCACAGAGTGGAGCGTGAAGATTGCAGCATAGTGTGAAGGCACTCATGACAGTGGTTGATTTCACAACGAAAGTGAACTATGAAAGCAGATAATTGCAGAACAATATAGGCGATAAACACTAAAACAAGATACGCGCAAAAAGAGGCAGGCTTAGAGAAATGTTAAACATTCTAGCTGAAATAGCTATAGACAAATTTTCGTGTAAGAGTTAAAGATTACTTACCCCGCAAAAATCATACCGAGGTCGCGCTCACATGCACCTGGAATAATTCGTGCGGTAGCGCCAGATAGCGCAAATTCCACCTGGCACGCAGGAAGTTTTATGAACAAGCAAATGCACAGCCTGGGCTCTTCGCGGCACCTTTGCGTTTCACCAGGACTCCCCCGATGCGATATTACCCTGCTTTCTCAGCTTTGACAGGCGTACACCCTTTGCAAATCATACTGCCTTCGCTATTGAAAAAGCTGACAATGCTGCCTCTGATGTCAGTGGTCTCGCGGAAATGAATAAACACCTTTTGTCTGAGTATCCTCTATACAGTGTTCAGAGGAAAATGCCCGTACTCCGATAGCTAGTATTCGCGACTGGCTGTTTTTAGAACAAGTCACTTTTAGAATGCCTCCTCACAAGCCGTCGCCACAGAGGGAATAGGTTTGAGCATGTTGGTTATTCGTCGCAATCCAAGTAACATGGCGCAGTAAGAAAGGGTGAGAAGTCGACAGAGGACAAGCGCTACCTTGGGCGCTCTCCTCTCCTCTAGCGCTTGTCCTGTCTCGACTTGTCCCTCGTCCTTGCTGCGCTGTTACTTGTATTACGCAGCAAACGGCTGCGATTGCATTGTTGCAGCTCTTTCACACAACAAAATTGCTCGAGCGACTCCAGCTCAGAGAAAAGTTAGCTGTTATCCTTTGCTCTGAACAGCATTGATCGCTTGCACCTGCTGTTTCTCTCTCTTACTCTTTATATATATCTCTCTCTAAGTCACTCTCTCTATCTCTCTATATGATCAAAATTAGGTTTTACGGTTTTCTTAGAATTAAGCGCTGGGAGGTAACTGAAGTTCACCTCTGCAAATAAGTTATTTGGCCACGGGGACACAGAGTGAGATGGTAACTATCGCTGTTTGTTGGGCAGTAGTCTCACATCTTATAATTAAATTTTTTCTTGACTGCAGTAAGTGGCCAGGCTTGTATTGAAAAGTTAGAGGCAGTCGTGATTTTACACCGTTCCACTTGGCATAATTCTGGTCTGCCCGTCTTCTACGGCATCCGGCTGCAAATTTTATTTTCCGTTCGCATGATTAGATTACGCCTGCAAGACAGTGGGGATCGACGGAAAGCTCCTCCAAGATGTGACGCGGCCGTTGCGTGCGGCGTTTAGCCTGAAAACAGGGCGGAGGCATAGGCACAAAGATGATACCTAATCCCCTTTGACTCTCGGCTGGCGAAATTAAAGAATGATTGCGTAGTGCGGCGTACGCACTACCCCATTATCCTGTTAAGGGCGATCCCAGAACATAATTTTGGGCACGTTCTTATACGAATTCTGATCGGACCGGAACACTATCTTGAAGGACACTAGAAGGACAATCAAGAAAAACCACGTTGCGATACACTGGTGCTGACATAGCTGCTTCCACCGGAATGAGGCGTTCTACCGAAAACAAACTAGGCGTGAATCTTCCTATGGCTGAGATGAGTGGTAACGCCTCATTAGCGATGCGGCTGTACGCGGCACGCCCCTAGGCCATCGACTCCCAACTAAGCGAACCTTCATAAACATCTTTCGGCTCTTTCCCACAACAGACTCAGTCCGTCATCGCAGACAGACCAAGAAGATAATGATCGACGAAGATTTCGACATTGACGCTCTCACATGGGTGACGTTGATACCAGAAATCAGTATCCGACAAATTGCCGATGAGTGTGGACGCAGCTTCCGATCAGTCGCAAATGTAGTAAAGAAGCACAGGTTCCATCCGTACCATGTTTGCCTTCATCGGGATCTAAGTGAGGGCGACATTGAAAGGCGACTTGACTTGTGCAACTGGTGGCTGATCAAAAGTGACGATCGAAAGTGTTCCTGAAAACAGAAATTTGGACAGATGAAACTCGGTTTTGCCGGAATGGCAGCGTGCATGTTCATTACGACCAATATTGGTCCCAAGAAAATCCACACTGGCTGCGGCAACACAAGCACCAAGTTCGCTGGAGTGCGAACATGTGGTGCGGCTTACTCGGGAACAGGATCATTATGCCTTACTTTTTTCCAGGAGAAGCACAACGGACAGTACACGCCACGAATACTAAGTGCTCTCGTCGTCAACGTAGTCTCCAGTCTTCCCCTGAATGACATGCGCCACGTAGCTTCCATCATGACGGATCACCACCACATTTCTCGACCTCTGCAAAGAGCTGGTAGGACCGTGATTTTCCATGACAGTGTATTGAGCGCGCCGGAGCCACGTTATGGCCGCCGAAATCCCCTCACCTTTCTCCGCTCAACGTTTTACTCTGGGGCTACGTTAAAGATATAATTCGTGCGACAGAGCCCACTGACGTTATTACATGATGAAAAGAATAATAGCTGTCTGTGCAAAAATCAATCAGCCCAGAAGTACTGCGCGAAGTTTATCGAGTGAACACGAGAGCGGTTAATGCTTTGCGTTGCTGTGGAAGGAAAGCATCTTGAACATCCTCAAGACATGACCATCTTGATGGGTGTCGTGTTTCCATGAAAAGTGAGATTTGTGCATTTGCACACCCGCTTTATTATTGTACAACAATATATTTAATGCTACAGCTAAATCTGTTACTGTTCTTGATGATTTCAATAAAGAATAACAATATTTAAAAATTAACGGTCGCCGTATTTGCGTCACCAATGCAAGGACCATGCCCGCTCGTCTAGTCGCCGCTACGCACGCGCACTGCCCGCCGGCTTCTGCCCTCGCGCCATTATCTCGGCATGGCAGCTGCCACGATCGTTACAGACTGCGCGGTTGCGTGTTTCGGGACATCAGTTCAGCGTTCTCCGATTTTCAATTTCGCCATGCGACAGTGCAAGCGGAACGGTTATCATCTTTGCCTGTGCCTTCGCCCCATTTTCATACCAATCGGCGCACGCAACAGCTGCGTCACATCAGGGAGGAGCTTTCGCCGACCGTCACTGTCTTGCATGCGTGATCGCGCGAACGAAAATTAAAGTTTCCAACCGGTTATGTTGGTGCACGGGCATTCCACAAGAATTCTGCCAAGTGGAACTGCGTAAAACCACGACCGTCTCTAACTTCTCGATACGAACATGCCCGCTTACTGCACTGACTTAAAATATAATTGGTCAATTTTAGTTAATTGGGCGGCAAACACCGATAATTACAATCTTACTTTGTGTCCTGACCACATTGCTTACCTGCATAAGTCACCTTCACGTACCCCGCAGCGCCTAATTTTAAGGAAAACATAAAAATCTTCCTCCCCTTGTGTATATATATATATATATATATATATATATATGTATGGACTGACTGTTCTCTTTTTTCTGTTATCCTGACTGATGTTTGTGCATATGGGTAGCTGGAACTTGGTCAGGCATTTATTTGCCTTTTCGCAAGCGTCCACGGAAAATCTGTTCATGATTGTGCCAAAGATACGCCCTTCAAACTTCAATATATATATATATATATATATATATATATATATATATATATATATATATATATATATATATATATATATATATATATATATATATATATATATATATTTATATATATATATTGTCACGAGAGGAAAAGCCAGTCAGTCGGTTCTAAGCGAACAGCCGTTTACAGTTCGTGTTTGCAGCACCTACCACGCACACTTCTTCTTCCTCCACCTCTAGCGTAACTAGTGCGTGCCATTACCCCTCCCTCCAAAAAAAAAAGAAATAAATAAATAAAGTTGGGGAGATGTTAAATGCCACAAGGAAAAAATAAAAGAAATGAGAAAGACAACGGACGAGACGACAGGGGCCGCATCACAAAGTTTGTGGATGAGAGTCAGCGCGAATGGTAAGGCTTCATCCTGGTAACATGAACAATGTCAGAGGAACGTGGTCTACGGGAGTGGTGCGAAGTCTCGGCTGGAATAACTTCGTAGTGGACAGGACTTAAACGGCGCGAAACTATGTAGGGTCCAAATATCGGCGCAATAATTTTTCTGACCGGCCTCATTGACGTATAGGGGTCCAAACCCATACAAGATCTCCCGGGTTGTATGTGACGTCTCGATGGCATATGTTGTATCGACGAGCATCTTGACTTTGTCGAGATAGAATTCGTTGCCGCGCAAGGTGCCGCGCCGCTTCGGCACGCTGAACAAAGGCGTCTGTATCTGGTGCGGTAGGTTGAGACGAAGTTGGTAGGAGCATCACGTCGAGCATAGTGGTGACGTTGCGTCCGTAGACCAGACGAAAAGGAGGAAACCCGGTGGTTTCTTGTAGGGCAGTGTTGTACGCGAATGTCACATACGGGAGCAGTTCGTCCCAATTTTTATGATCCGTGGCAACATACATGGAAAGCATATCCGCAATCGTTTTGTTGAGACGCTCTGTTAAACCGTTAGTCTGCGGGTGATACGCAGTTGCCGTACGGTGCGTTGTTCCGCTCAGCTGCAGAATACCTCGGACCAACTGGGCAGTGAAGGCCGTACCACGGTCTGTGATGACGACAGCGGGAGCACCATGTCGAAGGACGATATTTTTGATAAAGAAGTTAGCAACATCTGAAGCAGTAGATCGCTGAACGGCTTGTGTTTCGCAGTATCGAGTGAGGTAATCGGTGGCGACGACGATCCAGCGGTTATCAGCCGAAGACTTGGGAAATGGGCCGAGTAAATCCATGCCGACTTGTTCAAAAGGCGAGCAAGGAGGTCGGACAGGCTGAAGCAGACCGGCTGGTTTTAGTGGTGGAACTTTGCGGCGCTGGCAATCTCGACAACTTCTGACGTACTGCTTCACGGTTTTTGTGAGTTTTCGCCAATAGTACTTCTGCTTGATCATCGCGAGAGTACGCGTGAAACCAAGATGCCCGGACGTTGGTTCGTCATGGCATGCACGTAGAACGTCGTCGCGGAGAGTAGCGGGAACAACGAGCAGGAAAACGGCTGCCGTAGGGTGAAAGTTCCGCTTGTATAGGATGTCGCCACGTAGGCAGAAAGAGGACAAGTGGCGCGCGAACAGCCGTGGGGGTTGTGGGCGGCTTCCTTCAAGGTATTCAATCAAGGGCTGGAGCTCGGAATCTTGGCGTTGCTGATGAGCAAGGTTTAAAGACGGGAGAGTACAAAGAAAACCAGAATCGTCGTCAGTATCTAGTGGTGCGGGTTCGACGGGGGCGCGGGAGAGACAGTCGGCGTCAGTGTGGTTCTGGCCAGACTGATAGACGATGGTCACATCAAATTCCTGCAACCGAAGGCTCCATCTTGCGAGACGGCCTGAAGGATCTTTGAGATTCGCCAGCCAGCAGAGAGAGTGGTGGTCGCTGACGACACGGAAGGGGCGTCCGTACAGGTATGGGCGGAACTTCTGGATAGCCCATATGACTGCCAGACATTCTTTTTCAGTTGCTGAGTAGTTTTTTTCAGCAGCGGACAAGGTTCGGCTGGCATACGGAATAACGCGCTCAACACCAGCTTGAAACTGTACGAGTGTCGCTCCGATACCAACGTTACTAGCATCAGTATGCACTTCTGTGTCGGCCTCGGTGTCAAAGTGACCAAGTATCGGTGGTGTCTGTAGACGTCGCTGAAGGTCGTGGAAGGCGTCGGATTGTGCTGGGCCCCAAACAAATGTGACGTCGTTCTTGATGAGTCGTTGCAAAGGTTCGGCAATTTCACAAAAATTGGGTACAAAACGGCGGTAATACGCGCAAAGCCCTAAAAATCGGCGGACATCGTGTTTTGTCTTCGGTATCGGGAACAGAACAACTGCCAGGGCTTTGTCAGGGTCAGGGCGCACACCGGTGCTGCTGACAATATGACCTAGAAATTTGAGCTCCTCGTAGCCAAACTGACATTTTTCGGGCTATATATATATATATATATATATATATATATATATATATGTGTATATATATATATATATATATATATATATATATGTATGTATGTATGTATGTATGTATGTATGTATGTATGTATAATTTTACGTCTCTGGCTGTCTCCCCCCCCGCTCCCCAATGTGTGGTACCAACCATTTCTTGTGAAACATTTGTTAAACATTTCTTAATAAAATCCCTGCCTTTCCCTTCTTTCATTGCACTCTCTCTCTCTCTTTGCACATTACCGTTAACATTGAACTGGTACGCTGCATCGGTGATGTGCTTCCACTTTCCCGCCATAGTTGACAGAAACAAATGCAGAGCAACCTTATACTGACGCGTAACGGAGTACGGAGTTGAATTTTCAGCTATATTGATGAACCGACGTCATATCGTGATGCCATCTCAAGGTAGGCTGAGGGTTAACGTGCGCCCGAAATCACCACTGAACTGGTTTTTACAAGCTCGTTGGACGGATTTGACATTGTTTTTCTGGAAGCACATTCGACATATTCACTTAGTTTTCTATTTAATTAGTATACAGGGTGTTCCAAATTAAGGTTCTTGGTTTTCAGAAAGTTAGGCACTAGGAGGCACGCGAAGAGCACCTGTGCAAGTAAGTTGTGTGGCTAGGGGGTCAAAAAGTGAGGCAATAGTTATCGCTGTAAGCAGCTCAATTAACTAAAATTGAATAACTAACTTTTCGCTGACTGCAGTAAGTGGGCATGTCTGTATTGAAAAGTTAGAGGCCGTCGTGTTTGCTGGCGTGTCTGCTAGCGTGTCTGTGCTCCGAGATATTGGACTCCAAATTTTAATTGCCATTCGCATAATTACGCATCCAAGAGAGTTGGGATCGGCGCAAAGCTCCTCGATGATGTGACGTGGTTGTCGCGTGCGGCGTTTAGTTAGTCTGACAACAGGGGGGAGGCATTGCAAAAGATAACTGTCCCCATTCCCCTCCGATGCATGCAACTGTCGCATCTGCTTCACTGCAGTGACGCGCGCTTTCCCGGCGAAAAAAAGAAAGGAGAAAAAACGAAAACGCGTTTTATTCGATTCCCCTTGACGGAGCAGCACGAAAGGAAAGGATCGATGGCATAGATGAAATCAAATATGTCAATGATGCAATGAAGTTTCGCTACCGATCTGTTTAACTCATGGGTGCGAATGGGTCCGTGTCACAGCATTAAGGCAATTATGAAAATGCAAAATTGGAAACTGTGATCCAAGAATTCACTAGAAACGTTAAGGAAGCGCAGCTGTTCTCTAAACACTTTGCTCCATGCGGCGCTCTTCAAGTCTCCTTCGGTTTCCATTCGCGAAAAGGCACGAGAGATTCTTACGGCACCACTTGCTTTGTTGCGCAGGGAAGTTTTTTTTTTTACGGTTTTCCGGGACACTGCATTATTCATACCAATTTGAAGACCTCTAACAAAAACTGCAGGGCAACTTACAGCATCGTATGAGATCTCGTGGCTCTGCATACCTTTAAAACAATTTTCTGCCTTGTCCATACACACTCCTTCCTACATTGATGTTCCTTCGTCTATTTAAAGGAGAGAGGGCTGTATACATGAGGTTCTTGGTAAACAGGACAGAGAATATAGTTGCAGTAGCTAACTTCCATTGTACTCAGTACCAACGTAGCTGACGGCTTGGTTCTTTAACGAAACGTGCAGTTTATGATTGTGTCTAATACGCTAAACATAAAAACTCAGAGTAGAATGTAGGTAAAGGGCACAGAAATGTAGATTAAGAAAAACCGAGATTAGCGTAGATCTTGTGGCAGCAACCTTGACAATTTGCAGTCGCTGTTTAATATTGCAAATACAGAAAAGATCGTAAGGTGGTCCCTTTATTAGTGCTGCGATAAGACATGCGATATCTGCGGTGGCTACCTTGGTTGGATACCAATTCATTAAGTTTTCTTTTCTTTCTTTCTTTTTCTTTTTTTATGGCAGTTTGCCTGGCCTGGCGAGAACCTATTTCGCCCCTTGCGTCTCACAAGAAGGCAAGACGAGAGGAAGCGGCGTTTCCTCACCGCTACCGTACAGCCGCACGCATCGGACAGTCGTAAGTTTATTGTGCCATTCTAGAAAGCGCTATAGCAAATGTACAAACAGCGCAACAAACGTATTTATGCGCGTGACATGGCAGTGCAACAGATCTGGCTGTCTACCGGGAGTCAGGACGCGCTGGCTCGTTCGATTGCCAAGGTGAGATCACAGTGGCGCAAGGTTTTTCTTTTTTCCGCACTTCCGGAAACTGTGTCAAAACAGAGCAAAAAAATAGAAGGTGCCACGGGAAATCTCAGCTTGGACTACAACGCGGTTAGTCAGCTAAACTACCACAAAGCCACGGCTGTAGCTTGCGTGAATGCTGCTTTGGCTGTTATATTGACCACGGCCTCAAATTTGTTCGAGACATTGCAGCATCGTTTTAGTTGATTTCGGCATTTTGAAGGCCGATTCCTTTTTACTTGGCGTATCTATATTGTGCTCTAAACGTTCCTGCTAAAACAGTTTCGTTAGAATACCGAGTCCTCCACCGCGCTATCACCGATTTGCGTGGAAGTGCCCTACGGCTTGTAGATTCTACCACATAGTTTGGCATGATTGTACCTAGCACGCTTAATGGCGGAAATGAAGGCGTATATGATAAGCAGCTTCTTACGTGTCTTAACCACTGCACTCTGAAAGTTGCGCGAATTTCGTAGAATGCGGTTGCCTAAAACATTTTTTCTCAATCACTTCACCGCATCTTTAAAACAACCATCTGGATTGTGGACGCGTACGTCTGACGTAGCTTTAGACACTTCTCGAAACAAAGCCCCCAGAAACATTTACTGTGTAGAAAGACTCGTTTACTGCAACGCTAAAGCTTCGTAGAGTGGCGCAACGTCTTCATAATATACAACTTTTTGCTTTACCATGAAGGGTTCTAAAAAGAAGTTTATTTTAAAAACAGCAATTCTCAAGCCGCGTTATTCTTTCCGGCCCCTTCTGGCATTTGACGAGAGCGATTATGATATATATTGACCTGAATTTAGATGAAAATATTCGAATAAGATTATATACAAACGGAAATTATACGGCCAAACGTGCTGGTACAATTTATTTCTTTTAACCCTTTTGGGCCCTGTTGTCCTATAGAAAGAACACGAAGAGAAATTGTTCTAAATCGTGATGCAAATTGTCAGCAAACTCAAAAAAGAATTTGAGTTATTATGCATACATCTCCGTCAGCATAGGCGACTGTTTGATCGCCCTTGTCTTCCTCAGAAAGTCCTAGTGCTGAAAACAAAAATGGCGGAAGGCAAGAAAGACGACTGCAGGAGTATCCACGTATTTTGATAATGTTTTGCTCAATTCCTACAGCTCGATGGTGTTCATAACTTTATGTGTTGTTTCTGATACGCTTCGGGGTGCATATATATCGGGAAGTTTTCCCTGTCATTCGCGCATAATCAACAGCACACCATGATCTGTGTGTCCATAATATGGGACCCCAGGATTCAGTGGTTGCCAAGGCTCCTACATGAGTTGAATGTGGAGTGCCGGTGCTGTTGCTTGTGACAGCTTCGGGTCATATATTATTATAGAGGCTATAAGTCCGTCTGAACTGCTGTACTCAGTGGCAAGAGGACACCTACAGCGAAAACTATATTTAGGTGCACCTTCTGCACGGTGCACGATCATTTCTGTATTCGTGCATTGAAATGCTGCCATGTCATTGGATTGAACATGCAACCTAGAGGCCAAAAGCGCAGTACCATAGCCAATGAGCTACAGCGGCAGGTCTACATATCGTTTCTGGCAGTAAAGCAAGCGGCCTGGGACATGCAGACATCCACCCACTGTGCACTCCAAACCTTAGTTCAAGCTAGGATGAAACACTGTCGGCATCGTACCGTTAATCACCATAATTACAAAATATTCTTTGCCTGTGAATGGCATTAGCATGCTTCTTATTGCGCGAGAATTCGCGGTGGGGGGGGGGGGGGGGGGGGTGTTCCATAAGTGTCCGCCTCGTTGAGTGTTCGTTTCGGCTGCCGATGATTTGCATGTTTGTTGCTTACTGGCACCCCAACCCAGCCAATCACACTTGAGCAGCAGCTAAAATAGCTGTGTCCACTAGCTGGGCACTTACAGAATACCCCCTCCCCCCTAAGGATTTCTTTTAACACACTGACTGACACTTTTCGTAGATGTTTATTAGATGAAGTGATAGCGGTACACTGGCTATTGGATGCAGGGCTCTCAGAGGCACACTTTACATGTCTACTTCAACTTCATCGTACAATATAATATACAGCATGCCATCCTTTATCGTTCCCCTAAATCAAAGCGCACGATCGTCTTTGCGTTTTTCGGCCATATAAATGGGAGCGCCTCTACCGAGAATGAAAACGACGACCCGCCGTATCCGGAGAAACTGTAATGACGCTGAACGGGCATAGATGGGATTGCCGCCAAGCCTCGAGTGACCATTGCACAACTGTAATCGCACATGCCTCTACGTCTTCCTTG
Organism: Dermacentor andersoni; assembly: GCF_023375885.2. NCBI lineage: Eukaryota > Metazoa > Arthropoda > Arachnida > Ixodida > Ixodidae > Dermacentor > Dermacentor andersoni. The sequence continues at coordinate 60,634,182 of NC_092821.1, forward strand.
TGACCTTGTGAGTGGGTTGACACAGGCATATATAATTTTTTTTTGTTATGAACCATATTATTTATCTTCCGTTTTCTCAGAATTGGAAACGCTCATTTTCAAGGCACAGGCATTAAAGCCAACGCCGAACTCATTTTTATTGCTGAGTGTGCAATTTTACTTGACCTAAGCAATAGTTCTGTTTATTTTCCACGATATATAAAGTGGAAGAAAATGACAGACTATAAGCAAAGAAACTTTTATACAAGGACAGAGCAGAAAATGCAATTTTCCTAGCATGAATATCAAATGTAGCCGTAGCGACCTTGAACGTAGGCAAAGTAATAGGCGACATTGAACAGTCGTGTGCAGAACTAAGTCGTGAAAGCAAAAGCAGGAGCCATCTTGCTTTTATTTTTTTGGCGGCATTCTCGATTAATATTCTTTATTTCAGCCACCAAGCTCCTTAGTGGCATGGCGACTATATCAAACGCCTTGAACGAAGAACTGTTCTAACAGCGACCGAACATATTTGTGCACAGCTAATCCATTGGCTTTTGCGCCCTCAGAATAGCGGAGGATAGGGAACATTGGCATTCAGTTTATGACTGTTACAACATTGAGGATTAGCCTCACTTGTACATTGTCCACGAGTGGCGGGACCCAATGTCACCAACCGACTTTTCACAAGACCGTGCCAGACAGCCGGGAAAACTCGGCCTGCTTCTACGAGGCCTTCACTTTCACTCCACGTTTGAAACTACTCACTATGATGTTTCGTATACAAATACTTGCCTACATGAATTTAAGTGAAAGCAGACGTTAGCGATAAATACCATTGCTTAAAAATAATAGATTGAAATATCTAAACATATATTTCAAAATGTATGTTTTCCACCTAATAAAGTTCCTTAGGAATTCCGCCACATGCGCGTTTGCCTAGCATTCTGTTCTTATGCAAATAATTGCGTCTTGCATAAAGTGCATTATGTGTTGCTTCTATCTGCAAGAAAATTTTTAATATAAACTGCTACATTAGCGCCTGAGTAATACTTTGAAGATTCCAATTCATAATATAAAAGCACCAGTTCATAAACATTATAGCAAAGTACGAGGTCCAAAAAGTGATTATGAGATATTTATTTCGAAAAATGTACTTTCTCGAAAGCTGTTACGAACAGACCACGATAGCAGAAATAACGGCTCGCGCTTTTTTTTTTAAATGCCAGCAAATATCCGGTTCGTCTTTATTAGTTTGTGTACAACTCCCTTATTGACAGGGTTCTGATCAGTTACAAGTGGAAGTTAATCCAAATTTCTTTTTGTTGCAGTAGAGATAATGCGAGCCGTTGCAGTCCAGATATTTCTAGACACTTTCTTGGCCTTCGAATGTGTCTCTCCAATTTTTGCTCAGAAAAATGCGCTTGACTTTATTTTCAAGCTGGTCTTATGGTCACTAGCAAATTATTTAAGATGACAGGGTTCCCCAACTCTGCTGCACCCTTCCTTCATAACACAACACGTGAGCATAGTGCTTGAGAATTGTCGCCACGAAGAGCAGTTGCGGTTGCCACTGCTGGGCAGTATAGGAGATACATGTGTCTTAGATACTATCTTAGATGCTCTTTGGGGAGCTTGTGTCTGTATTATAATACGTCTGGCAAGACGTCTATAAGTATTTGTATTTGCGATACGTAAACCAATGTATCGTGTATATTAAGATACAAGATACTGATATCGCAACATCACCGTGCGAAACAATGAACGTTGACTGAACTCCGCTTCCCAAGCTGATACTGCTGCCACTAAGCCACGTCAATAAATCTAAAGGCAGCGATAGTCTTTTATCTGTCCGCCAGAATCTTCAGGGAGGGGAGGCGATGATGTCAGCGTGTCCCTGTTGGCAGAGTAGAGTCACGTGGTGGCGCACGCGTAGTCTCGACAATAACAGGCGCGCGAAGCACCGCACGCAGCCGGCCATTTTTTTCTTCGTTTTTGTTTTGTTTTTAGTTACGTGGGTACGATGACACTTGCTCATGGCCGCCGTACTGTTCCGTGTACGCCAATGCGTTCGGCATCATTCTCGCAAATTTTGATGCCGCAATAGTGTTGTTACCGAAGTTTCTCTTCCGGGGTGCTTTAATACGAAGCCTGAAGAACGCAAGAATGGGGTTGCCTGGCGTCTTGTGGCTTTCACACATCAGGGACTTGAAGTGTCTCATGGATGTAAGTTTGACTGTCGTGAACGAAAGTGCGGATGGCGCATCTTCCGGGAGATTTGTGCAGAAGGCAGCCATTTTGTATGCGCGACTGTTTCTCGAAGACATCGAAAACATCTTTTGGACCCCGTTACATAAGAATTCTGCGGAATACGAATAAGCTACGAAAGATGAACATTACTCATAAACTATCTCTTCCTTATACCTAATGAATGTTTGGTCTACTCGGTTTTTCGTAATCTCGCTCCATACATAAGAAGGCAATTTTTTTTCACTCCTAAAGTGCCAAATTTAGGCAGACAATCCTAAAAAATTAGGTATAATGTCATCAGCTTGGGACAATACAAGCCATGTGCTGATCGCATTACATTTGGTATCGGTGCGGTTGCGTTCTAACGATTCTACCAAACGTTGCTTATATAAGACCTACTCACGCAAATAACCGAGCTAGCACTTGCTCTCTGAAATGGTCGTGACCAAATAGCGTAAATTATTGTTCACTTCAAACCACGTATGTTATGCAGCGAAAGCAACCCTTATAAATTCTTTCCGAATAAAAACATTATACTTAGTGCAAGAAAGACAAATATACATTTCATTCGAATGGAATAAGATTGTTCGGAGTTAAACATTTTCAAAGCAAACGTTTTTGTGCTTACGCGTTTGCCACTACGTTATATAGATCTACGATAAGAAACTTGCGAATGTATCGAAGTATCGCATAGGATACAACAATTGTGGTAGTATCTTGTATCTGTATCTCAAAAATTTGTTGCCCCAGTATCTTGTACCGTATCATGATAGAGTTGCAAAGTGCGTTTACCCAGCCCTGGCGGTTGCTAAGACCAAGTTTGCTTCAGACGAGTACAATAAGTTTGACGGTGGCAGCTTCACAAAATATTTGGTAGCGAAGTCGTACGTCTAGCACTAGATTTTGCTTACAGTGTCGAATTGTATGACTGTACACCGCTCGCTCATGTAACCATGCAACTCATGTAACCGCGTTTGTAATAGCAACAACACTCATGTGTCCACAGGATCAACGCCACTACCTTCTATGGCATTTGGACGAACAATGTTATGGAAAAGCAGCATCTGGCCTCACTATTGAACGAATCACTCAAGAGTACAAACATGGATTTCGTATCAGCATACGAAACCTTTAGTTTCTTCGAGTACTACTGGCGGAGTTTGAGATATTCTAGAAAGGATTTTCAGGCCCTAATTCAAAAGCTTTTCAAAGCATGTTGGTCTTGCACTGAAAAGCCTCACATTTCGTCCAACAAATCGTCCGACAGGCCTATGGCCCAAAAAATTACTGAAGAGGCCTAAAATTCCTACACGTAAGGCAATTATCGTAGTGGTGGCAACAGCGTCGGCCTCTCTCATGCAACATTGGACACGGCACTGCGATGCCGCGACAGTGAGATATTTCCCAAGCGCGTGTGCTTGAAAGATATCTCGGTGAGCAGGCGGTTTACCTGTCAGTATGCAATTCTTGCGGCAGCAATTTGAATTATGGGGTTTTACAGGCCGCCATTGGAATATGAACCTGGCAACGTTTAACGCTAGAACGCTATCTAGTGAGGCGAGTCTAGCAGTGCTACTGGAAGAATTAGAGGGCAGTAAATGGGATATAATAGGGCTCAGTGAAGTTAGGAGGCCAAAAGAAGCATATACAGTGCTCAGAAGCGGGCACGTCCTGTGCTACCGGGGCTTAGCGGAGAGACGAGAACTAGGAGTCGGATTCCTGATTAATAAGAATATAGCTGGTAACATACAGGAATTCTATAGCATTAACGAGAGGGTGGCATGTCTTGTTCTGAAACTTAATAAGAGGTACAAAATGAAGGTTGTACAGGTCTACGCCCCTACATCCAGTCATGATGACCAGGAAGTCGAAAGCTTCTATGAAGACGTGGAATCGGCGATGGGTAGAGTGAAAACAAAATACACTATACTGATGGGCGATTTCAATGCCAAAGTAGGCAAGAAGCAGGCTGGAGACAAGGCAGTGGGGGAATACGGCATAGGCACTAGGAATAGCAGGGGAGAGTTACTAGTAGAGTTTGCGGAACAGAATAATATGCGGATAATGAATACTTTCTTCCGCAAGCGGGATAGCCGAAAGTGGACGTGGAGGAGCCCGAACGGCGAGACTAGAAATGAAATAGACTTCATACTCTGCGCTAACCCTGGCATCATACAAGATGTGGACGTGCTCGGTAAGGTGCGCTGCAGTGACCACAGGATGGTAAGAACTCGAATTAGCCTAGACTTGAGGAGGGAACGGAAGAAACTGGTACATAAGAAGCCGATCAATGAGTTAGCGGTAAGAGGGAAAATAGAGGACTTCCAGATCAAGCTACAGAACAGGTATTCGGCTTTAACTCAGGAAGAGGAAATTAGTGTTGAAGCAATGAACGACAATCTTGTGGGCATCATTAAGGAATGTGCAATAGAAGTCGGCGGTAACTCTGTTAGACAGGATACCAGTAAGCTGTCGCAGGAGACGAAAGATCTGATCAAGAAACGCCAATGTATGAAAGCCTCTAACCCTACAGCCAGAATAGAACTGGCAGAACTTTCGAAGTTAATCAACAAGCGTAAGACAGCTGACATAAGGAAGTATAATATGGATAGAATTGAACAAGCTCTCAGGAACGGAGGAAGCCTAAAAGCAGAGAAGAAGAAACTAGGAATTGGCAAGAATCAGATGTATGCGTTAAGAGACAAAGCCGGCAATATCATTACTAATATGGATGAGATAGTTCAGGTGGCTGAGGAGTTCTATAGAGATTTATACAGTACGAGTGGAACCCACGATGATAATAGCAGAGAGAATAGTCTAGAGGAATTCGAAATCCCACAAGTAACGCCGGAAGAAGTAAGGAAAGCCTTGGGAGCTATGCAAAGGGGGAAGGCAGCTGGGGAGGATCAGGTAACAGCAGATTTGTTGAAGGACGGTGGGCAGATTGTTCTAGAAAAACTGGCCACCCTGTATACACAATGCCTCATGACCTCGAGCGTACCGGAATCTTGGAAGAACGCTAACATAATCCTAATCCATAAGAAAGGGGACGCCAAAGACTTGAAAAATTATAGACCGATCAGCTTACTGTCCGTTGCCTACAAAGTATTTACTAAGGTAATTGCAAATAGAATCAGGAACACCTTAGACTTCCGTCAACCAAAGGACCAGGCAGGATTCCGTAAAGGCTACTCAACAATAGATCATATTCACACTATCAATCAGGTGATAGAGAAATGTGCGGAATATAACCAACCACTATATGTAGCTTTCATTGATTATGAGAAAGCGTTTGATTCAGTCGAAACCTCAGCAGTTATGGAGGCATTGCGGAATCAGGGTGTAGACGAGCCGTACGTAAAAATACTGAAAGATATCTATAGCGGCTCCACAGCCACTGTAGTCCTCCATAAAGAAAGCAACAAAATCCCTATAAAGAAAGGCGTCAGGCAGGGAGATACGATCTCTCCAATGCTATTCACAGCATGTTTACAGGAGGTATTCAGAGACCTGGATTGGGAAGAATTGGGGATAAGAGTAAATGGAGAATACCTTAGTAACTTGCGCTTCGCTGATGATATTGCCTTGCTTAGTAACTCTGGGGACCAACTGCAATGCATGCTCACTGACCTGGAGAGGCAGAGCAGAAGGGTGGGACTAAAAATTAATCTGCAGAAAACTAAAGTAATGTTTAACAGTCTCGGAAGGGAACAGCAGTTTACGATAGGTAGCGAGGCACTGGAAGTGGTAAGGGAATACATCTACTTAGGACAGGTAGTGACTGCTGATCCGGATCATGAGAGTGAAATAATCAGAAGAATAAGAATGGGCTGGGGTGCGTTTGGCAGGCATTCTGAGATCATGAACAGCAGGTTGCCATTATCCCTCAAGAGAAAAGTTTATAACAGCTGTGTCTTACCAGTACTCACGTACGGGGCAGAAACCTGGAGGCTTACGAAAAGGGTTCTACTTAAATTGAGGACGACGCAACGGGCTATGGAAAGAAGAATGATAGGTGTAACATTAAGGGATAAGAAAAGAGCAGATTGGGTGAGGGAACAAACGCGCGTTAATGACATCTTAGTTGAAATCTTGAAAAAGAAATGGGCATGGGCAGGACATGTAATGAGGAGGGAAGATAACCGATGGTCATTAAGGGTTACGGACTGGATTCCGAGGGAAGGGAAGCGTAGCAGGGGACGACAGAAAGTTAGGTGGGCAGATGAGATTAGGAAGTTTGGAGGGTCAACATGGCCACAATTAGCACATGACCGGGGCAATTGGAGAAGTATGGGAGAGGCCTTTGCCCTGCAGTGGGCGTAACCAGGCTGATGATGATGATGACGTGCCAAAACCACTTTGTGATTATGAGGCACGCCGTAGTGGAGGACTCCGGAAATTTCGACTACCTGGGGTTCTTTAACGTGCACCTAAATCTAAGTACACGGGTGTTTTCGCATTTCGCCCCCATCGAAATGCGCCCGCCGTGGCCGGGATTCGATCCCGCGACCTCGTGCTCAGCAGCCCAGCACCATAGCCACTGAGTAACCACGGCGGGTCGGCAGCAATTTAAAACAATTATCTTTTTTTTTTGTGTGTGTATGTGTGCAAATATATTCTTTTCAGTTACCTTGAATATTATTTTCTATCAACCGTCGCACCTAACCACCGATCCGCGTGTGACAGCGCCACGACCTAAATCAAGAAAATTATGAAGCACGAGAAAATGGAGAATGAAAACAATCATTACAAGTAACGACCCCTATACACTTGGAAGGATGCGCTTCTTGCCGCTGGAGAGAATAGTGTCACGTGGTAGTGATGGTCAAGAACACAGTAGTAAAATCACGGATGGCGAAACTAACTCTTTAATGTGCGAACTTGTGCCAAGAAAAACAAGCTACATTTAAAGCAGAATAGCGGTGAACACAGTCGGCGATCATCGAAAATCTGATGAACGCGTCAAGCCCATCGGCTTTCATACAAGAGTCATTGAATATTACAGAGTAATCGCTGGTGCCCGCGTGTGTTCCACAAAGTGATACACGATTAGCGTCACGCATAAAATCAGATTACACAGGCGTCGGTGACAACAGACAGCGGATAGGACCATCGATAACATCTGATAACCTTCCGACACAAGAGCACACGTCCTGTGCTGAATGATAACATTGTTAGAGGGTGAAAAGCGATAAGCCGAGAAAGATAAGCAAATAGTCGTGTCAGTAGTTGGGAACACGTTTTTACTGCTGCGTTTAGAGCGATGCAGACGTACGTTGTTTTCGTACTATTGCTATCGATTTTCGTCGGTTTCTAAATACCCATTCCAAATCATTGAAGTAAGGGGAGGAATTTCAGTCCTACATACAACGGGTGCCATTTTGGCCATTTACGAATTCGCCACCTACTATCGACAACAACACAAGCGTTTACGACAACATAGTCAAATAATCCTTGTCAAAAATATGCAACGCGTTATTCAATAAGGATGAAAGTTCGTGAAAGGAGGAAATCGTAAATGCAAAAATAAATTAGAGTGTATCACGGACCAATTCCAAGTCTGAATATCTGAGATCTCTTATAGGAGGGAAAATGCACATTAATTTCGGCTTACTAGTGTTGTGTAACGTATATACCCAAAGAACTGTCAGCGCACATGAAGCATTGATCAAAAATGCATCACCCTTAAGCAGCTAGTGTTGATTGAAATTACTTTTTGTACATTTCTTGTGCATGCATATCGGCTAAGACTTTGCAGTGCACGTATTTCCTTCCTACGCGTTCTGTTAGCGGCACGTGAAATAGGTTTTTCAAGTGATTACGACGCAGGATATCTCCTGTTTGTGTTTCTCTTGTCCCGTTGACTGCATTGTTCTTTTACTTGAACCAAAATTATTTATTCCAGCTTGAGGCCTTCATACATAGCGTGCTTGTTTATATATGTTTTTACCGTTGTTTGTCTGCAGTGAAAGCAGATGTGGTTCTTGTATAAATGCTTCTCTCATTCGGCGCGTTTCCTACCGAGGAAAAGGAAGTACGAAAAAATGTATGAAAAAAGTAGGAAAAATCTAGAAATTATTCTTCGCAGTGCAAGCGTTAGAAGTTTGCCTTACTAATGCTCGTCAGTAATGTCGGCGTGTCTTCCTTGCTCAGAGTGCATAATTCGTGCAGGCACAAACGCTGTATTCGCTCTACAGTTTACAAATGATATGCTCTCAGGTGCTGGCCCCACATTTCGTCTGCATACTCGAGAGTGTGCCTGCCCATAGATTTATGCGCATTTAAATTTAACCTAGCGGATGCTTGAGTTAGCGAAAGCACGTTACTAGAAATATTGTACAGCAAAATGTAAACGAAAACTACACTTGAGAATAATCGACAATAATTCACGCCAGCAAGAAGCCGACGAAGGGCTGATGCATTCCAATTGTTTGCTTTTATCACTAATTGCGATTCTAATGCGTATTGGTAGGGTCTTAGACGTTGTCGCAGTAATTCGAAAGACCGCACTGGATTACACGAATATCTGACTAACAAGAAAACGTGCTCTTATGCGCAAGAAAGTTTGTAATGCACTATGCCTAGCCTCAATGGTGTGCATAGGAAGAATAAAAAGTGCCGCCGCGCACCTTTATATTTAGTGATCCTTAAGTACTGTGCAATATACTTAACTGAACTTTTAGTTGGCTGCTTCGAAATTTACACTAAAATAAGACAAACCGATTTAAGAGCCGCGATCAATACGGTAAATTCTAGAAGCCGCACCAATCAAATGCACGCCTCTCGTTCTTCGAGATGCGTAGCGTTAAAACCCGGGAGGTAGCGGTCATCGTTAACCGGAGGCTTTCCCACAAAGTACACCACTTCCGCGAAATGTCAGCGCAGAGCGTATATGGAACTTTATTTCGCTTCAGCTCGTATTAATGGAAAAAGTGACATGGTGGGGGGGGGGGGGGCTCTTTAGATATCTTCATAATAAACCTTTCATTTAGGAAGTGATCCACACTAATGGATAGGGGACTGCAGTGTTGGTAAAGCATGCATAAAAAAAGCATAAAAGTTTGAGGAAAAAAGCAATATAAAGTATTAAGCCGGTGTGCATTATGTGAATTGTACGTCAAGACATACGTGATATATTCAGTAACATACCCTTCTTTAGAGCTGAGGAACGTGACGACCCTGCAACCTTATATATTATAGTCCTACTTGTGCCCGATAAAAGGTTGGTTTATTTACGAAACATTAGTTATTTATTACGGCTGCGGTAAATCGTCCAGATTTATGCTGCCTGCAAAGAAAGGCAATGGTTTTTTCTTACTATGTTCAATGTGGGCAGTCTTTCGTGGTCCACTGGAAGTGGATTAATGCTCCCCATTTCAGCACTACCTCATTCCTTACTTTGGGCTTAAGAGCGCCTTGAATTATATATTCAGCGGGCAATGTAAACCTGTATTACCTTAACGCAGCTGAAAGCTTTAGTGAGGGCCGTTGCATTTTTTTTTGTCGTTGGATCCTCCGGGGAAGCTTAATAAATTAAATACGTTATTCAGCGCCGTTCCTTGCCGATAGCGTTTCAGGAATGAGCCTGCTGTTTCCTTGACTCCTGTTTTTTTACATATTTTTTTTATTTTTTATTTTTTTCTCTCTATAACAGATGCGACAAGAGATGCGTATACAGATGGCTCGAATGCGCCTAATTAACATAAAAAATTCGGTTGGCTTCTGGTGCTTCAAAGAAAAGTACCTGCTAAAGGCTTGTCTAAAGCACCTACAAAGCCCGCATCACAACACAACAAGAAGCATTTTCCGGTGGAGCCAAACCCTGCTATATGGGCTTCAAAAAAGAACGAATACTTTGCAAACATGTTACACGGACACCAACCCTATATTTCCACGGAGGGTGAACCTGTAGATGAAAGATCTTATTGCGAGAAAAAGTGGCATGATTATACAACGCCACTTCAGCAACTCTGGTTTGTTTATCAAGATAATAAACGCTAATCTAGTGTCTTAAAATGTGTTCGCTTTTCATGTTAGGTCCCATCCTGGGCACCATAACGTATAACTATTCCAAACTTTTCTATTCCAATTCTGTAACCAGCCCTCCACCATTGGTCTAAAAATCTTCGGGCCACCCCCATATCGCCTGTCTGTCACGCGACTCCACGAAAACCGCGATAGCTCCCCACCTGATATGACGTGTACACACTTATTATGCCTGAATAGGCCGTAGAAAAGAAAAGTGCTTATTTATGATTCGACGCCTTTTCGCCATTAGCCTTTTGCTATTGGTCAAAATGTTTTGGGCTGCGCCTACTTCACCAGTCTGCAACGCAACGTCACAAAACCACCAAAACTTACCGAGTCAATGTGACGTAAACGCGTTAAAGATGCATTAATATGCCGAAAAAAACCGACTTTCTTTCTGAATAGCGAGAGACAGCCCCGTTCCGAGAGGAACAGAAGATGGCTGCCCGCCAATCACTCAGGCACTTGCTACGCTCACCTGCCGGAGAGCACATATTTACCTGCACATAACGAGACTTTCTGCGCGGCAATATAGCATTATAATCCGTTTCGGCAAGTATACGACAAGTCTATGCGACCTTTTCTTTGCTGAAATTCTGTTTAAGCGGCATTCTCAGCGTCCCGTAGCACGCTGCCGCGATTTTCGACCAGATATCGCACGCTAATTAAGTGGAAACGGACCAGTCGCAGACGCCGGCACAACCCTCCTCATCCGGCTATATATTTTCACTGCGCTTGCTCGCCTGCATGGAAACTCTCTCCACTTGAACGTGCTCCTCGCCTCTTGTCAGCCAATTAGATAAGAAAAACCGCTGAATGCAGGTAATGTCGGTCGTTTTGAAAGGAATAAAAGTGGCTTCCTATGGACGAGGAGAGCGTTTGATTGGACTTTTAGGACAATGCTGTGGGTCACCGCCCGTTGCTTGCGTCGGCGGTTACGTAAATTTGACGTCAGAAGATTAGAAAAGCACAATGGAATAGTTTTACGTTATAAGGCCTCTTCACTGTCGCGCTGGAGCATTCGCCTGAATTATGCTAGAGCTCATAAAAGCGGTTACTGTGCGCAAAGAAATCGATACACAAAGGCTGCCAACTTTGAAGAGTGCCAATGCCACAGAATTCTGGGCGAGCCAAATGTGACAGTGAAGGCTTACACTTAAGAAGTACACTGCAACGTCAAGCATGACTCATGTTGCTTTAAAATTGTCGACAAAACACATCTTACAACGAGTGACGACGTTAATGCGAATAGCACTGAAGCAATGTGCTAAGACACATATAACCACATTCGTCACTTATATATATATATATATATATATATATATATCCGAATTCACTTCCCTGTACCTGAACGCGTCTCGCTCAATGAACGTTCAGTTTTCATTATGTGCTGGATGCTTCTTTCCCTACACTAAGATTTTGTTGCCCGCCTTATCACATCTGCGTAGCAGGCTCCTTCGGTTTCTTGTTTCCGGCATGAATGCCTGCCTCTCGTTCAGCTTGTCTATTCGAGCACCTACCAGGTTGCACATACGCATTCTGGAGGATTGCACAAGAAGGTTTACATGCCTAGTGTGACTTGCCCAGTTGCACGTACCCAATAGCCCCACCTGTGTATGCGGGTACATATGCAGTTTCACATGCGCACAGGTGCAGACATCAAGTAGCCTAAGTTTGCTATGAGGGTACATACTTAGCGGCAATAACCCGTCGGCTCACGTTGGCGTGAAACAGATGATATACTTAAGGGCGCGCCGAAATGTACGTGATGTTCCCAAAGAAGGCACATCACTTGAAGGGCTAGGCACGAACATACTCGTAAAGTCACAACGCGTCACTTTACTAAGACTCCTAGGCAATCCAAAAACATTCGTGGCCTCTTGAGATCTACCGTTCAAAGAGAAAAAGCGCGCTAAAACAAATGTACGCGGACTCGTTTTCGCAACGTGTAACTTTGCAGGCGTGGGTTCTGCTATCGCGGCCTCGCTCTTCTCAGCTGATGAACGACTTCATTCGAGTCCCTCCCATCCATTGTCATTCCGATTACCGCAATTAGCTTGGCGTCCGATCTCTGCACGCAATCGCGTAATCAACGACCCTAGAACGCCGAACTACTGCACCACGGAAAAACACCTCAGCTATGCCAGCCAACGAACTGCACCAGTTGCAGCAATAGAATAGTTGTAAGAATGGCGCACTCCTAAGGTCGACAAATCATTCACCGTCAGCATCTTCCGTGCCTCTTCATCACTTTAGGAGTCGTGTAGCCTGCTTAGCTGAAATGAAGGCGCCACTGCTGGTGAACAACGAGCTGAGTGGCGTATGACAGTATGCTCTGTATAAAGCTAAGATACTCGCCGAGTACTTCTCGGAACTTAACACACCACTACCCAAAAGGAGTCTTTCTTACGTCTTATCAAAATTTTTCTGGAATTTTACTGCATTCATATATCGATGGCGTCATAGATAGAAAAAATACGGTGTTTTCTGGCTTAGGAATGTCATCAAATTGACTCACAAACCTCTCTGACTTGTTCATTTTAAGCACACAGTTAGTGCTCCATGAGAGCCCTGTATAAATCAACACCAGCGAACAATATATCAATTCGGGCTTCCCTGTTATCTGAGACGTCGTCTTTTGCCTAGGTAATATCGTCCCCGAACTAGGACAGTTGTATTCAAACAATCACCACCTTTTCCACAAGATGTACCACGTCAACACATTTGCAATTTCTCAAGTGAGCCATTAAACAGTGAGTACTAAGGCTTCATTTTATTATTATAGCATGTTAAATAATAAGTAAGCTATGCTATCCTGCATTTGAATAAACCATATGGTTTTCTTGCTGTTTACCGCATGTAATTGCAGACTGAAGCGCTTTGGGGTCTGTTTCGTTATAGGATGGTGGTGGTGGGGAATTGAAGCAACAGGCGGGTTTAGCCTGGCGATCAAGGCCGGCAATTGCTCTGCCCGAGCGTCTCTTACAATACGGCGGAAGGGTTTCACCATATGTCCATCAAACCAGTCTCTCTTAAGAATTCGATAAGGAGACGTGAAGTTTATTTGCTGGCTATAACTGATCCCTCGTGAAATATAAGGTGTTGCAGGCACGCATGCGGAAGGTCCTTTTTTTTTTTGCAGATTCTTCAGGAGAGCGTTCCTTTCATCTTGGAATTTCTGGCAGGACCACAAAAAGTGCTCAATGTCTCCTGTCTCGTTGCATGTCGTGCAGTTCGGAGAATTGATTTGCCCCGTCTTAAATAACCAGGCCCGTGTACGAGCAGATCCTGTCCTTATTCGATATAGAAGTGAGGCTTTATTTCGGTAAAATATCTTGGTTACGCAGGGCATATGCGGTGGAACCTAAAGCGACCCAAAATGATTTCGGATCTCAGACAAGGAGCACTAACAAAGGCGTGGGAAACAACGTTACACAAAAACACGAAGCACAACATTAAGTGGCACGGAGTAAATCATCCGCGCTTGAGTAATAAGGATAGCACGTAATTTGAGCATGGTACCCTGCCCACTGTAGTTTTCTGTGGTATCCTACTTACAACGCAACGGCGCCAACCCGAGCAATGACGTCACTTATGCAATGGTTTTTCACATTTAAAATAACTCCTTCAAGGCCGAGATGGCATTTGCTATCACGTCATATTGATGTATTATAACCGATATCATATTGTACTGTGTGCATTTCGTTTCTGTTTCGGGCACCGCGACGGAACCAGTGCTTCAATGCAGCCTGAAGAAGATTGGAATATTGTGAAATTTTTCAAGTGCATGTGACTAGAGACTGATCTTACCAAAATTATATTCGCAGCACGCACCAGCACTGCCATATGAAATGTGCTTCATTGAATAGAACCTTGTTTCTTAAATTATTATATTTACCTAGGTGTTTAAGGATTTACCATCAAAAAATGATAGAGCCTGATAGTATGAAAGCTCTCAAATAATAGCGGGAATGGTGCTTCTTGAGCCCTTTGACTACGAGGAACCGTATGCGCGCGTGCATGCATTCAACGCGTCTTTCCTATCCCTCTATCTTTCTCTGCCAACTTTATTTCCCTGTTATCTTACCCTGAGTGTGAGGCAGACAACCAAGAGCTTTTACTTCCTGCCATCTTTTTAAAGGGTAAGCTCTTAGAGGCTCATTCTAATAGCTGGTTTGGTTAGGGATGTTGTCCGCAGCCGCCACCGCCGGTGCCCGTCGCGCATATCACCGGGAATGACAAAAAAAAAAAAGGATACCCATTTTCCGTCGGATAAAAGCCAGGCCAAGAGTGCGGGAGTCGGCTACTCTACGGCTGTGCCACCCCAGATTTTCTTTTTAGAGCGCAGCTCTTTGGCGTCCGTTCCTGGGTTTCGCGTCGTCGTCGGCGTTGTCGTCGGCCTCGTAACCAGCTCCGCCCCCCTTTCATCCCCCCAGCGCTAGCAGCGACCGACTGATACCGCTGGATGCCGCTGACGCCGCTAGAGAGTCAAGATAACGTGACTGCATAGAACACCGTCGCCGCCATGCAGAAAGAGGAGGAAAGGGTCCCCCCCCCCCCCCTGTTCTTGTGTGGCGAATAGGGTGCTCTTCAGTTGCCGACGCGCCGGTTATTTCACGTAGGCCCCGGCACGTCGACGAATACGTGACCACTTTCCCACGGCTAGACCTGCTTCTTAGCGCTGCGGAAGCGAGGGTATCATATTGTTTGTGTCGGCATCGGCGGCGTTGTCCCTGAAACCAACTCCGCAGCTGGGGTTGACTCACTATCGGCGTCAGCGGCATCAGTCAGTCGCTGCTATCTCTTCCCTCCTCCCTTTATCGTGTTGTCCGCTTGCTGCGCGCGCTTCTGCCCCCATCGTTTGCCGCTGGGTGTACACGCTGCCAAATACACTATACTAATGGGCGACTTTAATGCCAAGGTAGGCAAGAAGCAGGCTGGAGACAAGGTAGTGGGGGAATATGGCATAGGCACTAGGAATAGCAGGGGGGAGTTATTAGTCGAGTTTGCGGAACAGAATAATATGAGGATAATGAATACTTTCTTCCGCAAGCGGGATAGCCGAAAGTGGACGTGGAGGAGCCCGAACGGCGAGACTAGAAATGAAATAGACCTCATACTCTGCGCTAACCCTGGCATCATACAAGATGTGGACGTGCTCGGCAAGGTGCGCTGCAGTGACCACAGGATGGTAAGAACTCGAATTAGCCTAGACCTGAGGAGGGAACGGAAGAAACTGGTACATAAGAAGCCGATCAATGAGTTAGCGGTAAGAGGGAAAATAGAGGAATTCCAGATCAAGCTACAGAACAGGTATTCGGCTTTAACTCAGGAAGAGGACCTTAGTGTTGAAGCAATGAACGACAATCTTGTGGGCATCATTAAGAAGTGTGCAATGGAAGTCGGTGGTAACTCGATTAGGCAGGATACCAGTAAACTATCGCAGGCGACGAAAGATCTGATCAAGAAACGCCAATGTATGAAAGCCTCTAACCCTACAGCTAGAATAGAACTGGCAGAACTTTCGAAGTTAATCAACAAGCGTAAGACAGCTGACATAAGGAAGTATAATATGGATAGAATTGAACATGCTCTCAGGAATGGCGGAAGCATAAAAACAGTGAAGAAGAAACTAGGAATTGGCAAGAATCAGATGTATGCGTTAAGAGACAAAGCCGGCGATATCATTACTAATATGGATGAGATAGTTCAAGTGGCTGAGGAGTTCTATAGAGATTTATACAGTACCAGTGGCACCCACGACGATAATGGAAGAGAAAATAGTGTAGAGGAATTCGAAGTCCCAAAGGTAACGCCGGAAGAAGTAAAGAAAGCCTTGGGAGAAATGCAAAGGGGGAAGGCAGCTGGGGAGGATCAGGTAACAGCAGATTTGTTGAAGGATGGTGGGCAGATTGTTCTAGAGAAACTGGCCACCCTGTATACGCAATGCCTCATGACGTCGAGCGTACCGGAATCTTGGAAGAACGCTAACATAATCCTAATCCATAAGAAAGGGGACGCCAAAGACTTGAAAAATTATAGACCGATCAGCTTACTGTCCGTTGCCTACAAAATATTTACTAAGGTAATCGCAAATAGAATCAGGAACACCTTAGACTTCTGTCAAGCAAAGGACCAGGCAGGATTCCGTAAAGGCTACTCAACAATAGATCATATTCACACTATCAATCAGGTGATAGAGAAATGTGCGGAATATAACGAACCCTTATATATAGCTTTCATTGATTATAAGAAAGCGTTTGATTCTGTCGAAACCTCAGCAGTCATGGAGGCATTAAGGAAACAGGGTGTAGACGAGCCGTATGTAAAAATACTGAAAAATATCTATAGCGGCTCCACAGCCACCGTAGTCCTCCATAAAGAAAGCAACAAAATCCCAATAAAGAAAGGCGTCAGGCAGGGAGATACGATCTCTCCAATGCTATTCACAGCGTGTTTACAGGAGGTATTCAGAGACCTGGATTGGGAAGAATTGGGGATAAAAATTAATGGAGAATACCTTAGTAACTTGCGATTCGCTGATGATATTGCCTTGCTTAGTAACTCAGGGGACCAATTGCAATGCATGCTCACTGACCTGGAGAGGCAAAGCAGAAGAGTGGGTCTAAAAATTAATCTGCAGAAAACTAAAGTAATGTTTAACAGTCTCGGAAGGGAACAGCAGTTTACGATAGGTAGCGAGGCACTGGAAGTGGTAAGAGAATACATCTACTTAGGACAGGTAGTGACTGCTGATCCAGATCATGAGAGTGAAATAATCAGAAGAATAAGAATGGGCTGGGGTGCGTTTGGCAGGCATTCGCAGATCATGAACAGCAGGTTGCCATTATCCCTCAAGAGAAAAGTGTATAATAGCTGTGTCTTACCAGTACTCACGTACGGGGCAGAAACCTGGAGGCTTACGAAAAGGGTTCTACTCAAATTGAGGACGACGCAACGAGCTATGGAAAGAAGAATGATAGGTGTAACGTTAAGGGATAAGAAAAGAGCAGATTGGGTGAGGGAACAAACGCGAGTTAATGACATCTTAGTTGAAATCAAGAAAAAGAAATGGGCATGGGCAGGACATGTAATGAGGAGGGAAGATAACCGATGTTCATTAAGGGTTACGGACTGGATCCCAAGGGAAGGGAAGCGTAGCAGGGGGCGGCAGAAAGTTAGGTGGGTGGATGAGATTAAGAAGTTTGCAGGGGCGGCATGGCCGCAATTAGTACGTGACCGGGGTTGTTGGAGAAGTATGGGAGAGGCCTTTGCCCTGCAGTGGGCGTAACCAGGCTGATGATGATGATGATGTACACGCTGCCCCCCTCCCCCCTCTTCCTGCGAGTCTCCGGTTGTCAAAGCGCCGGCTCGAACTTAATTCCTTTCTTCGCTCCTCCTCCAATGCAACCCCTGTGCGGTGGCAATCAGAGAGCCAGATCGGTGGCGGCGGATCTGTATATGTGCACCGCCCGAGCCGAAATTGCCGCTGCCGTTCGCCCTGTGCGGTGGCAATCAGAGAGCCAGATCGGTGGCGGCTTGACATAAAGACAAACAGCAATTTCCTAACACTTATGCGGGAGAACATCCCGTTCCTCTCGCTCGTAACGCGTCCCACGGCTGTGACAACCTCGCGAGGCACTTGTATAGATCTCGTCTTTGAGAATCAAGCATTGGTGTACCAAGTCGAACATATATCAGTCTATTTCTCCGACCACAAAGCTTCCTTCATGACTGTCAAGAACTGTTAGTGGAGTCTTTGTTAAAGGAATACGTGTGAAAAATAAAAAAAAATTCTGTGATAGCGCATACATGTGTTGCTCGATTTCTTTGCCTCAATCTATCGAAAAGGTGAAACAGCTTATTTGCTGCGCTCAAATTTCGCATTAGGAAGTAACGTAATCGTCGGTAATTTTTTTTTTTCTTCATTACATAGGAGCAGAACATTAGGCAAATAAAAAAAAACGCTACAGAAATTTAAGGTGATTGAAAACACATTCAAAACTCAGGGAAGCACGTGCAAGAATCCAATAATGACTTCCAGCCCGGCGCTGTTTCCTGTGCAGCGTACAGAGTAAGAACGAAGGCGACAGTTTCCTGAAAGAACGACCGAGTGTTTCGCGGTGGTTCAGCGTGCCTCTCACACATTCTACTGCGCCGAAGCCTATGTAGGCCAAGTAGCATGAACATGCTATATGGTGGGTCACAGGGATCTTTGAAAGGTAGGAAACAATTTGTGTATGGTGCGACACCTAAATTCCTTCTAACTGTTCTTTGGAGAATGTCACAGAAGAACACAGCAGCCTACAATCTGCAAAAGAATGATCAATCCTTTGAGCATGTGGACACAAGCGGCACTTTGTTGACCAGTAATGTGGAAAGTTGGGCTAGTTGGTGAATTATCATCATACCTTGCTGGTTAAGCAGCGCACTGACACGGACACAGTGAAGACACACAAGAAAAGACGACACTCGCTGCACTCGCAACTATTTTATTTCAAAGCACTAAAGTAATAAAAGATTGTCTAATTAAATATGTTTGTTAGGGGTGCAATAAATGAGAAAGGTTTGCACACCATGATAGATAGGTGCCATATCTTTGACGCCCGGGTATGCGCGGGAAAATGACCTTGAAAAAATGCCTTTAATCTTGCCTTCATTACATTTGACGCCTCAGGATGCGCAGGTATATAAATATCAAGTATGTGCAACGTTGTGCCATTGGCAAATGCAAATAAAAGAAAAATGTTTTGATACCTGGAGGCATCATCGTTCGACGGACAAGCTTAAGTACATCTAGGTAGTGACATTCCGAATAAGGGGCACGATGATTGGGAACAGGAAACAAAGTGTCTGTGAGTGCAGCAGAAATTTCTTGGCGGGAGGCAGTGATATCCATAATAACGCGAGCCTTGAGAAAGTGAAAGCCTTTGACAGCCTCCTTGAAGAAGCCCTCTGGTCCATCTCTGACAGAAGACGACATAACTACTTCTGGAAACTAATTGATTAGTCAAAGTTGTAACATCTTTCTTAGAAATTGACTGCTTACATCACGAAAGGAGAATAACCGGGAGCCAAGTCTAAACAAAAGCTCAAACTAGGCCAAGACCACTGCTCTCAAGAGGTAAAAAAAGGTTATCACATCGCATGCTCTCAATAGTGAGCTCCATACCTAGGTAGCAAACACGCGATGGAAAGCTTGCAACCTATGCCGCAGGCACTGTAATATCTGCAGGCATGTATAAGTCGAGCTGCTAGGAACACATTCCAAGCTTCAGCTCGGCTAAATATTGAGAAATGCCGTCCCTGCCAGTTGTCAATTTTACGCTGCACTTCTGCAACTTCCGCTGACAAGTGCGGATTACTATTGCGATTTCGAGAGCGAGGTACACCTAAGTACCTCCACTCAATACCGCCGAAGTGGGCTGGCATTGTGCCCCATAGACTGAACCAAAACCCTGAACTCTTCTCAAAGTTTACTGCTGCACCAGAGCCCGAGAAGAACTGTTGCGTTATCGCAAGGGCGTTATCTATACTTTTTTTTTGCCAGCACAATAGAAGGCTACGTCATCTGTATAGGGAAGTACGCGGATCTCATTGGATAACGATTTGAACACCTGAAAAGCATGATCTTTCAGAATTCGTGCGAGAAACGGTTCCAAGTACGAAATGAATAATAGAGGGGACAATGGACGACCTTGCTTTCGCGATGCCTTCAGGCAGATAGCTTCGGATAGACAACCGTTAACTAGCATCGTTGTGCCATTGGCACAACAGATAGCGATGCCTTTAACGAGACGAGACCTAATGAACACTTATGTGTTCCAACACACGAAGCAAGTAGTGATTAATTTTATCAAATGATTTTGTCAAATCAACCAGAACGATTGCGACCTGATCTACACTTTCATCTACACACCCTAGCACAGACCGCGCAACGTGGATACTCGTCTGGATTGATCTTCCTATAATGCCACATGTTTGATGGCCTCCCAACAGTGACTGAATTACGTCTTGAAGGCGACTGGCTAATATCTTCGCAAATATATTATAATGCACGTCGTAAAGGGATATGGAACATTCTGCAATTTAGTTGCATCACTGCTTTTTGGGATAAGTACTGTGTGCCCTTGATAGAGCGTGGCGGGTAGGTATCCAATCCGGTAAGCTTCTTTCTGCACATTAAGAAAGGGAGCCAATATAGAGCGAAAGCTCTCATAAAATACCGCCCTCAAGCCATCGGGCGCAGGAGTTTTGCCTTTAGCTAGCGTAGCGATGGATTCTTCATCGTCTGTGTTGCATATTTCTCTATCAACATCATCAAATTCGTCTTCACCTTAACGCTTGTTAACTTGCAGCGGAAATGTGCCCTATAAACGCGTTGTAGCGCCCCAGAAAACATCGAATATGACATGCGCGCAGCACCATCGTCAATACGTGCATACTTTACATTGCAGTTGCATATTATTCCACCAGGTGGCACGCCATATAGCAGTTGCATAGGTAGCGGTACAAGGTAGATAGAAAAGGTTTGAGCAAGAAAAAGACGGTTAAAGAAATGCATAAAATTTGCCATGATGCTAAACATACCTGATTAAATGCATGCCTGATTAAATCAAGCAGGCTAGCTTACTGTTTGTGACCGTCCCGTTTCAAAGGACATGCCAATAAATCGTCACCATCGCCACAATCATTAGAATCTTATCGTGCCATTTGTCACGCGATATGATATACGGGCTGCGTAGCGTCGACACCTGTAAACATTGCACTGCAGTTACGTTGTATTCGACCAGTTGTTCGGACATGCAGCAGTTGCATGTAGCAGTTGCAGGCTGCATGTAGCTGGACCTGGTTAACTCAAGTAGGCTAAGTGACCATTTTTCACCACCCCACTTCAAAGGGAATGACAATAAATCATCATCATTATTCTGTCGTGCCACGGGTCAAGGGATGCGAAATGTGCGCCGCGCAGTCCGGATACCTGCTTTTACTCTTCGGTGCCCCTTATGGCACCTCCTCTACGATTCGCAAGAAGCGAATGGTAGAGCTACGCGCGAGGATGCAATCAGGCAACGTCGGGCTCAGTAGGCCACTGTGCACAAGCGGCACAAGCCGCACCCCGCCATCGACACCGGGCGGACCGCTAGAATCCTTATTGTGAAAAATACGCGAAGAGGCTTCACCGCGAAGAGCCTCTAGTATTTGCTGCCGAAAATGGACCTCCTGTGCAGCCGCTCCTCAAGCTTACCCTGTGACTGTGCTGCGTGTCCCGACCAGGCCTGCGGCGCTTTTATACATCAAAGAAGAAAAAAATTCGAATCGATCTAAGGATCTTCGCTTCATGGGTGTACGAATATAGAAGACAGTAAATAATCTTTTCTTTCGAAAACAAATAGCTGCATTGATTCCAGAAATCGTCCCTTCCTTGTGCGTTAATGTTATCTTGCGGACGCCACGAGACATTCATCCTGTGTGTGGTAACTTTCCTACATGCATTGGCTGTTTTTAGACACATACAATGCTTTTCGCGGGCTATAAGCGGAATGCAATGCAATCAAGTTCCACAGCATGTTATATTCCTGTAACACGTGAAGGCGAAACCCAGCTGGGCACACTTCGTAATGCATTAATTTATATGATTGGAGGTGTCATACTTCTTGCAAGACATAGCGAGTCGCGTTGTGAAGTAAACGGGTGGTAAGCCGTTGTCGGCAAGCTTTGGCTTCTTTTCTACGCTGCCGTCTAGCGTCGTCACCTTGCTGCTCCTTCAGTTTGGATTCTTCGGCTCGTTTTCGATGCTTAGCTGCGGCTTCAGTCAGTCATGTAGTGGGACGAGATCTGGCCGACGATATTTCTCTTAGACTTTACGTTACGTCCTCTCAGCACAGGACTGAGCAGTACGCTGTTATGTGTGTTGTACGGGTGATTTTAATGAATATAAGCACTGTTCGCTTGACTTTGTCCAGCGCTTGTTGCCTCTGCTATAAGGGGGCATTAGCTATTGCACCTTTGCATGCTTACGGGCACGGCCGCTGGATAAAAGAAAAAAGTGCGGCCTGCGCGTGCATCGAAAACGCTGTCATCCGCCGCGGCGCTGCCAGTCTGGGACTGTTGTCTCGGATCGGCATAGAAAATGCGTGAGGAACGCGCTTCGAACGCCGTCGCCCCTGGAAACCGACGCGTCCCGTCCCCGAGTGCTGGCGCCGTTCGGCCCAGCCAAGCGGCCGAGAATGCAACTACGAACCTTTTTTTTACGAAACGGCCGAACCTTTTTTTCTTTTACTCAGCGGCCGTGTTACGGGGATACGAACGATTGCTGATGATGACATTTTTATACCACTCGGCTTGGCGCGGCGTTTTTTTACAGCGAAGCTGTTTATGGGCACCCCGTGCCGTCGTTGTCGGATTTCGCTAAAGCTATCATCATCAGCAATGGCCGGAGAGTTGTAGTCTTGTTCCACAGCTGGCTCCGTTGCCGCTCGTCATTCCAGCGTAGAATTTCACTCTTCTTCTGTCGTCGTAATCGGGAGGCTACGTTTAGCGGAACATGAGGTATTCATTGTCTTACGTGACGGACAGGTTTAATTTTAAAGCAGTTCAATTTTGAAGAATTGCAAGTGCCAATGCCGGGCGGATGCTGCTAACCACGCCACCAAGCAAACTGGAGACATCCAACGCAAGCGACAACGGCAGACTGCGGGCATAACGTCGTTCTCTCCTTCGCAGCCAAACGTGTATGTTACCTCATTAGGAAACACAAAGACGTCAATCGTCAAACAATCCAACCAGTCGTCAAAACGATTGCAGCGCCCGAATCTCCAGTGGTGGGCTTTGCGCCCAATACACGCAGCTTTGGATTACTAGTTCTGCACATTCCATCCCAGCTACAACTATGGGAATACCACGAGAAGTGCATACTCCTGAGCGAGAAGCTGCCTACTGCGAGCGTGAGCGATAGGTGGGTCATGAACAGGCTCGTCTTCGTAGGGCTTGCCTCGTGCGCAAAAAAAAAAAGAAGAAACATTGGGAGAACCACAAAAAAAGGCACTCCTAAAGCATGCTCACCACGCGAAGCATGCAAAAACGAAAATGAGGTGAAAGAATGGCGGAACAAGAGATTTATAACGTAGGCTGCTTGCGAAGTTTGAATTGCATGGTTTAACACTTGGTGTAACTAACAAAGCTTCGCTGTTCGACCACCGTCATGGACAGGAAGGGGCGGTAATTTTTGGGTATGGCCCATTGCAACGAGGGACTTAAGGCTTTCACTTTAAAAATAATGGTGATAGTTCGCTTCGGTCATTTATTGTACTGTCGTGAACTTTGCATAAGATTAAGGCGTCTGTTATGGAAGTGAATGAAGTTCAGTGCGTCTGTAGCATTCTTTTCTTTTGCGCGCACGTGTATTGATTGTTAAAATTAGAGAGGTGAGCTGTGCGAACTCACCCCTCTCGCAAGGGCCAATATTTACCGCTGTCTTCTAAGAAGCTTTTGCGTTGCTCTTGCCTCGGTATGTCAACCCTCGGCGCTGAAGTTTTTCGCGGGTTAAGCGACGTTCTTGATTCCCATAAGATCTTCATTCTCTAGCCGGGCTGAATTGGCAAAGCTTCTTTTTCGTAAGCGCGTTTGACATTTGGCCAGCCACCTACGTTAATGATATGTCCAGCAACATGATTGGCTGAAATTTTTTTACGGACAATCATTTCAAGCGTAATCTGTTTTTACAGCGGGACTGTTAAGCTTTTCGTAAGTTCGTCTCGTGCCGACAGAAAACTCGGCCCAGCGCTGCGTCACCGAGCCAGGCAACCTCCTCGCATCACATGCATCGTATACGGCGCAGTCTCGCCGCGCCATGCGAGCGCTTCGCCTTGCCTCTCCCCTGCCGAGGAGGAGCAAGCGTTCGCTTAGCCGTGACGTCACTGATACGCTGGAAAGCTCTGAGCAGCCGGCGGCCCGACAGACATGTCGCCTCTAGGCTGTTTCACATGCTGCGACTGCAACGACGAAAATCGGTGCTGTCGCACGCGTCGCAATGCGATTTTTAGAGGGCTCATTTCACATGATTGCGATTTCAACAGTGCGACTGGTGCGACGCCCAGGGTTGCTGACTGCCAGGTTTCGTGGCACACGCTGCATAATTCTTTTATTGTAGTGAATAAAACGTTGACACTATAATATTATTGACTTCTCTTGATAAGAAGCAAATAATATGTACGTTTACTAATTTAAAAACGTTAGTTAAGATTTGTCTTGGAATGCGCGACGGCGGTTTCTGTAGTTCAGTCAACACCACCTAGATAGCACAAGGCCTGTTCACTACGCTCCATGACGTCATGCTACTTGGCCCGAAATTTCCATTGCCAAGGCTGGCGTGACGAAAGCGGCGACGTCAGAGTCACTGTTGCCGACTCGGGAGCATCCCCATTAGATTCTATGGCAGTCGGGCCAGGTAGCATGACGTCATGGATAGGAGTGCACAGGCCTTGTGCTATCTAGGTGGTGTTGGTTCAGTGCGACATCGCGCACGTAAACAGCTGTTCGGAGGTGGTTCAGCGCTGTGTGTTGTCTTATCTACCTTCTATGACCGTTTCGTTCTGCCTGCGCTACAACAATCTGCAAGATGACCTATCGACAAGTTCATATAGCTACCCTCACCGCTTATGCAGTATTCGGAATTCGGCTGCCACGAAGTTCTCGTGTCAGCCCAACAAGATCCTCGCGCTACCCGTGCTCGGCGTCAGCTCCTGGAGAAATGATGCGTGTATATTGCCCGTAATTGCGCTTATGTGGTGCCTGCTCCTAGCCATATTCTTGCGCCAAAAGCAACAAGAAGCACCAACCCGAAAGCCCGCGTGTGCCCCTGAACGAAGCCTCAAATGATCTGTGTGATTACTGGACGTGGAATGAAAATTGTGTTGTGAAATTCAACCTTAGCGCTAGCCTGGTTCATTCATCGCCGTGCTTGCGCTGCGAATATATATATGGGAGCCCTCTCTAAACATTTCTAAAGGCGCAAAAGCCGACGCATCAAATGTTTCGAGCAGTTACCGTCACTTTTGTAGAAACCTGTACGTTGTAACACAGCATTATAAAAGACACGCTTCTCGTCCAAACATGTAAGGCATGAATGTTTCTGCACACTTTATCAGCTGTGAACGTGCAAGAACTGCTTCTACTGGCTGACTTCACTGCACAGTTTTGATTTACTTTTCTTCAGCGTGTCGTTTTATACTGTTTTATCCGCACAAGAACAGGCCGTTTGCCTGGTTTTCGCATTGTTGCACGAGTTCTACATGATTTTGCAGGAGGGTACGTTGTCACTGTGCCACATAGCAAGCAATTTACTTAATCTACTAGCTGTACAGTTAATTACGTTGCAGAGCAAGTGTTCATACAGATGCAGTAAGGATACAAAGTCCGCAACATAGTCAATGTTTATTGGTTTCTGTGCAAGGAAAAAAAATTCTCCGGAGAAGAGGTGCAACTTAACGCGCATGTAATATTTTATTCAAGCCACGGATTTAATGCTATCGTAGCAAATTCATTACGACAGCTTACACTTTTGCTCTGTCAAATTTAATAGGAGGCAAGATGAGCTTTCAAGATGCATCGGGAAATTCATGCTTGAAAACCGACAAGAAAATGCAACTGAACGGTACTGCGTTCAGCGCAACGTTGAAACTTCGGGTACTTTGCTGTCTTGTCATTTGCCCTTGCCGAGGTTGAAATAATTCAAGCTGCTCCGTAAGCGCGATTTTTGCATGCTACTCAACAAAAGAAAATTGTGACGACCTCGTCGTCTGCTGGGGATCGAACACCTCCTAGCACTGACAACTCACAAAGGCGTACGAAGCAAACGCGAAAATGCACTTTATTTGCTGCGTACCGTGTCGACAAATGTACATAAATGGGAGAATCGAATATGTGGTACAATTTTTTTTATTCTCCCTTCGCGTACGTACCGAATTCGACAATCCACGTCTCCGCGCATCGCACTTGTCGCGCCAGACGCCATTTTCCAAAACAAACCGGCGAAATAGCTCCGTTTACAGCTCTCCGCGCAATTTCGACGGAAAATCGCAGCCATCGGTGTGACGGTGCGACTGTGCGACCAACCGGTTGGTCGCAGCCGAAAATCGGGGGGTCGGCACTGCGACTGCGATTTTCATCGCAAACGACGGAAATCGCACTTCCGGTGCGACGAAAATCGCATCATGTGAAACAGGCTTCTCTCGTCTAGTGAGCACGCGCGCGCAGCTACCATGGGGAGACCGAAGAAGGGCAACACTCCCGAGGCAGAAGCCGCCTGCAACGAAGCTCGGCGTGCGGCTCAAAGGTACTACACCTGGCCCCCCCCCCCCCACCCTTTGACGAAGGAGAGGCGACCCTGCGCATCGCGCCGAGGCCGCTGCCGACAAACGCCATCGCCGAGCCGAGGACTCCGAGTTGCGGGCCAGAGGCAACGAACGCTGCCCACTGATTGCTCGGAAGCCCGATCTAGCTCCGCTGTGATCCAGCCTTGCACCACAAGTGCGAAATGCGCACATCTTTTATGTGAATAGAAACTAGAGTTCTTGGCAGCGCTACCTTACAGGCGTTCCAAATTGCGTTCCATATTGCGTGTCGATTTATTTGACTGAACTCAACTGAAAGTAATAAGCAAATGCCTATCTCAACATACTACCTTTCGTTAAAAGAGCTGAATATGCTCCACTCAAGCGCTCACCATACGTCGTGTGCCGGACCTGAGGTACAGCAACGTGCACATATTCCATGCTTACTTTATTCCAGTGTACCGACGTCAAGTTAGCGTAGATATCGACCTAATCAAAGGTCATTAACTCTAAGGCTGTGTCAACAGCCCAATCAAATGCGCTCGTGGTATATAGGAGGTAACATTTGTTTGCTATCAAAGAGAATATAATCGAATAAAGCGAACATCTCTAGAGGCAAGGAACATTCACGAGAGAGAGAGGGGGGGGGGGGCGGGGTTGGAGGGGCGGTGGGCTTGAGCTAGCACAGCGTGAATAGAGTAGTGCTGGCGTCTCCGATTGATCTGTCTTCCTTTCCTTAGGTTGGGGTGGCTCGTCAGCAACCATGGTGCCATGCAAAGGGGCGTTAAACACTTCGCAAATACGGACGCTCAGTGAAGATCTGGTAGAGACGCATAGTATACGTGCCGATTGGTCCCGGCAGCTTTCTACTGCAACAGAAACATTTTAGTCTTCGCAAGAAAATCCCTTCTCGTCGGATGATCTGCGTACACAGCATCGCAGGAATCAGTGGGCAGTCATCTTCTATCGCTTTCGAAACAAGGCAGTTTCCAGTTATTCCATAAAGTTCTGCATTTTTCTGCGAATTATTTCGTCATTAGTGCATACATGTCCCTTTGACGTGGTGAGTTCCTGAGGTTTTGTGACTTCGCTTGACAGACAGGTGAACAAGGCACGGCCGGAAAATATTTCAACAAATTGCGGAAGGCTATTTGTTACAAGGCGTAAAATCGAAAAGTGACCATCTTTTTCTTTGGTTCGGTTCATACAAGCATGATAAATGTGCACATTTAATCTTTAGATGCTTAGTTTTTCTTGTTTTCTTTTCGTGACTAACAGCCAGCCAGAGTGGGCGTGGTCCCGAAAAGGTTTGAACAATCACGGAGGACTAAAAAATAAAATGGTATAGAAACAGATTGCAATACTTGACATACAAATCCTACTGGTTCTGTGATATTGTTCCCGCGTTTCGTTTCGTACTTATGGCATAGCCCGTGCAAAAACGTAATGGTATCAATGGCGTTTAATATACACTGCATCACATTCCTAAATCTTTATTTCTCAAATAAATATCTCTTCTTGCGATAGCATCAGAATATTTTACTCAGTGCGGATGTTTCTTAGATTTCTCGCGGCTTTAGATAGACAGAAACAACGCATTAATAGGCAAGGTACCCCAATGCCGCGAAGTGCCTTTAAAGTCCCAATAATTCTATGGTTACGATACTGCTATTTTAGCCCATTTTCTTACGGTTGCGCACAAGAAAGATTAAAAAAAATGTTACAGCGTCTCCTAATATCTCTCTTAAGAGGTGAACGGCGAAAGCCTACTATTTCTCCTCTTATCAATCGCCTCTTTCTGTTTCCCTCTTCTCTTTGTCTTGTTTCTTTGAGTCATTCCTGCTCACTACTAAGCAATTTTAGTCATTTTTATTCAATTATAGTCGTTACAATTCGTCGTCAGACATATTGGTAATTTCGTAGTCATTAGTAGTCATTACAACCCATTTTATTCATTAGTAACTACTGGTGATTACTAGGCAATTTTAGTCATTTCTAATCAGTTGTAATCGTTACAATTCGCCTTTAGACATATTGGTCATTTTGTAGTCATTATTGGTCATTACTGGTCATTACTAAGCATCTTTAGTCGTTTGTAATCAGTTGTGCTCATTACAAGCTGTCATTAGACATATTGGTCATTTCGTAGTGTTCGTGGCCATTACAAGTCATTATTTGTCATTACTAATTAATATTAGCCTTTGCCGATCTCTATTTAACTTTATCATCCACTAACTGTCTCTATCAATCATTTTTCATTCTTTAATCTGTGTTTAATCTGTCTTCATATGGCGTGATTACGCTTCGGCGGACACTCTGGCGGTCAGGTCTGCTGACACAACCTTCACCGTGAGCCTAGAAAGGCTTTCGTCTTAAAAAGAAATGATGTCCTTGCGTTGGCCGGTGTTCCACTAATGGTCTGTCGGCCTTTCATTTTATCAGAGCCAGCAAAGTCGCAGGACGCATTCGCTCCTCAGTCACGTAAAGCAAACGTTATAAAAAGACCAGCGTCTTGCGAAAGGACTGAGGAGTCGCTGTACAAATGTGGAACACGAACCGAAGAGAAGTTTCCTCTTTGTTGTCCGAGATCTCAGTTGCGACAGCTTGTAACTAGATAATGCGATCTGACTCTCGGTGTCTCATACTAAGAGACAGTGCTTCTTACCAGTGTTTGAACCGTCGGAAAGGATCTTCTAAAGCACATGCTGTTTACGTTTATATCTGGCATGACTCCAATAAAAGGCACATTGAGCCTTCTTTTTAAAACAATACCTTTTTCTTCACACTTATGTTACGTGTTATCTTCGCTGTGAATCGACTTACGATAACACATTAATTTACTTTATTGCGAAGTACTGCAAGCGCAATTGTTTCTGTTCCTAAAGTGAGTTAGCTGAGTCACTGCAGTGACAAAAGTAATAAATAATAATCCTTCTATCGCCTAACGAATATGCGATAACACACTAGATTTGATATGGCCGTTCGAAGTCAGAATTGTGGAGGTCCAACAAATGTACGGCCCACATTTCATGCTCACGATGGCTTAGCCACCGTATTGGTGGTGTGTGCAACTATTCTATGGCACCTACACTGATTTAATGTTCCTTGTATGAGAGCGATTTTCTCGCTAGCCTGAACTGCGGCATAAATTTCGGAAATATATTTCTCACTAATAGATTATTTTCTTCACTATCACATTGTGGCAATGCGAGAGTCATGTGTTTTTAAAAATATGCGTAGACAATTTTTTAATATAGTGTGACACGGGCTATAAAATAAGAGCAATCAAATATCTACCTCGAACATGAGTTCTCAAAGTTCAATTTGGTCCATATAGCAATGTAGTATTCTGGATATCTTAAAGAGATGTCGGGGGCGACTGCCATAAGAAGTACACAGTGTTGCATTGCCTTTTCCAGTTCTAGCGTCCACTCTATACATTCTACAGCCTTCAAATGTTCTTCCTACCAAAACTGTGTAATTTAAGAAAAATACAGTGGTGGTATTCAGAATAAAATTAGTGAAGGGCAAAAGAAAATTGGGCATGTTGCCTTGTAATAATTTTCTCTGGTTGTGTCCACAGGTTTCATTGATTTGTGGCTTTATTCATTGTGTGCGCTTAAGTCATCAACAAAATGAGAAAAAATTATGGCCCCAAAATTCTTCCTCAGGATGGATGTCAGCTGATTGCTAACAAACCAAGGTGCTTCCCATCGTCATTACAGAAGCCAACCAGGCCATCGGCTACAGCAGTTACTTACAGAAGGCGTTGGAATTCGAACCGAAACTTCTTTCACGAGTGTCTACTATCAGAAATGTTTGCTGCTCTTATTATCTGTTAGCTTACGTATATCTTAAAAATGCTAGTCGGTTTATGTTTTTCAAATGTGTAAGCGCTTACTGATTCTTTTATGACGATTGCGCTACTTACTTATCGCTAAGTGCTAGCTTGAATAATACGTTACGTATTTGCACTGATGGAGGCGTGAAGATTGTCTTGACGGGGGCGCGGAAGTTGCGATTTATTCAGAGATATGTCCCTTACGAAAGTGCGTGCTCTAAACTCTCCGGATTATTTTAAATCATTGAAAACGATTCATAAAAACTGCAAGCACATTTATTACGTTTTTATTATCGCAAAGGCACCTTCTCATAAATACGAGAAACGGGCGTCATTTCAGCGCCAAATGCGCAGCTGCCTGCTGAAACTAAACACAATCTGCGAAATAAGGATTATATTGATTTAGATCACGTGTCTCCTAACGAGTGCGCTATGTCAAACATGGCTCGCTGACTTTTCTTCTCTGCCGAACAAAAATTAAAGAAAGGCACTGGAAAGTTCTCGAACGTCTTAGCGTAGCTTAGTTTTTCTTGTTCTTTTTTTGTTTTTTTGTTGTTCTTTTTGTCTGAAGACGCTCAACCCCAATTAGGATGGACTGGGGAAACTTGCAGCCTTGGAGAGAATAAACTAATCAGTAAACAAAAGCTTTTGCACTGCGACGGTCTCCAACGCTTTTCACTAAGTCAAGCTTAGCGCCCAACTTCAGCATCACAAAGCAAAACAAAGCAAAAAAGTGCTATCAATTTTCTCAAAAGACGGATCGTTCATAGCAGCAAACGAAAAGATGGAAGCCAAGGAAAGAAGCTTTATAATCAGGATTCTCCATCAAGCGGGTTTTCGTGGAAGTGGTACCCGGGGTCCAGCGTTGGTAATATGAGATAAGCTGATGAAAAAGGATTATTCCTCTAATCCGACGCATGCGCGACCTCTCGCGGGCTCCTCGGCATTTATAGGTTAGATAACGTCATATCTCGGGAAAGTAGGCGTCGCAGCGACCGCACCCGCCATCGTATAATGATTATTTTTACCCGGCGGGTCAAATAAGAAGGTTTACCCCATGTTGGGATTATACGATCAAGAGCTTAATTGCTTTGCGCACAAATGAGCTTGCCTCTATCTTCGTGCTTCGTTGTCGACTAATTTCTGACGACGTTTTCGTATCGAAAGGAACGTTTTTCAGAGGACTAAAATACCACTCTGTAGTTTCGGTACTGCTCTGCAGAGCTCTGCACCAATTATTTCACTACTGGCCCCAAAAGCTGAACAATTTTTTCCGATTTTCCTCAAAGCAGGCGATTCAGATTTCGTGAGATGGAAAACTAAAAAAAAATGTTGCACCTTAATTACACAAATTATTTGTCTGCCTAAAGTAAGCATCTACACAATAATTCAATAATTCGAGGAAGCTTATCTGAATATGCAACTCATGGAAATTGCGAAATCTCGTAGCAGCTTCAAAATTATTAAAGCAACTCCATTCTTATTTAATTTAATCATCGCGTAAGCTTGATGTACTCCCCCACGAGGTGCAGACACGTTATGTACACCTGGCCACAAAAGTTTACGGACCACGAGATCTCAGAAAACGTTTAATTCCAAGGCGGCTTGTAGCAGTAGCTAGTAAAACTGTATACGACAATGTTGTTAGCATATTGTAGTCGAGGCATGAAATGCAAGTACCAGGCTGCGTTGTGAGGTTGCGGAGATATTCAGCTTTTTCTCAAATTTCATGGTCCGTAATATTTTGTGGATGGGTGTACAAGTTGCTTTTCTGCGTCCAATTCTGCGTCCGCACTACCCCGCCTTTTATGTTTTGGTGTTGTTAGGCATCGTCGTTTCCTACGTGCGTCCCTATAATTTATCCAATATCCCCATATTCAACTCAGCGCACATCCCAAACCTCAGTGAAATATAAGCAACCGGTACATGTACTCTAGAAGCGTAGTTCTTACTAAAATTGTTGTGATGCTCGAAAAACAAGATAAAGAAAGCCGCTTTGAAACCCTTTCATCAAACACACCGCTAGCAGTAAAATACGCGTAAACCATTGAAGGTGTAGTTATGTGTGTCGAGGGTAAACCGGGTCCTCACGCAACCAAAATTTAGCAGGGCTAAGTAAAGAGCAGGATATTCTCATCCCAGTAATGAAAACCACCTAGATGGAACACATAGGATGCGCTTTTCATAGTCACTTGTCCGTTGGGAAAATTTTTTTTTTCTGTGTTGCACTTTCTTGGCAAATACTAAAGCGCACACAACACAATTGTTAATCTAAATTTACCTGCCTCATTATTTTTTTAGACTAAGCCAGGTTGAATGCAATTCCGGATGTCAAAAACACGTATATGTATGCGTATGTGTCTTCTTTCAACAACGTAGAAGTAGGATCAATGATAAAACGTACATCAAGCACTGTTATTCTAGCACAGCCCGCTCACCTTTTCAATCGAGAAGAGCACCGTTGGCACGTTCACGCAGTCTTCGTAATCCTTCAAATGGTGACTCGTTGGTCTGGTTGTGTTGACGAAACACATTGGTCCTCGCGCATCGACCATTTCGCAGCGCTGGCATCCACCACTCAACAAGTCGTTGATCCTTACATCTCTCGCAGACTAGGACCAACGTTACTTAGACTGCCTCCCGCTCTAAATGTGTCTGCTTTAACTTATAGAAAGTTTGTATCTTTTTCTCCCATAATTGCGCTGGGGTAAAAAAAGTATTTTTTTACACTTATTCCCTCGCAATTCAGTGAAGTCGGCAACTCAAAACTAACAGCAAGGCACGATAAGCCAGATAATGCAATAAAGATTCCAAGTGTTCGCTGCTGCGCTGCTGTTCACATGGCTGCCTCGCAAAATTGCCTGTTATAGGAGTGAACTGTCGCATGAAAATATTGGAGAGTCGGACGACCAATACTTTTTTTTTACGTACCGCACAGCTAAACTATAGTCGGCGCTTCCACAGCGCCTGCCTGTTGCTTCGCTCGTTTCCGAACCCAAAGCACCCCATAAGGAGGTTCAAGCCAACGGCGGAAATAACGATCAGGTTATTTGCAACGACGCAAAAAAGAATAAATGGCAAGCGACAGAGAGGCACAAAAGTTGAAGCGCACGGGCGCAAGAGAAAGCGCAAGCTATGTCGCATCAGCAGACGCCGAGAGAAGCGCGCCGGGACCGCGCCAGGGAACAAACTGACGGCCCAGGCGGAGACGCGCCCCGATGTTTGACGCGGATCGACCAACGCGGCCGGGGTTTTCCCCTTTCGACTCGGGACGTCGCGGCCAGGGGGAGCAAGCTCCTCTGCGCATGCGCGTGCCCGCACCTCCAGTTTAAAGAAGGCGAACCAACAGCTACATGTGGGTTTCTGGAAGCGCGAGACCTTCCGAGCGCGCTCGGGAGGCTGACGCGGAAAAGGCCGGTGTCGCCATCTGGCGTGCGGCAGGGGTCCCGCGCCTACGGCGCCTCGCGGGGATTTCGGCGCGGCTCAGTGAGCTCGCTCACGCGCTGCCGAATCCGGGGCGGGCAGACGGCTAGGCAGCTCGCGGAGCCAGTCAGCTAGGCTCGTCGGCTTTGGCTGCTCGCAGCTGCCTTCGGCACACGCTTGACTTGACGATAGAGACGTAGTTAAAGAGGAACTTGTTCCGCGTCTACCAGCAATCTTGCGGCGGTTACTTCTGGTGGGTCGGTCGGTCGGCGTCTCGGCGAGTACGAAGCAACAGGACAGAAAAGACCGTGTCGTTTCGCTTTCTCCTTCCTCTCCTAAGCGCTGGAAGCGCTGGAAAAGTATTGTGCAGGATGTCGCTGTTACAGCTAGAATATCTTTATGTATTAAGTCAGCCGATATATATATATATATATATATATATATATATATATATATATATATATATATATATGCAAGTACGCGAAAACGGGCTTATTTATTCCCTCTATCCAGAGCGACAAAGTAGTGCCTGGAAGCGCCGTCGGTTATACGTAATAAAATGCTCCTTCATAAATCCTACCAATATAATGTAAAACTTAGTCATACATACACACATAAAATTCATGCATAGATGTGTAAAAGCACACCAACGTCTTCATGTAATAGCACTTTGTGTTCAATAGATTCTCGTACTTGCTCAAGTTTCCTTGATATTTAGCCATTCTCTCTGCGTTACTGGGTGTGTGCCCACTCTTGGCCAATATTTCAGACTAGGTGTGCACCTCTGTGAAGCGGGGATATTCATAAATAGAACTACGTGTGGGTCGTGCTTCTCGGTGATTACACGTGTCATCACGATTCTTCTCTGGACTGAAACCATACAGCGCTTTCTTCCTCGTCAAATCGTTGCGTCAGCATCCTGTAATGTAAACTCGAAAACAAACGTCTGGGGAGCAGAGGTGCCGGTAATCGTTTTTCCTCCGTAGCCTGCGTACAGGTTGAAATCAATTGGCACTACCTAGTGCGCTTGTTTGATCAGCATCATACATTAAGACAACACGCTGTACAGCTCTGCTAGTAGAAATTCATTGCTTTTTGCTGATGGCGCAGTCTCTAGGCTTTTGCTCTCAACTGTACATTCTCATAAACTGCTGCTTGTCTTTGAGCACATCTTACGAAAGGTGGAATGCATAAACACATCAATTATATGAGTATGTACGAACACAGCAGGCGACCGGTGGGGCCGATTTTAGTTTGCTAGAAAAAAAGGTCGCAGCTCCGCCCCAAAGGCGAAACATCGGTTGCGATATCAAATGAGTGGACAGCCATACGAAGGATAGTACATTTATCGGCCGTACTAACTTCTACACATAGGCATACCATATTAGCGGACAAGTGGCTGCGAAGGGAAAGCTACGGGCGCGTGGCCATTGGACATGTGTTACCGCGCCAAGCAGTGGGGCAGCGTTTGACAGTCAGTATTTTTGGTTGCTCGGAAGGGACGCTGAATTGACGCAGCTTCCCCGTGCGACATTTTCGCGTTTTCCCCCGACGCGTAAGGGAAAAGCCGCAAAATAAGTAAACCTTTAGACCCAGTGGTGTGTTCTGTCTTATAAAACTGCTGCTAATAAGGTGTTCATATTTTGTCTTCCCCGGCGTAAGATAACGTGCATTAAAAGGCGGGACTCTCTTCAGAAGCCCTCTATAACTTGTCCGCGCTTTGCCTCCGTAGCTGTCCCTTCATAGCTACGGAATGATGTCCACACGTGTATCTAAGCTGACAAGCATGGTGTCGGGCGCGCACACGCCAACATGAACACTTCTAACTCGATGAACGCGGAAACTCGCTGTCAAAACGCTGCAGTGACGAAACGCGGCAGCAGCAGCGAGCGAATTGACCTTCGTGCAGCCGCTCGCATGAACGCGAACTACGCCTTGAAAACACAGCACAGCGTGTACTATGTACCCACGTAGATGGCTTTCAAGATGAAGCGGGCCCCGCAGTGCGCGCGAAACCGCCTGGACCACCCGGAGTAGAACGTGCGAAGGAAGGCGGCGCGCTTCCTCTCCGCTTGCCAACGTAGCGTGCGCGAGATTGAGCCGTAATCCCTGGCTCACACTGGCACGCTTTCACTCGCACATACTGCACACGGCACTTGGCAACGATTTTATCGCATGTGTACTTTATGTACACATGTGTACTGTGGCAGCAGCGGGGACAACGAAGAGCACGCCTTGAAACGTCTTTCTTGCAACCGCAGATAAGCCCATCAAACAAGTCACAGCTGCTGCTTGCCGCGGATCCACGTGCCTACGTTGGGGGTGTGGCAACAGTATTTCCTGGAATCTGCACCACTGTACCGCCACCAGGGGCCATCGAAGCCTACATAAAGTGGACATCATCGTGCGCCGCACCACTTGGCAGCAGTGGGGGCAGCGAAGAGCACGCCTTGAAACGTCTTTCTTGTAACCGCAGGTTGGTGTTTCCTCTCGCGCTGGTTTTTAAACATGTGTTTGCCGCCGCTGCTGCCACCCTGATATTCCTGCTGTGTGTGTCCTTTAAGTAATTTATTCGTGCAATCAAAGTGTGCGATGACCACAGATGTCTGCTTTTCCTGTAAGGATACGTTCGCGTCAGGTGAAAGTTTTGTATTATGTGATGACTGTAACCACCCATACCATTTTGGAACGTGTGCTGCGCTCACAGAGAAACAATACAAAAAGTCAGCAAAACAGAAATGGGTTTCCGCAACATGCAAAACTATGAAGCGCAAAGAAGAGAACCTGCATGAAAAGATGGCTAATGAGGAGGCAGCCGACATAAGGTCAATCCTAGTTAGCATAAACGAAAAACTTGATGAATTGATGCCACTAAAAGAGACTGTGCCAAACATAGAAAGATCAGTTCAGCTGATGTCAGAAAAATATGACGAAGTTCTAGAGCGACTCGCCACTCAAGAAAAGGACGCAAAAGAAATGCGCAAGAGACTGGAAGCCCTTCAACTAAAAGCACCGAGAACAGAAGCCGAAAATGAAAAACTACGAAGTGAAATTAACGACCTTGAGTGGCGAGGCAGAAGGCTAAACCTTGAATTTCACGGAATTCAGGTATCCACTGATGAAAATCTGTTAAGCAAAGTGAACTCTGCGGCCGACGTGATCGGTGTGTCCAGGCTTGACGATACAGACATTGATGCTATTCACAGATAGCCGTCCAAACTTGATAAAATTCCCGGAATTATCGTCAGATACGCAAGGCAAGCAGTGAGGGATCTGTGGTTTGAAAAAAGGCATAAACTGAAGGAGAGCAAATGTAGCGCTTCCATTCTAGAAAACTTCACAAACCATAACCGTCAATTGCTACACCAAACAAAATACTGGGCGAAGCAAAGTGCGCACCAGTACGTCTGGCACAGAAATGGTAAAATTTTGGTGCGGAAAGCCAATGGTGATTCAGTGATTGTAGTGCGTAGTGCACGTGATCTTCCTACATAATTCTTATTACGTTATAGCCATGTGTATGAAAGTTTGCCATGGCTCATCGCAGTTACTTTCTTCCTGGTGAGGTAAGCACAGTTGTAGCAAGTTATAACAAAACTTCCCTCAAATGTCTTCACTTAAACATCCGTTCATTGTGTAACAAGGAAACCGAAGTTGATGCTTTTATTTCTAGCTTTTCTTTTTTGTTTGATGTCATCATGTTGACGGAAACTTGGTGTAAAGACGGCCAAAATAACTACACATTCTCCTCTTATCAGTAGTTTTCGTTAAATCGAGCCACGCGCCGTGGTGGTGGTTTTATGTTGCTGATAAAGCCGGGTGTCAATTGTGAACTGCTTGATTCGTTTTGCGTTGTTTGCAATGAATTTGAAATACTCTCAGCACGTGTGAACAAACACGTATTTTCTGTTTGCTATCGGCCTCCTGATGGAAATGCTCCGAATTTCTTTAACTTTTATGAGCAATTCCTGGATGTCATTTCTAACAATGGTTACTATGTGATTTCGGGCGGTGATTTTAATATTGATATGCTGGCAAATACTAATCTGCAAAAAGCAATGGAAACGCTCATTATCTCAAATGGGTGTGAGAATACAATTACATTACCCACAAGAGTAACAAAAGACTGTGAAACATTACTTGAACCTTTCATAACACACATTGACAAAACGAACATCACGACGGAAGTTGTATCATCCGATCTTAGTGATCACCTCCCGATAATTATCATGGTACAGAAACACAATATGGAAGCCCGTAAAATCCGACAGCGCGTTGTTTGTCAACCCATTACGAAGGCTGGTCTAGACAGTTTTAGAAACGAATTACTGCAGTCTGACTTTGAATGGCTTCTAGAAATAGAAAATGCTGATGACGCATACAACAGGTTTATTAATAAAATAACGGAGATTTATAAGAAACATTTCCCGCTGAAAACGTTTACCCTGGGTAGAAATATTCGTAAGCCCTGGATTACACCCGCACTGCGCAGCAAAATTAACTACAAAAACTCGCTTTACCATAGTTTTGTTAAAACAAAAGATCCGAATCTTCTCAAGAAATATAAAACATATCGAAATAAGCTAAACAAGGAGATTAGAACGAGCAGATCTCGTTACCTTTACTCTGAATTCGAGAGTTGTCTATACAAAAGTGATCAACTGTGGAAAAAACTTAATACCTTTATAAGGCCTAGAAAATCGACACCAGGTATCTGGAAATTGTCATTGGATGGCAGAGAAGTAAGCGGCATTGCACTTGCCAATTCTTTTAATGATCACTTCCTTGAGTATTCTGATTGTGGAGTACTCAATGAGTTCATCGACTTCATGCCTGCTCACAACCAACGTTGCGCTTTTCTCAGTCCAGTAACCGGATCCGAGGTGATGTCAGTTTTTTCCTCTCTTAAATATAATCCAAGCTGTGACGCAGAATTTATGCAAATTCGTCCAATTAAATATGTTCTTGACATTCTGTGTCCCTATATAACTTACATATTTAACATCTGCTTGTCGAGCGCCTTATTTCCGAAAAGAATGCAAATTGCAAAAGTGACTGTACTGTTCAAAAAGGGTGATGCGAATGACATGCGTAATTATCGACCAATTTCTGTACTACCCATATTCTCTAAGGGATTGGAGAAGGTTATTCATATTCGAATGTCCAGCTTCCTTGATAAACAAAATTTAATCTCACCTGCACAGTTTGGATTCAGCAAAAAGAAATCTACGGAAATGGCGTTACTTGAACAGAAAGAATTTATTTTATCACATTTTGAAAAACAACTGTTAGTACTGGGTATTTATGTGGATTTTTCTAAAGCCTTCGACTGTATTCATCACTGTACACTACTTAAAAAACTTGAAATATATGGAATCCGTGGACATTTCCTGCAACTAATTCAGTCATACCTTAGTCACCGGCAACAGTTTGTAAAAATTGAATCATATCAATCTGACTTGAAATCTGTTATTAGAGGTGTTCCCCAAGGGAGCATTCTGGGTCCACTGCTCTTTAATATTTACATCAACGACCTTACAAATATCTGTACAAAATCAAAATATATTTTGTATGCGGATGACGCCAGTATTTTTATAACAGCTTCCAATTGTTATCAACTGGTAAGTGCAGCAAACTCCCTCCTTATGCACCTGAAAAAATGGTCAATAGCAAATCGGCTGAAAATCAATGTTAATAAAACAAAAGCTGTTATATTTAGGCCGAAATCGAAACAATTCAACGCTCCAGCAAACTTAACGTATGGAGGCGAGCCACTACAAATAACTGATCAGATTAAAATCCTTGGCGTAACATTTTCCGATAATATGCTTTGGGATAACCACATTGACACTGTTTTGACCAAGTTAACTCGTGTAGTTGGCGCCTTATCTCGCCTAAGGACATGCCTGCCATTCAAGGTCAAACTACTTCTCTATAATTCGCTTTTTTACTCTAATCTAAATTACTGTTTATTGGTTTGGGGCACAACTACTCAAACTAACTTACAGAAACTTTTTGTCCTCCAGAAAAAAATGGTCAGACTGCTTTATGACTTACCATATAACAGCCATACACACAGTTTTTTTCAAAAAACAAACATTATACCAGTCAAAAATCTTTATGACTATAAGCTAACACTAGCCTTCAAACGCGAAGTATTTGATAATAGAACGTTTATACGCGACTTATCATCACTAAAAGAGAACATTTCCATACACATTACCCGGCACAAAGAAAAATGGAATGTTATAACCCCTCGGGCTAACTACTCTACAGAAAAACTGTCCTTCACCCTGCCCACTCTCCTGAATAACTACAACAAAACTACCACTGATATTTTAAAAGTAACCAATGCTGCAATACGACAACACTATGTATAAGGTAGCTAATCTTTCTAATTGAATAATTTTTGTGTTCATTCCCAGTGTCCATTTCGCTGCCTCTTTATGTTTTCGATGTTCTTTTCTGTAACCCTTTTACTGCCGCCTTGTAGAGGGGGCTGCGGGCTCCTGTCAAGCTGCCGTTCGTTCGTGCAGCTTTTACCTGCAGCCGCCTCCATCTTGCTTGATGGGAAATAAACATTATTATTATTATTATTATTATTATTATTATTATTATTATTATTAGTCAGCAGCGATACATTGGCCTGTTAAACTGATCGCCTGTACTTCCACAGATCCCTTGGCCTGCTGAAGGTTTTTCCCGCTGGACTGGCAGAGGTGCGCTCATCGACGCCTACCGACACTGCTCGGCTGATTTCATCGCCTGGATCCTGCTCTTCTGGCAACGCTGACCCGGCGTTTCAGCATAAAACGCCCACTCAACCCAGACCGCTTCGCAGTCGGCAGCGATACATTGGCCTGTTAAACGGATCGCCTGTACTTCCACAGGTATATTTTCCTTTGTAATCTTTTGCTTCTCATTGTATGTGAAGTGCTGTCCACTGCCAATCGTTGTTTTTATAACCTGTCGCGATGTCCGAAGACAGCCTTTGTATTGCCTGTCAAAAAAGTCTGCCTAGTGATGGACGTATTATGGCGTGTTGTGAATGCAAATATTCATATCATCTCGGACAGACTTGCTCGGGTATTGCCCCTAATACCTTTAACACTATGGGGCAGGCGAAACGTGAGGGTTGGGTATGCAAGACCTGCAGAGCGAACAAAAAGCAACCTTCTTCATCCCAGTCGGATTCAGCGCAGGCGGCGGGCCATAACGACGCTATTTTAGCTCTTGTTGCGGAAATCAAGGACGTAAAAAAAAGCTTAGAAGTACTACCGGCACTGCATTCTAAGGTTGACTCGCTGTTGTTTCTGAAAGCGGAATTCTTAAAGCTGTCGAAGACCGTCTCTGACCTTGAAGACGCCGTCACTTTCCTGTCAAAGCAGTACGAGACTACACGTGAACAGCTTAAGTTGTCTGAAGAAGCCGCAAGGACCAGAGACAGAGAAATTCAGAAGTTAAATGAGACTGTCCGTGTTCAGGCTGAGATTTTGCAACGATTGCAGCACGATCAAAATGAATCTGAACAGCACAGCAGAAAGGCAAATTTGGAAATTCGTGGTTTGCCGGTTGCCGATAAGGAAGATTTGAAGAAAATACTGCATGATCTGGCTGACAAAATTGATTTACCCGGATTTTCTGTTGATGCTGACGTCGTTGCTCTCCACCGACTTTCTGGCAAAACAGACACTGTCCCCACAGTCTTGGTTCGTTTCTCAACGGTAAACATGAAAGAAAACTGGATCAAGGCTCGTGGAAAGCTTCGACAGCTCTGTGAATCCAAAGTGCTTCCGAAGCTCTACTTTAATGACAATCTAACCAAGGCAAATCGGCATCTGTTCTGGCTTGCCCGGGCCGCAGGCAAGCAACACAAGTACAAGTTCGTTTGGGTGAGAGCAGGCAAAATCTTCGCTAAGAAGGACGAAGTCTCTCCACTCATTCGCATTACCAATGAAATGGATGTTGAAAAAATCCAATGAATATGTATCCGTCTGTTTTGCTTGAGTTTCCGAGCTTTCGAGCTTTTAAGGACAGCTTCGGTCCGAATTCCGAATCAGACTTTACTTTGGTCAATATAAATATTCGCAGTCTACGTAAATACTGGGATGAGTTTAAACATA
The DNA here is from genome assembly GCF_023375885.2 of Dermacentor andersoni. Classification (NCBI taxonomy): domain Eukaryota; kingdom Metazoa; phylum Arthropoda; class Arachnida; order Ixodida; family Ixodidae; genus Dermacentor; species Dermacentor andersoni. The sequence goes on from NC_092821.1 coordinate 60,676,160, forward strand.
TTGCAGAAGATGCAACAAATTTTGTAGATGCATTTGTGCTAACCGAAATAAATATTCCCGAATCAAGCACACAGTTCTTTGCCATAAAAGGTTACAGTGCAGAATTTATCACTCGTTCACACCGTCGAGGGGGTGGGATTGCAGTTTTTCTGAATGAAAAGTACACAGTATCATGCATTGATGTAGATCTTGCTCATGCGGAATGCCTGTGTTTAAATGTAAGCTTTTTTCAGACCACTCTTACTTTCTTAGCGATCTACCGGCCTCCTGCGAACAGCGTTAGTCGCTTTATAATAGAATTAGAGGCTGTTTTGAAGCGTTTCAGTTACGAGGAGGTGTTTTGCCTCACCGGTGATTTAAATATTGACATATTATGCCCAGGCAAAGCTCAAGTGTCAGATTATTCATCTGCCCTTTCTGCTTTTGGCCTCGAAAGCATGGTCACCACCTTCACACGTGAAGAAATTGTGAATGGCCGAATAACGCATTCTTGCTTAGACCACATCGCCGCACGGGCGCCTAATCATGATCTGCATTCATGCGTGATTACGCAACGCTTACTAGACCACTATTTCACTGTCTGTCGTTTTAGCTTGAGGCGCCTTTTTAATACACCTCAACGTTGGAAAGTAACTAGCTCAGATAGGCGAACGCGCCTTGCTTTTGTTGATCAACGCAAATTAGATGACATGATTGGCAGGTTCGACTGGTCTTCACTGATTGTTTCCGGAATGCCAGTGTTTATTTATGAACAATTTTGTTCGAAAATTCGCAGCTTTCAAGAAGCCTGCACTCGAATCGTTCTAACTAAACAAAGAAGAAATCATAACTGGCTTGCCGTGGATATAATGAACGCAATCGCCTACCGAGACTTGCTGTGGAAACGGCTTAAACGAACTCCAAGCAATGCTGAGCTTCGCGCTAGCTACCGAATCGCAAGGAATAAAGTCGTCGCCCTTATACGATGCGCAAAACGATGCTACTTTCAACGCCAGTTTCAATTATCTGCACGAAACCCGGCGAAGACGTGGTCACTGATAAACCACCTACGCGGGAAAGACGCTGCCAATTCAAAGCTAGCTGACGCTTTCCCATGTGATCTTGCACAGACAGTTACAATCTTCAATCAACATTTCGCGCGCGTTTCGGGAGCAACCTCAACGGTGCCAGCTGGCCGCTCTGGAAAAGAAAAAATCATATCTGCTTCCGCGTTCTTACCGACGATAACATTCGACACACTCACAAGAATAGTTGCTGGGTTTAGGCGACATAAGCCAGCTGGTATAGACGGTATATCAGTATCTTTGCTCCAACGAAACTTCAACGCACTATCGCGTATTCTTCTTGTCATACTTAATGGATTTCTAGAGACGGTTACAATGCCAGCGGAATTAAAAACGGCTATTGTTTCTCCATTATTTAAAGGAGGAAAGAAAGGTATTGTGGATAGTTACCGACCTATTTCGATCTTGCCTATCATGTCACAAATAATAGAAAAATTTCTCTTAGAAACTATGACGTCATTTCTAGATAAGTTTTCAGTTATATCGAGTCGTCAGTTCGGCTTTGTCGCGGGACGGGGCACCATTGCTCTGCTCGAGGAATTTTCAGACGAATTAAACACAGCTTTAGAACAAAACATGTTTGTATGCGCTTTGTTTCTCGATACTTCTAAAGCATTCGATACTGTGAACCAGGAACTCCTGCTTGAAAAACTATTCCTGCTCGGTTTCAGGGGGCCATTTTACCAGTTCCTAAAAAACTATTTGTCCGGCCGCTCGCAGGTGATATTTTTAGATAACGAGTTATTCATCAATAACAAGCTACCTTTGAAATCTGGAGTGCCTCAGGGCTCTATATTGTCTCCTCTTCTTTTTAACATATTTATAAATGATTTTTCTTCAGCTGTATCGAAGTGTATGATATTTCAGTATGCAGATGACACTGTCCTTTTAACTAAACATATCTGTTATTCAAAAGCAATTGCGTTACTTCAAGAGAGTGTGTACGATGCAGTGACCTGGTTTGCTAACAACTGTTTGTCAATAAACAAAGAAAAAACAAAAATGTTATGTTTCAGAAATCCACTTAAAGCAACGGTTACAAATTTGCCCTTGTTTCTACACTGTCGTACTTGTCAATCGTGTCAGTGTGCCCCTGTAGAATATGTAAACTCCATTAAATACCTTGGTGTTTTCTTTGACAGTGAACTCTCATGGAATGATCACATGACATATCTTTGCGGCAGGCTCAGAAGTATTTCCTCGCTGCTCTTTAACATTAAATCCATTGTTCCGATGTCTGTAAAAATCACTATCATGCACGCCTTAGCATACAGTGTGTTACATTATGGCATTACATTGTTCGGGTTTTGCTCGTCTCGATGGCTCTGTCGAATTGACAGAATTCTAAAAAATATGTTGAAGTCCATTGCTTATAACTCTTCCTCGGCCGACAATGTGAACTTGTTTATACATCTGGGTCTTCCGTCATTTAAATCTTTGTTCACTCAAACGGTTGTGGTAAAACATTTTTGGAACCCTGATTTCAAACAGGAATATATTGCTCCCCGTGCACTGCGGAAAACATTGCGTTTTATAGTGCCGCACTGCAACACAAGATTTGGTAAAGCTAGTAGGTATGCTTATGTCCCAAGAATATTCAATGACCTACCTGATCATATATTTACTGCGACTTCGAAACGAACATTGAAAAAAATGTTGAAGGCACTATAAGATATGTATAATGCTACATTTCTCTTTTCTTGCTTCTTGTATTTCTTTTGTCACTGATTTCAGCTGAGTTTCTGTTTCATTGTTGTGTGATAAACTTCACAAGCTTTTAATTTCTGTACATGTTGCCATTTTGACTTTGTTTGCCGACATGCCGGGCCAAGTCACGCAAGCCACTTCTTTGGCTTTGTCTTCTGATGTACGATTATTGTAAGATGGCAACAATAAATATTATTATTATTATTATTATTATTATTATTATTATTATTATTATATGGAAAGTCACGGCGATGCGCACGCCGACGCCAGACATGCGCCAGGAGTGTGCGACAATATGAATCCAACGTGCAATGAAGCCATGGAAAGAACAAACGAAACATCTGTTTTATACGGATTTAAAAAATCATGAGCTATAAGAAATGAAAGCGGACGAACTTGCCACCATTGTGACGACAATACACAACCTCTGTATAACGCGTGCTATGCTACACCATTGAACGTTGCCGATAGCTGTTCTTGCTTGGTTTTGGTGGGAGATGGTAAATTCCTACAGGTATTGATCTTCTTGGACCAATATCGTGTCCTACAAACTTTTGGGGCCGATATTGCATAATTCGATCACCTGAGTCACTGTCATCAGCGTCTTTGGCCGACATCTCCACCATTCTTCCAATAACATCTTTTTCTCTAGTAGCACGCGTTGCAATTGAGGAATATTAACAAGGACAGCAATAAGATGACATTTGTTCTTGAGCAATCCTTAATGAACAGCCGTTCAGACTAACACTGCAAATAATTTTCTACGGAACAGGGAACTCACGCTCGTGTTCCTGATAGTAGTTTATTGAATGACCATTTTTTGTAGCATGTCACAAAACTGAAACTAGTGCACATTTCCTAGGGAATTTTTGGGAGGCCAGTCATGACACCTGACCAAATGTTAGGAGGTGGCGTAATGGATTTGGCTTTCTATGCTTTCACATAAATGAGCTTGAGAAAGTATCCCTACAATCTCTACATACTCTAGCATTGCACACTGAGAGGAACACCTAATAGTCGTTTTCAAAGGGACGTCAATGTTGTGGAAAGAAGTGTTATGTTATTCTATGGCCAATAAATTCCTCTTAGCAAGTAGTGCGGTAAACTACAAATTACTAGGTTGTTTTTTTACAAGGTCTTCAATGGACGTCAGACTCTGGAGTTTTGCAAGACACGTAGCGCCACCTGCCGTTGCGAAGAGGCAGTAATTGAGTAGTGCGAAGCCCGACTCCCTTGCTAAGTTGCCTATGCAGATAGCAACTGCAAAACAACGATTGAACTAGATTTTGGTCCATATTGCGAGTGTTTTGCGCATTTAACACCCAGACAGAGAGCTATGAATTTCTACGCTAGTCGGACGCGCCGCCGAAGTGCCATAAAGCGCTTGCTGGCTCACTCTTCAGACTGATGGCGGAAGCGGCGGCAACCACGATAGCTCCGCGCGCTACGAAGAAACGCCGCAATCGACGCTACTGTTGTGTTGTAAATTGCCATGAACGTGAAGGGCAGGATAACAACGTTCAGTTTTACCGATTTCCATTGCGATCGTATGAAGGGGAAAGGCGAGAGCGCTGGATACGGGCCGTTCAACCTGTTGGTTAATCGGATTACTTGCATTCCCCACAACACAGCGGCTCGCATGAGAAAGTGCGACAATTTTGTTATTCTGTAATTGTGTTGCGTGGCCCTGACGGAGGACCGTGGTAACCATGCGAAAACTCAAGCATCTGCAGCCGCCACTTCGTTAGTAACAGAAAAAACAACGTTGCGAACCATCCTGCTTATGTACCATCGATATCTCCACCTTTTAACAGACGTCCGCGTCCGCTTGACTCAACAAGTGGAACGGGGAGATTTGGCAGGTCAGCTTAACCTAACATTTTGGTTCGTTTATGAATTCAAAATCCTGTTCTAGAGCATCGTCGTATCGCGAGCAGATTTCTACTTTCGGTATTTTGCATGTCCTGCGCCGATACAGCAAGCACGCTTCGCAATGTACTGAGCCTGCTCGACTGCGTTTTTCAAATGTGAGCAATAAAGTTGCTGTATAGGAACACTGGATGAGTAATTGCGAGGTAACGCATGTGTGTAAAGAAAAAAAAAATGTCACGTTTATTTACATTTATTTGTGCGCGCTTGTTGCTCGAAGCGTCTGCGAAAAGTTCAAATTAAGGCACTGAGCGATGCTGTAGCTCCTGCGAGAAAGAAAGATGCAGCGCGTAGGCACTGTAGGAAGCTTACTTTCGTTATGATAGCTGTTTGCTGCCTTGGAAACCGTTTTCTGTCTGCTGCCCTGGAAAAGGCTATTAAAAGATTTGCTCTCTGTAAATAATTGCGAGACAAAACATTACGATAAAATGCATAAAAATATAGGAGATACTTAAGTCTTGTGTTCAGGACATATTCAATATGAACCAATTTGAAATGCTTAGATTTTTATGCTGATATGCCTATAGACAAACCTGATGCTCTCCGTACTTGCGAGTTGCAGCACGCCGAAATAACACTTGAGACTTTATTTTATATTGTACACGTACTTCGCCCTGCTGAGCTTCCTTTTCGAAGCGTGGATAGGCGGAAGAAGTTTTCCAGGTCCTTGATTTTTAGGAAACCGTGCCTCAACACAAACGAAAGAGAAGGGTCCATTGTGGTCTATGCACCTTCGCTTGCGGACAGCTCTTCTTGCACTACCCAGTTAGCGCCAAGGCTGCGATAGGGGCGCTGGTGACGGGTTTTTCCGCAGCGCCGCCTGGGCAGAGTCTGAGGTCTATTAAGTATTCGAGTCACTTTTTGAATGAATTTGTTCTCTACTTTTTGAAGTATAACATATTAAAGTAAAATGATGATTTTCGAAGAAGCATTATCAGCGTGAGAAAGTGGAGGAGGGGCTGCGTAAATTGTTGTCTCGAGTTAAAGTTCATTCCCTTGCCCCGACGACAGTTTCGCGGTCATGTGGCAACTATTTACATACTGTTGCTGCAGCGAAAATTAGGCAGTCAACGAATCAATTGTAATTGTGATCTACGCAGTGGAGTTGACCTCATTCCTACATCTGCAAGACATGCGACCCGCTGCAATATGATAGACACCACCCTACAAATATTTGTGCTCAAAGAAGCTCAGAGCGTGCATTCCTTTACGAGTGCTGCTGGATAAGAAAGAATACGTAAGTTGGGTACAATGCTGAAAGTTTGCATATTTCCGTAAAATATTTTATTAAGATAGCGCCATTACAAAATAGGGTGCTACATTTAACGCTGTACGCTTTAGTTACTGCAGGAATTCGCGTGTACACGGTCTGTAAAACGACGCTCATATTAGAGCAATATTAAATCTTTGAGTTAAGCCTGATTTACTGTACTAGGTTGTGAAAAAGAAGTTTCTTTGTGGACACTGATCTAACAGACTACATATCATTGACTTCCTGTTATAATACATATATTTGTAACTAAATAGTATTATTGAACTGCTTGCTTTACAATTTGAAGCCAATCTAAATCATAAGGCATTAAGTAGGCGGCATAGTAGCATGACGAAAAAGAAACAGACGACAAATATGGTATATTCTCCAGTGTTTTCTGCTTTTCTGAGTGTGTGTTGCGACTTATATTTTCATTTTAACGTAAGAGTCTGTCTTGCATGTCGAGAGATGTAAAATTAGAAAACTCACTTTGGCTCACACCCATTCCTTGCTTTTAGTGTTACAGGACGACCGCGTCTCTAATGTACAATAATACATACAAATTTTACGAAAAAGATGCCGAAGATTTGGCTCTTGCCTCGCTCTTTTATTAATCGCCCTCTTTGCGTGTGGAAATCAAGCGAAAAATGTAACCTTGGCTGTTTACCTGCTAGAAGCGCTAAAAGTTGAACGAGCAAACGTAGAAGCATAGCATTGGGCTGGTATACATTTTCGAGTGCGAAGAGAGAATCACAATGCATTTAGTCCGAATGAAATAAAAATAATTCTAAAGAGAGCTCTCATTAGGTAAATGAACGGAGGTTTTGTTTTCAAGGAGGCGACAACAAAATTCAAAGGGTCTGAGCGTTCATTTTCTTACTTTTCTTCTCTTACGTTTAGCTGTTCTTAGAAAATAAGTAGACATCGTAAAAGAAAAGTAATCGGTGCATGAATGTTCACTACATATGTGTTTCGTTAACTCGAATAAAGCGAAAATTTTATTCAAATCAGTACTGTGACGGTAGAAAAATCTTTGCTCCTTTTTTTTTTAGTCACATGCAAATGTAAGACATACTCGTCCAGACGCCTAGCTAGTAGTGGTTCTTTGTGTTTTAATCGTGAAGCGGTTGGGCTTAGGCCGCGGTAAGCCATCCAGTTTAAAACTATAGCGCTGAGCTGAGTACACGAAAGGAATAGAAAGCACAGAAGAATAATAAACGCACCACCAACCCACACTGACACATCAAATTCATTCGCACCGAGGTTGCCCTTTTTATCAGGCTTATCGCGTAGACATGGTTTACTGGTCCGTGCCTCGTTCTTTTTATTCCTTTAGTCAGTGCTTACTCAGAGCGCGAGGACGATTTTTGAAGAGGTCGGTGCCGCCAGCGTCTGCCCTAATCAGATTATCTCGGCACGCTGCGCCGGCCTTTTCATCACATATGACCTTCTCCAGGCCTGCGCGTGGGATATGGGTGTGGTGGTCGGTGCACGCCAAGCGCAAGTTTCCGCGGCTTCCTAGCGCCAAAATTACTTCTGTAATCCCTGACAAATGTTACTTGGAGCAACAAAACTCCTACGCAGAACCTAACGCCTTATTTTGGGAACCTACAAGTTCTCTAATCTGCGTCAGCCTTTCGAACTAGTTCAAGATGATAAAGTATGTTTTATTCGAAATAGCGTAAAGTATATAAGTAGGCAGTAACAGCTGCACACTTATACGGATGCAAGTGTTATCTTAACCTACTTCACCACTGCAGAGATATGGCTTCTGTATAGGCTTCATGCCTTACTTTCAATGCGGAAACTTTCAAGGCAGAAAATCCAGTGTTGTCCGCGTTAGCGTCACTAAACGTTGGGGCAAAAAAAGCTACGAACCCTCGACCTACTGCGGAAGTCGAACCCACGACATTCGGTGTTAATTAAGGCGAAGTTAATTAAGAAAGATATAGTTAAGGCACTCGAATCCACGACGTTTGTTCGGAGTCAGACGCTCTACCTTCCGTGGCAGTCGAACCAAGAACTGGTTACTCGACGACTGAAAGAGGGTAGGCGTCGAGAGCGGGTCACAATGCTTTCGTGTTTATCAACGTAGGGACAACTAGGTGCCCCTTGACTTCTTCTCATGCACAGTAAAGCAGTTATTACGTGAATGCTCATGTCACTCTAGCCGTTCCATAGTCGTAGGTTGCGTGCACTCAACCTCGACCTAACGCATTTAAATTTGCTAATTTATTCCAGAATCCTTCACACATCTAGCAACTTCAGCTATATTCCCCCACCACAGTTCCGGTGAAATGGTCGAGCATCCGCCTGCTGCTGCGGGAATGAGGCGATCGAGTGCTGCTGCCTGGTACCCACCGCTGAAATAGTTAAACAAGCGCGATCCCGGCCTGGTGCTCGGTAACTACGGGTGTTCGACACACTTGGAAGGACATCCACACATATTGGGAAGTTGGCGGCCTGGGAACGGCAGACTCCTTTTTAGAAGAGTTTGGTGTTTCGTTTGTACAATTCTGGCGCAGAAAGCATAGTGCTGAACGAACCTATCCCAAGGAATCTGCCAGTGGAAAGCCGGACGCCCGCCTGCACCCGTCCTATAATTCGACAGGTGCCCGTCGGTGGGGATGGAACCACGCACCTGCCGCAGCAAAAACGCGTGTGCTACCTAACTGATATCATATTCTGAGATATCTAGAAAGTGATTGTCCAAGTATTGCACACCAAACACCTGATTAAACTTAAACTGATCCTCAAAAATCGTTCCTATCCTTATGTGATTCAAACACTTTTTTTTTCAGGACAACTAGATGAAAACATAAGCCGACCACATTCACGTTCAAAACCAGTACTATCCGGAATTCCACAGAAATCAGAAATAGGGCCCCTATTTTTATATCTTAATAAATGGTATGGCGCAGGAAGTGCGTATTAAAATGAAATTATTTGCTGATGATTGCTTGCTATATTAATAAATCCCCAGGCCTGCTTAGCAGTCATATTTAAATTCCTCTCTTATGTAGAGTACGGTCATTGTGCAGCACATAAAAAAAAATGTGCCACACCATGATTGGTTTCGCACTAGCAATGAAAGTTTGAAAAAATACCCGCGATCTGATTATGAGCCGTGCCGTAGTGGGGGACGCCGGAAATTTGGGCCAGCTGTGGTTCTGTAACGCGCACCTAAATCTAAGTACAGGGGTGTTTTCGCTTATTGCCCCCATCGAAATGCGGCCGTCGTGCTCAGGATTCGATCCCGAGACCTCGTGCTTAGCAGCTCAACACCATAGCCAGTCACTAACCACCAGCGGGTGCAGAAATATTCTTAAAGAACAAGGAAAAAACTCGTTAAAAGTGGTGGTCTGCAATGTAAGAAAGATAGACGAGACCATTGATAGCGTGGAGACTAGACTAGCCACAACTGAAAATGAAATGGTGCGGATGAAAAATATCATTAGAAAGTACCCTGGGCTTGTCAAGTTATGTCGTTGCAAAAGACCAAATTCAGGAACTCGCCATGAAGCTGGATGACCTAGAAAATAGGTGTCGACACAGCAACTTATTTCCTTACAGTGCTGCGGAGACTCTGGAAGAGGATGTGAAATCTCTTTGAGCACAAAGTGAAACATCATATCTTTAAGGAGAGACTGGGCCTTGGAATGAAATCCCTCGAAATAACCCACAGGGTAGACGCGCGAACCGGTGACCGAAAACGCTGAGTAATTATCCAGCTCTTTGAGTTAACCGAAAAAACCAGAATTCTATCCTGCTGCTGCAAGCTTCAAGACACATCTTTTATGTTTGTGAAAATTTTTCGTAAATGGTGAAAGAACTGGGAGCTCATTTATAACATTCTTACGCAAATGACAATATGAAATGTGCAAACGTAAAGCCAGCATTCGACAAAGTTAAAATTCACAGGAAAGTGCGTTCTGCGGCCCGATGAAAATGCTAGGACAAAATTAAAGCGAAGCGTCAGTTTTCCGCCGCAGCAAACAGCGCACCAAACATAATTAGTCAATTAGAAAATTTATTCTTTACCTATCATCCTCATGTATGAGTGTTACCAGAAACATGGTTGCATCCTGGAGCGGTGCATTGTGAAATTATTCCCTCATCATGTAGGCTGTTTTGCAGATACAGAAGATGAAGAAGAGTAGCGGTATAGCATTAGCTATCAAAACTAACTTAAGATGATCAGTAATGTTCATGGTCAGGTGGGATTCCTGAGCATAAAAGCGCGTGCGGCTAGGTAACATACTTTGAGAAGTACATAACATTGGGAGGCGTATACAGACCACCCAACGATCCGCCTGAATATGTTGAAATGATGCACGACTATTTTTCGAAGCACACCAACTCGAGGTCAAAAATTATCTTTGCGGGAGACTTCAATTTGCCAAGAATAAAGAATTATCCTTTCACATGATGACCAAGAAGTACGATGTTTGGAATCCCCACTGTACACTGTGTTAAGTTTTTTAATTGGATCAACTAGTTACTCAAGCTACCCGCAGAAATTAATCTTTGTTGTCTCTCCTTGATCTATGTCTAAGTAGGGCACTTGACGGATCCACTGTCTGCATCGAAAACGGCATTTCACATCATGAAGCAAACATTTTATCCTGCAACGTATTAACGACTGGACAATACAAAAAAAAGAAAGAAACACTACCCACCTACGTAAAATATTAAGCATGCGAAGACAATTCTGCCGTCTTCAGCTTCTTGGCGTATAATTTCCCAGTGTTCAGCGAAATGAAAGAGGTCGGTGAACTGTGGTCATGCTTTCAAGACGTGGTTTCCTTTCGCGAAGAAAACTTCATGCCACAAAGAAAAAAAAAAGCTTATCAGTTGATACTAACACCCGGTAAGTCAGGCAATATTCCAGATGAAATGAAAAATAAGACAATGGCCGAAAAAGGAAGGAAAAGTGACACCAATAAATCTATTGTTACTTTGCAGCAGAAGATTGCAGAAGCCAAATTCGGTTTCCACGGCAGTACCTTCGTTCATGAAGCACGACCTTCAGAAATTCTGGCGATGCTTTTCTGTTGAACGGAAAGCCAATTCACAATTAAAACTTTGGAATCGCGTCATCACCGAACGTATAGGTATTGCTAGGGAGCTTAACTTCTTTTTCAAATCTATCTTCACAAAATTCGCCTCTAACACCCAAGTAGAATCATATGTGTTAAGAGCGTCCATGCCAAAATTGATCTCAAATGAAGAGGATATATTTTCTCCTTTGGAAAAACAAGATTTCAAACCAACCATGGTTGCTGAGTGGCTACCGTGTTGGGCTTCTCAGCACGAAGACGCGGGATCGAATCCCGGCCAGGCCGGCCGCATTTCGATGGGGGCGAATGGCGAAAGCACCCGCGTACTTAAATTTAGGTGCACGTTCGAGAACTCTAGGCTGTCCACTTGCTCCGGAGTCGAGTCTCCCCTACGGCGTTCTTCATAGTCCGATCGTAGTTTCGGCACGTAATACCCCATTATGTACATATATATATATATATATATATATATATATATATATATATATATATAATCAAATACTTGCACACAATATTTATCACCTCTCTTGAAACTGCGATGAAACCAGATTATCGGTACCATGCTAAGATATTTCCATTCCACAAATGAGATTGGCAGTTACAAATAAACAACTGTCTTCGCGCGTCATTACCAAGTGCTTGTTGTAAGCTAATCGAGGACCTAATGTTTAAGGCCTAATATCACATGTAGAAATTAACGAACTAATTTACAGACGGCCACACGGATTTAGATCAGGCCTTGGAACTCGAACTGCACTCTCTGAAATAACTGATGAACTAGCCAATGCAATGATGAATGGAGGTCAAATAGACGCACCGGGCTTTTATTACAAAGCTATCGGCAGTGCAGTATTGAAAGTGAAATAATCTCATGTATTTCCAGCCCTCTAACACACCGAAGACAAAGTGTGGCCGTAGATAAATGGCCTTCGCATCAACTTGAAGTTCACTTGGGAGTTCCGCGAGAGCCGGTTCGTGACCGTATATTGTTTCTCATGTATATCAATGATCTCCGGTTACATGTTCAAGGGCACGCCCAGTTGAGATTCTTTGGTCACGACTCTGTAGCATACATAGTAGCACGTAATTTAGGAAGTCCAGCTTAACATCATAATTTAATACAATCAATATACTCATGGTGTAATACATGGGGTGTCAGACTAAACGCGTCAAAAAAGAAATGCTCATAACAATAAGCCATTCAATTTCACATAGACGTTCGGGAGCACCACAATCAGCAAATGCAGTGAAATAGAATACTTTGGCCTTCTCCTCACCTCCAAACTTATCTGGAAGCCTCATATCTCCGCCATATGTCAGAGCGCCGAACGCGAACTATCATATGAAGGAAGTTGAATGAAGTTACTCATGTCAAATTAAATCCTGCGAAACACTTATGACACTATCATTACACTATGCTGAGTTTAGCTACTACTTTCAAATTTAAGAGTAATTACGAAATGAAAGTTAATTACCTTCTGTGCAATGGGCAATTGAAAATTCCAGAGTCTTCCTATTTACTTCACTCTATCCTGCACTCATCAAGAACTAACCACAGTAAAACAATTCGAGAACCTGGAAGCTGTGTTACTATACTATATCACAATATCCCTGAACGATATCTTGTTGCAACAGCTTACCTAACTGTGTTGCAAGTTGTAATAGCATGGAATTTTTTGTTACGCAAGTTCAAAACATGCAATTCCGTTGAATGCCATTTTTTGCCACCACTGTAACCACTCCTGCAAAGGCCGTTTGGGGCTCCTGTGTTAAATAAATAAATAAATAAATAAATAAACAAATAAATAAATAAATCTTAAAAGGCTTTCCGTTACCGTGACGGGGAAAGGACATTCTATACATTGTCCCCACTAAGCCAGTGGTACAGTTTAGGATTTAGTACTAACCTGGAAACACTTGGGTGTAGTCATCAGCACGTCCTTAAAGTGGTCCGAGCACGTGCCGTACATAGGAAAGAAAGCCATGCATATGTTCAGTTACTTGAGGCGACGTGGCATTAAGCTGCTAGCTTACGAAGCCCTTGTCCGCCCCTTTCCCGAGTACGGGCCGGTCGTCTGGGGATATTAGCATAAAGAGCGTAGAAAGAATAGAGTGAAAGGTGAAAAGGGGGAGGGGATTCGTATTTAATTCATTTATTGGGTACACATCACCGAGTGCGATTCTGGAAATAGCAAAATTAGATACCCTACATAAAAGGAGATTCAGAGAGCGAATAAAGCACACTTATTACTCTAGCATAAGAAAATAAGCATAAATAAAAACGCCCGCACAGAGCCTCTCACTCGTGGATCCACCTTGCGAAGCTGCGCTAAAAAGCTTGAAGAGTACCAGAGTAAAACTAGAGCGTTTATACAGTCATGCTTTTCTCCGCCCATTAGGGAATGGAATGGAATGCCTGCCGTGACGGTTGCCAGCGACACGGCAGGTTTACCTAAAAAAAATGTAATTAAAAAAATTACATAAACGTCCGCGATACTTCCTCTGCAATTATTTCTCCTTCCTTCGCTTTTCAACCTGTCGTTACGCGTCCTCCCACGCATGTAAGTTTAATGCCTCTGCCAATGTTCCGCCTTTCTACCAACACCCGTTTCAGTGTATGGATCCAACAAGGTAACATCGCACGACATTTGTTTCTACATGTCGTATGCAGGTATTCCTAGTTTTCAATTGTTTGTTTGTTTTGCATTTGGCGCGAAGCGAGTGCAACGAGCAGTTTACTGATAGCTGTAAATGTTTCGTTGTTTGCGAATGCCTTTCCATCTATGTCAACTTTCTTTCCCCCTCAGTTTAACTTATTTACATGCCAAACATCGTGTCTTGTTAAGTACACTGTTATAGTGTTATTTCAGGCACATTTCTGCTAGCTACTGCTGGCTAAAGACTGCTTCAATAAGGCGGCGGTAACCATGAAATAAATACATTTTAAATATCACATTCTTATATAGTGACATTTCGTAGCTGAAAACACGGCGTGATTTCATTTTTTAGGACAATTTCGCTTGAACAAGCGTGCCGTTTCTTTTGCGATCTTTTTCCTTTTTTTGCGGTGGAAGGGAGGCATGTTTTATGAATTTTCTTCCCATTGTAATTTCTCACCACACCTTTTTTTCCTTTTTCATTCGTGTTATTGGTTGCATAAGGTGTACGGTGGTGCGTACGTGCTCTTGTGCGTGCCCAATGGTTGAAAATGTTCATATGAAACTGTGAAGTCTTACGCGCCAATATCGTCATCTGGGGTGCTATGCAGGATGCGCCGAGTTTCTCGTTCACCCGAGTTTTACCCGAGTTTGCTCGACGGCAGTCAGTGAACGGAGATAGCGCGGAACGCGCGGAAGGTGCAGGCAAAAAAATATGTAGACAAAAAGCCGCGTATGACAACATGAAAATGTTGACAACCGCGTATGACAACAGCACCGTATGACCGCGTATGACAACAGCGTATGACAACAGCAAAAAGCCGCGTATGACAACAGCACCCTGCGCGTGCCGCGCAGGGTGCTGCTTCTACGTTTCAAGCGCAGAAGGCTGCACAACGAAACGCGCCAGCGCCGCGTATTGTTATCAACGGATTATCGCAACTTAGCGATACCGTGACTGCCCCGCTGTCTGTCTGCACACTTGACGTCAGCCGCTTGCCACGCCTTTCCCGGGCGCGTCAAGGGCGTGCCTCATCTTTCGGGCACTGTCTTTCTATCCGCCATCGAATGCGAACAGGGTACATGCGGGGCATTCTTGCACCTACACTGTCACTCAAACGAATACGTTAAAATACAACAAATAAAATAACGAACAGTTTTATTTCTTTAGGTATCTGTTTTTCGTTTTCAACGCTAGAAATTTGTGATGACAAACGGATATCGAGCAAATTATTAAATTTTGCACTTCTTGCCGCGAGTGGCGACAGGGAGGCGAAAGCTTAGAAGCGGTACATTGAAGCGGGTCGCACGCACGAGGGCGTTCATACGGTGATAAGTCGCCTAGGGGCGCTGCAGTGCTATTCTCAATAAAGTCGGTCATGATCCATGGAGGGTCATGGCCACTCTTTCTTTATTAGGGGAATAGAAACGCAGCGCCGCGGTACGGCTGTTCATCGCAGGCGCTTCACTAGGCAATTAAGGCCCCCGCTTTACCAACTAAAAACGACACAACAGCTGTCGCTGGAAAATGGCGGTATGTTATTTTAGAGTGCGTAGTGACGCAGTTCAGTGAAAATTTACCAGTTTGTCTTTGTGCGCGAAGCCTCTGCCATACATTGCGAAAAGTGCGTGCTTCCCCAGCGACACAATTCATCGCTTGTCATCGCTTGCCCAGTGAAGGCGCCTCTGAGCGCATGTACGCAGTATATGAGTGTGTTGTGCAGTCGAAGGTGCTTGCGGATTACCTCTGCTGGAGCCAGCAGCGATCGCAGATGGATATCGTAACGACGCCGCAGCACTCGCATTTCGGCAGGTGAGGGCTCTTGTGTGCAGTTATGAAATCAGATTTCGAACGGAGAGAGGTGTTGGAACTGTTGAGTGCGCTGTGCTTGTGATGAAGAAATGCCATTGCACTGGGTCTAGAAGAGCGAGCGATTCTCGGACGCTGATCATGTTTACGACGCTGTGGCTCCGTTTCATCACCGATGACAGAGCAGCCATCTCAAACGACTGCTGCAATACGCACTCCTCAGCATCGTCGTCCCCCTCGACCCATCGACGTCTTGCAAGCAGCTACACTGACGTGCCGATAATTATTTACTGTGCGCTACGCGCCACAATGCAGGCAATGAAACCGTGTTGTGCGGCCATCTCAGCCCGAGAAGATGTATGCATAAGCCAGCGACAGTCAACGCTTTGTTTTTGATAGTGGTGCTCAGTACATCACCGATGAGAGTGCGTTGTGCGTGTTTTATGTCGGCGGTCAAGATTGTTGATGCCTCTCAGCTCGACACCGCGTCGCTGTTGCCGGAAGATAAGTTGGGCGTGGCCCAACTGTAGTGGGTGCGCGCGCAATAGTTACATGCCTCGCGCGGGGCGTGACCTCTGGTTTTGATTGACAGGCGAACTCGTGCTAAACTCGTACATCGCGAAACCCCCTCCGAGTTCAACTCGGGAACATGGCGGCGGCAGCAGCAGCCTGTTTCATTGCATCCAGCGGCAGCAAGCGTTAGTATGACCGTCCGGACCCGTTCACCTGCATGACCGACGGGGAGTTTCAGCGTCATTTTCGCCTGTCGAAGACATCAGTGTGACGAGCTAGGTGAAGACTCTCGTCTGCGGAGACAGCGTGGCGGGCTTCATTCGCTCACCGTCGTAGAGCAAGTCATCTGTGCCCTCCGTTTCTACGGGACTGGGAGTTTTCAGGGAAGCGTCGGCGCCGAGCGTTACATTGGACGCCATCAAACTACTGTTAGCAACTGTTAGCAACTGTGTCAGAGATGTGTCTGACGCGCTTATCGATGCGGCAGTGCGTAAGCGATGGCTAGCTTTCCAGAATACTGCGGCGGAGCGGGCATATATAAAAGAATGCTTCCTACTTCGTGGGAACATTACGAACGTAGTCGGGTGTGTCGACGGAGCGTACGTAGGAATTAAGGCGCCTTCAATGTCAGCGTTACTGTGATTAACAGACTTTTTCGCTGGTTGATCACTTTTTGCCGATTGTTCTACTTGTCTGTCAGGGTGCCTTCCAAATGGCTCACTTTCTTGGGAAAGAGGTTAATTAAGTATAAATAGATAAATGGATATCACAAATTGTGTGAAGTAACCTATGAATCCTAATCTCAGAAAGAACTTGGGGTTCTTCATTGGTGAAGTTACTAAGTATGCACAATGCTGAATTTTGGTCATGCGTAATCTATCGGCCGCACTATGAAACAGCGAGGCATTGCACAATTTGTTGCAGCGCGAGATGTGGATGTTGCACCAAGCCGGTTGTGCCTATGCATTTGTGGCGAAATGAAAATGCATTGAGAATCTTAGTGTGTTGGCTTGCATGAAGAAAATACTTCAGATTGTTTGCTCTGTTCACTGTCGATGCATGTGCCAGAGGTTCAGTGCATCTTCTTTTTTTTTTGGGGGGGGGGGCAGCGTTATTCTGGATGGATCAATTGAATATTTTTGTCTCATAATGGGGCTCTAATTCTTAAGCAGTAGAACAATGCACATCCGATACTCTGCAGAACTCTCTGTACGTGAAGATGTCATGAACCACCAAGGCAAAATTACATATCGGGAGAAATGTGGTGCAGATGCCAATGAAAAGTGGGTCTTTAACCCACCATGATAAAAATAAAAATTGCAGAGCAAATAGACCATTTGTACAGCTTTAGAGCAATGATTACACAAAACGTGATATGCCCAAACGAGTAAACCCTTGCCGCAATGCCAAAGTAGGCTGAGCGACATGCAGCATATATTGGCATTGAACATGTCTCGTAACCGTTATTTTTATTGTAAGCCCTCGCTGTCACACCTTTCCCTCCAGCACTCCCTTTACTGAAACGTGGCACTGTCTTTCCATTGGTGTCATGATGATAATGGTAACGGCAGCAGCAAGGCTGCTTAATGCTTGCCTCTTTGATTCCTGTGAGTTTAGTGGTAAAGAATATGGCACGTGCATACATACAGCTGTGCTGCAAAATTTAACATTTGTGATTTTTTGGAGAGCTAATTTGTGTTGGGAAATTTCAAAGATGTGCACCATTGTGGCCTAATAACTGGAGCATTGGTGAGGTTGAAGACGGTGTATTGGTATAGAAGCTTGAAGTTTAATTGCACAACAATTCGACGGGACACAAAGAGAAATACACACAGCAGAATGCTTTGCTGTGTGTGTTACACTTCTTTGTGTGCCGTGGAATTGTTGTGCGATCCAACTTCAAATAGAGCATTGGGCTTCTTTGGTGCAGGACCGAGGAAGTGTGAGCTATTCGACAGCATGCCAGTGCCTTGCCACACAATTATGGAAGTCGGAAGGTTTGCGAACAAAGCTTTGCTTTCAAATCCACCTGCTCATGTAATACAAGCGCTGATTGAAAGAACCATCACACAAAAATAATGGTGAAATCAATGGCCTGTGAAAAGTAATTTGTATGTAGACACTGTTGACATAATAGGTGCCATACCGGCCTCAAAATTGTACTACACAGAGCAGTTTGTTTCCTATGTGAAGCACAACCTCCCATTACATGCTGTGCAAATAACCAAGCTCAGTTTGTTTTGACGTGCTACACAACATTCAGTGTAATCTGTTTTTGATTCTAAAGAAGTGACAAACACCACCTCTTTTTCAAGGACGTCATGGGAATATTTGGCGAGACCTTTTTCAGCCCCTCATAATGGAAGTGTGGCCAGCCAGCTTTGCTTGGATGCCTTTATAGATTTCTGCTCCTGATGATTGTGTGCTATCAAGTTGCAGAAGTCTATGCAACTGGTGCAAGGCATTACGTGTTTCTATAGTCGGATACAACTTTAGGAGGCTGCGGAATCTGCATTTCAAGGCAGGTGAACACAAGCCTGCACCAATGGGCACGCACTCTAGACTGACATCGTGCCGCCGGACAGACTAATACTTGCTCGTTGGAGAGGGACTATTTCTTTAGACGTGTAGGCAATCGGCTGCTGCGCTTTTGTCATCTGGGTGGGGCCTCTCCTGTCTTCTGAAGTTTTATCCGACTGTAAAGGATGCTGCTTTTCATACAACACAAAAGGACAAAGTGTACAATTATTTGGCCTATGAAATGGATACATCAGAAGTGTGCTATGCAAGGGCTTAAGATGTGTGAAATATGGTACATGCAATTATAAGACAATGTTAAAGAATATGTGGTATCGAACATGCATGTAATGGCACATTTGAATCGGGGAGTGTTGTAGTCATATGCAGTCTATAGGTGATAGCATTATTAAGCTCCTGCTCTTTCCTGTCTTCATTGTGAATTACACACACCGTTCATCTTGTGGCTAATCAACACGCACTGTATTCTTGCACATAGAAAGAACAAACAGCATGCTGACGTGTATGCTGCATAGGTGTATTTTTATTTACATGGTCCAAGAGTGGCACACGTTTTCTTACGTTTTTGCCTATTTTGAAGGGACACCAAGTGCATGTTACAAGTCTCCTAATATGCACAGCACAATGTTTACTGCAATAATTTTATTCATGTTCTTGAATAATAAACAAAATATTAAACTGAAAGCTCCTTTATAAGGTGCCTTCTGTGGGCTCGACAGGAGAGCAGTGAGGGCACCAATACTACTGTTGCAGAGCAGCCCTCTGGACCTCTGCCACACTCTCAAGAGCACGTGCCTGGCGCTCGCCTACTGCCACCAGGCGGTTGAGTGCCTCCAGCAGCAGAATGTTTTGCTGCAAAAAGTGTATCGGAATGAATCAGCCGCATACAAACCATTATTTACAAAGAAAAATGCTCGTTGCACTATTAGTACTAAGTGCCCTTAACTGTGGAAGCCTCTAGTGTAGTATGCATAATAAAACAATGCGTTGGTACAACGTCGCTTTATTTTTCATAACTGGGGTTTTCTTTTTCAGAGCCAATTGTCATGTTGATTAGTGTGCCAGCAGCTGAGGTGGCCCTGCACCTTCACGAGTCTCTACTGTCAGCACCACAAACCTATTTTTGTTCGCTGGAAAACAAATGCCTCACCCTACAATCCCGTCTTATATGAGCTTATTGCATCCTATGCCTACAAACATCATATTTTTGTCCCAATACGCAATTTTCTACCATCCTCGGCTGTAGTTCTCTCTCCTTGACATACATTCTGTCATGCTTATGTAATCACCTGATATGAATTGGCAACAAGTGATCGAATACGTGCATGGCCTGCCTGCCGATTCCTTTTTTTCTTAATCTCAGCTAGCATATCAGTTGCCACGGTTTTCTACGCCACTGTCTTCCTGCCTTAACGCTATCTCCAACAATTTTTGTTACTTCGCTTTCTGCACAGTCCTTGACATCTCAAGTTTCTTTGTTAACCTCCAGGTTTATGTCCCATATCGCATAACAGGTGGAATGCAATAATTCTAGACTTTTTTCAAGGATATCGGTAACGTGGCGATCACGATTCGGCAATGCCTTCCATGTGCTGTTCAACCCATGAAATTTTTGTCTAAGTTTCCTGCTTTATATCAGTACTTGCTATTGATATTTCACTTGGATAAAGATACTCTTCCATAAATTTTGCTGGCTTAATGTGACTCATGAATTTGTTATCTCACCAAGTTAGTGAAGGTTACCTTCATCTTTTCCATATTTTCGCGGGCCCACTTGCATGTAAAAGCACGAGCACTCATTGGTTCTCACTCCCTTCTTTAAACTGCTGGACATTCAGTTCGTTACTACGAAAGTGACTTAATCCGTGCACTCTTAGTATGCTAAATATGAAACAGTAGAAATATACTTATCTGCAGTTTGTCGATGTCTCCTTCACTGTGTTGGTAGCGAGATCCATCGTCGGTACCACCTCCTTTTCGCATCGCAGCTATATAGGTTGTCTGCCTTTTGCCCACACTATGTAATGTTCGTGACGCTCGCAGTCACGCAGAGTGGAGGAACTCGGCGCACTCGCAGAAGTAGCACCGGACAAGTTGTTTCTTCAGCACTTCGCCGTGAACAGTAGGTGCGCGTTGCGATCTGTAAAATCGCCGAAGCTATTGGCAGTCTTACCGGGTGCACGGGAAGATTGCCCACGGAGGAACAGAACTATCCAAGAAATAGTGGCCATCGTCGAGCCTGATCACTACGTCGCGCACTGCAAGCTCGTTGTACGGGTTTGTTTACACTGGGCCTCTCTGATGCTTAGCCGCCATGCTTGCCCAGTGAATGGATGTGATGACGCCACTACAGCGTTCCCTCGTGGTGTAATGCGAAGCGTACTAAATTACAAATTAGTCTAAGACGCATTCAGTGCACATCTCGTAAGTTTCAAGATGCTTCTAAACCACGTTAAAGTAACTAATAATATTGTACTAAATGCATTTGTTTTACAACTTGCTTCTGCATGTAATGCACTCGGTGGAACGACAAACAAGTGAAAGAAGGCACGACCATGCACCGACGGTATGATCACGTGAGCCCCAGTTTGTCGACCGCCCAGAAGGCAACGCCCAAGGAATGATAGCCAGCCAGAGTGAATCTAGATAAACCAATGAAACTGGAGGCTTGTCGAAAGACAAACTGTGTCTCGGTACCATTCGTGCTTTCATCTTGGGGTGTCGCCAGAGCTCGTGAAGATCCCGAGTTTCGCCAAACTCGGCGCATCCTGCATAGCACCCCTGATTACGAGACACGACATAGTGGGTGGCTCCGGCCTAATTTTCAACAGATGGGTTTCTTAAAGAGTAACACTAAGCCTAAAAAAACGAGCGTGTTTCTTTCTCTTTGCATTGCGCTCACTTGTAAATGCAGCGTCTGCGGCTAGTAACTGAACCCGCAAAGCTAAATTCAGCAGCTCATTGTCATAGCCACTAAGCCATAACAGTGCCCCTCCGCCTATTGCTCTCTCACTCTCTCTCTCTCTCTCTCTCTCTCTCTCTCTCTCTCTCTCTCTCTCTCTATATATATATATATATATATATATATATATATATATATATATATATATATATATATATCACTTTCTCTGACCCGCACTATACGGTGGCAAATCAGATGTCCATTTTTTCCAGCTTCTATCTGCTTCACGATTGTCGCGGTCTAGCTCGTAAGCGTAGCACGACTTATACGCTGAAACATCAGTGATTCTCTAGAGACCGCAATATTTCTTCAAATGTCCCTGTATCGGTATTTGCTTTAGGGATACCGCGTTCTAATATGCGTTTTCAGCATGTCCTTGAGTAAATAATCTTGACCATTGTTGCTTCTCCCTATCTTCGATTATTGTTGTTATCATTGTTACTTATATGCAGAAAGAACCGCGTCAACTATTATGGAGTGACTGAATCCATCTGCTTGATTTTGACTTCAATATAAAGATGTCCCGGTCATGCACAGGAAGTCAGAATGTCGATGATGAAAGTTATAGATATAGTATCGTCAGTTAGCCTTCCATTACTTTTTGTCAGTTCACATACTTTGTATCGATCACTGTGTGAACGTATCCCATAAGCACGGCTATTCGACTTAAGCGTGCAATCATTGATCTTGTTTGCATAATTGAGAGCCTTTGATTTAAAATATCACCAATCAATACGTTCATCACGTAGCCCAATCATACACTCTACGACGACATCGAGTACTATGAATGTGAGACCTTTCCACAAAATCGTTGCTGCCACTTTCTCTTTCAGCCCTCTCTGTCTGTCTCCTGAGACAGCAGTCGCTAGATTTAGAGTCCGAGTGTCTCGAAAAGCTTCCCCAAACCGACGTGGATCTATACGTGGCGGTGCAAGGGTGGCTAGCGAAGGCGTTTCCCGATCGCCTTTTCACGTGCACGACAAGGCGAGGGCGGAGACGGCACACGTCTACCAACTGTCACAACAGATCAATCCAGGATCGGGCCACTTTCGCGAGATAGGCTGTCTCATCAGAGTGAAAGCAGGAAACGTCAACAGCGGAATGAAGGATGTTGAAAGCTTCGTGGCTTGAAGCTCTTTTTTTTTTTTCAGCGTTACCTCTTATGCGTTCTCCGTCTACATTAAGGTGCTCACTGCTTTCTCGGCGCCCTACTTTTGGTAAAGGTTTGCATCAGCGTGGCTGGGACATTTGTTTTTTTGTGGCAGTGGTGATACAAACAGCGTTTTGGGATATAGAAGTGTATGCTATATCAGGTAATGTAATGCGTAGGTTAGATAACCGGTGGATCATCAAGGGTTACAGAACGGGTGCTAAGAAAAGGGAAGCGCCGTCCAGGGCTTCAGAAGACTAGGTGGGGCGATGAAATGGGTAAATTCGCGGGTGCTAGTTGGAATCGGTTGGCGCGGGAGAGGGGTAATTAGAGATCGCAGGTAACGGCCTTCGTCCTGTAGCGGTCATAAAAGAGGCTGGTGATGATGATGATGATGATGATGATGATGATGATGATTTGTATATCGCTTGAGTAGCATTGGGCTGCTTACGGGAAGCTGTAAACACTATTGGGTAAAGAAGAACGCTTAACGAACGCTAAAGGCTACTGTGGTAACATTGGTAACATCTCAACTCCCACCCGAAACTACACAAGTTTTGCATTCCCTCAATGACTGCAGACATATTATAATACATATTTCAAAGCAGAAAAGGAAACCAAAATTTAATTTGACATATTTAGTGTATAAAATAAGACGAAAAATTAGAGAAAGCACCAGCGCATTTATATAGTTCAGTTCTGACAGAATCGCATTCCGATGAGAGCGGGGAGCCATAATGATGTCACCCAGTAATCTGGTAAAGAATATATAAAAACTTAATTTTTGTTGTGATATAATATACTGTGGCGGGAATAAGCATAGGTACATTTAAATAGGTTTTCTAATGGCTGAGCCAACGGGCTCCGAAGGGCGTTTGCTCCAAATCTTCCTTGTCGTCTTTCAGACCAGAACCCAACTCCTCTTCTTCTAACATTACACGCAGATTATGCCCGACGGAAGAAGCGCCTTAATGAATCGACTCACTTGTTCCAGAAAGGTATGGTTCGAGGGGGCTGTCGTGAGAGGAAGGTGCAGGCGTGGTTGCTTCGAGTGGAGCCTCTTCTTATATAACAGGGGTCACCCAGCCCAAAATGCTGTAGAGAACAGAGTATCACGAGAGGAGCTTTTCCGAAAGACCAACACGCCGAGCTAGAGACCAAATTAAAAGTAGGGCACCTGGATTGTGCGCCACGTCGCGATGGCGTTGGTCGTAACGGAACTTCTGGAGTGTCTATGAATCGTGGAGATGAAGGCGGGCAATCCGACCTGCTCGGGTCGCTGTAGCTGTGGCTTCACGAGCGCACACTGTCGGCGATACCAGTGTGGGGGAATGTAAATTGCAAAGGTAAGGTCAGCTCGCGGCCTAATAGAAGGCAGAAGGGTCAGAAGCCAGCTGTGTCGTGGCACGATGAATTGTAATCAAACGTGACGAATGGTAGAGCAGTGTCCCAGTCGCGATGATCAGAGAAAACATTCAAGGCGAGCATTTCAGTTGTACTGTTCAGGCATTTGGTAAGATCGTTCGTTTGAGGGTGGTAGCCTGTATAGCAAGTTCACCTTTAGTTATACGTGATCAAAGGAAGTCATCAATGACTTCGGCGAGGAAGTATCGCCCGCGATCGGAGAGACGTTTACGAGGTGCGCCGCGGTGCAAGATAACGCTTTCTGTGTGTATGTGTTTATTTCCAGGTCCTCGTTGAGCAATGCTTACACATTCTATCGTGGATTCAAACCAGCTAGCCCGCCAACGTGTTTTAACATAGTGAAGGAAGAAGTCAGCGACGTCGGTAGCGCAGCTGGTGGGCACGGCTCTTGTAATGGCATAGTTGGTTGAACAGAGCGAAGGCAACAAAATTTTTTCAGGCATTGCGTATAGGAAATGGCCGAAAAGATCAAGATCAACGCGAAAAAAGACGGTTCTTCGTTATGTGTAGAGGCTGCAACGCACTAGCAGGTGGCATAGCTGTTATATTTTTTTTTCGGCTTTGATTCTACTCACATGCGGCGACGCAGCGGCGGACACAGCGGTTGAGACTGCGCCAGAAAAACACATTGCCGAATGCGGTCATACGAACGACAGGCCAAGGTTGCCAGAGGTGGGAACGTCGTGCAGTAGCTAGAATACAGCCTCTCAAAGATTAGACGAAATGACGATTATCTGCTCGGGCCGATCCGGTGCATGTTGCGGCTCTACAGGGTGTCATTCAGAATCGCAAACATGCGAAGAGATGGTACGGACGGATCAGAAATCAGACGTTGGATCAGTTTCCGTGGCGAACCATTGCGCCGTTGTTCAGAACCAATGTCATTCAAGGCGGAGAGCGACAGAACACTGATCGGTGCGGTATCCACTAAAGCATCCGGTGCATCAACGGGATAACGAGACAAGCAGTCGGCATCCTGACGTAGAAGACCCGACTTATAGGCCGCAGTGTATGCGTAACCCTGGAGGCGTATGGCCGAGCGACCGAGACGACGAATGGGATCCCTGACTGAAGAAAGTCAACAAAGGACGTGGTGATCGGTGGTAACTGTGAATAGTCGACCGTATAAGGTCGGAACATGCCCTCTAGCCAAACGAGTGCCAGATACTCGCGCTCAGTAATACAGTTATTGAGTGCCGGTGAAGAGAGGAGGCGGATGGCGCAAGAGGCGAAAGTATATTAAATGGCTTTTTAATTACTGAGGTCACACGCGTCCTGGATCGTTTGTTCCATATCTTCCTTGCCGTTTTTCAGGCCAGAAACCAAGTCCTTTTATTCCAAAATTGCACTGTTACAATATGAAAAGAAACCTTTGCTAATCCTTCCGATAACTGGCATAGTAGATAATAGCCCTTTATGGTGCTTTGCGACCAATAACTGTTTCAAATTTCGAATAAAAATAAGCGCAGAAACTGAGGCTCCCCGCCTGTCTTAGTGAGATTATCTAACAAGTCCGGCGATCAAAATAGCTTTAAAAATATGTTTTATGAACTAATTACCCAATTTTTCAAGTAGTTGGATTTTCTCGCCGAGTCTACTACGTCAACTTCGGAAATCCTGCAGTGAACGGGTTAACCACCCTGCCTTTCTATGCATCCTTTTCTCTCTCTCTCTTTCTCTCTCTGGTGTAATGGGATGTTGGGAGATGCTGGAAATGGCGCACTGAAAATAGGTGTAATTCTCCTGACAACATATTAGTAAGCAAGGTCGACCTAGGATATGCTGTCACATTAGCTGGCCCATCCCGGAGACAGATTAACACCAATTTAGACCGGTGCCGGGGATTGTGTAATAAAATCTCAGTGTATCCTGTATACTGCATAATGGAGAGTGGTGACACTGTGGGCCAATCCTTACACCACTGCACACAGTCTGTCCCCGCAGAGATATTAAATCTTGTTTGTAATGCGAGGCAATCCTGCAGGTAGCGGAGTGAAACTAACGAATACAACGACTCAGGTAATGCTCCCGCATTCTACTTCTTCAGTTGCAGCATGTGGACTTAGCTTATTTGTCTCAGTGAGCGGACTTAGATGCGGCTCTCCCACACAGCAGAGGGGACGAGAGAAAAAGCATAAAAAGAAAAAACAATAACTGTGATGTTGGCGTGTAGGAAGTTGAACAGGCATGGCTTGCGTGTAGGCACTTGACCATAGCTATGTCACAAACGGCGCTCGTATAGGTAATACGGCCCAAAATAATTCACCATCTTTGGAATTTGGAGCTAGAACTGATATGGTGTAGCTGCGCTAAATGCCAAGCGTTCATTTTCGCATTTATCACTGCATGCGTGGACTCGTACTAGAAATTCTATCGTATAGAAAACCAACAAGGTCTGTGCATTGAGGTTGTGAAGGAAGCCGTATCAGGTACGCATATGCTTGAAGGTGAAGCAGTGACGATCAGAGACTTTCGTTCATTGTTATTGTGCTATGTACGGCACGACCTAACGGGGGACTGATGGACACTTAGTGGGAAAGAAGACACAAACTCGCAAGAAGTCCCTGTTGATCTTGTCCCCGTTAGTATGTGTTCCATACATAGCGGAAAAACAATGAAGGTACGCATACTAGTTCAGTTTATCGCTCTAGTAAATCAGTCACTTTGTTTTATTAGTCAAAAGGCAATTAGGAACTCTGCTATAACCCTACATCGCAGTTGCAGCATAAATAAATGAATGAATGAATAAATAAATAAATAAATAAATAAATAAATAAATAAATAAATAAATAAATTGACGAATATAGTTAGAAATAGCTAAAAACTAAAGAACCCACTATACCGAGATTCTATCTTGGTCAATAAGGAGGCCATCTTTATGCACTCTTCTGTATTGCATCAACGCGAGAAATTTTATCACAGCCTAGATATCAATAGCCATCTTGACAAAGTAAGCATTGGATTTGCATAGTTTCCTAATGTGTACGCTATGCTAACATCACGTTACGTCAACAGATTTTGTATAACAGCATATTACAAACTATTTATAAACTATCATAAACGTTTTTAGCATATCATAAACTTAAGGTCCGCCAGTTCCCACAGTGTGTGGCCTCAACATATTTAAAAAAGGAACATGCTACTAAGCCTTCAGAAGATAGCACCACTTTCAATAATACTGATGACAGCAAAGTCAGGGAAAAAAGAAGCAACTATGAATGATTTCGCGCCAGTGCAGCAGGACAGAAGAATGTGGTCGACAGCGAGACACGAACTACGTCGCGAAACTCGAACCTTTGGGATTGCCTTCCGACAGTCATCCTTTTCATGGCGTTCTTGGAATTACCTGCATTGTTACGAGTTGCGCGTTTTACGCTTTCTATAGTTCATTGCTTTTCGTCGTTTTGTTATTCTAGAATATTCGATCACGAACGACATGGCGTAAAAATACCGCCATAGCTCCAAGCAACCCATGCCACCTTTTTTTGAGGCACGCTCCACATGTAGATGAACTGGCTTAGAGAATACCGTGATTCGAATATAAACTAGGCGCATTTGAAATGCATTGAATTCAGATTACGGCAGAGAAACTGCTGTCAGCACAGCGCAGCTTCGGCCTTGTGGATTGATAACAAAGTCATACATTGGAAGAAACCTCCTAAAGTTTCTCTCGCAGATGTGCAAGTGGGCATCGTGTGACAGTCCAGTTTCGCCCACTTTTCAAGCATTCGAATTGGTCTGCGAGTGCTTTGAGTTATTTAACCATTTGCACTCCTTGTATTTTTCCTACGTATTCCTATATCATCCTAGTAAACTCAGACTTTAAAGCACGAACGCTACGAATTGTTAGTATATATGTAAACTATTGCTTAGACCAGGCTTAAAAAATGTCTATCTTTAGCCGGAATAAAGTAAGGATACTATTCTAGTCTTCTTTCTCGTATTCTAGCTCATCAGTTTTCAGAACGGCGTTTCTCCAGCTTAAACGGCACGATCGCAATTTCATGAACAATGTAAAATAAAAAAAAAGAAAGATTGGAATGCAAAATCAATGTTGGTGATATACTGGAGCATATCTTTTTTGCAGTGTAATTGCATTCCATTGCTGTCCATGAAAGTATTTTTAAAGTTTGCTATTGCATTTCGTATCACAGTGCCGTCTTTATAAAAAGCACCATAGACTTTGCGCGATGCAAGTGAGAGCATTATAGTCGAAGGAGGAAATTGGATGAATTTCTTGACCAGTGAATCGGTTGGCTGTCGAGCCATTGTTGCTGCAGTACTTTTGGCCGACCGCAACTGCACGTACCCCAATCATCACCTCTGAGTTATTCCGTTTTTTTTTGTTTGGGCATTAGCTTTGTGAGTAAAACGTTATTTTCTTTAATTCAGCTAATTGCTTCGTTGTCGCTTTGGTCCTACACCGTTCGACAACACAAGTTGATTCGTGTGTAACCGTGTGGTCTTTAGCGTAGCTCATTTTTTATGACCCCGAGCTCGAGGGTAAAATTTAAAACGAGGAAATTCCAAGGTACAACATGTGTGACAGTTTTGTTGACAATATTCTTATGTAGTCTGTATACCATAACAAAAAAGAAAGGTACTCGATTGCATGACCTTTCACTGCCCCTAACGACATGTTTGTGTCTTTAAATGAACGAATAATATTTATGCGAACTAGATTATAAAAGAAGAATGTTAATAACCTAGATTTTTGAAAAGAGCGTCTTCAAGTTGCAGGGTTGGTACCAGACAGAGCGCAATGCATGTCTTGTTTCTCTCTAAAGTCCTCATGAGGGGGCATACCTGCGTGACTTTTTATCGATCACCGGCACTGGGTATGTAAAATCGTGATGTGTCCATTCGAGGCCAATCACCCAGAATAGATGTGCCATGGTGCCCGAAGAGGTGCGTAGCCCTATATATAATAAAGCGATGGCCGCGGTACCGCAACAGAAACCTCCTTGTCGAGCGCCGCCGCTTCAAGGGTAGCCAGTTCAAATAAGTTGCCGCAATTGTGCTAAGGATAGTAAAGATTACAACATAGTTTTTGAATTGGGGTGCAGTGTTTACAACACTGTGTATCATGTCGTGGTGTCATTCAGCATTGTGACTGGCAGCGAGATTCCGACTTCGTATGTGGGCTGATGTGGTCATAAGGATTTGTAATTTACGTATGGCGTGGGGACAACCGCCGGTCACGGAAGCAAGCTGTGACTGATTTTGACAATCATCTTCGGTGGTTTCTGTCATAATTTCTCTCTGCGTGTGTGTATCACTCTTTAAATCTTCGCTAAAGCAATAAATATGTTTGCTCATGTGTAATTTCCAATTTCACTTAAGCATGAACCTGTCACTTCTATTGGGTCCTTCGGAAATCCCCTCAAAATTCTGCATGAGAACTTATAAACGAACAACAAGAGATGCCGTCATGAGAAGTGGGCGAAGTAGCTAACGAAAGCTATCGCTTCAAAGTTTTCTAGCAGCACTTCTTATCTATAGAATACGCCAATCCGTTCATACTGAGAAACACAATGCCGTATGTTAAAAAACACGAAATAATTTCGAACTATTCTGGATAGGTATTCGGTGCGACGTCCTTAGCGTACCTAGTGCAATTGGTCAGTTCCCCCGAACCGCAATTGGACCAAGTCCTAAAAGGAGGGTGCGCTGCTCAGTTGTAGCCTGGACGACTAGCGACAGCTGGAGAACTGATCCTGCTTCGCAACCGAGGCCTCAGGAGCTCTACCACTAGCGCACCAGTAAACGTTGTGAAAGGAAACTTTGGCTTGGCAGATTCTTTCTGCATTTACTAGCCACAACTGAAGCTGATACAATGACTTTACAGGAAGACAAGCATCGCACGGCACCGACCTAGGTTTATTGCACGTGCAGGCAACTTACTCGGCAACCTCTGGTGCTCTTTGGTCAATAAACACACACACACACACACACACACACACACACACACACACACACACACACACACACACACACACACACACACACACACACACACACACACACACACACACACACACGCGCGCGCGCGCGCGCGCGCGCACACACACACACACACAAAATCATTATCATCATCATCATCATCATCACCCCAATCTTGCCCCTGAGTACATGGGTGGGCATGCTTTCGAGTTCAGTGATCGCAACATCAGTTTTCTCATCGTTCCTCATCAGCGCGCGTTTTCGCAGCATTTATTACTGAGCCCCTTCGGAACCGCATTGCGTAAACTTAACACCCTAGCCGGCTGTCCGAGTGGGCTTGTGTATGAGCTGCTACGCCGGCTCCTAAGCAACAGCGCACCTTATACGTACATATATCACCGCAACAACTGCGGAGACGGGCATCTGTATGCGCTCGTATGCCCGTATAGTCTCCCATTCCTTACCGCGATAGGTCTTAGTGCATGGCCATTTTTATTTTTTCCGGTGAATCTTAGGCGGAAAAATGCTGATTTGTGCTCGTCGCTTCACGCTTGGCACAGACAGAGACTTTGCGGACAGGGCTATACTTTGCGTGCTCCGAGCGCTTTTACGCATTGCTGTGTTTCACGTGCTTTAGCAGTCACGGTTCTTGCCACAAACGGTGCCTCTTGCATGCGGCTCGTTTTCGGCGGTGTCGCTGCGTATTTCCCACGTTAATGACGAAGAGCAGCACCACGCTTCGCGGGCCGTTAGGAAACCATTAATCACAACGCGTCTTCTCTATGCTCTCTTCTACCTGGTTCTAACTTCACTTCCCCTAGCTCCCATCTACCTCCTCTCGAGTGCCCCACATTGCCACAAATAAGTCAGAATTAGCCCCCAACTGCATTCCTACGGAAGGCGTCCGTGTGTGGACACATGAGCGCCCGTCGGCCAGTAGCTCGGGAGAGAAGATATCTAGGCGGAGACCTAGCGAGCCGACAGCGCGATGTTGGGTGCTTGCTGTGGTAGATGGCGATGAGCTCGATGCAGCGGCTTGGCCGGCACCTGGATGTATATAGCCGCTCCCGTCATCGATCCGCGGCTGCTATGCTGCTACGCTTGAGTTCTGCTCAGTGCTCAGGAGTTCGTACTGCTCGCCTCGAGCCAGTCAAGACCTCTGGTATTGGTCGGAGAGTGTCTAAGTGGCAATTTGACTTGATCTCTGACCAGTAGCCGCGCGTCACATTCCTGTGGAACATGTCACGCACCAGGCGCCAAGATAGCATGTGGGACATTGAATTTGCCCAGCTGAAGTTATAACTACCTGGCGAAAAATAAATAAAACAAGCCTGGACGTAATAATCATCGCCTAAACTATTCTGATGCAAATCTTTCTTCACGATTTAGAGGCTCTTAGAAAGCAGCGGATGCTGTGCGCCAGCTAAGGTAGAGATGACATTTTTTATTATGTTTGTTTTGCTCGTATTTTTTCTTCGTAATCTCGATTTTGCACAAGCATTCTCGAGTACTGAACTCGGCACCACTAAATAGGCTGTATTCTCATGCTTTTTATTAAATTCTGCAATCTGTTAATATGCACTAAACTTTCCCGAACTTCGTATGGCACGTGCGTTTGAAATATGTAGAGGTATATTCAGCGTCTTTGCCTTCACGTCACGTAGTCTGCACGACGACGATAATTGGAAACCCCACATGCAAATAAGACCCAATGAAAATATAACAAGCGCGGCTTGCTCGATGAACCATTTCCTGTAGTGCAGCTTAGTCACTTCCACAACGCGCATTCGTGGCAACCATCTCCAAGTGCACAAATATTCCGAAGCATCAGACAACACGGAAATTGCCGAGTAGTAGAGTTCAAACAAAGCGAGGATGTGGTAGGAAAAACCTTATTTTGATTTCTGTTTTTGAAATACCGCCATTTTCGGAAATTGGCAACAACAATTCAGCATCTGCCACACTATTTGGGTATAGTTGAACAATTAAAAAAAAACAATTTCTTTCTCAAGATAGATGTCGTAAGGAAACTTCCATTATTATATTCTATTGCGATTATTTCCGTGACACCTTCACTGAAAATCTTGAAATTTAGCAAATTGCGCAAATTTGAACATATTATACATGTTTCAAAAATTTAATCATCCTTCATTCCTTTGAAAAATTCATACCCTGTCCACGTGGGACTGGCAAATCTAGTAGTGCAAAAATATGTTGCATGATTTCGTTCTCAGTGAGAAAATTTAGCCAATATTGAAGCCAATGTATGGTCATCTCAACGCTGCGCGTCTTTCTAGTGACAAAATTAAAGTCACACTCATACTGAATAGTGAACTCATTCTATTTGTTTCAGTGAAGAGGAATGACTAATATGGTACTAAAATGTGTTGAGCTGGAGTTTTCAGGGCTTTTGCATGCGTACTCTTACTACAGTACTTCGAACTAGCAAGCACGCAAGAAAGCATGCAGCAATTATTTTAACACTAGTCTAGGAAACCTATTGCTCGCATTGGTTTATCTTATTTTAAATAAAAAATTCCCAACTTCTGTGAAGCTATTGAGGACCATCTCTTGATGAACTGCCTTCAAAAATGCGTTGCTAAACTCTAATACTAATAAAGGCATTCGATTAGAATGGAAACTTTTACCCTCTCGGCTGTTCAACGGCGTAGGTAATTATAATGGTCAGCGGCATACTTATGCTGATTTTTCTTATAAAACAACGAACTTCACAGTGGCTGCACATGATCACAATATTGCACAGGCAGCCCGAGCATTATCGTAATTCGGGCTTATTTATAAGCTATTATGATGGTAACAGCGGCTGACTATAATTTATCATACGCAACATGGGTTGAAAGGGAGGGTGTGAGCAAGTCATAGGAAAGTGCAATGACCACAGCTTCAGGTGCGATTTCCAAAACAATTTGCGTTATCGACAACCAGTAATAGTCACTCTGGCAAGCAAGTCTTGCCCAACTTATTATTAGCCCTCTAGCGTCACCACGCGCCAGGTCACAGACAACGACCATGTGAGAGAGTAAAGTTTACATAAACAGCTGGCGACCGCTGACGATGCACTTTGTATACCTTTAGCTCATCACAGCGCTACGGCAGTGTGTCTCCTTTGATGCACCAAAAAATCCTCTCAAAAACGCTCGGATGGCAAGGATAATTGTTTCCTTGTTGGTCTTAAGCTAAATGGCGCAGTTCTCATTGATGCTGCTGCGACGCCCAAAAGCTGTGCTCCTGAATAGTGCAGTCCTGTCCAAAGAAGCCGTATTATGAAAAGCGTTCTGTACAAGCGCGTAAAGTAGCTATAGTTACGTCATTTATTCTGAAGCTACCATCCAAATAGGTCTTAAACCCCGTGTTACGTTTCGCCTACAACGCGCGGTATAGCCGGCGCGGATGCAACGGACGCCGGGGCTTCGTTCAAAGCGGCGGACATTTTGGCCCGTCCAGCGCCGCCGATACGCCTCCCCGCCAAGCGCGTCCAGGCATGTTTCAATGCCACGTGTCTTCAAGTGTGCGTGTGTGTGTGTGTGCATGTTGGTGCCCACGCTTGTCAAAGCGCGGCAGCCGGGGAGAGGAGCTCCCCAAGTGTGAAGCGAGGAGGTCTGACCGGCGCCGGCTCTGCGGATGCGTCACTACACTCGTCTCAACATGTCTCTCAGCCTGTCCGTGCCCCGCATCACGTGCGCCTCTGACGAGGCGTTCCTCCTTCCCCTCAACTGCGAGAGTATAAAAGCAGCTGCCCCCGGACGCCAAGAGAGAGGCTCCGATTTCTTCCGTTGAGTTACGGGCTCTCCCGTCTCTCCACTTCGGTCGACCTGACCGCCCGCTCTTTTGCGATGCTAGAATAAACAAGTTGTTCTGTTACCAGTCGACTCATGCTTTGCCGGGACCTTCGGATGCTTCCAGTTGTGCCCCAGGCCGCCAGGCCAACGCTACCCTTGGGGTTTGCGACCCATTTGCAACAACGGGCGTCAGCGCTGAGTTTCCAACAACTGGCTGGTAGCGGTGAGATCGCGACAACGGAGGCCAGCAGCGAAGATATGCAGTTGACTGTATGCTGAGCAGCACAACGACCATCCGGGAGCAGTGCAACGAGCACTGTGTGATGACTGGTTGCCTGCAGCGGACCGACTGCGCTGAATTCTTGGCTGCGAGGTTTGGTGAGTGCGGGACTTTCTTCTTCTGAGTTTTGCCAGGCTTCTGTTAGTGTCAGAAACAGAGCTGGTAATTGTGGTTGTCGTTGCTGCCGGGTTAGTTTGCGGTAAGACAATAGTAGGCAGTAGAGAAAGCAGCATTCAGAGCAGCCATGGATTTGAAGTCGTTGCTCAAACCGAAATTGCTGGAGCTTGCAAGAGAGTTGGGTCTGGATGTCTCAGACAAACTCAGAAAACCAGAACTGCTAAGGGCTACTCTGGAGTTAGAAGCTGAGGATGACGAGCTGTCGGAATGCCTTGAGACCATTGAGGAGAGGGAGACTGCAAAAACACAAGAGCGCGAACTTAAAGAGCAAAAAGAGAAACAGGAGCGTGAACGAAAAGAACAAAAAGAGAAAGAAAAAGAAGAGCGCGACCACGCTTTGGAAATGAAGCGTCTCGAGGTAGAGATGGAACGCGCTCGTAATGGAAGTCAGGCACACGGTGCAGGAGAACGAGTATTGTTCAAAATGACTGACCTGATGCGGCCGTTTAAGCTTGGAGAGGACATTGGTTTGTTCCTGGTTAACTTTGAGCGAACGTGCGAGAAGCAGGGGTTCTCTCGGGAAACGTGGCCACAGCGCTTGCTCACTTTGTTGCCCGGCGAGGCGGCCGACGTAGTCGCTCGCTTGAAGAGAGAGGAGGCAGACGATTTCGACAAAGTGAAATCGAGTCTGCTAAAAAAGTACAGGCTGTCACCGGAGGCGTTCCGTCGGAAGTTTCGGGAAAATGAGAAAGGCAAAAGTGAGTCATATACAGAGTTTGCCTACAGGCTAATGTCAAACATGCAGGAGTGGCTCAAAGAAGAGAAAGCGTTTGGTGACCACGAGAAAGTTCTGCAGTGTTTCGGGCTGGAACAGCTTTATAGTCGGTTACCTGAGAACGTGCGGTACTGGGTCTTGGATAGGCCAGACGTTAGTACGGTGGCTAAAGCCGCCGAGCTTGCCGAGGAGGTTGTGACGCGTCGGGCTCGCGGAGCTAAGGACGGTCAAAAGGCTGAATTTGGCTCCAAGTTTGAGAGGCCGAAGTTCACGCCCATGAGAGCAAGGGGGAACACACGTAGTGCGGATGCGAGTGAAAGCAGTCCGACCGAACCTAAGGAGACGGCGGCAGCCGAAGCCGAACGCAGAAAGCGGTTCGAGACGAGGCAAGCGCGCGTGTGTTATACGTGCCAGAAGCCGGGTCACTTTTCGGCGCAGTGTCCGGAAACAAAAACAAAAGTCGTGTTTTTGTCATTATGCAGCACTGACGAGAACATGAAGCTTCTCGAGCCTTACATGCGAGACCTCCTCGTGAACGGGAAAGAGTGCCGAGTGCTTCGCGATTCCGCAGCTACAATGGATGTAGTTCACCCCTCTTACGTAGAACACGATATGTTCACGGGCGAGTGTGCATGGATCAAGCAAGCCGTGGAAGCTCATAGCGTGTGTCTGCCCGTAGCAAAAGTGCTTATTGAAGGACCTTTCGGAGCACTTGAGACGGAGGCGGCAGTGTCATCTATGCTGCCCCTCCAGTACCCGTACCTATTTTCGAACAGGTCCGATCACCTCCTGCGCGAGAAGGGGCTTTTGTTTCGTGAGGCTAGCGTTCAGGCCTTAACCAGATCGAAGGTTCGGGAGCTCGCTGCAAAGGTGGTAGTTACGGGGCCGACGTTGTCGAACAATGAGAAAGGGTCAGAGGCGCAGCAAGCTGATATTCAGAGCACGTCCGAACTGAATAAAATTGAGCCTGTAGCGTTGAAGGCACCAGATACCGGAGAGGAAATGCCCGATAAGGGAAAGTTAGAAGAGCTATCTGCAGATTTGCTCATCGCGCCTACGTCAGACGGACTTAATAGGTTGCTAAAAGTCAGCCGGTTGGCTTTGATAGCCGAGCAAAAAAAGGATGGCAGCCTAGAAAACGTACGCTGCATCATCAAGGAAGGTATCGCCAAGAAAAATGCTCGTTTTGTGGAAAGAGGTGGGGTCCTGTACCGGAAGTATATAGACCGCAGAGGAGTGGAGTTCGATCAGCTGATCGTGCCTCAGTGCTACCGTCAGGATCTGTTGCGCTTGTCGCATGGGGGTTCGTGGTGCGGACACCTAGGAGTTAAGAAAACTAAGGACCGTCTCTTGCAAGAGTACTATTGGCCAGGGTGTTTTCGGGACGCAGACCAATTTGTGAAGACATGCGACACCTGTCAGCGGGTGGGCAAACCAGGGGACAAATCGAGGGCGCCGTTGAAGTTGGTACCTATCATTACAGAGCCTTTTAGACGGCTCGTTATTGATACAGTGGGACCTCTGCCAGTAACAGCCACGGGGTACAGACACATTTTGACTGTGATCTGCCCAGCGACAAAGTTCCCTGAAGCAGTGCCGCTTAAAGAACTCAGCTCAGTTGAGATAGTCAATGCACTACTGTCCATATTTGCGCGAGTTGGTTTTCCTGCGGAAATCCAGACAGATCAGGGCACGGTGTTTACGAGCGCTTTGACGACAGCCTTTCTCGAAAGGTGCGGGGTAAAGCTGTTACACAGCTCAGTGTACCACCCACAGTCGAATTCCGTTGAGAAGCTCCACTCCGTCATGAAGCGCGTGTTGAGAGCATTGTGTTTTGAACAACAAACTGACTGGGAGCTGTGTCTGCCTGGGGTGATGTTTGCACTAAGGACCGCGCCGCATGCGGCTACGGGGTTTTCGCCAGCTGAGCTGGTGTACGGTCGCTCGCTGCGATCTCCGCTTCGCATGCTTCGAGAATCGTGGGAAGGCAGGGGCGACGACCCAGTCGTGGCGGAGTACGTGCTTAGGCTCCTCGAACGCTTAAGAAGGGCACATGAGTTGTCAGGTGAAGCAATGGCAAAGGTCCAGCAGAGGGCCAAGGTTTATTATGATCGGACAGCCAGGGCCCGTCGTTTCGAGGTGGGCGATGAGGTCATGATGTTGCGCACATCGCTAAACAACAAACTCGACGTGCAGTGGGAGGGCCCAGCACGGATTGTTCAAAAACTGTCGGACGTTAACTACGTGGTGAGTCTGCCAGGAAAGCGGAAAGCACAGCAAGTTTACCACTGTAATCTGCTCAAACCCTATAGACAAAGGGAAGCGGTGGTGTGCATGATGGTAAACGTTCCCGAAGAGCTTCCGGTCGAGCTTCCGGGACTAGGCTCAGTGACGAACAGGAAAGACACCGATCAAGTCATTAGTGACTTAATCAGTAAAGCATCACTGTCGCCTGAGCAGAAAACCGAACTACACCAGCTCTTACAAGAGTTTCAAGGTCTGTTCTCTGAGAGGCCTGGTAGGACTTCTGTCCTTACTCATGACATAGAACTTACCTCCCCAGAGCCAGTACGATCCAAGGCGTACCGGGTGTCACCCCGCCAGAGCGATATTATGGAGGCTGAGGTAAAGAAAATGCTACAGCTCGGTGTTATTGAGGCGGGTGAGAGTGATTATACCTCCCCTTTGATTTTAGTTGAGGTACCGGGCAAGGAACCTCGTCCTTGCGTCGACTACCGCAGGCTTAATTCCATCACTAAGGATCAAATTTATCCGATCCCTAACATCGAGGAGCGCATTGAGAAAGTGAGTAGCGCTCAGTTTATTTCCACCCTAAATCTTGTCAGGGGTTATTGGCACGTTCCACTTACAGAAGAGGCTAGTAGGTATGCGGCGTTCATTTCACCAATGGGAACGTTCCGTCCTAAAGTTTTGAGTTTTGGTTTGAAGAACGCGCCATACTGCTTTTCAAGCCTCATGGATAAAGTGTTGCGGGGACAGCAAGAATTCGCTTTACCGTATCTAGACGACGTAGCGATATTCTCCGCATCCTGGCCTGAGCATATGGCCCACTTGCGGGCAGTGCTAACCCGCCAGCGCGATGAGGGCTTGACAGTCAAGGCTCCCAAGTGCCAGTCAGCACAGGCCGAGGTTGTCTACCTCGGTCACGTGATTGGACGGGGTCGTCGCCGCCCCTCTGAAATAAAGGTGGCCGCTGTGCGAGACTTCCCGCAACCGCGCACGAAGACCGATATTCGGTCGTTCTTAGGTGTCGCCGGCTACTATCAGAGGTACATCCCCAGGTACTCTGATATCGCGGCTCCCCTGACGGATGCTCTAAGAAAAACAGAGCCCCAAACAGTCGTATGGGACGAGACAAAGGAAAGAGCTTTTAGCGCCCTAAAGAGTGCCCTAACAAGCCAGCCTGTGCTACGATCGCCAGACTAAACAAAAGGGTTCGTTGTTCAGTGCGATGCTAGTGAGCGAGGCATGGGCGTTGTACTGTGCCAACGGGAAAATGGAGAAGT
The DNA here is from genome assembly GCF_023375885.2 of Dermacentor andersoni. NCBI lineage: Eukaryota > Metazoa > Arthropoda > Arachnida > Ixodida > Ixodidae > Dermacentor > Dermacentor andersoni. The sequence continues at coordinate 60,714,669 of NC_092821.1, forward strand.
GGAACACCCCGTCCTGTATGCTAGTCGTAAGCTGACCAGTCGTGAGCAGGCGTACAGCGCCACCGAGAAAGAGTGTGCGTGTCTCGTGTGGGCCGTTCAGAAATGGTCATGCTACCTAGCCGGCTCGAGGTTTATCATTGAGACGGATCACTGCCCTCTCCAATGGCTGCAGACCATCTCTCCCAAAAATGGCCGCCTCCTGCGCTGGAGCCTCGCTTTGCAACAATATTCCTTTGAGGTGCGTTACAAAAAGGGGAGTCTCAACGGTAACGCCGATGGCTTAAGTCGAAGCCCCTAACGTAGGAATCAGCCTCAGAGTTGTTTGTTACTGATGTTTTTCTTCCTGAGGCAGGATTTTTAACATATTGCTCTTGTTTAATGTTTCAAAGTCATGACGTGCTTTCTAGTGCAATTTTCCAATTTGTGGACGCGTTCTGAGTGCTGCTAGACTACTGTAAGGAACTAGGCAGTAGTATAAAAGGGGAAAGAGCCTGGCATAGCTTATTGAGGGTTGTGTCGTGCTTGCTGACTGAGGGGTTGAGTTTCGGCGTAGTTCTAACGCTTGCCGGGAACGAGAACAAAAATGTCAACTCTCCCGAAGTCACTTTGCAGTGTCCTGTGTGAACCTGAACGAGAGAACGAGGCCTTCTCTGTGCGCTGCGCTCAAGAAACGCCGAAGGACGCCCGACTTCAGTTATGAGCATCATCGAGCGACATCCCTCCGGACAGCGGATGCAGTCCCCTGACCATCGGGATCTCCTTCCCCGGCGGGGCGGTCTGTTACGTTTCGCCTACAACGCGCGGTATAGCCGGCGCGGATGCAACGGACGCCGGGGCTTCGTTCAAAGCGGCGGACATTTTGGCCCGTTCAGCGCCGCCGATACGCCTCCCCGCCAAGCGCGTCCAGGCATGTTTCAATGCCACGTGTCTTCAAGTGTGCGTGTGTGTGTGTGTGCATGTTGGTGCCCACGCTTGTCAAAGCGTGGCAGCCGGGGAGAGGAGCTCCCCAAGTGTGAAGCGAGGAGGTCTGACCGGCGCCGGCTCGGCGGATGCGTCACTACAGTCGTCTCAACATGTCTCTCAGCCTGTCCGTGCCCCGCATCACGTGCGCCTCTGACGAGGCGTTCCTCCTTCCCCTCAACTGCGAGAGTATAAAAGCAGCTGCCCCCGGACGCCAAGAGAGAGGCTCCGATTTCTTCCGTTGAGTTACGTGCTCTCCCGTCTCTCCACTTCGGTCGACCTGACCGCCCGTTCTTTTGCGATGCTAGAATAAACAAGTTCTTCCAGTTGTGCCCCAGGCCGCCAGGCCAACGCTACCCTTGTGGCTTGCGACCCATTTGCAACAACGGGCGTCAGCGCTGAGTTTCCAACACCCGCAATTTACGCCTTCGCCATTAAAAAGGAAAATTCACTGATATTTGCTTGCGCACCGTCTTCAGATTACTATAAATTCCGTTGGCCTTAATCCCGTGCGAGAGGGGGTATAGGTGTAGCTATTCAGGGTGTTTTTATTAGTTGCACCAATATTTTAAAGATTGCCTACAGTAGATAGTATAATTGTAACCCTTGATCTAAATCATTTGATGAGGTTTCCATTACTTCTTCGAGAAATCAACATGTTCAATTGAATCACTTACTTAACTAGGCTAAATAACCTAATCAATAATTATTCCACGCGACTTATTTCAATCTCCGAATTAGAGTCGCTGAGTTCACACGGCGTATCACCTTGGAACGAATTCTCTAGACAGCACCAGTTCCAAGATAATAATTTTCAAATTGTACAACACAATGCATTGACGTTCCAATTACATTTTTAAGGAATCGTTTTTTCATGCATTCAAGCACAAAAGTAAATGGAACACCAATACATTTTGACAGATGCTTTGAAAATAATGTCTTGGAATTGGTGCTGTCCAGAGAATCCGTTCCAAGTGGACACGCCGTGCCAACTCAGCGGCTAACATTCGTAGATTGAAATATGCGGCGTAAAGTAAATAATAAGAAGTTAATTAGCGTAATGACGTTAATTATTCAATTGACCTTTTTATGCCTTGTGGAAGTAATGGCCGCCTCACCGGATAATTTAGGTCAAGGGTTAGACTCGTGTTATCTGCCGCAAGCAATCCTTAAAAAATTAGTGGAGCTTAAAAAAACATGTAAAAGTGGTATAGCACTTTCCCGTTGTGCTGGCGCATCGTAGATGTACAGGGCCGCCCTTCAGATAGCAGATGCAATTCAAGAACAAAGCCACAAATAGTCTCCCTCGGCTAGTCTAAAAAAATCCTGTACCTCTCGTGCTTGCTACCTCAATGTACGATATTATAAATATGGATGCAGGAGCCCTGAACACTTAAGCTCAACTCATCAACGCTAAACAGAGGCAAAAAAGACATAGTCTGGGTCACTCATTTTGCAAAATGATCATCAGCAGCAACCTGTTTGAGGTCCCCTACAGAAAGAAGGCCTCTCCCTGAGATCTCAAATTACCCCTGTCTTGCGCTAGCTGATTCCAAATTGGGCCTGCGAATTTCCTAATTTCAGGCTCTTCTTTACTACTTCCAAAAGAATGAGGTAAGAATTCAATATCAGTGCGATTTGTATTTTATGATTTGATTATGATTTATGAGATAGATTTTTGGGATGACCATAGATGGGAATTAATATAGACTCAATTGTCTCGTATAAAATAAAATAATGAAACATGTTTTCGCAGTCTTAGATGTGCCATTCCAGGGTAGGCAGTCTGCGAAAAGCTCATAAAAATTCGCGATGATTATTTTTTAGGCGTCTCTAAAACGTAGCACTTTTCCTGTTTTTCCAATTTCGGTGTTTCCTCGATTTTATAACGAAATAAATACGGGGCACACTTTATTTCTTCAGTTTGCGAAAAGCCCTTTGAAGATTCGTGAGAAATATTTTTTTTCATTTTCATCGCCTTCGCTAAAGAGGCAGATAAAAGTCCCTGATGTCGGGATCGGTCAGTGGCAGTTGCCCAATAAACAATCTTTAGCCATTTTTCAAAAAGATGTTGGCGACATAATTTTACCATGGCTTACACCAATAACACTAGTGGAGTAGATTTAAAGAAAATATTTTGCCGGGGTACCATGCGTTAATATTAGAGTGATAGGCCTTTGAATTTTTCAAATCCGGAAGTCGTTAAAACGGCATTTTTTTCATCAGTAAAGTCCACCGCTATTCATTTTTTTCTCAGCCGTAAGTGTCCCTAGCTCCACTCCGTCCCCGTCATCACATTACACATGAACCGTGGAAGATACGAATGAACGAAATAAAGCGAAATGTATTATTATATTGTACTCGTACAGTAGTTTTATTTTCTCAGCAAAGTGATAAAACTCTAGCCCATATATTTAAATTTCATGGAGGTCAAGCCTATAGGGAATGTCAGAGCTAAAACTAAAACAGACGATCACCCACTTCTACACAATACATCCCAAGCCGTAATCACAAAGCTTTCCGTGCGTGATTTATTTTAGCAATTGAGCATTTACCGTCGCTACTCGTATGCGCAGCATAAGGATTGCCTAACAATTTTCGTTATGAAGAACTATAACGTAAGAGATTTTTGGGAATACAGGCATGATTTCTATTCAACCGCACACACGAGCATAAATATAGGATGCAGTTCAGCTGACCAGCGTTTCATTGTTAGATATTCACATTGGTAATCGTATAAAGTACATATTTCCCCCGATGTAGGTAAAATGTTGATATTACGCTGGCGTGAATACTGGCGACGTGTTTGCCTAAGAATGGGCGACCCTGAGCAATGGCATAAATCAGGGCCAGTATTCACAAAAACCTGATATGATAAAATTGGTCACAGGAGAAAACTTCAACCAATCTTGATGCTTGCCCTACTATTAGCGAAGGCGACATGCAAAGGGCAAACATCACTCACAAACGAAAAATTTGGCCAACTCTGGCAGATTCGTGAATATGCAAGCGGCGGAATTCAGTGTCATTTGATTTATTTTTTAGCACACAACTTGTCCTCATCGTTTTCTACGCTGTCGTTATCAATTAATCCCTAAAGGCTGCCTAATGCTTTATTTACTACAATTCTTCGAATCAAAGGCCACGTTCAATTCACATAGTTGTCCAAAGCCGCTCAAAGGTTATGAGATGAGTGTTTTGATCACAAAAATGAGAAAACTCAGAGCGCTGAACAGAGCAACTGATTCTTCTTATCAAATTCGATGTTTTATCAGTAAAAACTTTTGTGTTGGAAAAGAAATAAACATGACAGAAGCGAGAATTAAAAACGTGTGTTTTGATGACGCCATAAGGCTCGGCCTGGCGGTGCCGACGTGGACGCGGCCCGCCTCGGTCTGATAAGACCGGGCTTCAGGACACTAATAAAGATTTGTGGGTGAATGAATGATGTTTTCTATTAACGTAGGCTGCTATAGTACTGTGAATATTGCTCTACATTGCTTTTTGTTCCATAGCGCCCTATGTATCGCTAGGGCACATTTCGTGCGGCGCCTTTCAAAGTGCTATAATCAAATGATGAACTGTCCATATGTTATTCCATCCCTTTGCTATGTTTGGCCCGAAACAGAGCAGGTAATGTGATGCTTCTGACTTTTTTTTTTTTATACTTTGGATGATTGGATTGAAAGGCCATCCGGAAGCATTGCATTGTTGCCGCTGTGATGGCCGAAGCGACGTCATTTTAGGCAGAACGCAAACAGGAAATAGCCTTTGTCAGTTGGTCCTAGACGGCAGTATGAGGAAAATCATTTTCCATGTTCCTGGATTATTATCGACCCTGCGTCGCACGACAAACAGGTCGCAAGCATTATTTCGCAACGCACGAAATCAGTCAGTGGATGTCCTATCTACGATCATGAGAGGGAAAGGCATCCGAATTACGCAGATCTATGTGAAATCATTCGCGGTATTTGATAAATCACTGACGATGCTCCAACAGCGAGTTACCTTCTTGACTACAGTTAGATGACAACGTTTCTTGTTTCCACAGTATTGAAGCGTAGCCTAATGTGCGCAATGCGCTCTTCGTTGTTCTCTAGTGGCCTAATGTGTGCCCACATTTGCTCAGGCTTCACAGTTCCTACCATTCTTGCTGGCCTTTCATTCATATGGACTTATCCTTCAGTTCGTTGTACCTAATAGAATATGAATACAGTTTTATCGGTCTATGAAACCTACAGTAGACGTCTTCATATGCTAAATAGTAAGAATAGTATTAGAGAACGAACGAGCGATAACTACATGTGGACTGGTTATCATTTTTTGTCAGCGTTTCCGGATGCTTTAGTTACGCCCCGCAGTGAAACTACGCAAAAAAAGAAAAAAATAAGCGTCCTCTATATGACTGAGCCGAACGCAACAGTCACTCAGAGCGGAAATATGTTCATCACCAAACCTAACTGATCTTTTCTTTCGCCATTTTTAAGGGACACTGTTGGGCAGTGAAGGAGATGCGAAATACTTATGTATGCTGTCTGTAAAATATAACTGGTACCTATAATTATGTTCATCACTTGAAGGCTTGTGCTACAGCTTGGTCTTAAAATTACTTAAATTTATGAAATGTGCAGGCAAGAGTTTTTGTGCATAAATAATATTGTTTCCTTTTCAAGTAGGTTGTGATCAACGTATTGGACATGTTGCTGGCTTCAGTTATTGAAATCGCCAAACTGATGCCTGCACAGGTCTAGATACCAGGTCTTTCCCAGAAGCCAGTTCGATTAATGTCCTTATCACTGAGTAATATATAGAGTACTGTATAAAGAAGCAGAGACAGCGAGGGAAAGGTGGACCAAAAAGAATCTTACAAGTTTCAAAATTGCCATTTCATGATGTTGCAGGCCGTTGTGAAGGACTCCAGAATAATTTTGTCCACCTAGGGTTTTTTAACATTTAGCTACCGAAATTGCGATACACGGAAAGTTTAATGCATTAGCATAGTAGGAGTGCCATCCGGTGCCTGCCTGCCTGCCTATCTATCTATCTATCTATCTATCTATCTATCTATCTATCTATCTATCTATCTATCTATCTATCTATCTATCTATCTATCTATCTATCTATCTATCTATCTATCTATCTATCTATCTATCTATCTATCTATCTATCTATCTATCTATCTATCTATCTGTCTGTCTGTCTGTCTGTCTGTCTGTCTGTCTGTCTGTCTGTCTGTCTGTCTGTCTGTCTGTCTGTCTGTCTGTCTGTCTGTCTGTCTGTCTGTCTGTCTGTCTGTCTGTCTGTCTGTCTGTCTGTCTGTCTATCTATCTATCTATCTATCTATCTATCTATCTATCTATCTATCTATCTATCTATCTATCTATCTATCTATCTATCTATCTATCTATCTATATGTCTGTCTGTCTTTCGCGCCATCTACTATATATCTATCGTTGTATGTCCCTGTGTTAGAAGTTTAGGAAATTTCACGCGCTTTCCGGGTGCCAAGTATATATCTAGCTATGTATGATTCGTTGTATGCATGTTTGCATCTAGGCGATATCCCACCTACCTTGGTGACTGGGTAGTTCGTGGTCAATGGGGGTCGCATTAGGCTCCTGTGCTGAGGTATCCGGGTTCGAAACGAAAAACTGAAACTACTTGGGTCACTGAATTTAAGGCGTGGCGATGTGCACATACGTACCGCTCTTAAACGAACCTCTAATAGACCGGCATCGGTGACCGTAGACGCAGAACTGGGTAGGTACTACTGTTCGAACGAAAACTTTGCGCCGGCGTGGAGCATAGAGTATGTGCCACTCCGTCTGTGGTGGTCTGCATTGAATCTCTTCGATGCCAACTTTGGCTACTAGGTATGGGCCACTGGGAATTAGCGACTCTACAATCACAAAAAGATCCCTTCATATTTTCTTCAATGCAGAGCTGAATGGAGTCTATGTCTCAAGGGTTCCTGAAGGATAGGAACCGAACAATTTAGCTGGCTGCGCCGCAAATGCACTGAACATGTGCATATTTTCAGCGAATGCCTTTCACGCTAATGGTTTAGCGAGCCACGCCATGAATGCATTGTGTAGGTGCGGCTCTTTTTTGACCATGTCGCCAACTTGGGTCCCTGTGTGTATGCCACTGGGTGTGCGGCAAGCGAGGGAACAATTGTCAGCGTTCGCAGGCACTAACACGATAAGCTTCTTGTCTAGGAAGCCCACTGCGGAAATCACGGCGCCACCGCTAGATCATGCAGCATATTTAAAAAGAAGCGCGTGAGGAGCGTGGCTGCCGCATCACGCGTTTCTCAGCGTCTTCGCGCGCCTGCGCGCCACGCTACCTTCCCAATGGCGCCACTGTATGGCGTCATGCGTTCTTAGAGAAGAATCTGGATACTGCTCTGCACATCCTAAAAATATGGGAAGGTATTCATCATCTGGTACCTGTAGGAACCGCACGCATCATAGAAGCTTGGACTTAAAGTTGATGCAAGCACCCACCAACGAGCAGTCTAGCTAAGCAAGATACGTGTAGAGCATTAGTTGCAAAGGTGCAGGAAACAGATTAATAGGACTGGATTCATTACAGCTGATGGTAGTAGTACAATGTAGACACGCAAGTTTTAATGAAGAAACAAAAGGCTTGTGCATACAAAATGATCGAATGGAAGACGTGTATAGCATAACTGATTAACTCAAGCATGCTAGGTGAGTATTTCTCACCACGCCATTTCGAAGAGAATGCGAGGAAATCATCATCATCAAACCTCGAAACACGAGTCCCGCCGCGCTACACACCTTATGCATGAATCGTTTCGACAGTGATAATACGTTGTACTGATATAGTGATTCAATGCTAAACGTGTCCCCGTCGACAATCATCTTAGGATGTGTTCTGCAGAGTATTTTTTTTCTTGCATTTTGCCCCCATCGAGAAGGGGCCGCCGCGTTTCGGATTAGATCCCGTGACCTTATGCTTAGAACGCCACGCCATGGCCACTCTGCCATCATTGCGGGTGGCAGCAGAGCACACATTGAGGGTGCTCAATGCACTAAGAATCAGAAACATGAGGGAAAAAACGAAAAGGGAAGAAGCATTGGACTAATTCCAGCATGAAATACCGAATGTAACAATTTTTTAATCTATTTTTGTGACCACCAGTTGGCTCGCCGCTTTACGATACAAGTTATTTGTTGAGTTATCAGCGCCTTTTCTTTTACGTAGCCCACCCATCGACGTGCATAGGAAAAATGAAAACCCTGAAAACAAAACGCGCTTTCGTTCTTGAGGTTCTCGAAGACGTGTCCTGGAATAAACAGCAGCATGAAAAAAAATGGTGACGTTAACCAAGCCGTAAAGATAACAGCAAGGGGAATTAAGTGCACTAGCTTTTCTGTTAAATGAAGGCATAAGTGGAACTAAAATGCGACCGTCTTGAGTCGCTATTATTTAGTTGTAATTATGTTACCGACCCCAAATATGCCTATCCGTTTACAAATGCTGCAAAATATGTACTTTTTATCGCTTACTGGCTGACAACGTCCTTAGCATTTCAAAATTGTATGTACGTGCTTCACAGTAATGATGCTTGTGGCATTCTTGCTCATACGTTCCCAACGCTATAGTGGTCCTTATCTAGATCTAACCACAGAAGCCGAACTCGCAAGGGCTACGTACGAACCACGCTTCTCTAAATGACAAGACAAGAGAAAGGCAAAGGAAAGACAGGGAGGTTAACCAGAGATTATCTCCGGTTGGCTACCCTGTACTGGGGGAGGGGAAAGGGGATGCAATAGGTGAGAAAGAAAGAAGGATAAAAAAAAGGGAAAAAAACCTAAGCACACACACGCACGTACAATTCTCTAAATGACAACACCCGCAAGGCCTACGTACTTTATTAATGCTCTTGTCTGCACTGTATGCGTGCACCATCAGGACCACTGGCTCACTTTGAAGGCATTTATTTATTATGTTAGTTCTTTAGGCTAGGCCATTTGTGACCCGATAACTGGTTACTTGCCAGCTGCCGCATGACAGAATTAGAAATGCACCTTCTCATGAAACACTGGGCAAAGTAGCGCGATTGCGCGAGCACCAGTGCTGTTCTACGGCTTCCTGACGGACCGGCTGAGCTGCTGCAACAAGGAGCGGTGCCGTCAAATGTGCAAAGAGACCAACACAACGAGTGTAAACAAAATGACAGTTTGAGGATCGCAGAAACTGACAACTCCAGCATCTCTCATTTGGTAGCGTCTCAAGAAAGTGAAACCAGTATGCACCGAAATGAACGCATTATAACGGAAAGGCTATTATCTTGTTTACTTTCTGTTTTCGGGGATAGCGCTTGCTCCAGGGATGCCCACCTATTACTAAACCTAACCCTTGCGGCATAGCGAGTCATCCCTTAGACGCGGAAGTGCTGAAGATAAGCATATGAATTAAGAACAGCGCGAAACACGCAAACTTCAAAACTGGACGGCTCTGTTTTAGACCATAAGCCTTAAGAGGTAATCCTGCAGTGACACGCTGTTAGTAAGCCACACGGCCCTCCCAAGCTTCCAGAGCACAACACCTCAGTAGGCCTTAGCCCGTACAAGCAGAAATCACAAGGCCCATTTATGCCCCCTGGGCTCTGAACTGCGTCTCAAACGAGGTAGTACTAATCACACCTCCAATGCACTTACAGTGACTTAGTCGCCGGAGTAGGCAAACTTCTCAGGCGCAGTAGTCCCTGCGTGCTGCTTCAGTCGTTAAAACTCGCATTACTATTCGCACGCCCGCCATTTGAAGTTGAAGTGTGCAGCGTGCACATGCGAACATCAAGACGGCTGCACCACGAAGCAGTGCCTCCTGGTAGAGCTTTTGTTTATACAGTGACAAAAAGGAAAAAAATAAACAGCAAATGCAAACAAATCTGGAAATGCTACATGTAATATGTCAACAATACTTGGCAGCCGGATGCTTAATGTTGTTCTATAGCAGTGAATTCATGGCCCCGCTGCTTGCCTCTAAGGGATAGAGAAACCAGCCGAGCCGCGAAGCTCATCCTCCTAATAAGACGTCTAAGTGAAACGACCACGGACCAGGCTAAGGGAATTCAGAGGTGCAGTTTTTGTTAGTCGCAACCATACCAAGTGTCCTATATCATGGCTGTCATGTACACATGAAAAATATACCTAAGAATGTGGGCTGAAGGATAACTGCCGTGGCAGATTAATTGGTAAAGCAGCACTCGCGTAATTAGGCATCTGGGGTTTGGCTACCACATTCTGCAAGTTATGTTTTGGTCCGCTTTTGTTTTACTTTAGCTTAAGATTTCTACATTTCGAACGTAATAATTCTATTCCTCGTTGCTTTTTATTGTTTCATTGTCAGTTACTTGGTATTGACATTAATTTACGTTAAATAACCCACACCGTGAAGCCTGTAACCTGCGCTATACAAAGCTGTTGTCACAATATATCAGGCCTCACTAGAATAAAAAATAAATCAGAGTTCGCTGCAGTCTGAAAAGAGAGAGGGAAGGCCTTTTATAGAAAGCAGAGAATTTCGCTGGTTTTGTACGGCTGCTGACACGATAATCTGTATATGTAGATTGAAGTGGAATAAAGGATTCCATTGGTAAGTGGAAAGACAGGTAAATAAGAATCAACGTAAAATTCGCGAGTAAACTTGAAAACATAGATTTACAGGTGAATTCAGGCTTTTCTATATCACAAATAGACATTCTTTAAAGCTTTTGGAGATGGCAATTTCTTGAGGTATCGGAACAATTATTCCCACGCTCACCGCTGTTTTGAAGGGCTCTGAAATAAAGCTAAGATACCACGTAAGCTTAGTAGAACACGAAACATAATGTCCGTTTCGCACTCCAACCAAAATCCCTCGTTTTGTTACGCGTGACATTCAAGTAATTTGTGTTTCACCGTATCTACTTTGCAAGGCAACTACCAAGGGTTTTCTTGCGGCGAGGTTGCACAATCGAAAAAAAAGGTGTACTATTCAGCGTCGGTGGAGGAATGTGAGGTAGCGCCGTGTGCAAGGGGCCGTTGTGTTTTTTCGAGGAACGGGCCTGGACGTGGAGGGGTAGGGGGATTTTCTGCTCAGCTCGAGGTCGGTGAGCTATCGTATCTCTGAAAGAGAGAATGAAAGCAGCAGCAGAAAATAATGCTCGTGGGAACGAAATACTAAAATATAATAAATGTGTAAATCAAATAAAAAAAGAACAAAGGGAGGAAAGAAAGAATAAACGCAAACAAACCCGATGGAAATGAACTAAGTGCTATTGCCTGTAGCTTGAAATTTAGCGTAGCCAACAGACAGTGTCCAGGTTGAAATGTTTTGTGGCATAATCTGTAACAGCTGAACAGCAATCGCCCATTCTATCAGAAATCATGACTAGGCATAGATTGTATAAACTTCCTTTTCTGTATGGGTCTTCGCATGAAGGACGTGTTGGAGATGAATCTGAAATATGCCTTGCATGACAGGACGTCCAGAGGCAGGCACCCAGCTTCTCCTAGTTTTTATTAGGGCATCTTCCTTCAGAAAGCGAATACATATTCGAAGACCGCTGTTTCGTGCTGCCTAAAGTTTTCTCTTGGTCTTTGGAGCCACGTGGAGCAGGACGGCAATATAGTAGCGTAGTGTTCTGTCAACGTGATCCTTATGGAAGAGCACCATTAATCGGCAGTTGCTGCCCCGCTGCAATCCGGCCAAGACAGAGAATACATGCGACGGCCATGAAATTTTCTGGCACATTTTCTTCACTTGCTCGCCAAGCAGCGAGGATATCAGCTCTTTGCAGCTGTCTTTGCCTGCCAGAAAGAGATCTGTTACATTTAAAGGAATGAAGTAGGCTGTTAAAAGTAATGGAAAGACGGCGTTCTGTTTGTTTTCTTTCAGCGTGAGCTAGTCACTGCACATTAGCTAAACATGACAATGCGTTCTATGTGATGGCTGCAATTTATGTAGTAAAATTCGGGTATTCCTTTGGGGATTATGTAATCGCACAGTGGTTTTCTCGACTGATAGCTGAGCTCACTCAATTAATGCAGCGACAACATGAGGAATCAACTACGAGAAGCACGACGAAGCTGAGGCAATGATTAGCGTAGGTGCCTAAGAGTTTCCAAGTTGCCTTTGAAGCACTGTCTCGTTTACCTATCTTTAGTTTCCAGAAGAAGCCTTTCTTCAGCGCAAATACTTCTGCATGCTGGAGATACATTTGCTGTTCTTTTTTTTTTTTCATGGTTATTCCTCGCAGCACTGTGCGCCAACAAGAATTTTGCTAGCGTATTTGATTCTCAGGCGGGCCTTGATGACACGAGAATTGTTACATCGGTCAGAACGCGCAGCACGTTTAAAAAAAACGGTAATGTTATTCGCACTACATAGAAAGATGGTTCTCCTATACGCCCAAGTATACTAATTTAAGAATTGCTCAAGAAAACTGCATCAAAGATGCGAAATTACATTCAAAAGCACTGAAAACCCCATGTCAATGAATTCGATACGATATAATAAGCATTTGTGCGTATTTTAGTATATAAGTGTATTATAGCTACAGAGTATGTAAACTGACAATTATCTGCAGTCAGCCATCTCAAATTGTTCAATAGGTGAAGTGGGTCTCCAGCTGAAACTGCAGATAAAAGGCAATTATTGACTGTAGCCACTAGGACAGAAGAAAGCCTGTTCCATCTTCTGACATTTGCAATGGCAATTTCTGTATTTCTGAAGGAATGTAAATAAACAAACATATATTCCTTCATCTCTGCTGCCAAAACGTGGTGAATGGAAAATACCGTCAAACGTGGTGGTGCATTCGGGCGCCTTCAGTAGGGCAGTCATGTATGCAGCAGACTACAGCGAAAAGAAGCATCATAAAAATAATGTGTAAGCTATTTGATGTAACCGAGACAGCGAAAGAATTATGAAAGGGCTCAACCTTAGAAATAAGCTCTTGTAAGAAGTGCCAGAAAAAAGGCAACTCAAAATCACTTCATGAGACCTGCAATTCAAGGGCCTAGAGAGCTCGAGAATATCGCCTCCGAGGGCTACTGTCGGGGATGAAATTGGTATGCTTAAGTAAAGCAGAACTTATTTGCTGTGTATAAATAGAATACCAGCTTCAAGAACGATATCCGCAGTAGCATTAAGGAAACCATTTTGGCGCATAATCTTCTCAGCTAGAACCATTCAGCGCAGCTGTCATAGAGGGACAACCACTTAAGTTGAGCACCGCTGAGTTCCTCGGGACTCGACGTGATTTGCAGAAGAAATATTGAGAACGACCTGACATACCGGTGTACAAAACGTTCGACAGTGAGAGAGAAAACTGTTTGATACATTCTCGACAGCTAGGTGGAGCAGCGTACACTGTTCCACAGAACACAAGGAACCAATCTCATCAATGCAAGATACGGCTGTGCCAGGCCTAGATTTGTGCGTTTGACTTCGTATAGTTCAATAGCACTGACAGCAAGATTCCACAATGGCTTTCCCTGGCGAAAACTGAAAACTTTCATGGACTGAAGCATGTAGGAACATCGAGAGCACCGTAATACCTCAGGATTTTTTTTTCTCGTGTGGATTAGAAGACATATATTGCAGCAATTCTCGACGTTTCATTATTGTGGACCAGAAATGTATTTCGGTATTTGAACCTTAAGAATAGGAGATACCATAGATGTCGTATGTTAAGCACTACTCGTGATACATGCTTCGTTCGTTGCATGGATGAAATAAGAAAAACATATTATGTAACAAAAATATATCTCTGACGTTTCTCGGTCTTCAAAAAGGCAGTCTTCGCACTTCTCTCACTCGCCTTCATAAACCCGAACATTAGCGGCAATGGCAAAGCCTCCTGAAACCTAGGTCATTCTCACACTTTTCAGGTAACCTCAGCCCAAACCTCCTCAAAGACTTGCCATTTTTGCTTTCATCAGTGCCACTATAAGCTCGCTGCTTCTTTCTGCGTTTCTTGCGGTGCAGCAGGAAGACGAAAAACTACATATTTCTGTAAGCATCATCGTCATCATGAGAACATGTCGTGTCCAATGTAAGACGAAGAAATCTTCTACTGATATAATTATTATTTTAGTGTTCTGCAATCTTACTCGCAAACTTAGGCTTAAGCATATTCCAACTCTGGATGTAACACTTATAAATAAGGTGAGGTTAAAAAATTGGAGAGGTAATTGCAAAATGCTTAGGATGGGGTGAACGTTTCTTGTGCTATCTGACCGAGACACAAACGAATACCATGAACACCGTTGCACATATAGAGCTGTCGAGCGCTCACCTCAGCTGCAAACTTGTGCTGTTGTTCTTTAAGCCTGAAGACACGAATTCAAAGATGACTCTAAAATGGCGTGCCGTATTCATATGACACAAACATCACTTGAGATATGGCACCTACCAGTAAGGGAACTGTTGTACCATTTACTATTTCCCAGCTAGTGATTCGTGAGCTCCTTAGAATAAACATCGCTGAAGAGAAATGCCTGTAGAAACACAAATATCATTTGGCTAAGCATGCATCACATCACATCTACGGATATGTTCCTCCTGCCCCAAAACAATGAAAGAAAATGAATCTTCAGTTATCTTTCTTCTTTTTTTTACCTCTCCAACTGGAGAAGGGTTAGTGTATTGTGGTAGTTCACCGATCAACTTACGAACACTCCCGCTTACTACCGAAAGCAGCATTTGCCCAGAATAACTGCGGAAGAATATCCGGAGGACACCACCTTCCCATCTCTCTGCCTCTCTGTACCGACGTGGGAGCGGCCCGCATCACTCCCAGACTGATCCCTCAGGACCTAAATAAAGTTATTCATACCATACCATACCACCTTCCCATCCTTGAAGCTCGGATGCAAATTGAAACGGAGCGAAGTCCACATGTTACATTAGAGAGACAGCATAAAGATAAGATTATCAAATTTATCGGGACTGCACTGGATGCAGGAACAGCTCTCGTTAGAAAAGACATAAAACCATCGCAATATATACATATCTTGCACTAGTGTATGTATCAGCCCATGAACTCGCTATTTTTGATCAGTCCAGCTCGAAGAGGGGTCCGCCTTTCACTGCAAGTCACTAATACACAAAACACAAATTCAAGAAATGCGGGGGGGAGGAAGGAGTAGAAGGGGTGGCATTTCGAGGTTTTATTTACTAATAGGTACTAGTTTGGAAAGGGGAACGCTACTAAAAGGAACCCAAAATTGGTGACGCTGTGCCTTTATTTTAAAATTGCTCCGATTGATACAATGAAACACAAGACGATATGTGATGTCACGACTGGAAATTCATGTTTTTTTTTTTTTTTTTGAACACGCTTTCAGAAGCTTAGGCAAGCACGACCGAGTTCATTTAGATCTCGTACGAGTCTCTGGTGTGCAGTGCTTACCACATAAAAAAATTATTGACAAAGTGGTAAGATTTCTAGCAAAAGTGCTTTAACAAACATTACCCATTTGGCCTTACTCATATATTCAGTGTCATTATCTAAATATGGTCAGCGAAATTAAAGAAAGCAAACATAAATAATCTCCGAAAGCCCACTGTGTGCGTTGTCATATTTATTAGATAGAAAGTAACAAATTTACCACAAACACGTTTTTATGGTGTCTTTTTAGTTCGCACATATATAGTCTCAGAAAAGAATGCACAAATGTCGCTGGCACTACTTCGTTGCCGATCGCGTAGCCTTGCGTTTCTGAATTCCATTTTGAGTGCTCCGTCATCATAAAGACATTCGTCTTCATAAACAATCTGTGCATTCGTATGTGTGCCGCTGCGCATGCCAAGTTTCTGGTAACGCAAATGAACGGTTGAAAAGTGCAGCGCGTGTCCCTTTGCTGACCTCAACTGGCAGCTGCAGGAAATACTGCTTCAATAACGTAAGGTTTTTTGTCAAGTACTGAAGCCTGCCTGTCAAGCGACCTGACAACACAGCGAAACCTCACCACGTCAAAGTTACATGCTCAGTTCAGCGTGCATTATTATGTCCAACACAATTGCCAATTTTGTGGAATAGCCGGAGATGGTCCTTCTATGAATGACCCAACAATCGCTACTTGGAGCTGTGAAAGACAATGGATTCCGCTGTGCATAATAAACACTTGGGTGGCGCTATGACCTCCCGATGAACCGGTGCTTTCATGTGCCCACGTGAAGAAGACCTTGTACGTCGACTCGTTGGCTGCTGTGTATGGAAAGCGGGCTCGTCCTGGCGGTGCATCCCGTGAGCCACGACCGTGGTAAATTGCTGGTCGGAGTCGATGCAGGCAGAATCTATTGGGCCGAAAGCAGTCACCAATTAGCATCACTCCCTTCTGGCCAGGACCAGTGCCTCATGTCTGCATACTCGTGCCATGCCTTGGCGCCACTGCCTAGTCATTTTACTTCAACTGCTCATGTCTCGTGGTTTTGCCAATCATGGCGAGCGCCGAGCGCATTGACTGTTTTCACCCAAACGATGGCGTCATACCTAAATCCATGAAACTCCATCAATTCAACAGCTGGCAACTGTAAAGCTGCAGGCGAGAACCCGGCGTAGTCTAACTGCTGTGAGAGCAGCGAGATAACTCGCCTGACGTCCGCGGGGCTGTTTGGTGAGCTTCTAGAGGAGCCCTAAGTGGCGTCCGCGGAGAATACGGCAGCCCTGGTACTCACGCTACCGAGGTCTATGGTCAAAGAAGCGTGTACAGCATGGATGAAGGGAACTATAGGAGGGAGCATTACGTCACGCAGCCACATTGGCAAGCGAATGCTCCGTGAAGCTACAGTGGTGGCCCAACACGTGACCTCTTGAGTCGAGATGACAGAAAAAGAATTGAGGTTTGCTGAAACGTTTTGTTCCCAGTAACGATGCCAGTAGTTTTTGTCCCGTGCGCGTTTTTTCGGCTGCCCTGCCGTGGCTCTGCCTGTAGAGCGGGAGTTTGATGTGTATCATATTAGATGCGCATGGAACTTCTCGAGAAGCGCGAGTGAAAATAAACACATTGTGCCACATTTAGCTTGAATTTATATGCTGTCTGGCAACTACACCCGCAGTGGCTGCATCTCCAGAATCTATCTTGAAACTCATTTGTATTCGACAACACGTGGAGGCAGCGTCGCGTTCTCTATGCTTCAAACTGGTAAGTGAATGCAATTTTGTTTGTACTTTTGACATGTAGTATCGTTTCAAAAAATTATTAGGGTGTTAAATGGCTCCTTGTCTTCCTCTTGTGAAAGTTTGAGCGCCCAACACATTTGCAATGAGCCGCGAGTACTACATGATGACTCGTATCACATATGATACACTATGTAGTTAAGGGTAATTTTTGCGTTCGGAAGCGCGTCGGCGTCATGATCACAATGACATGACATTTGCAGTCTAATGCAGCCTTTTCGCGTGCTTCGTTTTTGCTGTAAAATGAAGTATCCTTTTTCTGCCCTAGGCAATGGATGTCGGCACTTTTTACGGTGGAGCAAGACGGGGAGTTCGGCCCATTCCTGGCGACGGTGACAGAAGCAGCGATAGCTAGCTGTCGGACGACGATGGGCAGGAACTGCTACCATGCCGGGCTCCATCTGCGCTAGCAGATGAGTCCTCTGAAAGCGAGGATAGTGAAGATGAAGCTCCTCCTACAGCATCGACTTCTACAGGCAAGAAAGGACCTACAAAATGTACACCGAAGTCGAAAAACACGCGCCTTGAAAGGGACCCAAAAGAAATTCGGTTCACTGGGAGCACTTTGATGCCATCGACTATCAAGGACCTAGACACTCCTTTCCAGTTCTTCGAATTCCTGCGTCCTGTTGAGGTGCTCAAGATGATTTGTAAAGAGTCATTACGCTACTGAATTCAGTGTCGTCCTGAAAAGCCTCTCACGGTGAGTGTAGATGAACTCGAAAGCTTGTCGGAATGGCTCTTTACATTTCGATCATTCAGCTTCCAAGCACCCGAAACTACCGGAGCTCCAGCATAGGATACCACAAGGTTGCAGATGTGATGTGCCTCAACCACTGGGATGAACAAAAACGATTTCTCCACTTCAATGATAATTAGAACTTTGTTGCCCGTGGACAAAGTGGCCAGGACAAGCTGCACAAAGTGAGACCCCTCTTGAACAAATTGCTTGAGCAACTGAGCCCAGTTCCGCGAGAAGAGAAACTGTGCATCGACGAGCAAATTGTTCCTTTCAAGGGACGAAGCTCACTAAAGCAGTACAATCCGAAGAAACCGCATCGCTGGGGACACAAAAAGTTTGCTCTGAGTGGGGTATCTGGTATCTCCTACGATTTTTAGCTCTTCAGCAGTGCCGCAGAAAACAACAGCTACCAGGTGAGCCTGACGTAGGCGCAAGCAGCAGTGTTATCGCGAGGTTGTCTCGCACCATTACCAGGCAAAGCAGTCAGTTGTTTTTTGACAACTGATCATTTTTCATTCCTCTGCAAGTGTTTTTAGAGAACGAAGGGATTGACTGCCTTGGCACCATGCGGGCGAAACCATCTACCTGGCTGCACGCTCCCGAAAGAAAAGGAAAAGAAAAAAAGAGGAACGTATGAGGAAAGGGTGTGCGAGGTGTCGGTGACCAAGATCTCTGCAGTAGCGTGGCATGGCAACAAAACAGTCACCTTGCTTTGCACTTTCGCCGGTAGTGAACCAGGGGGCGAAGTAAAACGGTACTTTGCAAAAGAAAAAAGCGCAAAATATGGCGTCTCCACAAAGGTAGTGTTGATCTACAATACACCTATTCACGGTGTGGACTTCCTTTACTCGATGCAGGGTTATTGATGAATCTAGATTCGGTCAAAGAAACGGTATCGCCGTATATTTTTTCACCTGATGAATCTCACTGTGGTGAATTCATGGCTCCTCTGGCGAAGGCAAAAATGCGCCAAGAGTTCACTGCTTGAGTTCAAGTCTTCTGTCGCAGAATGACTCTGTAAGGCAGGGAACTTACACTAAAGGAAGCGCGCTGGGAGACCAAGCTGAGAAATCGAGTCACTCATCCAAGCAAAGAAGAGGGCCCCGCTGGCACCACTGCCAACTGCTGATGTTCGTCTCGACAAAATGGGCCACATGTCAAAATAACTTGATAAGGGAGTGCGCTGCAGGCTGTCCTCTTGCAACCACCTCACAAATTTATCATGCAAAAAGTGCAATGCGGCCCTTTGTTTCAACAGGGAGCCAAACTACTTGGCATCATTTCACTAGGAGGGCAAGATGTACTAGTCATGCAACCAACTGACATCATCACCCTTAAATAGATTGAACGATGAAATTTCAGCGAAGCTGCAGCAACATTCGGCAATAAATGTTATTTCACCAACTTTCTATTCGTTTTTCAATCCCACTTCTTTTTTTCTCTTCGTGTACTATGTTTTTCTTCATGTACAAAAAGATCGTGCGTAACAACATGGTGTATCATATGTAATATGCGAAGAAGAATCTGTAATAAATCTAAACCGCGCATTCTTTTTTAAAAAACTAAGCTTAGTTTGGGTGTTTGTGTTGCAAATAAAGGCTACTGAAAGCTTTTCACGCGAAAAAAATGATGCAGTAAGGATTAAAACCAACTTTGACGTGCGTTCACGTGTTGGGCCACCAGGTTGGCTTCACTTGCGTCGCAGTATACTCCCTCCTATCTTTTGCCTTCCTCCAAGGTGTGCGGCATCTTTTGATGATCCAGAGGTGGGTGGTGTCCCGGAGCAGTGATGCATGGCAAGGGAAGCGTAGATGGCGTTCTCTGGGTGCAGGACGCCCCCTAGGCGGCAAAATCCCGCGAGGACTGTGCTTAAGGCTGGGCCGGCTTCGGTTGCGCCTTTTGTAGACTGCGCCGTTGTACAGAGAGAAGCAGACAAAAGGCTCTCCCTGCGATTGCTTGCTTTGTTCTGTTTCCTCTTCTTGGCTCTTCTTCCTCTTCTTGCCGCCGTGCGAGCATCCGCGCCCAAGTGCGTCTCTTCGAATTCGGTGCACTCCATTCTTCATTCGTGCCACTGCCGTGTGATAGCCTAATGATGCCAATTCCTACAGCAGAAAGACCATTAACAAAACGATGGAAACGCTGAGGGTGCCAGGAACCAACAACTCCTGCTCCTTGCACCTGATGTGCCTCAAGAAAGCGGAACCAGTACTTGCCGCTAGGAACATCTGACAGTATAAAGAAAAGTGCCTTATTTTCTTTCCGTTTTTGAGGTCAGCACTGCATCTACCATAGGCTGCTTATAAACAAAGTTAAGCCTTGCCCGAATGAGCGCGCTGAATTAGGCATGGATGCGTGTAAAGAAAGCTTGATTAGATTCTGCATATGTCTCTTCGTTCTCATTTTCCTTATCCTTGCCTACGAAGAAAGAAATAAGCGAAACAGGCAAAAATACAAGACTATACGGCTCTTCGGGAAACCACAAGACAAGGATGCCGTCCTCTAGCAATAATCTGTTCACAGCCCACATGGCATTTCAATGCTTCAGGAGTTTCAATGCTCCTGAAAGGCTCCGCCCGTAAGAGTAGAAATCTGCCTGCGCCTTTATGCACCCCGCGTTTTAAACTGCATCTCAAAAGAGGCAGTACTGATCACACGTGCACGCTATCACGCTCAGTTACGCGCTCCGAAGTAGGAAATCTTTTCTGTCACACCATATATGCACATTTTTTCTGGTCAATAAAAGTTTTATTAATGTTCGTAAAGCGACATCTCTATGTAGAAATGCATAGCGTGCACATGAAAACGTCAAGTTGCCTCCACCAGGACGACGGCCAAGCAGGCCCAGGGCCTTACTTGAGCCCAAACCCTCAGCCACGTCCCTCTTTACCCTTCCTCCTTTCAATAACGTTTATCACCACCACCGCCAACACCACGACGACTGACCTGCATCCAGATTCTCTGGTCATATATGGCAAAGATAAACAAATAAAACAGTACAGAATTAAATAAAAAATATAAGCACTGCGTTTACTTGCATACGTCATATGCACTGTTGTTGGACAGGTGCAGTTTCCCTGCAATTAGATTTATTGGAGTAAAAGAACATCTGGCGGCTGGAATCAGGTAACCGGGTTCAAAAATTTCGAGGACGCTTATGCTTCGCCTTCAAGAGTGGAACGCGTCTAACATTCAAAGATCTCTGACTGCTTCTCACGCTTCCCGGATACCGCAGCGTATGTAACCGTAATGTTTGCCGAGAAACGGTGGCAGCGAAGGCTATGAACGAAGGCGGGCTTTCTGGTAGAAACGCGGCCACTTGCGTGGGCCGCGATGCCGCGGAGGCGAGCGTCATCCGGAGGTGTTGGAAGAAACCAGGCGCGCCATTCCGTGGCTTGTAAGACATTCCCGCGCCGGCGCGGGCACATGGCGGTAGAAACGCTGGAAAAGGGGTTTGTTTGAGTTTTCGCGTAAGAGAATTATGTTTGCTCGTATATTGAAATTACAATCCGATGCTATCACGTCTGTATGTTGTGTATAAGTTGTACTTTACAATTTTTCTACGTATTTTAGCTTGAGAAATTCAATTAGTTCAGTAACTTCCTTGCGCCACATGGACGGCCTGGGTATGCGTGATTCGAAATTCTTTTTCCCGGAGCGACTCAGGATTTTCTGCGACACGGGTCCATTGTCGTCCCGTACGAACCATCAGCTTGCGGCGTCTTGGAAGTCATGGACAGTTACTGCAGGGCGAGCGGTGCAAGGTTGAATAGGTCGAAAAGTGCAGCCATGTACTTGAACTCCACTCCGTCCAGTCCACAGGCCGTTCATGGTCTCCCCGTGAAAACGAGGCTGTGCATTCTAGGCTTCCGATTCGAATCGTATCGAATCGGAGATATCGTATCTCCCTGTCTGAGGCCTTTCTTTATAGGAATTTTGTTGCTTTCTTTGTGGAGGACTACGGTGGCTGTGGAGCCGCTATAGATATCTTCCAGTATTTTTACATATGGCTCATCTACACCCTGATTCCGTAATGCCTCCATGACTGCTGAGGTTTCGACTGAATCAAACGCTTTCTCGTAATCAATGAAAGCTATATATAAGGGTTGGTTATATTCCGCACATTTCTCTATCACCTGATTGATAGTGTGAATGTGATCTATTGTTGAATAGCCTTTACGGAATCCTGCCTGGTCCTTTGGTTGTCGGAAGTCTAAGGTGTTCCTGATTCTATTTGCAATTACCTTAGTAAATACTTTGTAGGCAACTGACAGTAAGCTGATCGGTCTATAATTTTTCAGGTCTTTGGCGTCCCCTTTCTTATGGATTAGGATTATGTTAGCGTTCTTCCAAGATTCCGGTATGCTCGAGGTCATGAGGCATTGCGTATACAGGGTGGCCAGTTTTTCTAGAACAATCTGCCCGCCATCCTTCAACAATATTATTACTGACTGTCAGTTCGGTTTCCGAAAGGGTCGCTCGACAGTGTTAGCGCTACTAACACAACCGGAACTAATACTACAATCATTTGAGCACAATTTAGAGACACTAGGTGTTTTCATCGATTTTTCAAAGGCCTTTGACACAATTAATGACACAACTCTGCTAACAAAACTTGAAATTTACGGTTTCAGGGGCCCATTCCTTGGCTTAATCAAAAGCTATCTGCAGTTCAGGTGTCAGAGGATTTCAATAAATAACTGTATTTCCGATAACTTACACATTCATTCTGGTGTACCTCAAGGAAGCATTCTTGGACCTTTGTTATTTAATATTTACGTAAACGACATAATGAATATTGACACCACTGCCCGATTCATCATATACGATTATGACACTAGTCTGTTCTTTACATCTGGTTGTGCAAGGGACCTGTTGGCTCTTGCGAACGCTGCTTTAAGTGAACTTAATCGATGGAGTTCATTGAATTCTCTGTCTATAAATAAAAACAAGACAAAGGCTGTACTTTTTCAACCTAAAAACAAAAATGTCCACATTGACGGCCATTTGCAAATGGGTTCCTCGATTATCAACTTTGTGCCATCCATTAAATGCCTCGGGGTCGTATTTCAAGAAAACTTACTTTGGGATCTTTATACAGACTCAGTTGCTAACAAAATCGCTCGTGTTGGGGGAATACTAACGAAACTTCGATTTTTTCTTCCCTTGAGCGTCAAAAAACTGCTTTATAACTCTCTCTTCCTGCCCCATCTGAATTACTGTCATTTAGTCTAGAGAAACACCACGATGTCTAGCATCACAAAACTTCTTCTATTGCAGAAGAATGCAGTGTGCTCTATCGCCGATTCTTCATATGACGCTCATACGCAGCCTCTTTTCAGCGCCCTTAATTTACAACCGGTCACCTACTTGTATCGCAGTATTTCACTCAAGCGTTTCACTACTGTGAAAAAACAGAACACGAAATTTTTCTAGCATTTTTCTCTATTGACAATGATATTCAACACTTACAACACACGTCACAGAGAAACATGGTACGTTCCTAAAGCGCGCACTAACTACGGTCAACATACGTTACGGCACGCACAGCCATCTTTGTTAAACTCATTAGAAACTCAATAGACACCTATCTCTCCTTTTTATGGGCTCATTAACAGGAGAGATAGGTGGATTCCTTTTTTTTTTTTGCTCTGGTATATACTGACGCCATGAATGCTAAACCAATTTTCTCTGGTTGTAAATAACGTATTATTTATAGATGTGAATTTCAAGGCTGTATTATTTGTATCATTTTATACCATTCGCTTTCGGTAATTTTCTTGCAGCATTCTATTGTTGAATTTTTTTACCCGTATGCATTTCTGTTATACAAAGTACAGTAATGTTTTGTTTTTCTCGTTTATCTATTATTGTATGTTTGTGTTCTCCTTATTGTGCACAGTGCCATTTCTGTAGGGGGTACAGACCCGTCAAGCCAAATTCATTTGGCTTTTTGTCTGTACTCCTGTCATCTGTACATGTATAGATGCAAACAAACTTGAATTGAAATTGAAACTATTTACGAACGGGTGTTCAATAATGTGCAGCTAAATTGTTAAGTGAACGAGCACAGTTGCATTTAGTCCACAAGGAACTTCAGCCGTCATTAACGTGATCGAACCCGCCACCTTAAGCTCAGTGGTGCAACGCCATTGCCACTAAGCTGAGGTGGCGCGTAAAGTCCGATGAAAAAAAGGAAATAGGTGCACGATGTACTGTGCGCTGGTATTGTGACCGGCCCAGCTAAGTGAAATTTGTATCACAGCATCTCGTGAATCAGCCTCCATTTTGCGGGGAAGAAATGAACCGACAGAAATAAAACTGGGAAGGGGTGGGAAGCTTCGATGTAATGAAAGGCATGAGCCGTGCAGGCTGCTCAATGGAGCCGAAAAGGAACGACCATTGCACCTTTGGTATTAAACTCCCCTGATTGATGAAATAAAATGGAAGCCGAGATGTAATATCATGGTTTGAATCTTTTGCGCTTTCTCTTAGAACACGCTTTCTGCAGCTGAGGCAAACACGACCGAGCGCATTTGTGTGCTCTTACGTGAATTTGCTGTGTAGTCCTTCGGGTAGAAAAAAGAGCAACAAATACCACTGAACTGGGATCACCAGAAAACGTGGCGCTGCAAGAATTATCTCTTAGGCGTTACCGAGGGATCTAGTCTATGCGAATCTGAATAGCGAATATAGTGGAAGCAAAGTTCCAGGAGCGCCAAAAGCCCCATGCATGTCCCGCCATTTCTAATAAAATTTCCATTTGCATATTTACAAGAAGCTAAAAGAATACGTTGTTCCGCTTCTCTCTTTTTTTTTTGATAGTTGGTACTGTTATCGCTTGAGACTTGAAGAAAGCAAATATGCTGCTTGCTCAAGTACCTCAAAACTCGTGTCCCCTGGGTTTCCCAAATTGCGGTTTCAGTGCTGCGTCATCACACAGACGTAAGTTTTCATTAAAGAATAAGTGCGTCAGTAGCCGCTCCACTGCACGTTCCTAATCTGCGTTGCGCAAACGAATGGTTGTAAAGTGTATTGCGTGCCCCCATGCTGATGCACACAGCTAGCCGGAGGATTTGCTGCTTCTGTAACTGCAGCTAACTCAAATATAATGCTTCTTTTTTTACTTTAGTGTTCGTTATTGCTTTTCTACTAAATTACAATATTTATTTCTTTCCTTTAGGGTTAGATGTAGCCTTTCTACTAAATCATCATATTGCCTTTTCATTTAGTTAAGCGTCAGTTATTACTCTTCTGCATGGGGAGCTTCATTGTTCGCTAACATTCAGAAGCTTGCGTTGAGTGCAAAAGGGAGTGCTTCGCCATTAGGTATTGTCTCATGGTTGGGCCATACAGAGCCCTTGTTTCGCCCTTCACGCTTGTCTATTTTTCGTTGGTATGAAGGCGTTTTCATGAAGCGCTGCTGGACCAGCGAAGTTGCAATGGAAAGCAGGTGTTATTTGTGTACGCGTTTGTCGTGTTTGGCAAGCGACCAAGACGCGAACTAATTATGGCAGCAAATTGTTGGATTTTTTGTCTGTCTTGAACAGTATATGGTTACAAAAGTGCTAATTACTCTTTACATGAGCAAAATTTATCTATGCAGACACGAAAAAGTAAACAGTGCTTCAACCTTGTGCCGCTGATCCTTTCATTGGCGACACTGTTTTTTCCTGAGAAATATCGGAACATTTGAATGGCTACGATAACATTCTCTCTAGTGGGGTCAGTCGACAAATGCCAAATCATCTCACAGTCGATGGCCCCTGAATCACCAGGATCCTTTTTTGTTGACAGAATAACTTCTGAATGTGAACTCACGCTTCAATATAAATCGTTCAATTAACAAAGGCTGAACATGCTTTATGATAGCATATTCATGCATTTATAATAAGTTTAGCAGGAATCAAAGACAGCCGTGATTATGTAGACGGTATTGTACGGTAAACGCTTTCTTGGATCTTGCAATTAGCTTATCTTTTTCTGATGCTGCCTAACGTGACTGTATAGCGCCATTCACTGATCTACGTTCGTTGAGTCTTAACGTGGCCTTGCCGATATAGATTTACCAATTCCTGCTGGAGGGAATCGTCTTTATTTATATAGATTGTACATTTCAGGTGGGGGAGGGGGGCAACCGAATTGTATGGTAGTAGACAATGGGCGCTGAAATCGGAAATTGCAACATTTCCGTATGACGTAAAATGTCATGCGTACAGGTAACAGACTAAAGCTACACTGTACAAATGTAAAGTTAGATAAGAGTAGTATTGGGCGAGACCTCGAAAATAAAATCTAGACACACAGTGACGATCGAGTAGCGCGATCAACTTCTATCTTTCTGACATATTTTTGAGGTAAACAGTGCATCAGGTAATTACATATACAAGGACCCGCTGTTTCAAACGTTTTTTCTTGATTTACTTTTTCTTTCGCTTTATAACTCTATAAATATGCTGCACTCTCAATAAATACATCATTTCTATTTAGTCCACAAAGCGAGAATCTCAGATTCTTTCTGCTCGGCAGAGAGTGACCTGGCATGAGTTTAGAGGAATTGCGCATGCAGCGTTTAACTCGACTTTCAAGAGCAGCAAAACACAAATTAAACAGTCGGCCAATAAGACGGTCTTGAAGAAGAAAGCAGTTTATCATTTTAAAGCGTACGGAGATTCGTATAATCATTGAATGTTTCATCAATTATAGACAAGGTCGACTGCATTTTGACAGCGGCAAATGCACAAAACGCTTTTGTTTCTATATCTATGTTATCGTCAAATTTAAACTACAAACGGCAAAAGCACTATAAGACTATGCCTTCTAGTTGGGTATTCGTCTCAGCCTACTGTGCACCTTAGGGATCTAAAACTTATGGGAAGGTAATTTACTGACGAGATCTCATATCCAATGTTGAGAAAATGTAGCCAAAGTAGGACAAACCAAGTGCTCGAAGCAACCAACATGTGCCAGCCTAAGAAGACATGGTTCGATAAGACCGGAAGAAGGTCTAAAAATGACTTGATATGCGCGGCCACAACGCACTCATATAACATTGCTTTCACGGATTAATTCTGACCGCCTTCGGTTAGTACGTTGCCTCCGATATACCACACAGTCCTCAGCATTCTCAAACCAGCATAACGCGGCCTACGCGTAACAACGCATGCGTCTGTGGCACCACACTTGACGTATGATGCAGTTAGTTCATCGGAGACGCCATTGGTCTTAGAAGCTTCAGCGTTGTTTACACGGACATTTACAAGCGCAACAACTGTCACATGAAGGCCAGCTGAACAAAGAAGGGTGGGAGCACAGCTGAAATTGCAGCCGTGCTTTATGTACATTGCGCAAGCGGACGCGGTCCAGCGCCCTCCCCTATGGTTGGTTTCAGGAGAGTGCAATCGTCAGTTTGAAGCTGAAGGTTGGCCACTTTATCGTACTTCGGTCTAAAACATTCGATGAATAGCCCGACATCAAAAAGAAACAGGAAATGCTTGTTTTCGCTGAATATATCTTGCAAAGTGCTTAAACATTAGCTTGGCGCTCTACACAACATATAATATTCACCACTGTTTACTGTAACTCCGAACTTCGTCATTTTATAATCCCGTCACAATTGCTCTGCTAGTATTGAGGCGGGAATGGTTGGATGAAATACGAAATTTATTGGCAATAGTGGTCATGTTTTGTTAGGCGGCTGCACCTTTGAAAGAGAACAAATGGTTTCATCCGGATATAAACGTTACTTGCACTCTTTCAAAACTAGTGCAGAAAATGTTTTTCGTTGGCTTCATATACAAATCGCTGATAATGAACGCTTAGACATTTCTAATCAATTTTACCATCTTGACGACTCTAAAAAGCACCTCGCCTCCTGTAAAGATGTCGCGCTTTTTGTAACACACCTGTCAGCGACTTCGCATCACTGATCAAAGGGTAATACATTCCATTCCTTCTTTATAACCTCCACCATACTCTGTCTTTATTGAACAAGGATAAAATTTTTAAAAGTGTTCCAATATTTGAAATCATCACGGAGAGGGACATATAACTACGATTGCTTTGCGGGCTAGTGTACCACAACACGTTTCCTGCCCAAACACCGCATCAAAAATTTTGTACGTACACAGACTTGAGAACAAGTTGTTAAGATCGTTCAAGTTAGCTGACGTTGAAAGGATGTGCGCAGTTTTTTTTATGCGGAACTCCCGTATTGTTATTGATTTTATTTTCCTGAGAGACCGGACGGGCTGACATGAGCGGTGAAATTTGGGGGATTCTACATAAATACATGGTGCAAAAAACAACGGGGAGCGTAACACGCACGAAGATAGAATAGACACACTTTTGGGTCTACCCTGTGTTCCTGCCTGCTAAAGTTTAAGGAGTTTTTTGTTCCACCATGGTATGAAGACAGTAGGCTTTGAATCACCTGCAACACATTTCTTTTGAGACCTCTTCTTTCTGATTGTTCGATCACATTATTCGCCTTGAGACGCGCCTAAAGAGTAGTATGGTGTCGATATCACAATCTTCAAAGAACGCTGCACTATATTACTTTGAAAATCAACATCCGCACAGGGGTAGTTTCTCAGGCTACCTCCATGCTAACGCATGCACCACGCAAAGAATGCATTTCCATGTAGAACTCTTTGTCAACTTCGGTCTCATTGAGTTTGTCTGTCTATATGTAGATTTTTATGCTATCGTCTTGATTTCATGGCCGTTTCCTTACCTGGATATCTGCACATATATACATGAAATGACATGCATCTATAAGAAACTTGAATGGCATTGTGAGACACAACATTCGTCTGATGATCAAGCCATTTACAACGTTGTGATGCCGTCAGGATCCTTTCTTTACCTGGTTATGTATCAAACTATGAATTGCGTGCATGCATGACATGACAAATGACATGAAAAGCATAACATGGCAACTATGACGAAAGCACAATATAAAAATAAAAGCCGCACCTGTGTATGCAAACACAAACGCCGGCATCTCCGGAGCATTTCAAGTTTGGATTGGGATTCCACAGTTGTAGGTGCATCTGTGCACCTTCGTGCAGCGCGCGAGGTGTACAAATCGAGAAACTATGACATGCATTCATGACAAGCATATATATATATATATATATATATATGTATATAGTGACATGCATCCTACATGATCAACATGGCATTTATGTCATGCCATGACATATGACATCACAAAAATGGATGCAGGTATGATACACATGCGTGACATAAATGGGACGATTTCTTATTACATGCCATAACATGTACGTCATGACTCATGACATGGCTGCTTGATGCTTTGGGTCTGTCATCACATGGAGGTGCGCATAACGCACACAATTTATAACATTACACAAGCATGTTCGCTCATCTGTAACTGTATAAACAGCCCCCAAGGACACCGGATACCAAGGTGCAAGCAAAAATCTTCGCGTAGGATCGATTCTAAGTCTTTGTAGAATCTGCAGAGATTTTTCAAGCCTGGGTAAACCTAAAGCTGAGGCGTTTGAGTTCTTGAATATATGGTCTGTACGGACCCCTTCTCTTCTATTCAAATATCCGCTTGCTGCATATTGTGAAGTTTATATTTTGCGCCGTGTTTTCGAGGGCCGATAGCACGTGCTTCGCAAAAATATCTATTTACAATTTCCGATCGCAATTTTGTCGGATTGTAATCACAATGAATGAGCTTACATGGCCGCAAATAAATATTTCGTGCTTCAAAAAGCTCATGTTTCTTTTAGATGCGGTAAAGCGAAACTTGTGGCTATTGCACGCACTAAGATACGGTTCCCGCAGTTAATCACTAGTACTGAACAATGACGGCAGCAGAGAGCATTGGTACCCGCCGTGGTTGCTCAGTGGCTATGGTGTTGGGCTGCTGAGCACGAGGTCGCAGGATCGAATCCCGGCCACGGCGGCCGCATTTCGATGGGGGCGAAATGCGAAAACACCCGTGTACTTAGATTTAGGTGCACGTTAAAGAACCCCAGGTGGTCGAAATTTCCGGAGTCCTCCACTACGGCGTGCCTCATAATCAGAAAGTGGTTTTGGCACGTAAAACCCCATAACCAACCAACCAGAGCATTGGTCATCAGTGGCGCAGATATAAGAATATTCCCGCACGCGATAAATTCCGCACGCAGGCCGAATTCAGCGCCTAAGGTCAGATCACCAAGTACTGAAATCAGAAGTGCCACTGAGTTGTGTGAATGCCTGCTCATGACGTGGCACAGTAACACGAGCGCGCACACGGTTTCCACGTCAATCTAGAGGCAGAGGCTGGCAGGCGAAGTGCTAGTGGTCTCTTTGTTTCTTTTGAAACAGAATAAAAGAATGGATTTGCGCAGTCCATGAAAGCACAATATAAAAATAAAAGCCTCACCTGTGTATGCAAACACAAGCGCCGGCATCTCCAGAGCATTTCCAGTTTGCATTGTGATCCCACAGTTGTAGGTGCATCTGTGCACCTTCGTGCAGCGCGCGAGGTGTAGAAATCGAGAAACTATATAGAACCATGCAAAAGATAAAAAGAGTCCCCACGAAGCTAGCCGCACGTCAACAGACGATCAAAAGCAACAGCCACAATGGCGAGTCGCCTTCGGCCGACGGCGTCGCGTTTCCGCAATACAATGGGAAGGGCGACGATTGCTTCTCTAATGCACCTGCGGTAAACGTGTTACAAAAGCGGCAGACCCCCTCCCCCCCGCCTTCGGCTTTTGTACTCTAAATGTACAACGTCTCTGACTGCGAATGCCATTCGTGTTGCCGGAGACGCTGCGCCTTCCGCTTTGCGCATCTCTCGGAGCTCGTACAGCTACCAAGGACGCTGTTTTTTTCCATCAGTTTATCATTTGGTTCTGCAAGTTCCATGGCTCTCTAAATGGCCTCGTTGTTTGCACCACGTAAACTTTTCACTCCAAGCATCTAGCGAATTGGAATTGCACCGCAACGGGTGTCCTAATACCACACGTCTCTTGTAGAAATGCCATAGCCCCCAAGAACCCCAGATCAGATAACATCGAGCCTGCGCGGACGCATCACCACGCAAGCCGCCGAAAAAAAAAAAAAACACACAGCACAGTGCGTCGACTTATAATTGAGGTTTTCCTTCACTAAAGACACAGTATAAAGCACCCATAGCGCGATAAGCAAAACCAAGCTCAGCGAATGTGGTGCTACCTTGCCTTTGCCTTGACACTCTTCTAGACCCGCGCAATATCGAGCATGCTTGCATGTGCTGTTGTACCTACTGTATCCATGGACAAAACCTCCCTAAACGAATATGCTCTGAGGATACTGAGATATGACCAAAACCGCCTATAGACTACGGACGGTTTATTATTTGCTCTAAGTTCTGCAGGCTGCTGACGTAGCTTGTTTACAAAGGTGGACCTGACCCTATTAGTTATCCACAATATGCCACATGGCAAACCACCTTGTACACAAAAAATTATACTTTTACATAACGCGTCCGTTTGCTGCTAAGTACGCCTGTATTCTGAATACATAGTATTAGAGTACAGTGCTGATTGATTCATTTATTATGAATTTGAAAGTGTGGCAATACGCAGAATATGTGACCAGCTTCTCGACAACTACAGATAGCAAAACGAATAGATGGTTGTGAATGGTGAAGTGCAATATTTCATCCATTTAGGAGTTCGCAGTTTATTATTCTGCGTAAATATATATTTAGCCTAATATAGTGTTTTCTGGTTTCAGTATTGTGCGTAACTCATCAATCCTTAATTTCTCACTTCATTTTTTACAATGCTGCCGACATAGGTCTCTTATCTATTTTCACTAACACATACATTGGATATTTGGTAAAGTAGTCGCTAATCCTTTTTCTGATTGAATAAAAGAAAGACCGAGAAATGACATGTCCCTTTCTTCTGAAAGTCTCTTTCGAAAGAAAGCAACCCAAAGAAAGGCTCTTTATGCTCTTGTTCTTGATGTTTTTTATGCATATGGCTAGTAGACATTGATAGGTAGTAATTTCTTGATGATAACTCTCCATGAATTTGTCGATGAACCTAGCGCTGATTTTAAATTTTCAGTAATGGATGTGAAATAGAACAAAAGCTATAGGATTTTTCATTTCAGTTGGTAGCGTTAGAAATCAGTGCTTTATAATCAAGAACAGCATGAGTGTTCACACAATACCTTGTTTACATAGGAAAACCTCTGTTGTTTGTTGGCGTAAACTAGGATGTTTATTCGTTGGACATCATATCGTGGCTACCACAGCAGTAGAGGCTAAACTTGCTGCAGACAACAGAGCCTAGAAAGGCGGACGGGCAACACAGTATTAGTTGGAATTGTAGAAATATACTAAAAAATGCTCTCTTCCAGGCGCAGCAAATATTACGCTAATTTTCATATGAAGTAATCGATGAGGTTTGGTAATACACGTTTGCTTACGTAAAATTGGTATGGGGGATTGAATTTTGCAACCATGATTTTGCAGTGGAACGGCGGGCTTATACGGTAGACGTAATCATACCGGAATATATTACATTCTAGGGAAAACTTCACGTTTATGTTAAAGGTGGTACGGTGCAGCTGACTTATTTCCGCCGCTGAGGCGGAATTCATTGAGCTGCGGCGTTCTTGCACAATTCCTGAGCCGCACAGTTCTTAAGCCCAGGCCACACGTACGCTTGCGGACGTGCGCATGCTCGCGTCCGCGCACCCACGCATGCGCAGACGGAGCGGCACGACTAGTAGGCGTCGAAACGCGGTGCAATATCCGTGAACAGCTCCTCTCTGTTATCGCGCGCTTGGGCTGCCTCGTGTCGGTGCACGTGGCCACACAGCTACGGCGTGGTAGGTTCAAGTTTCAGTGAAGCAGATTTATATCATACAAGAAAATGCTTCTCCTTTCCATTTTTGTGCTTATCTAACAGCTATAAAAATGTAAAAATTACGTTTAAAGGTATCGAAGCATTTTACAAGTTACAAGTTACAGCTCGATATTTGAAATTTCACTGGCATTGTTAACACCAATGTACATCCCTACTGAGTCAGAATGAAATAAGCGTATACATAGTGTTAGCCAAATATTTAACCCATGAAAATAGAAGAACGCACGTGATGCTCTCAACAAGCAACTAAAGCGAGCAAAATACGCTCAGTTTCGTTCTCCACATTCTGCACTAACACATTTCACATATACTTGTCCTCTTCAATATCAACTCAATGTGCTTGTTCTTATGGTTTATTTCACACCAATATTTCTTCACACTTGAAGGTAATAACTAATTACCCACACTGTCAGCTGGCACCCTTTTGTACTCATGTATGTCCCTTACAGTTACTGGCATCCAGCTGCGCTTGCGTTCATTTAAATTCGCCTAAACTTACTCAGTGGCTTCCGACTCTTGTGAAATCAGCAGAAATGAGTGAGAGAGCTCGCGAATGAGCGTAGTGGTAGTACAGCGCATGCAAGTGCTTGAATGTGATCCGCACGCGAGCAATATTGCAAACACTTGTCTCTTTCTGCACCTCACCACACTTTTGTACTGGCAAAATATCAGGTTTTTCTTCGTGTGCTTCATCATAAGTGTATGATCTTTTCGCAGTGCAATGAACAGCCATTCTGGGCTGGACGAGTTTCTCGCTTATCGGTGTAGCGTATATTTGCAGTGGAGAGCCGGGGGTTCTGCTTTCTTTGGTGGCGTTGTTTTTAGTGTCGACCTCTGCTGCTTTAATACTGTATAGCAAAAAAAAAAGATCAGTTGGCTAAGAATAAAAAGAAATTGCAGAAATTTGATAAACAGAGAAACAAAAGGAGGATGGAGGTCCCTCCCCAGTCTTTGACTATGGGATCTCCTAGAGTTACTTTTTCTGTGAAACATTTCAATCGCATCAACAACTGAAACTGAAACTGAAACTAAAAAGTTCATAAGAAAAGTCTTATGAAGGCCTATTTTGGGTCTAGTGGGTATATCATAGCCGAAAATCAATACTACATAGCAATCACTAGACAAACAAAATGCACAACTTGTTGATACGTTTTTTTTTGTCTCTTTCATAGTTTTTAGCGATGCAGCGCTGCTTTCTGACATTATGATATGACGACATTACAGAAATTCACAAACTTTCCAGTCCGCAATAAAGCCTGACACTGCTAACTCAATGTGAGATATAACTGGCACTATAACTCAATGTGAGGCTCCATGGTTAGAAGGCCACACGCAATTACTAGCGGCGCGATAAAACGCAAGCCCTAGTGGAAATTCCCGCATGAAATTTCAACAAAAGGACAGCTCACTACGCAAACAAAAAATATCGCCAGCAATTATGCACTTTGAGGAAACCGAGACGCAACTACGCCTGCAGTTATAGGTAGTTCCCATGCCAAAATTCAATATGGGTTGAATCACCGAGATTCGTTATCTGCCGGCTCATAGTTTTGCAATGGCAGAAATCAAACATTTAGTAGTACGGTAAACAAAAATCAATCTACCGTTAACACTGGTTCGGAGCTGTACAGCACACATTCCAGGGCACGACGATCCGGCAGACATGGAGGTTCACCGCTGCTGATTGTCGCCCGGCGGTCGCACTCCCACGAGTTGTCCAAGTTGCACTGGCTTCTCTTAATTTCCGGCAACATCGGCGGAATTGAACATCACTCAGATCGCCGAGAGTGTTCATTGAAGCGTCCGGACGCCTTCACAACGCCACCACAGTCGCATCACGTCGTCGGTACAAAGAAATGACGTTAATTGCCACCGAAAAGAATCGCCTCGTCCGCCCGCTCACGCCATGTTTTTACTTCTTCCCGTCTGGCGCAGTCTTTCCTCCTCCTCCGCCATCAAAGCTACGTGCAGACAACTTCTTTCTAAGTCATGTAGTTCTCTCCTTTTGTATTTCGCTTTTCTTTCACCCTCACAGCTTGTCCTTCGTCAATTATTCCACCTTTCGCTTTGCAATGCTCTCTCAACCCTTCTGCGCGCTTTAAGGGCGCCGAATTTGCAGGGCCGCATATCAACGTTGCGTTTGCTCATTGACCGCATACATCCGTGAGCAGTGCGTCGGCTGCGTTGTGTCACGAATGATCTGGTTTGAAAGAACGCTTATATGCGGTAGTCTGGGATGAATTGAGAACGTACCGCTTATACGGAGAACGTTGTCCAGGGCTTGACTGAGATTGTACGAACATTGCACGGGGAAAGTACAAGACTTCAATGCTAACTGGAGCACACATTCAAAATCATATTGTTGCGACAATGGGATTCAAACCCCCATCCTGCGTATTTCATTGATAAGGCATTTTCGTAGAGATTACGGTTTGCTCCCCGACTTATAGATGTCAAGGCTTTCCGCCCCTAAGAGCGTCGGTGAGAATCCAGGATCTAGTGCTTATTCCAGTCTATTTGCTTCGTTAGTGCACCATTATTCTACATGGGCACAGGAAATACTTTGGTAGAAGCTACGACTTAGGGTGGTCTTGATGGAGATCCTTGTCGCGGCCTAAGAATCA
Organism: Dermacentor andersoni; assembly: GCF_023375885.2. Classification (NCBI taxonomy): domain Eukaryota; kingdom Metazoa; phylum Arthropoda; class Arachnida; order Ixodida; family Ixodidae; genus Dermacentor; species Dermacentor andersoni. The sequence goes on from NC_092821.1 coordinate 60,750,084, forward strand.
AGAAAAGTTGTTTAAAAAGATATGCGTAATCCCTTCAATTAGTAATTATGGCTGACTGTTCTTGCATAAAATATTTTGCAGAGCACAGACCCCCCCCCCCCCCCCATTGCAGACAAAAACTTGCATAACTAGCATCAATATTTAGAACACATTGGCCTATCGTTGCATTAAAAAGATTAAATGAATACCGGTTTTGACTTCCTCTAGATAATGTGGTACATCATAAAACACATAACGTAATCGCTCCAAGTACACGCGCTGGTTATTAATGAGACGAGGGCGTCCTTAAGCAAGAAAGGACGTAAAAGCAGCAGTGACAAAGGCAACTCATCGAACTTCGTGTCAAGCCTGTCAGTGCACCTTCTAAATTACTGTAGTTTTGCGTTCGCTTGCCTAGTAAATTACTTACAATAATGATTTTGTTACCAGAGTGATCTGCGTAAGGTCAGAGCTGCGATAAAGATCTTTGTTTTCTGGGCGCTAGGGAAATGTTAAAAAAAATTGTGGCTCCATATGAAAGCAACGCAAATGAAAGGGTCCAAGAGGCCAGCTGTTGTGCATACACCACATCCATGTTTATTTTCGTAGCAGTGTACTGGGAACCATTTAATCGTACTTCCGCTTCCTTAAGGAAAGACTGAAGCAGTAGGTGCGCGAAAACTGGAATCGTGGGGTGACACACAAGTTATCGAAGACGCTTTCGCAGTTCTGGCACACATGAGAGGAGTTTACTATATTTTTCATCATGAACCCTTGAGATAAAAAAAGAACGGAGTACGAGATGTGCTTAAGAGTGCATACAATGCTATAACTAAAGTTCTGCGCTTTCGGAACGGTTAGAAACCAAGCATATATGCGATTTATTTATCCCCACACTACAAATACAAATACTTGAACTGAGCTCTCACTTGCTCATGCACATTTATTGTGCTATTTTTCACTGTTACAATGCTACTGGTTCAACAGTATCATGAACTAAGTGCGTGAGTGTGAAAACCTACTGGATGGCGTCAGTTGTGAAATCGCCAACCTAAGGGAAATACTTTTCGTGAGTAAGTGAAAGCGTTTGCGTCTAACATGCAAACGCCCATTAATAATACCTCAAACACAACTTGCGATGTTGTTTGGAGGTGCTTCGGCGCTGCAACAGCGAGCGCCCTCCAAGACGCGTATGGAACTATGCTTCCTGCAATATGACTCTCGCACGCGCCGTCATCTATCACGTGCTGTGTGGTGTGTCACGGAGAGATGCAGTAGCAGGAGTAATTACCTCGAGTGGCACGGATGACCACTCGCAGACGGCATTTGGGTGGCTATCTGGCTTCGTTTCATTTTTTTCGCGTCTTTTTTTTTTTGTGCTAGTGTGGAGTTCGTTTCGCCTACGCCATTGGTCAAGCGGCGTAATTGTTACTACCCTTATCGGAATGATATGACATTCAGACCTTGTTTACATTGCTCACATCGTTTTTGTATTGCTGCACGCTGTGTTGAGACTCTGCACATATACTTTTTCGCGTCTTTTGTTGCGACGGGCGAACAAGTACCGACATGTGATAAACAGAAGATGGTTTCTGTAAGGCAGCGCAGGGGGTAGAGTTGCACGTGTTTTGTGTACGGTCATGCAAAGGCCATCAGAGAGAACACTGAAGCGCGTATAATGCACCGCTACCCAGTGCAATATGCGCACTCTAGCGACGAGAGCAGGGTTGCCGAATTCAAGACTTTGCGAAAGTCTAATTAATCACTTTCTGCAAGTCCTCGGCGGCTTCTGAGCATCAGTTAACACATTCTAACTGGGAGAAACAAGTAACGACTACGCAGAGCGCAGCGCAAGCACATGTTTTGTCACTCTAGGCACATGGGAACCACAGTGTGTTGAACACAGTGTCCCAAACCCAAACATAATTATAACAGCAATAGCTATTATCGCTTCACTAACCTGATCGGACACCGCCGGTGTCCGCCAATATCCGTCGCTGAATCCAAATATGAAGAAAGTGACATTCTCATTGCGTCGCGAGGTTTCGATCGTCGCGAACTTACGATCAACAAGTCCACAGTCCATGATTCTACCTCTAAGGCACTCTATTCTTTTTTTTTTTGTCTCATTTCCCTTACAATCACACAAGATGCAGTATACAAATAAGTAAATTCGGCCATTTATAGACTTTAGCAAAATGACCAGTTCTTTTATATTCCAAATATCGAAAACACAAAAACCGACGACTCACTCAGGTGGCTCAGCAAGTGCACGTTCATCTACACCTACAATCTAAACCGATTCACATTTGGTAAATCGGCGTAGTACACCACGTTTTTCATAAAGTTCGCCCAAACTAAGCTCACATCTGTAGCTGCATGCTGTTCCTTGTACGTGCTTTCCACAAGCTTTCGAGGCCCAGAAGTAATATTAGAATAAACGACACTCCCACCGCGTTCTAAACTAGGAGGGGAAAAAATAGGGGTCGATATGTAGCGCTTCCATGATTGTGCGCTGTAAAAAAAGTTCATACGGATAGCGTGACTGCTGTTTTTCCTGTACTTCCTTAGGAATATTCTGTCTTTGGAGTTTGCAGTATACTCAGTGGTACATGTGTATAAGTAAGATTTTGCGCTTAGCTTTTTGTCTTGACTATACATACAAAATGCGCTCAAAATGGCACCAGTCTCGTTCTGAAAATCATTACTATTTCCGGTGTTACAGCAGTTTATAATACTGAAAGCATGCTGTTCTCGCAGCCCGAATGCCCGGGTTGAATTTCCGCCTCTACGGCAATTTACCAAATTTACTTTTCAAAGTCACTATTATAATTTGTTTACAGGGACCTCCCTGACGTAGCAGACATCAATCCAAGCATTTTTTGATGCGCTTCTACTTTCAGCGCCGTGGGACATTTTTGGTACCATCGCTTGATCACGCCAGATTTTCTCCCTCATGGGACATATAATAATTTCACATTAATAATTGAGCACGTCTGTTCGTATTCAATAGTCTACTTCTAGCGCTTTTTCTCATGATCACTGTATGGTGCTTACGTCATATTATTGTCTTTTAAGATAGCGTGAGGCATTTATTGAGGCAGCAAAAATATAAATTTGAAAAAAAAAGATTAAGAAGAAATGAAAAGCAGCTTTTCTTCTTTCTTTACGGCGAAGCTCTTAGCCTCTCGGTGGGCAGCATTGTTCTTGTCCGTCGTGCGCAAAAATTATGATCATCAACAACGGCTCATAGCCGTCGAAGAAAATGCAATGTTTCACCCCCCTCGTAATGCACAGGCTACAAACACTCAGCAAAATGAAGCGAACAGTGGAGACATTCATTGAAATCACGCATACAACGCGCAGGAATGGGGCGTCTGGTCGAGTGGTACACAAAGAAAAGAAAAAGAAAACGTGGCCGTCTTTATGGCGCATACTCCCATATGTAAGCAAAAAATGTAATGGCTCGTAGCCCTGTAAGGCTACAAGCGCTGAGCAAAGTGAAGCGAACAGTGCATACATTCATTGAAATCGCCCACAAAACACACCGAACAGCATAGGTTTTAAACAAAAGACCAAGCTCAAAACAAGCATCCGATCCACCAAGAATGCATTGCGTACGCCCCTGAGCAGCTGTAGTGGTAGGTTTGCAACAGCTTCCCTGGACATCCATTTTCGCACGGCCGGGATGGCAAGCCAATTTTTGTCTTGAGTGGGGCATAGAGTTCGATGCTTGCTTTGCCGTTTTCAATAATGCGCAACGAAAAAGGTATATTACCCGATTTCAGAACCTTCGCTCACAGCCAACATGCGACATGATCGACATTCTACTTAAATGATAAATGCCTGCCGCAGTCTAGCTACCTTCACTCAGCAGCAAAGCGTATATTTCCAGAAGATACAATGGTCTTATCTACAGCTTAAACTCAAAAAAGTGATCGAGTGAATGCCCATTGTGTGTGTCGTACAGGTGAGCTTTTTTATATGGCGATGTAGCGGTTTATGAACATTAAATGGCGGGCACACTCAGAGCCAATAAGCGCGTAGAAAACCCAACAGATTAGCCAAAAGAAAGTAGAAGAAGAGCGCAGCGTTCCCGAAGATCTGTGAGCCTGAACATGCTCTTAAACTTTAGTTTCCGGAACCTAGTATATTACTAATATTTACGGTGCTCACGATATTCGTGTTCTTAAAAATTGAAATATCTACCATATAGTAAAAATCAAGGCTTTGTACATGAAATGAACTACATTCACTATTATAATAATGTAGCAGTCAGGAATTGCGTAGAAAATTTTCTTAATGTCTACATTTCTCGCAATTATTTTCTGGTTCGATTCTGATTGTGAGGCTGAGGTCGTCCAGGCACACAGCACGTAAAAATACTTGCAAGAAATGTAGAACACGTCGAAAAACCTAATTTATGGAGGCAAGACTCTAAACTCGGCTAGAATGGTTACGCAATTGATCAGAGAAAGAAAGGGCACACATAAGTTACGGTCGCATGTCTTATAAAGGTTATAAACCGGCATAAGGTGCCTCAAAAAGGCTCTCCAACGCTTCCATAGGAGGGCCTATATTCGTCAAGGATGACCTGATGATCCTAGGCAGGTTAGTTTTAACACGTTAGTAGAGTGACCTCACGTGCGGTCGTTGTCGGTGACGGCTGGCTGTAAAGGGAGAGATTGAAAACAATGAACACTCGCTTGACGTCTCTAGGCATGGTTTCTATGACTAGGGGAAAAGAGCAGCAGAATTAGAAGGCGGTGGAAAGAAAAGGACAAAAAAGGATATAAGGTCTTGGTGAAGCGAGAGGTTAGGAAACCTTCAGAGAACTGAACAGAAGCCGTGGCTGTCGTAGGCAGCGTGCGTTTATGGTATTATAAGAGCCGGTCAGCGGGTCAGTGCGCGAGCAAGAAAGGCCATGAGTTGAAAGAATGACTTGAGTAGCACAGGAGCAATGCGTTAAGTATTTTTGAAAGTGTTAAGGTGGCGACGCGCTGTCTGAAGAGAATGGGTGTGGTAGTTGGAAGGCACCGGCTTGGTCTTTCATGGGAGGTTAGGCTAACGACTACAATAAAATGGATGGAACCCTCGGTACCGTTTTCAATTGAAGTATTCACGCACCTATTTTCAACCAATTAGTATTCTTAGGGTAGTTGACGCACTTTCCATGGGCTATCCGTCCGTCCGTCCGTCCGTCCGTCCGTCCGTCCGTCCGTCCGTCTGTCTGTCTGTCTGTCTGTCTGTCTGTCTGTCTGTCTGTCTGTCTGTCTGTCTGTCTGTCTGTCTGTCTGTCTGTCTGTCTGTCTGTCTGTCTGTCTGTCTGTCTGTCTGTCTGTCTATCTATCTATCTAACCACTTTGCAACCACACTGAGTCACTGGGTAACCCATGGTAGAATGGCTAAAGAATCGGGCTGCAGTGTGAGGAAACAGGGTTTCAAACCAAACATTCCACTAACTGGGTCAGTGGCTATGTGGCGTGTGTTCCAATGTGCCGCTCTTCAACGAATTTCTTTCACGCCATGATGGGTCACTGCGGAGGCGGAGCTCTTATTGCGGCATTGGGAATGTCGTACTTTGCAATGAATCTCTTTGACGGCACCTTGCAGCACTCGTTAAGTGCTGCAAGGTGCCGATAAGCACCTTGCAGCACTTTAAGTTCACCCTAATAAGCACCTTGCAGATTAAGTTCGATAAGCGCCGCTTTCCAATGTGCCTCTTTCGCGCCGACCCGGGTCACGCGGTATGGGCCAGAAGGTGTGCGCCACCCTACGGTGAATTATACGCCACTCTTCAATGAACCTCTGTGATGCCAACTTCGTTCACCGGGTATGCACCGCTAGGTATGTGCCGCTCTTGAATGAAATGCCGGCAAAGCTGGAATCTGGAATCTCTGTAATTATCTGGAATCGTTCGCAAAAATGAAAATTTCTTCGCCTGCCCTTCGTTTATACTTTCTTCTGTGATGAGAAATGCACGTAGTTTTTCTTCAGTCTACTAATAATGCTTTATTCCTTAGTTCCTCAGGTCACTCTTAAGGGTACGAACTCATCGTTTATATATCAAGAAAGAACAAATTTTTTTGCCTTTGTGGAGACGCCATATATGCAGCATGGACAGCGTGAACGGCGTGGGCAGCTGGGTAGTGCGATAAAGAATGTTACCGCAATGTAGTTGGCGTACTGCGCTGAGAGGAAAATCTATCTTTTTAGGAAAATTTCCCTAATCGGGAGCATTCAACAGGTCACTTCGGTGGAATCCATGGTGCCTCTTGTGTCCGATGGCTCTTTCTTGGAGAAATATGATGCCTTGTGATTTTTGGGCACACGCTTCGACGGAGGTGATGTCATCAAACAGAAAGGGCTGTAGTGTTCGCCATCAAAAGAATTCTGTGCGGGGTAGTGAAGAGGAACTAATATGAGCATTTATTTGTATCACTAAAGCTGCCGCCTGATGGTGACATAATCATCCTGTATTCTTATTATGATATCATTTCATGGGATACCATGCTAAACAGGGAAATTTCAAGACAGTAAAAACGAAATTAGCTTAACGTACGGGTATAAGCGTATGTATTTTTTAATGCCACCAGGCATGCGTAAGTTTTGAAGTTGAACAAACATGATTGACGGGATGAACGCAGAAAAATTGAGGCTGCCTATTTGGCATGTCACAGGCACATTAGCTCACCAACTTTGGTTCCTGTTTCTGTCATTTTACATGTTTACAATGCTATTTACGGTAATAACCAACCTGCAGGATTCTGCTTCAACTAAAAGTGATGTCTTTCCTTTCCTTCGTGAGCTTCCGCTATGGCTTCGTATGCACAAGAACACCGCTTGACCCAACTGAAACATTTCACAAACAGGATTTAAAAACCAATGTTGGTCCCTTTTTTTTCATCGCACGAGAGGCAAGTTAACTTCAAACTTATTGGAATTGGCCTGGTGCTACGTACTTGGTACGTTCAAGCGCACTGCTTTTATATTTTGACGCTACTCTTCCCCTTGGGTGATTAAGACACCGCAACAAGGATAATAACTCCAGCGTAGGAGACTTGCACTTAAGGACGGTATAAAACTGGTGATCCGCAGGTTGCTGCTATGTAGAGTTTGCCTGTACGCTATACATAACTTTTTAACGCGATTATTAGCTTAGCAAACGTGCCGTTCTGGCAAAAGAGTTGTAAGGCGAGATGGACATACTGTGCCACTGATAAGCAGACTTTTAAAGGACTAATTATTTAACATATGGGACATACTTTTATATTTATGGGAATATTGGGGGAAGTCGAAGAAATAAAAAAATTTGGACGCCATCACATATTAAGGAACCAATCTTTTAAACTTAGTTACCCCACTCAATTCGATATATTGTGAATTTAATTTTAACGCTCAGCGAATGCAATAAAGAAACAGAGCGCTCAGGCAGTGCAGAAAAGCCAACCCCATCATTACTTCATACGGAAGCGCTTCGTGACGCAGTGCATTACACGTTTGAAGTAGTGACAAAAACTGATACGGCACGTTACGCTACCGAAAGCCAGGAGTAGCTCTTGAACGGTACAGGTCACGAGTTTAAAAGCTGCACTAAAATGTAGTTGCCGTCCTTTTGGCACGTAGAGATAACGATTGCCTAATGTTATATCTTGCGTTGAACGATAGTAAACCAATTTGTTCTCGTCCCCCATACTTCTAGTATCGTTGATTTAGCGGTTTCCTTAAAGGTTGGCTTCGCGTAGACTGCAACGAGCCAGTTCTGTCTGCCTACCTTCTGATATAAAAAGACGATAGGGTCAGGCTACTCAATTTCTGGCCATGTGATTGTTGTATTGCAGGCAGTCAGAAGCGAGTGGAGTTCTTGGAGAGTTATTTGTCATATAGTGCATTGATGAGACGCATTATTGAGGAATATCCAATATTTGTCATGTTCACCACACCGAAACCAAATTCAATTTTTGCACAATTCGAGGGCACTTTGACCCTCGTCATTTGGCAACGCAAAACTTAAGCGACTCCTTTATCTGTGCTAATTTTCATCACTTGCGAAGCCGGCAATCCAGGAGCCTCAAGAACAAACGTTGCACAACATTTTGTTTTTCAATTCCCTTAAGCTTTCACGGAATGCGCAATTTACAAGAAATTTATTGCTGCGTCTATGATATGTCCGCTAGTCTGCCACAAGTTTTTTTTTTCTTATTTTTTTTTACCACGATCAATATCATTCATATCTATTCAGTGATCGCATCGTTGCCGAAAACCTTTCAAGCACAACGTGTTTGCGCGTTCGGGTAGCATGTATGCAGGAAAGCCATTTAGACCGAACGCATTGCTCTGCTCTTTTTCGCAGCCGGCACGTAAGCTTCCAGTCGATTTTGGTTGCATGCTTAACTGTGGTAAATTCGTTGGGAAGCAGTCGTTCTAAGATGCAGTCCCAGTACAGCTGGTCAACACTGCCCCACAATATTTCCTTATGGCTATGTGGTGGGGTCCATTTACGAAGAGTGGATTCAAAGTTTTGAAAGTTTCGGACTTTTGATAGTAGATACTCCAAAAACGTAAGATTTATTCTTTACTTTTTCAGTCCGTCATGCTTGTTTTTTGGCTGTGACATTTTCCTGCTGCAATCGGCGTCGTTGCTTGAATATTCGGCAATGGCACCCATATTTTAATGAAGTGGAGCGTCGAAATTCTTGTACTCTTCTTACATTTGCACTAAGCAAGCCCGCTTGATCGAAATTGATCCCGGGACTCCCCCTGCCACGTCGTTCACGACTTGTACGTAGCGCTGTGATAATTACGCCAATAAATTCTGACATATTTCCAATGCAATTCATTGTTTTCAATAGAATAATTGTTGTTTGTTTCAATAATTGTGTTCGGCCTACCTCTTGGTTTGGAAGGTGCAAAATATGGAAGCAGTTGAATAAAACCTATTTCAGATTTAGTGAAAAAAGTTTAAATGACACTCAGAATTACAGCTGCTAGACTACAACAACTACACAACGACTGCTTTAAAGACGAGGTTGGCTGTACGGTCCCACGCAATAAAGCATTACGCATCCGTTATCGAATTACGGCCAGAACTAGTAGCATTTTTGTTTATGTTGATTTATTCTAGTGGGATAATTATATTCCTATTGTTATGACGACGTTATAGATGTATCAAGTGACAGGGAAAAATTTATAAACGTAGGTGACGAAAGAAAAAACCTACCTTTACTCCAGATAAGACACCCTTCGACAAAAAAGAAAAGGTACGGCACACGTTGTGCATGTGTATATATATATATATATATATATATATATATATATATATATATATTAGTCATATCATAAGAAGCCAACAAACATTGACACCAAGGACAACATAGGGGAAATCACTTGTTCTTAATAAATGAAGAAATGATAAATTATTGGAAATTAAAGTGGATGAAAAAACAACTTGCCGCAGGTGGGAACCGAACCCACAACCTTTGCATTTCGCGTGCGATGCTCTAACAATTGAGCTACCGCGGCGCTGCTTCCCCATCCACTTTCTTGGGTATTTATGTGTCCTAGTAGAACACTGGGAGTGTTAGCCAGTGCCACCACTCACTGACCTCGGCGGCAGACGTGGAACGCCTTTTTTGCCGCAGCCGTCACGAGACCGTGATCTTTTTGGGTGAAGGCAACTGGTCAATTAACCCACATATGCTACCTGAAGGCATCAATGTTGCCGGATTCGAGACCCTCGTTATATAATTAACGAGAAGAAAGGGGGTTAACTAAGGGGCCCGATTCACGGTCTCGTGACGCCTGCGGCAAAAAAGACGTTCCACTTCTGCCGCCAAGGTCAGTGAGTGGTGGCGCTGGCTAACACCCCCAGGGTTCTACTAGGACACATAAATACCCAAGAAAGTGGATGGGGAAACAGCGCCGCGGTAGCTCAATTGGTAGAGCATCGCACGCGAAATGCGAAGGTTGTGGGTTCGGTTCCCACCTGCGGCAAGTTGTTTTTTCATCCACTTTAATTTCCATTAATTTATCATTTCTTCATTTCATTTATTAAGCACAAGTAATTTCCCCTATGTTGTCCGTGGTGTCAATATTTGTTGGCTTCTTATGATATGACTAATGAAAATCGCGCCCCTCGGTTAACCCCCTTTCTTATCGTTAATATATATATATATATCAGTGTGTATTGGGTGGGTGAGTGTAATGTATTTGAAATGGAAGATGATAAAAAGGATGTGTAGAGGTCCTTACTCCCATGTGCATCGCTGGCTACTGTTTCTCTCAGAAAGATGAGGCGGTTTACTTACATAAAGAACATGTCTTTGAAGAATCACCTTATATTGTGTTTGGATGCCGCAATAGAGTCCAGCAGTACTAATTTGTTAAATAGCTTATTTTTCTATGAAATACTACAACAGATGTATACTTCACCCTTAGCGTAGATGCGACACTACGATAAGCATTATCTTACTCAAACCTCTCACTGATGTCCAAAGTTCCAGCAAGCATTAGTGTATAAGGCGCAAAAAAGTGCGACGACGTCTGTTTTGATTCTCGAGGTATTAATATTGCTCATTTTGCTGGCACAGCAAGAACAACGTTTCGGAATTTCTTTTTTTAGCGTTGTTGTCGAGCGATTGCAGTAACCGTAATTTTCCTGAAAGAACGTTGTGCAGCTAAAACCAGGGAAAAAACGCTGGACAGCAAAGGCCCTATTGGCAGCCATAAAAGTATGTGCTGAACGTGGCGGTCTACGCGGACAAGACGTAGGCGTAAGTACTGCAGTGAAGCTCCGTGATAAGGCGCGGTAATAAAGCGGAGTCTACGCTCGTCGGTCGTAAAGAGAGTTGTGATAAACGTTGGCGCATTCAGCTTGTGGTGGTATGCCCTTGGTGGTTCCCAGCTGCCAGCAGTCATTATTGCCGGCCAGGAAGAAAAAAAAATACAAGATCGGATGCGTGCTCGACGGACAATGGCCACGAGAGCGCACACTTCCTTTGGTGGCGTGAGCACTGGTTGTGTGTGCCAAGGCGGCTCGCTGCACGCAGCTCAGTCTAAGTACGAGTCATTGTTAAATAAACAATCAGAATTTGACCCAGCGAATATATTAAATGTGAATATTCGAACTTAAGAGGACGCTTCAGCTCAGCACCAACTCCGATTTCGCCTACTCAAGTGGTACATGTGAAGCGGAAAAACGCTTTTATCAGACAGCCTTACGGCCGATTTCAATAATGTCTTTTTTATTATTTGAACGAGGAAATCATGTTTTAGCAAATACAGAAAATAGAACTTTTGTTTAGGGCGTGAATTGTTTTACACACATTCTCGGAGATTACTTGCTTAGCGAATATGAAGCATGAAGTTAACAACTCGGTAACCCCGTGCCAAAAAGAGATGTGGCCTTTTTTCTAAATAACAAGGCTGGGACATATAAAGTGGTCAAAATTTATATATGAATGAGCAGCGTACATGGAATTACTACTATGTGTGAGAGGGTTGTGCAAGGGTCCTCCTCATAAATCTTTGGTATAGCTTGAAGTGGTTAGTAGGCTTTATGTGTGTTACTACATGCACTTTACAGAATCTTTCGCATTGTTTATGATTGATAAAGAATTGTAAACTCTGCTCTCCACGTTTTTTTTATTTTTGTGATTTTCAACTAGTCCTAAAAAAAGGTTGACGGCCTGAGTAAAAGCCCGCTTCACACACTCCCTAGACTAAGTTTGCTTTTCAAATGCAACAAGCGTAATCCAAACGGGTACAGTGGTTCCAGAAAAAAAAAGATGCATTCACCGTTGTAATTTTTTTTTTTTTTTGTGTAGAAGGCTTAGAGCCGGAGTGGAACTTAGTTACGCGCTTCATGAAAACTAAGTTGGTTCATTTTAATGATGCATACTTCCAAAATTCAGTGTGCACCAATTTGGCGGTAAAAGGAAGATTGTTGGCGTAAAAAATAAAGCGGAAAGTCTAGGCTTTAGAATTTTGCATATAAGCTATGAGAGAGGCGGGGGAACACAGAGAGAGAGAAGCTCTTTAGTGACATGCTGCTCTGCATAAGTAGTTAGACGGGGATTAAAAGATTACAAACTGCACGGCCGGTTCGTTGCTGTTCTCGCATGCATGGTCTCTTGGCTTTGTTAGAAAAAACAGAAAGATCTCGAAACTCATTAGGCTGACCCTTTCTTTTCTGCAGAAATCCGAGTAATCGTTATCATTCATGATGTAGCAGCGCAAATAACAGACCCGAATGTAAACCAACTCGACCGGTTCTAAATTTTTTATGCAGTATTTTTCGTTCACTGTTAACCAGCACTGAAAACACACTGATTAATACCGCCTTGTCACAATCAGTTAGCGTGGAAATCCAAGGCCGATGTTTTGTATAGACAGTTTCTGAGCTTAGCAAGGCACATTTAGTGGTTGCTGATGTTCAAAAAGTGTTGTAATTTATCAGTACAGCCAAATATTTATCTTGACGGTATTTTATCCACTTGGAAAGTTTCTTATCAGCCTTCATAGATGAGTGCTGCTGACAGGACATGCTTGAATATTTTTTTGTTGAAAGTTTGATAAAGGCGTCGAAACAGTATCGAAAATACCACCAAGACTGACAGCGCCCAACGTATACTACTATTATGTCCTTCATCAAGAACAGCATTCGTTTCCGCTGGCGAGACGGTAAATTCATCACGACAGCAAGGTGAATCTGCTATATTCTAGAGATTGTGCTGGGATGACCTTGTGTGGCTGCGTTTTAATAAATTCACATTTTGAGACCATTTCGGGTTCTTTGTTTTGTTCTCTCGTAAGAGCTTTTCTCTAGTCAATCTTAAGTAAGTAGCAAAGTTCTCATAGCAACTGTATCCCGCTCAGCTGCAAGCACTTTCATCTGCAGTATCTGCATATTTGTTTTGGTACACTAACGAAGGCTGCTGCGACTTCCTGTACTTCCCTGTACTTTAGATTATGTTCTTTCTGTTTACTGTTCTGTCGCCAAGAATTGTAATAATCATAGATGACCTTCTATTGCTTCCACTTGCACATACAGTAGATGGCTTTGTTTTCAAAGGAACGTTGGCGAACTGTGGTGGCTGACTAACTGATCCGCAGACATACCAGGAGTCCCTGAGCAATAATTATTGCCCTCGAAAGGAGCTGCCACCATCAGATGACTACAACTAGGTTAGTGAAGCCAATAACAATGCTGGCGTGATTCCGGCACACAGTGTAGCAAGTAGGTGACGCCCCCTCGGACATAATCTTGGTTCGCCCGCCAAGCTCGGCGGCCTGCTATAGCTCGGCAGGCAACAGTGGTCACCCGCACCACAATAAACACCGACGAGCACGGCAGCTCGCCGGTCAGTAATCTTTGAGCACCACCACGCTGAGAAGCCCTCCCTTGTTCACGACCCGGGGTGGATTGTGACACTGGCGACGAGGATGGGATCCTCGTGACTCTGGCGAAGAAGCTGGCGACAAGTACCTACGGAGCGTCCCACGCCGCCGCGAGCGGCGAAACACCGCCCCCCGTTGTTGTCGCCATGCCGCTGTACGGAAGGCTCGAGCCGTTCGAGGGAGATGGGTCCGCCTGGCAAATTTACGAGGAGCAAGTCCACGTGTTCTTCCGGGCAAACGACACACCCGAGGCCAAACAGCGGGACATTTTCCTGGCCAGCTGCGGGACCCGCGTCTTCAGCCTCTTGCTCGACCTTCTGAAGCCAGCCACGCCGCACGTTAAGACGCTGGGTGAGCTGCTTGCCATACTGCGCTCGCATTTTAACCCAGCACCGTCCACGCTAATGGAGCGTTTCCGCTTCAACAACCGGAGCCGCCGGGAAGGAGAGACCCTCGGGCAATTCGTTGCTGCGCTACGAGGGTTAGCGAGTGCCTGCGCCTTCGGGGACCAACTGGACTCGCTGCTCCGGGACCGTTTCGTCTGCGGAATCAACAACCCCGCCATGCAGACGCGACTCCTGGAGCTTCCCGACCCGTCGCTGGACGACGCCGTGAAGGCAGCGCTGGCAATGGAAGCTGCCGCCAAGGACGCCGGCGAGATTTCCCGTGCGACTGGCTCACCGTCGACGGAAGCGGCGGTCAACAAATTCGCGACAAAGGGCAGTACCTGCGGTCGCTGTGGTGGTGCCCACTCCCCTTCACAGTGCCAGTTCTCTCAAGCACAATGTTTTACGTGCGGGAAAACTGGGCACCTGGCACGTGTATGCCGAAGTGGGAGGACCAACAGCAAGCAGCAGCCGGATTCAAGCCCAGGTACAACACAAGCCCGCGGCCAGGGTAGCCGTCGCAAGGGTACGCGGCGGAGGCATGCGGCAGCAAGCTCAAGTTCTTCCGCGGCCAGGCTCCACGTCGTGGCCGAGGACCCGCCGATTTTCGACATGTGGCACACAGGCTTTGTACCGTCGTCTGTGCCGCCATACATGCTGACCGTCGAAATCTGCGGGCACCCCATTTCCATGGAGCTGGACACGGGGGCCAGCGTGTCTGTAATGGCCGGGAAGCTCTTCAAGCGGACTTTCCCCGGCGTGTCCGTCGAGGCTTCGGGCGTGATGCTGCGCAGCTCCTCCGGGCAACTCTCCCAGGTCCAGGGTCAGGCACAGGTCAGCGTTCGTTTTGGCGACAGGGAAGCAACCCTTCCCCTTTACTTAACGAAGGGGTCGTCGCCGACGCTGCTGGGCCGAAACTGGATTCATGTACTGGGCATTCGTCTGCCAGAGTACCCGGAAGCCAGCTTGCATGTGATGCAGAGCTGCCAAATCTGCCAGGTGCATCAGCGAGCCTCGCGTAATGTGGAAAGCACCCCCTGGCCGTTCCCACAGAGACCCTGGTCCCGCCTACATGTGGATTTTGGGGGCTGTGGCGGTGGTGGCGGAGCAGCCTCCCTGCGCTTGGAGGACCTGCAGAGCCAGCTCGAGGAACAGAGGGAGCTGGCATCGGCACGGCTGCTGGAGCTGGAGCAGCTTCAGCTTGACCACGAGGAGGCCCTGAAGACGGTGGAGCGGCTACGGATAGAGCTGCGGTCGCTGCCCGAGAGCCTGGTGGTGAGCACGGCAGAGTGCAAGTGCCTGCAGAACCAGTTCTCCGTGCTGTACAATGAGAGCCGCAAATGGCAGCTCAAGAGCGAGGTCTCCCGCAGTAAGCGCAAGCTGCGCAAGGCTCAATCAGAGAAGCAGAAGCTGGCTGCTGACCAAGGGTGCCGTCCCGGGCCTTTGCCAGAGTCGGGAGCTCCAGTTGTCGCCAGGAACTTCCGTCCTGGCCCACCCTGGTCTGCCGGACAGGTGGTGTCTCCTGCCAGCGCCTCATCGCTGCTCGTCCGCATGCCAGATGGGGCCATGTGGCACAGACACGCCGACCATGTCAGACCTCGCCTCGGGACCTGGCCAGCACCCTCAACTGCCACTGAGTTTCAGCCCGCAGGAGGACTAGCGGCAGCACCAGTCGCTTCTAGCGGAGTACCACCTACCTCGGAGGCGGCAACCGTAGCCAGTGGTGCGGCACCCGTGGGACCGGTGTCAAGCCCGGCACCACTCGCAAGGCCGACCACTACGGACCCCCCGGATGGAGCAAGGCTGGCTCAGGCAGCACCCGGCGTTGCCACACCCGACCCGTCAACACCGGTGCCCAGGCGGAGTACTCGACGGCGGAGGCCACCAGACCGTTACTCGCCTGGGTAGCAGGCACTGTCGACCCAGCAAGGGTAGAGGCAGAGCCTCATAGTGTTAACTTGGACATTTGTTTGAACTTGGACGTTTGTTTTTTATTTTAACAAACAAACTGGGGGTGAGGGGTTGTAGCAAGTAGGTGACGCCCCCTCGGACATAATCTTGGTTCGCCCGCCAAGCTCGGCGGCCTGCTATAGCTCGGCAGGCAACAGTGGTCACCCGCACCACAATAAACACCGACGAGCACGGCAGCTCGCCGGTCAGTAATCTTTGAGCACCACCACGCTGAGAAGCCCTCCCTTGTTCACGACCCGGGGTGGATCGTGACACACAGTGTGTCATCTGTCGTGAAAAATCGCTGGGCTTGGACAAGATCATCATTGTCACTTGTGACATCGCCTAGGATAGAGAGCAACTGCGGATAGCTTGTGATTGAACGCCCACACTTTATAAGGAAGTATAGATGTTTTATTGTGGCTAGATAAACAGACCAATCAGAAAGAAATTTCGTTTAACAGTCATCTAGATGGCATGTTGCTAGAAGAACTTAAAATACTCAAAATCAGTTCCAGGAACGTTCTAGGTTATAAAAGGACGTTTGTTGAGAACACTAGCATCACCGCTCGAAGGAGCGGGAGATAGCGACGGCCGCACGTAGTAAAAGTTGAGGGGGAGCATCGCGGTTTGAGGGGAGGGTAGTGTTTACCCAACCGTACCTGTTTTACTATTAAAATGATGTAACGCTGCGCACAACCGCAAAGAAGAGGCACACCGAACACGTCATGGGGGCTACTAACAAATTTGTTGAATGGCATTGAGCTGCACTATATATTACACTTTCAGTGCGCTCGTTTCTTTATTATTGTTCCTTGATTTTCCCGTTTTGCCTTAGCGCCCGTGCCGGAACCCTGCAGTGGAAGCTAAAAGCGCGCACACATAGCCAATAAGGCGGAACCCATCGAGCACAGTCGCCAAAGGTGGGAAGTTGTGCCCTATGGGTGCACAAGGTGAACCACAGTTTGAAAAAAGTGGCCAACAACTACGGAGTGCCAGTCCTTTTCTCCGGTCGCAACAAATTGGCCCAGCTGTGTCACTGCATTATGTGCACCTCTATGTTAGGCTCCCAAGTGAAGCACTCAAAGCAATGTGCACAGTGCTCCACGGGGTTGGTATATGAAATGTCCCTGACTTGTGGAAAGTTCTATGCAGGGCAAACGGCCACTGCCTTAATGACCGAGTGAGGGAGCACACTAAAAACTTGAAGAAAGGCGACTGCGCGTCTTTCATATTCTGTTCTTGTCAACTATGCTTTCATGAAGATCCTGCCAAAACCAAAGACACCACGAGGCCTCTGGAAGCGTTTTACATATAATAAAGAAGTAATGCATGTGTGGGTCAGGCGTATCTTGCATTGTAAAAGGCAGATGAGTTTTTTCTCGAATCTTGTAAAACATATTTTGGGCTTTGATAATTGCCCTGCGTAGCATGCCGATTGTGAATGACGCGTGCGCGCATTGCAAAGGGTGTATATGTGGTGGCGGAGTGCCTTTTAACAAGGATGTTAGTAACGCCTCTGACGTGTTCTGTGTGTCTATCCCGCATGGTTGTACTCTCGTACTACATCATGGCAATAGGTAAGCACTAACTAGCCCAGCAGTATGTCTTTCTTCTGTGTTTTCCTAGCGCGATGACACGAAAGTTGCCTTTCGATGACCAGGAAAGTTGAAGCCTCGATTGCGATAGAAAATTAGCAGACAGCCATCCGAAGTAAGGATGGTACTTTTGTCGGCCGAATCAACTTGTAAACATTCGCTCGCTAAGATAACAAGCAT
Source organism: Dermacentor andersoni (assembly GCF_023375885.2). NCBI lineage: Eukaryota > Metazoa > Arthropoda > Arachnida > Ixodida > Ixodidae > Dermacentor > Dermacentor andersoni. The sequence continues at coordinate 60,767,575 of NC_092821.1, forward strand.
GGTGTCAGTGCGCAAAGCAAACCACGAACATAACACAGTTGATGACCACAGACACTTGCTGCCGTGACGAAGCGCAGCAGCAGCAGCGAGCGAAGTGACGATCTATCGCTCCAACGCATACTGAGCGCCGAGAACAACCTGCACGGACAAAGGTACCTATGGTCAACGCACCTAGACCATATAGCAAGACATTAAACAAGAGCGGACACTCCCATAGAGCCCGGCGGCCGAATCGACTGTAGCGCACCAAGTGGAAGAGATTCTCCTTACGGTTTCGGTTTTGGCACGTGCACTTTGAACGCTTGGTGGCGCGCGCAACGCCGGCTGCGCTTTATTTTTTATTGTTATTTTTTTTTCTTCTGCTGCTCAATCGCGCCCATTCTTAGTGAGGAATCGTTTCAGTTAAAATGATTGCGAACAATCTTCTCAAGCCTCCATCTAATCTGTGCCTCTTGCAGTTTCATAATGTAGACGCAACTGACGTTGTAAATGAGGAAAGATCTCATCAAGAAACGCCAGTGTGTGAAAGCCTCTAATCCTACAGCTAGAATAGAACTGGCAGAGCGTTCCAAGTTAATCAACAGGAGTAAAACAGCTGACATAGGGAACTATAATACGGATAGAATTGAACACGCTCTCAGGAACGAAGGAAGCCTAAAAGCTGTAAAGAAAGAAGTAATAGGCAAGAATCAGATGTATGCGTAAAGAGACAAAGCCGGCAATATCATTAGTAATATGGATGAGATAGTTCAAGTGGCTGAGGAGTTCTATAGAGATTTATACAGTACCAGTGGCACCCACGACGATAATGGAAAAGAGAATAGACTGGAGGAATTTCAAAACCCTCAAGAAACGCCGGAAGAAGTAAAGAAAGCCTTGGGAGCTATGCAAAGGGGGGAAGGCAGCTTGGGAGGATTAGGTAACAGCAGATTTGTTGAAGGATGGTGGGCAGATTGTTCTAGAAAAACTGGCCACCCTGTATACGCAATGGCTCATGACTTCGAGCATACCGGAATCTTGGAGGAACGCTAACATAATCCTAATACATAAGAAAGGGGACGCCACAAACTTTAAAAATTATAGACCGTTCAGCTTACTGCCCGTTGGCTACAATGAATGGATGAATGAATGAATAAAATTTATTGATAGGAAAGACAGAGAGGTCGACCTGAGCTAGTGCGCTCGAGTCTGCTACTCTGCACTGGGGAAGAGGGAAGGGGAGTGAAAGTATTGGGATGGATGATGATAAGAGAAGTGGTGAGTGCTTATGTACATGAGACCGTTGTCTCGCTGGAGCCGCTCGTCGAGCTTGGTGTCCTGCAGAAACTTCAACAATACTTTTGTTGCATTCAAATTGCAGTGTCAGGCCACGGCTGATGATAGCTTCCTCGCAAATAGAATCAGGAACACCTTAGACTTCTATCAACCAAAGGACCAGACAGGATTCCGTAAAGGCTACTCAACAATAGACCATATTCACAGTATCAATCAGGTGATAGAGAAATGTTGCGGAATATAACCAACCCTTATATATAGGTTTCATTGATTACGAGAAAGCGTTTCAGTCAGTCGAAGCCTCAGGAGTCATAGAGGCATTACGGAATCAGGGAGTAGACGAGCCCTATGCAAATGAGGAAATGTTTATTTCGCTCTATATAAATGCTGGTTCCGGTAATTTTATGCGTTCATTCAACTTGTGCCACGACGTAAGCAGCACTAGTTCCCGTATGAACCACCTCCGGGCAGCATCAGCTGAAGAATGTAAATTTCGAGAATGTGTCAATTTGGTATTTAGACTTTATGTGATACTGCGTGTAAAGGGTAAACGCGTGAAAGTGGTGAACAGGCGACATTCCAAACAAAAGCAATTAGCTTTTACATACATGGCGATAATACGCTACATACACAGATGTGGCCACACCACAGGCCGTGCACAAGCCAGGCCAGCCACACCATGCTAGACGGTCGCAGAATGCTTTCTACTCGCATTCAAGTAAAATGCTAGGGGGCAAAGCCTGTTTTCAGTCGTTCTGAACACAGCATTTTCAAATTTTTGGTTTTTGAGCTCCTCGGCGTTATCTTTTGCGAGTTCTACTGGCGCAAGAAACACACTCGTGTTATCACTCTTGGCAATCGCTCGCCGCGTCTTCGACAAGCGTGAGTACCGAAAGAAGCTTTATGTTGCAGGGCCATAGAAAGCGTCACAAACTTGTCTAAGATTCAGTACACGCCAAACTATCACGACCACCGGCTTGCTTTTCTGCTGCGTCACAAACCGAGGCGTGGCGAGTGTGCGTAAAAGGTATCCCAATAAGTAAAGAAATTAATTACAACAATTTTGGGAGGTAGAGAATGTGTCACGAACTTGTCCAAGTAAGATTCAGCACACACGAAACTGTGGCACCCGGCCGAGCTGCTTGTCGCTAACAGCGTCACAAAACCGGGTTCGGCGAGTGTGACCAAAAACTACCAAAATAAGTTATAATAACGTTGGGGCTCAAAGAAAGAGCGTGGCAAACATCTCCCAGTACGAGTCATCACCTCAAATGAAACACGCCAGGACGGCCCAGCTGTTTTTCGGTAACCACGTCACACGCCTCGGTTCCGTGTCGTAAAAGCCAAAGTTGCTTGAAATGCGTCGCAGACTGTCAAGCAAAATTGCCGTAGTCCAATAATGCAGTGGTGCCATGTCGAAGTGCAGAAGGAAGACAAGAAGACGCCGGGAGCCCAACAAACACACTGCATCCAAAAGAGACGGGTCGCCGAACAGGCGAATTTCACACGCGACCGGCATCGCTGGCTTCGGTGGCGTCACCGGCGTGACTGGCACATCACGAATGCATCTGTCGCGCCTGGCGTGCGGTTTGCTTGGTGCTAAGTAACCCAAGAAAAATAAGTCTCAAAGTATCAGTTCATTTATACCCCAAACTATTTTCGTTTCAGCAGGAAAGAACAAAAAAAGAACGTTGTCTGCATGTTTATTTGACATTATTTCTTTTTCCGATGCTCGTGTCAGCCATCGGATGGCACTACCACTAGCCGTGAGGGGTTTGCTGCTCCCAGTTTTCACCGAGTGCCCCCTATTGTTGAATTTCTTTCTCTACGCTTAGTCTCTGCTCCCAACGCTGACCGCGCTAAAGATACGGCCGCGCAACCACTCGCAGCCGCCACACATGCAGTTGCAGCCGGAGTGGAACGCCGCCTCCCTTCCTTCCCCCTTTCCCTTCCTCCTTCCCCGTCATTCCACTCGAGCTTCGTCCCCGTTTTCCTCGGTTTTGCGCAGGCGAGATTGAGCGGCGATCGTAGGCTCCTTTTGCACGCTTTCACTCGCATTTACAGTGTAGGGCGCGCGGCGGTCGTGTTATCGCCCTTCAATTTTATACGGAACATGACGGCGACAGCGACAGCTGAAATGCGCCTGGAGTGTCTAATTGCTATCGCAATACAAGCATTCCTGGAGTGTTACCCTCCGTGTCTAGGCGTACGACAAAAAGCGTTCGGGGATCAAGTACCGTCTATGTTGCCGAATTCAAGGCAGTATGCCGCTGAAACAGCGAGCTGCGTTAAATTTTTATTATCGATGCAGACATCGCTCCCTACAGAGGCACGCAGCGATGTCACCACGTCACTAAGTCCAATGCTTAGCCTCAAGAAGCTTATGAATGTTGGATGTACTAAGGAGCGATAATGTGATTACAAATACGATTTGACGCGTTGATGCTCGAGCGAGCAGAGCATACTGTTTTATGGTGCCGTATGCATGATGCTTGAAGCAACACCAATCCAACGCAGTGCTAAACGCGTGCGGGAAGCCAGGATACTACCTATAAATGGTTCAGTACAAGTCAACTTGATGTTCTTTTCTGGAAAGAAGCTGTGTATAAAAACTTGAAAACCAGTTTGACAAAGAATTCAGACTCCCTACGAGGTAGTTGTCCACCGCAGTGCAGGTGTCACAGCGCTCAAAAATAAAACAGCGTGATTACTCTTAATGAAAGAGAAGAAATAAATATAAGAATAAAATGTCTAATATTTATTGAATTCCACTCCCACACTAGCTTGTGGGATTGAAGATACGGATATGAAAATCAACATTACAAGGCAAACCCGTAAAGAACACCCCTGCAGATCAGCATTTATAAGGCACCACAGCAAGTCTTCATCCAACCACCTGTGACAGGCACGAATAGAGGAAACGCAACCGCACAGTACATATTAACAGCACCGGCAACGTGCAGCGTCAAGACTGCCAACTGTAATATGCTCTGCATATGAGGGCCGCCTTTATTTCTTTGTGCTCGGATCTGTCAGATGTTAGCGCTTTGATGTAACTGTGAAAAACGTATCATTACATTAATAATATATTTTATGTGACACACGCACTTAAATAAGAGCCTCTAATGTGATAAGATCAGTAGCATACCACATTTCTTAACAAAGAATTGAGTTGGATGGTGCAAAGGTAAGTATTAAAACATCAAAGAATTTGTTTTCTCAGGTAAATGCAACTTTGACATTTTTTATTCCATTCGCGGCTTTCAGTACTGCAGCTATGAAGAAATGAATGAATTTAAAAGGAATAGTCTAGCTCTTTTTTCTTGGCAGGATACGTGTTAGTCGGATTTCAGTGCCAACAACGGACCCCGAGTCCATGGCTGAAGTAGTCGCTTTGCTGACTCAGGTATATGCTTAAAAAACCACGCTAACTATTTTAAACTGGCAACACATTGTATTACGTTACTGCCGAAACGTTTGGTGAACTTTGTAGCTCCGTGCTACAATTTGGGTGAATTAGAGTTTTTTTCCTTTTGAGTGATTGGAAAGTAATCTAATGCAAATGGCCGGGATAACACCTGAACATTCGTGCCTAGGTGAGGCAACGCGCAGCAGAATTGCGCTTGATTCACTTCCCGTGAAGAGGGAAAACGGGCAAGAAACCGCCACCTGTTTGGCCAGAAGCGAGCACGACAGGTGCCGTGCCATGCAAAGCCAAGGCCGAACTCCCGTTGCATCCGTGCAATGGCACCGCGACAAAACTCGTTATCGTTGTTGAACACTCTCTATAGTTTACAAAGGGCACAGCTATGGCTGTATATATATATATATATATATATATATATATATATATATATATATATATATATATATATATATATATATATTATTCATTTTTTTATTTTTCTATACTGCTGCGCTCCTTCAAGAGCGTGGCAGTTGGGCAGTACAATAATTCAGCTGTACAATGCAAGGAAATCAAAGTATAGACTATACAAAACGTAAAAAACGACATAAGCAGTGCAAGTTATACATAGTACTATACAGGTAAACCATGTTAAGATTAAACGGAATAGTAAATAATAAAAAAGAAGAAATGTAAAAGAGCAAGATGCTTTATAACAATAGCACAGATATTACTAAGGGCAAGTAATAAAACACAAGTAACTAAAATAAACTACGAGTGTTTGGGAATCATTATGGCAAACGAATAAGTTGTCAAAAATTTGAGTGTTTATTAAAATTTCCTAACGAATAAAGCAATCTGTGCCGGTGTCCCTGCATGCATAATAGGTACTGTTATTCGCATACAATTTTTTCTATTTGTGAGATAAATTCGGATAATGATTCAAAGTTTGTGATAGTAGGATCAAGTTGGTTCCATTCTCCTATCGCGGGCGGGAAAAAAGAATACTTAAATGTGTCATTTTTGCATGTGTATCCTGTCAATGTGTGCGCATGCTTGTTACGTGTAGGTCGAGCCTCGGAGAATGAAATGTATTGGGAGGTATCTATTCTATAGTTATTTTTCAGTAGTTGAAACAAGAATTTTAAGCGAGCGTGTTTCGCTCTTGTGGATAGCGTTCGCAAACCGGACTGAGTTAAAAGACGTGTTGGCGAGTCTGTACTTCAATATTTGTTATGGATGAACCTCACAGCTTTCCTTTGTATTGATTCTAGCTTACTTATGTTAGTCAGTGTATGCGGAAACCAGACTGTGTTAGCGGATTCGAGAACAGGCCTTACAAATGATGTGTAGGCTAGCAGCTTCGTTGACTTGGTTGCGAGCGCCAGGCTTCTTTTTAAGAAAAATAGGTTGCGCAGCGCCTTTGAGATTATATTACTGATATGTTTGTCCCATTTGAGCTCCGAGGTTAATGTAACGCCTAGATATTTGTGTTCTTCAACTTTGTGAAGTGGAGTGCCGTTAATTGCGCAAACAAAAATTGATGATACCGTTTTCCTGGTTACAGTCATGATCGCGGACTTTTGTATGTTTATTTGCATCTGCCATTTGGAGCACCAATCAGCTATGTCAGTTAGAGAATCGCCTAATTTAATATGATCATTGTAATTGTTAATTTCTCTGTATATGACGCAGTCGTCTGCGAATAGTTTTATATTGCAATTGATGTTAGCTGTGATATCGTTAATATAGAGTAAGAAAAGCAATGGCCCAAGTACAGACCCTTGGGGGACTCCGGATGTTACTGCGACTGTGTTAGAAAGCGTTTTTTCGTAAACCACAAATTGCGAGCGGTTAATTAAGAAACCTTTTATCCAAGCAGAAAGTTCTCCTATACCAAAAACCTTTTCAACTTTAGCTATTAATTTGCTGTGAAAGCAACATCCAGTCGAAAGCCTTGGACAAATCGAGTAGAATCATGTCAGTTTGACCGCGGTTATTAAGTGTAACAGCAAGATCGCGGACTAGTTCCGTTCGTTTGGTTACTGTCGATAAACCACTGCGAAAACCGTGTTGGTTGGGTGAGAAAAAATTAATGCGCTCTAGGAATACGGTCATTTGCTTTAAGATTATGTGTTCTAGAAGTTTACATGACGTGCTAGTTAGCGAAATGGGTCTGAAACTTGAAGGTAATGTTGTGTCACCTCCCTTGTGGATCGGGATTCCCTTTGCAATTTTCCAATCATGAGGTAGTTGTGAAGCCTTAAGTGATTTCCGGAAAACTAGGCCAAGATATTTACTACACCACTCTGCATATCTTTTGAGGAAAGTATTAGGCACGTCGTCGGGGCTACTACCTTTCTTGGGGTCAAGTTTAACCAGTAGATTGAAAATAACGGCATCCGTAATGTCTAGTTTAGAGATTTTCGCGTGATGTTGCGTTGCAAATGGGGGAATACTGTTAACATCTATAGTAAACACTGACCGAAAGAAAACGTTATATGCGTTAGCCTTAGCGGTTTTTTCTTCGGGAAGAGAATGTGATGTAGCATTTTTATTAGTACGAATGTAATTCCAGAACATCTGAGAGTTATTAACAAGAAAATTAGGTAGTGTAACATCAAAGTAGTGCTGTTTACTACGTTTAGCTTTAAGCTTGAATTCCGCGATGGCGTCCGGTAATTTCTGAATTCTGGATTCTCCGCCACCTTTTGTTTTTATTGCCCTACGTAACCTTTTCAAACGTCGCTTTGCTTGGATAACTTCTCGCGTGATCCATGGATTATTTTTTGGAGGACGCTTTGTTTTAGCAGGTACGTAGTGAGTGATGCAGTAAAGTACAACCGATTTGAAGTGAAACCAAAGGGAATTTACATCTACTGAAGCATCGGAGCCAATTTCTGAAAAATGCTGGAATTCATGAGCGAGGTGCATTAGTATGCTGTTATCGTCAGCGTTTTCGAAACCTGTTACTACAGATACAGAAGAATGAGTGGTTATGCTGCCACCAATAGGCACGATGCACACTGGTACGTCGTGGTCTGATATACCATGAATTACATCAGTGTTTATGCGATTTATGTCGAAGTGTTTACTGAAAAAGATTAGATCTAGTATGTTCTGAGTATTTCCCTGTGAGCGGGTGGGGCATAAAACAATCTGATGAAGATTGAAGGTTAGCATGAGGTCAAACAATGCAACCGAAGCTGATGATGAGTAGCACATACTATTCCAGTTAATGTCTTGCAGATTAAAGTCACCCAAGAGGACAACGCGGGAACCAAACACGTGGCGTTCTATGTAATCATGAACGACACTGATAGAGGCATCACCAGAGTTTGGCCTACGATAAACACAACCTTTGAATATGCTCGTGCCGTCACAAAGTAGTTTACAAAAAATGGCCTCTGCGCCTTGTACCTCTGGAAGGGCTATAAAGGAAAGGCCCTTTTTTGTCAATAAGGCCACTCCACCACCACGTGTGGGGCGGTCCTTCCGGACCACAGAATAGTTGGGCGGTGCGAACGCGTGATAAAAAATGTCAGCTGTGAGCCATGTTTCTGTTATGGCTGCTAGGTCAGGTTGATGATCATTGATCAGATTTGCAAGTGATTCAGTCTTGTTGATGACGCTTCTTGCGTTCACCGTGAGGAGTGTTAGTTCGCTAATTTTGCAGTGCGACGAGTAGTAGCTTCCTTTTTTGTTTGGTCGCTGGACGCACTCACCGCCTTTGCTGTACCTGCAGTAGCTACTTCTACGCGTTTTTCATTAAGTGGTACCTTGTCCTCTTTCTCATTGCTCCAAACATATGCTCGATTATTGATATATAACTTATCAAAAACAAGGGAAACTTTTTCATTTCTTAGTCGGTTTGTTTTCGCACTGTACGCGTACTGTAAAGGTACGCGTTTCGAAAAGATTTCTCCAATGGATAGGCCTGTATCTTTAAGTTTGTATCCCCGTTTTAGTATTGAAGATTTGTCTCTTGAGTCAAGTGGCTTAAGAATTACAGGCCTAAGCTTGTTCGGCGCTCCTCTACCAATTCGGTGTATGCGTTCGATTGCTACTGGTTTTAAATCTAGAGTATCTATAATTATGTTTTTGTTCACCGCAATTTCAAGTATCAAGGGTGTCTCTCCCTCTACCTCCGGTAAGCCATATATTAACAGGTTATTTCGCATGCTACGATTCTCTAGATCGTCGACTTTTTCTTGCATGTCTGCTACTGAAAATACATAAAAATACACTGAAAATACATAAAATACTACATGAAAATATTCATGTTTGCTATTTGTTCTTGACAACAGTCGACCTTTTCTTCTAGTCTTGTTAGTAGGTCTAATTTCGTGTCTATTTTAGCCAGGCGACTTTCCTTAATCTCTTTTATATCCGCGGCTATTTCCTTTAATTGTTGACTGATTTCAGGGCCTGGATTCGTCTCAATGTCTCCGCCAAGCAATAAGAGTTCATGTACATGCATCGCATGCTCAATCACAACAGCCCATAGCCGTGGGCACGGCAGCACAAGCAAAAAGAGGTCGTTTGAGCGCATACACTTTCCATATCGCCTCCTCACCTGTAGGTTGAAGATGAGCGGATTGTTAGCTGACCGCATTCCGTGAGTGCCGCCGTGCCCAATGGCTCGGCCTTGCTTGAGGTGGTCTTCTATAGCTGGGCTGAGTGGTGGCGCTGGGCACAGGTCATGCGCCCAGCCCATGCTCCCAGCGTCCGCGCAGGTGGAGGACGAGTGATGCAGCACGGAGTCCCATGACTTGAGCGGCACGGAATCTCGTTGTAGGTTGATAATGGTGGCATCCACGACGCATGTTGTTACGGCTTGTCCTGGAGGCTCGAAACTCGGACCGGCATGGAGCAGCAGTCCGGGCACAAGCTGTAGGGTGAAGATAAGCGGAGTGTTAGCTGACCGCAGCGGCAGGGTGTTCTTTATTCCCTCGGCAGCGCTCGACCAGCAGCACGCGTTTGCGCCGTCAACCGACGGCAGCCGCCGGCCCAAGTGCGTACAGCAATCATAGCACCCTGGCGCCTCCCTGCCTCCAGTCACGATGTAGCCGACTTTGTGCACCGAACACAGGCTTAAGAGCAGCAGGAGGCCACTGCGCGAGCGCTCCATCACGTGGCTTTTTTCATATTTCGCGGGCTTTCTTTGCAACCAGGAAACAAAAAAAGGACTGCGTGAAACGTATCTTACAGGGAATAATTCGATCGGGGGTTTCTAAAGGTGTTCTTCAAGTCTGCGTATCGTACTTCGGGTCCTCAGACAAGAAGTAAAAAAAGTAGGAAATTAAACTTAATGTGGTATGCGGAAAACCCAAAATTGCCTGAGTAACTATAGACTATCGCGAATAGTATGCATTCGGTTATATTCGCGTCCGACGCTACTTTCGTTTTTCAATTCTTGGCTCAAGTTACGTAGCACATCCTGTATTTGAGCGATACGGGTAACACGCAATATCCACCTGCATTGTTTTGTCTGTAAATATGTCTGTGTTTTTGTGACGTTCGAATAGCTTGCCATATAATGCATAAACATGTATAACAAACGGTTAGGCGTCTCTAAAGCACAAACATTTGCTAATGTAGAACGGCAATAATTTAGCCGTTTCATTTCAGAGCTCCAATGCTACATTAGCATCTGTGCCTATCGTGCGAACTTATAGGATACCTGCTCGCGTGCGGGAGCTTTCTTTAGATTTCGAGTTGCGTTGTGTGCCAAACAAAAATACGAAGTGACTGCGAGCCAGAATGCTATTTCTCTAGATCAGCTATTTTCGGATGCAGCAAGCTATCATGAGCCACCTGGTATCAAGTTTCAAGTTGGGAAACAATTTTTTGCTACTTTAGGAAGCGTTTTCACCAGAGCCACGCCGACGCCGCGCTAAGATGCTGCGCACGCTTGGAAGCAAGCCTAGGCGAGCTACCGCCCACCTGGCTTAACTAGCCCAAGCCCTACGCACCCACGCCCTACCCAAGCCCCAAGCCCTACGCACTACCCAAGCCCTACGCACCAATTTTTCGTTACCCGCCGTGGTTGCTCAGTCGCTATGGTGTGGGGCTGCTGAGCACGAGGTCGCGGGACTGAATCCCGGCCACGGCGGCCACATTTCGATGGGGGCGAAATGCGGAAAACACCCGTGTACTTAGATTTAGGTGCAGGTTAAAGATGCCCAGGTGGTTGAAATTTCCGGAGTCCTCCACTACGGCGTGCCTCATAATGAGAAAGTGGTTTTGACGCGTAATACCCCACAATGTATCTTTCTTAAATTTTTCGCCAAGCATGAAGGTCCAGGTCGAAGGAGAGGAGATGTCTCTCAAAGAGTTCGGTGGAGATGCCGGCTGGTGCGTGATTGGCTCTAAAACCCAGTCCGGCCCCAGCGCATCGCGATATAGACCCAAAAAGGAAGCGTACTCCCGCACCGGCGAAGGAGACGGTCGACAACCGCCGCGACGCCCGCGGAACATAAAACAACAGGTACTCCAGGCCAGCAGAATCACCCCCCCCCCCCCCCCCCCCCCCGAGGAACGACATCAAGATCGTCGTTATACCCAAGGGCGGCCTCAACACCACAACGATCGGCGCAGTCAGGATTGCGTCAGCCATATACAGGGCTGCAGATACCGTCTGCCTCAACACCCATCAAAACATCGTCGTTATCAGCACACCCAGTATCACCAACGCGGAAAAAATACAGGAAGCTCGAGGTCATCAGGAAGGGCGACCGCCAATACAAGGTCAACGCGTATGAAACGCCACCCAAGGATACGGCCAAGGGGGTCATCCGAGGCATACTCCTCGAAGAAGACTCCAGGGCCATTAACTCCAAGAAGGTCAACGACAGGAACCCGACAACCCTAACAGCCAAGTGTCTCAGCAACACTGCGACAGTCTTCATCGCCTTCGAAGGCTTAAACGTGCCCACTCTCGTCCGGTACGGAGGCACTCTGCTTCGCTGTTCGCTGTACATGAAGCAGGTCGACATCTATCACCAATGCGGTAGACTGGGGCACCGTATGGACATCTGCCCAAATTCTCAGGACAAGATCTGCAGGGGCTGCGTCGCCAGGAACCCTGACCCCCAATCAGGAAATCTCACAAATAATTAACGATGTAATGAAGTGCTTGACCTTCCGTTCCCGACGATGACGCTCAAAGTCATGTATTGGACAACCACCCTCACGTTTGTGCTGAGCCTTTGCTGATGTGATCAAGGAGGGTGACCTCACTTTCATGCACCCTTGCACACTTAATGAGTGGTGCTGGCGAGTTGGCATCGGCAGGTAAAATAAACTCGAATTTGAAAATGAGCTGTTGCGTGCTTTCCCGAGGCTGGATCCGCCTGCGGCAAGCGACACTCTATCTTCTCCTTTTTTCTCTATAACGATAGCACAGAATGTTATGGAGTGTTATGTTTTGTGTTATTTGTGCTATGTTGTATAGCCTTGTATGTTGTAGGCATAATTGAAGAATTCGGTTGCGGTAATTGGGAGAATCAAGAGTCGGTATGGCGTTAGCACGAGACAAACTGTTGGATAGTCTGATGGCAGCGCTAGAAGCCAGAAGTTCGATCCGATTATCGGACACTGGAATTTCCTCGTTATTAAAAATGCCCGAAAGTGAGACAGCCACCTAGCTACCTACCTACCGCATGGCACCTGAGCGAGCCAACAAGATGCATGGTTTTACTTGCGCGTAGGTGGAATGGAATCACGGTCTTCCTGCACAAGAAGCATGTTCTACCTTGCAGGTCCCCACCACTATCTTTTATTGTTATTAGGCGACAACGGCTGGCATTCGTCTCTTGTGCAAACGCCAACTTCTTTCGGATGATGGCCACGTATGTGACGTCGTGCAGCATGTGTGGACTGAAGCACGCGGGTGCAAAAAAACACGTGTATGAATTTGCATTTAGACACGTACGCTGGAAGGAAATAGAAGAAAATATCGTCAACCTTACCACCGCCGTTTGCGTCCTACTTCTCTCGGCGAACACCTCAGTTCACTATTTTTATTACGAGAAACGCCAAAGATCGTGACGTTTTCGTCTACCCTAGGCCTGGTTGCAAGGCTGGTGGCAAATGTAAATAAATAAATAAATAAATAGATAAATAAATATATAAGCAAATCTATTTCTTAATGGCGTCACAGTGTGCATTTGCTTGAGCCGCAGTCAGCATTTCCACAGAACTCGTGAACGGTAGGTGCAGTACATAAACAAATTTATTTAATGACATTAGGGTCTTGACTTGGGTGAGGCCAAAAGAAGAGAATTGAATGAGAATTACATATTACATAGGATAAAGTGTTGCAGCAGTGTACTTAGTTTTACACCATTTAAATACCACCTTCACGAATTTTTCAATTTAAGCATACTTGTTCATTTATTTTAGATCTTCATATATTTATTTAATCAGCCTATTCGTGTGAAATACACCGTCACGCGATTTCTCTGTTAACGCTCTCACCAATGAGGACCAGTGCTGTGCCCACGCTTCCGTCGGAATATTCGGAAAGCATGCATTTGTCGTACTGACAGCACAGCCTTTGGAAACTGCTAGCGCAAAAGATGTTGGCCGCTTGCATTATAATTTGTTAAAATTACATATATGACACCCGACTAATCAAGCTAGATGGTGAGTAGCGAATGATATCCCTGCAATCTGGGAGACCACCATCTCAAACAGAGGTATGAGCGCCGAGGCCGGACGTACACTGAAAAGACAATACAATCCGATGCTCCGGCACTGCAGGCAAAGCTGCACTGCTCTCCAAAACACTTATCGCATCGGCTGACCAGCCGTTACCCTAAAGATGGTTGTCGAAAGTTCTATGTCAGAAGACTGCGACGCTCATTGGCTACGGCATAATTGTCGTGTCCGGATCAGATGTGAAAGTGAAAAACATTAAGCAAGAACTATCGACGAAGATGGTCAATGCAAGCGAAAAGTGGAGCGCTTCTAGAAACCTATTTACTTGATCAAATGAATTAGGTGCTTAAGGAGTCTTATTTGCGTATGGTCAGGATATTTAGGTAGTATTTGTCGTTGCATTGCGTAATGCCGTAGCGGCAACAACCGTAATCTAGCACATCTGGGGCGCAATTTTTGGGGGCGTTATATTTCAGCATACTCGTTATATGGTTGATTTGCCAGCGACGCGAAGAAGAAGGACACTTTATTACAAAGTGAAAGGAGTGATGCTGTTGGGGCTCTTAGTAATCGGCCGCAGCGTCCGCAGCAACCAGTCGTGCTCGCCCAATCAGGCTCAGTCGCACTTGAGGCTTGGACTGACTACTAATCGCCTCTCACTGCAGTTATCTTCGTCGGCGGAGGAGGGGGGGGGGGATTTCAGAATTGGTGTGTTCGTTGGTGGCTTGCGGCACTCAATATGGAACAGCCGCAAGAGCGCCGGCGTGGAGGAAGAGTGCCACGCTTTCCTCGAAAAATCGCCACATGGGGACAGGCCGGCAGAAGAAGAAGAGGGCTATATTTCCCGAACACTCAAAATTACTGCACCTACATTATAACTTTGGAAACACAGACTTGCCTGTGTTCTTGCGCGAGGGCATGGGTGTTTCATACAGTGAATAGTTGGCTTTCAGTGATGAACCTAATCCACAATTACGTTGCTCGAGAGCATGGGTCCTTTACATCGACGCGTTTGAATCGGCCACAAAAGTCTGCCCAGTGATCACCTTGAAAACGGCGAAAGCGACAAAGGAAGGTATTCGCTTTCGTATGGTTATTCGACGGGGATATTAAAGCAAATAGCTCTCTTTGCATATTTCGCTCGTCTTCATGGTTGGTTGTCGACGGTGGTCGCACCTTCACTCACCTGCATCAACAACGCACAGGGCTTTTTTCTCGCCGAACGCCGACAAGCACTTTTAGGCAAACGTACTTTCGCGGGAAAGCTTAGCGGCCTTACATAGATGACGTTGGGGAGTGCTCTAAAAGGACAGCTCTCCCGTTCTCTGACCAAGCTCTCCCTCTGTGGTGGCTGCGGGAGAGCGATCCACCGACGGAAGAGCAGGATGGCAGCCGCATTCCACACCGGCATTCGTGCCGCTGGAGACAGCGCGCATATGAAGGATCAGCTTACACGATATAGCCCCCTATACTACCACAGAAGTCTTATTCATTAGCATTTCGGTTCTCTACCGTAATTACGCGATGAAACAACGTAACTTTTCTTAACATTTTCCTGGAACATACATATGCATCCCATGGATTCTTCCTCTATTAACGCAAGTAGCTTTCTAAAAGCGTTCACCTATTCGTTTTATCGATAATTATCGTCGCTAGCTGATGCACAATTTTTGGCTATTTATACATTCGTGCGTGATTTTTCTGGGAAACGAAACAAGCGACGGAAACTATATCGCATGCGCCAAACACAGCCAAGGCATTGGTAAAACATGTATGTGACCTGTGGCGTGTACCCAGAGAATGGACGTGATGGAGTCACGGACAGAGAATGCAGAATGCAAAATCATAGCTTTCCATGTACTACATGGGCATGCGTATTATTAGATGGGCTTTTATGGACCATAGAGACCTAGTAGAAGACTGCATAAAATCCTGCTGCTTCATTAGAAATGTCTATGTTTAGCGTTTGAAACCTAATGCGGTATCTCTTTGCTGCAGGCGTGCGTGCCGCACACGCGCGTGGCAAATACGGCAGGCAGGGGGCTTTCAAACACTCTAGTGGCGCGCGTTTTGTTTGGCTGGTAGAAATCGAGCGCTCTGAACATAGGGCGCTCAGACGTGCTCCCTAATGGGTTGCAGCAAATAGCGGAAATTCCTCTTAACAACCTCTCTCTCTCTGGGAACGTAATCGCCTAGTTCATTAGGGCGCTCTGCAACTCCGAACGCTTCGGCGTCATGTGCCAACAAGCCAAAGATCGTCTAGTGACCTTTTAACGCTTGGCGTTTTCGTAAACAGCAAGTTACTTCATGGCGGCCAGCGTGAGACAATTCTGAAAGCTGTTTTTGTCCCCTAGTATCACTTTTACATTTAACCATGTGTGCGAATCGGCGTGGATAGGACGGTACCGGTCTTTGGGCGCCCAAAGCACGTCAAATGTATGGCCTTCCTTTTCCTGGTTCGAGAAACCACGGAATGCCGCAATGACAGAAGATAACGCAATGTTTTGTGGGAGCCCAGAACCTTGTCGCCGTGTTATGACGCGAACGCACCGAATATTATGATTGTGTATCACTTTTTTACCTGTTTTCTCGCAACAAGCGACAATCGGGTAAAGCCTGCCACTTTACATTTATAGTTACTTTGCCTTCGCTTTGATGCAACGTCCTGCTAGTGCCCTTTAGAGTGGAACAGCCGTCAGCAGGAGGAAGAGACGAAAATGGGCTACATTTTACTACAGCAAGAGTAATTTCCCAGCGCCTTTTACTGAATAATTTAAAACAAAAAACGCATTTAACACACTTTTAACACACACATTTAACATACTTGAAACCAGTTCAGCTCTTTTCGGTGTTAAATCTGTGCACCTTCTCAGGCCATCACTTCACAGGAGCAGTATGCTGTTGCGTTTGATTGTTGGAGCGGTAGAGTTCTTGCACCGGGTGGCACTGCGTTTTCGCTCCTATTGTTCATGACGTAGAGCGTAACGCTACTGTGCAGATATGTGCCAGCTTAGGGTGTACAATTTATATCGCAGAATGCACGCTCCTGCTTCCATCCTTACAAAGATATTTGGTGGCCTTGCAATAACAGTACCTGGTAAGACGGTGCTAAAGGGGTGTAAATGATCAATTAAGTGCATGGCCTGCATAGTACTCCGCTATAATCACACCGTTTCCTTCGTGTAGTTAGTAAACTATTTTTCTTGAACGGTGCTGACGTCACCGCAGGCTCAGTTATTCCAGTCGAACTTTTTAAAATTTAATTCCAATAATAGTTTACTAACATATTTTTTAAACATATTAGTAACGTTCCATGAACAATTGGCCACTGACATGGGTTTAAAGCATATGTATCCAAAGAAAGTAATTGTGGAACAACCATGAAGTGTGTTTGGAAGCAGCATTAGAGGGTGTGGGTAGTTGCCTGTTAGGGAAGTTATTAATCATTCCACATCAGGCAGACAATGATTTAGCAACAATATTTTAAATGAGACTTCCATGTTTCCTAGAAATGACCTAAGAAAAATTAGTTACTGTCCAATGGAGTCCGATTGCAAACCTGCTTTAGGGCAATATGCTAGTGTTAATTGCATTGAATTGAAATGTGTCTTTCGCAAAAAATATAAACTGAAACTATTTCTTTTCAACTAAAAATATTTCTACGTCCTAACTGGGAGCCTCGCCTTCGGCTAACGGGACATGCTAGGACAAACACTGGTGTGTCATTGTTAGAAACGTCAATTCTAACGGGAAGCGTTATTTGCCTCATTCTGCGCACTTTATTCTACCTGTACAAATATAAGCATACATATATGAAGGTAGGCAGGTATGTAGGTGCGTCTGTCTCGCACCGTTTTGGGCCAGTTCAATAAAAAGAGATTGATTGTTGCTTGGGATAACAAAATGGCCTCCTTGAGAAAATATCGGTGCTGTAGTCATCAAGCCACTCCTGTATTTCTGTTTCTGTATTGAAACGCGGAACTGACAAACATTTTTTGTGCCAATGCCAAGAAACTGTTTGAGACGACTGGTCGGCTCGTGCCTTACGTTAAAAAAAAAAGAATTAGTTCCCACGCCGTTGACACAGTACTGACGTCGTCGCTATCATCGTCTTAGTGCAGTCGTCGCACACGTAATTGCCATCTTTCCGAAAACACACTGCTTCATCTGACAGCGCTTCGCAGAACCCGAAGTAGTGTTGCATAGCCAGCTACGAGCAAAATACTTCCCATATCCTTGATTACCTCAAAGAATGAGGCTGAAATATTTTTTTTTTCCTAAATCCGCAGCGCCTGCTTCGCTCAAGAACATGTAGGAATATAAAATAAAAACCGGGCGAATTGTGACACCAAGCAGCCTATCAGCATCTCGACAAGAAATGTGCAGCAGACTTAGGCAACGAAGGCGTCCCGCAACCGTCAGATCAGGCGGCACAGAAACGATACATGTCGCCACCAGCATCTGCCACATTAGATTAAATCCACCCCAAAGCTCTCAAGTGAATCCACGTGCGCCGGAGTTACTTGACATTCCGAGATGAAGGCAACCCAGCTTTCTTCAGCTTAATTGCGTGAAAGCGCGGGCATTTTGCATTGGCTGAAAAGGTCCGGTGAAATAGAAGAAACTATGCAATCTAAAAGAAAAAAAAATCAGCAACGGTGTGTTTGTGGTGTGAGCCTGGAGAGGAGATACGACGCCGTCGTGGAGAGAAATCGACAGGAATAAGACGATTGTGGCAGCAGAATGCAGTCTACCGAAGTATCCTCGTGTTTTTGGAACCGGGAGCTCTACGTCATAAACTGGGGCAGTGATCTTTCGGGGTGTCTAGGACGTACAGTACGCAACCTCGCAAGTTACGCTTTGCCTTCCCGCGTGCTCTATTCTGTGCATCGAGTCTTTAGATCGCCGACAGCAGACACTCACCGCCTCTGTCACTTCAAGGGACATTCCCAAAATTCGTATGAGCCGTGACAATGTATTATTTTCGAATATGTAGTCTGAATAAAAAGATTTCCCACTTTTTGCTTCATATTACGTTTCACTGTATCTGTTGTTAGTACTTTTTCTATTATCGAATGAAAGTTCATGAAGTTTGAATAACTATGTAAGTACGTCAGCGTGCGTAAGAAGTCGAACGTCTTCATCGCATCGTATGTCTTTTCGCACTGAACAAATTTAAGATCGTGTCGTAGTGAAGCCGCCATAAACGTGGCGAAGACGTGTTCTATTAATTTTTAATGGCATTATAGGCATGCCAACAAAGTGCGCTAAACAACTCAAGGACGGGATTAAGAAAGGAAAAATTAGCAAAACGGGTGCTGACTTCTAAACACGCTTGATTGAACAGTGAATAACTTTATTAGTTTACTTAAATATTAGCAAACTATACCGATTTGGCCGCATCTCTAACCACGTTAGCACGAAAATCTGCCCTTAGCACTGTTGTACGTGCTTCGCTTTGCTTTCTGGTAAAATTTTCGTACGCAGCTAGCATGGCGCAGCCCGCCGACCACACACCAAACAGCGTGTGCTTTCTCTCAGCCTGCTCTTTGAATTGCTATGCCGCGCAAGTTTGCATAACGGCGGCGCAGCGACAGCAAACAAAAAAGCAGGAGCTTCACTTTGCCCAGTTGGACGGAACACGTCCGTGACTGTCGTTGCCAGCCAACGCTTCCCAGTGTAGCCTCGCGGTGTGCGCAGCACGTCCATGGTAAATGCTGCCATTACAACAACAACAACAAAAAAACAAGCGTGCTTCTCTCTCAACATCGCATTTGCCAAGAGGCGTCATCAAATAGCGTCCGCACGTTTCTGGAAAGCCCGAAGCCACGATGCCAGGGGCTCCGCGCCCTCTTTTGAACTGCGCCCCTTCCATTGTGAACCGAATGCATATGCGACTGTGCGCGACTCGGCTCTTTGCCGCACCTTGCGTAAACTTGGAGCTGCGTTTCTACCGTCAACGCTGCCGTGCATGCGTTAGCGTTGCCTTTGATGTAGTGCCGCCCCTGTATTGCCCGAGTCTCTAGCGTGACCAGTAGTATACTTGAACTTCGGGCACTTCATTCCTGATGCATTAACCAAATATCGGCGACACCTTATGACGCCGTTTCCTTGTTTACTTGCGCATATGATGTTGGTCTCAGGAGCGCTTTCCAGGTTTCTAATGTCTTCTTGATATTCTCATTGTTGCATTAATCGAGGCAGGGCGAGTCCATGCTTCTGATCTTGTGCTTTCGATAATCATCTATTATTATTACGATTCGACACTCACTATTGCAAGGCGAAAGCCTCAGGCATGATATTTACAATTATTAATTTTTTAAAGGTGATGGGAAACATTCGTACATGGTGAACCATAAGGAAAAGTGTGTATGCATATGTGTTTTCAGCCCACATGAAAAAACAGGAATAATATTTGCAGTAATTTTGACAATACATAAAGGGGTAACCCGTGCCAAAACAAATTGGCCATGATGTACAACCTCACCTAGAGAATCGCATATTGAAATTCCTGCGAAGTAGAGTTCGAGACAAAGCATCTGCAAAGGCTGCTGGACTCAAATGAAATGAAATCAAATCAGTTTATTTCAGCACCATAGGAGACAATAGAACAGTCACAACGGTGATGCTGCGGGTTAAAGCAAAAACCATAAAGGCTTGACGAAGGCTTTCCCACCATTTAACACATAGCAAACAACAACATGAAATCATGAGTATAACATGAAATCATGAGTATATACAATGGCAAGACATGTCTGAGTATAGTATTGGTTCCATTGTAAACGCTTATAAAAAGGGATGTTTGGAGAAAAAGAACGCTATTATTCATTTATTATGTAAAACCTGTTTGATGTTAGTGGCAGTAAATGGTTCATTATTTGGCAACCATAGTTGGTACGTGTGTAAGGGATTTTCCAATCATCAGTGGCTCGCGTGCTACATGAGCAAGTGCGAGGTATTGAATGCGCTAAGTTCATAAAAAAAGGAATCACGATTTTTTCTACAAGTACGATATCGCTTAAGTAAAATTGAATTGTAAATGTTAGGCATTGGTTGTAAATTTAGGCCTTCGAAGATCGGTTTAGAGTGTGCATCGCGTGGAGCACCTATAAGTATACGCACAGCTTTTTCCTGTAGTCTGTATATTCTGCCTAAGTTCTTTTCAATTGTGGGGTCCTATACTACATAGCAATAACTTAGTGTAGATAAAGATAGATAAACATATAATAAATGTTTAATTCTTTGCGGCAAAAGAAAACGCAGACGCGAGACGAAACCTACGATACGAGAAAGTTTAAAGTGAACACGCTCAGCCATATTGTTCTGTAGCATATTTTCGTGAAAGATCATTCCCATGGTTTTCACTACCCCTTTGCGACACGCATTAGGATATAGTCATCAGAAAATTTTGAAACTGCCTGTGTGCACTCTTGATGAACAATATTTCAGTAAAAAACCATAAACAAGCCGGTACCTTAGGTACTTAATAAATTAGGTCGCGTCCTCATATGTACACACTGTGACTCAATACAACTAAGTCAGCAAAAGTCAACCGAAGGCTTTATTGCATGAAAATATTGCAGGTAGAGCGATAAAAAATTCCTCTTTGGTCATCAGCTGATCAGCCTTCTTGCTTACTTGGTGTGATATTCATAAAAACAGTCATTAGTGGCGGACAGGCACAAGAACACTTCGCACTTCCTGCACCGAACTCGTGATTTGGAATTGCATCCAGGCTTCCGGCAACGCTGTGGGAATCGTGCATCCACGTGCTGAGGCCAGTGCGCTTTACCATCCAAACGAACAGTGTTTGTAAGGAGGGGTCCACTATTATGAGGTGCTTTTGATACCCTCTGTAAGCTTTCCGCACTTGGTCGCCCTCGCTTCTTCTCCAAAGGTTTCTCGGAAACAAGCAGGCTCATGGCAGTATCGGTTTGAAACTGTAGCATGTCCATCGTGTTCTTTCGGACAAGGCCTTCAGCAGAAGCATCTCTTAAATACTGCAACCATGAGTTTGCAAGCGCAAATGAGGTGAGGTGTGAAATTACCCTTACAGGCCATTTTTTTGTCTTTGCTCTGATGTGATAGAGCGACATGATAAAATCCAACTTATCAACCCCACCCATGTGGCGATTATACTCTAGTATAGCCTGTGGGCATTCTACCTCGATGCGCTCCTTTTTCGAGGAGCTCCACCTGCTCACAGCCCTAGCTTCACCAGTGGAAACCTGTGTTGAGGCCACCGTGACCAGATTGTTGTCCTTCCATCGCACAAGGGCAACGTCTCCTTCCTCTGTCACCTTGACATCGGTGCTCCCACGCTCCTCCTTTCGCATTTCTTTTTCGCCCTTCAGCTTACAACCCAGCAGCCTGTTGCACCTGATCGTACCCGTGGCAAGGATTCCAATACCTTTTAGCTCCCTCAGAAGCAGCACGGACGTGAAGTAATTGTCAAAGAACAATTTCAGGTTGCGGTGCTGTGGGAATGACTCCACAAGTCTCATTACCACACAGCCCCCTAGACCAAGGTAGGAGAACTCCCGGTCTACTCCTGTGCCTTTGCCCTGATAGAGTTCAAAATCATGCGCCAGACCATCGGTGCTGCATCGCACAAAGATCTTCACACCAACAGGGTTTGGCTTACTTTTCACCACCTGTTTTGCTGGGACCCTTCCTGTAAATGCCACCATCTGCTCATCAATGCAGTTATGTTCAAGCTCTTCAAGCTGAAGGCACCGGGACCTAATGACATCGAGGAGCGGCCTCACCTTCCAGAACTTGTCCACACTGGATGCATCCCTTGGCTCATTCTGGTCAGTTATGTGCAATGCGCTTCGCAATTTAAAAAATCTGTTTACCGCCATTGCATCTGCAATTGCAGAAATTCGGGTACCGCTTTGCCAATACATGCGGACACGTGGGAATTTCAGGACACCCATGTAAATGAGAATTCCAAAAAACACTTTCATCTCTTGCACGGAGCACGAAAGTTCGTTTCCTGTGTTCTGCAAGGCATAAATATTTGTGTACTTCGTGAAGTCCTCGAACACTTCATCGGTGAAATACTTCATGAAATACTTTAGCGGTTCTTCTGGCGTTGATGCGCCAAGCGGGTGGTAGGTGCAGCGCGTGTCCACTGGATCGAAAGGTTTGGAGAGCCACTTGACATGCTTCACTTTTTTCGCAGGCATCTCATCACTGTCACTGAGATCACCCTCGTCGTCTGCAGGATGCATTTTAGGGTCATGCTCCTCATTCGATGCAGTTACCTGCAAACGTAAAGGCAAAATGATGCAACTGCTAACAAGAAATTTCGCTATTTGCCACTTACCGCTTGAGCTGCCTGTACATCGGCGACTTCATCGTCAGAAAGATCGGCGTCTGACACATCTCCATTCATGATGGCGTCAAAAAGCTGGTCTACTGACGAGTTCGGAGTCTTGCGTCTTGTTCTCGCATGAGTCTGGATGCCTATAAAAGGAAAAAAAGGCTCAGTAAAGCAGAAAAGCGACATTCGCAGCAGTTACAGCAGGATGAACCGGCGGCCGCCTAAACGGTGCATTTGTGACACGTTGTGTACAAATAGACACGCCATCGTAAACATGACCACCGTTTCCTAACCAGTAGTACAATAAAAAATAATTCCGTATTATTCTTATCTATAGCACTTAGTTATCAGGTCCACAGCTTTACTTCCAGCTTAATCAACGTTTTAAATAGGCAGAAAAGATAAAGCCAAGAGCACCTACTTGACGCGCCGTAGAACGTCGAGGCGTCCATCTTGTTTTCTTGTTTTGGTAATGCATTTGGCGCGGCAATCACGAGATGGCAGCACCGTCCGGTAGAGCGGTAAATTCGAATGCGGCTCCAATGGCCCAAGTGTTGATGACGACGATAGAAGCTCGCAAAAAAGCTCGTGAAAATCGCGTGTACAATTGTACACGCCGTGTCGCAAAGGGCTACAGATGCAATTTCAATTGTTTCCGGTCCAATCGGTAGGGTGAAATTGCAGTTTATGGGCTTATTTTTGGGACGAAAGTGTGTTGATATTGTTTTAGAGGTGTTTGTAATTAACGAATTGCTTATGCTCCATGTGTTCGGTAGTTCCAAAACACTGTTTGCTTTATTTACAAATTTAAGCAAATCGCAGTCATTGAAAATGAAGCTTGTATCATCTGCATAAACAATAAAGGTTGTGCTATTATCGATGTTCACAAAGTCATTTACATAGATATTGAAAATAGCGGACCCAAGGTGCTGCCTTGGGGCACGCCATTTGATGATTCTTTAAAACTACGAGCACAGCCATTAATTTTAACTACTTGCTGTCGGTATTCCAAATATGATTTTATGACAGTTAAAAAGTTTCACCGGAAACCATTCTTGTCTAGTTTTTTAATTAGTGTAATGTGGTTAATTCTATAGAAGGCTTTTGAGAAGTCAACGATAATTACAATTGCATATGTTTCATTTTCGAATGCATCCAGTATAATTTCTTTTAGCGTTGGTAGTGCAGTTCCGGATGGACGCTGCTTTGTGAAACCGAGCGAAAAAGCCGTCATAATGAGGTACTTGTTTCAGAGTGAAACATCAGTTAATGTATTAGTTTTTCAATTACTTTAGAAAAAAGAACTGGCGGTATGGAAATGGGTCTCTAATTTGATATGTTATTGTTGTTTCCACCCTTGAACATAACAGAAACTTTGGCTATCTGAAGGCGACTAGGAAAAGTGCCTAATGAGAACATTAAATTCAGGGTATATTTTAAGACAGGGAACAATATAAATAACACGTTTAATTGGCCGAATTTCCAGGCCGTCAGGGTGACAACAACTGCTGTTCTTTAGGGACCTGAAATGAGCCGTAGCCTCCTGTGTAGCTACCGGAAATAGAAATGCACTTTCGCTTATTTGCATGCCCATGAAACGGGCGAAATTATTGTCATGTAAGCTCTCTCTCATGGAGGTAAAGTATTAAATGCTTCGGCAAGGTCGGCACCAGTGAGGATCTGGTTGTTCACGGTAAGTTTCATCGGGAATGTGCTGCCGTCCGAGCAGAGACTAAGCAAAGTGTTTAACTTTTTCCAGATGACTTCAAATGCTTTGGTTTTTTCAGGGTCAAGGAGGTTTCTAATATATTGAAGTTTTCTTTCCCTTAAGAGAGGGTTTGAAGTAATCCTGTGTTTTCTAAACGTCCTAAAGTGTTCTTTGTCCCTAGATTTTAAAAAGTGCTCGTGAAGTGTATTTTTTTATTTCATATATTTAAGGCACTCTGAAGTAATACAAGGTTTTCTTGCCTTGCGTGGCCACTTTTTCTTTTGTTTGGATAGAAAATAAAAAAAAAATAAAAGTTTATAAAAGTTTCAATAAAGATATTACATGCTGTGTCTGCATCGTTTTCACAGAAAACGGCGTCGCATTTTATATTGGATATACCTGCAGTAAATATATATCTATAGTGCTTGGGCATATGCAACGCAATTGTGGGGGCGGTGACTTTGCATCCTGAAATTGAAGTTTATTTGGGCTTAAAATTATGTATATGTAGATGGTCACAAATATGTGTTTTAATGAAACCACAAGAAATAGGCGCATCTGCGCTATTTGTTATAAAGCCGTCAATGAGTGTGCATCAATGAGCATGGAATCGAGTAGATTCGTTTATAACATTTGTAAATGCGTTAGATTCCAAGATATCACGACGGTCAAGGCGTTGGGGGCTGGAAGTTAGCCTGTCAATATTTACATCACCGCCGATAGTAAGGTCGTAATCATTTTCATTGGCATACTACACGAACGTGTTCACAACCATAAGCAATGTGGACGCGTTGCGTTTAGGATGGCGGTATGCCACAGAAAAAATTCCCGACTAGATTTCACAGTCAAAATCTCGTAATCGTCAGTAATAATAGAAAAAGCCTCAGCGATTTCACACTGAAACACATACTAAGAGCAGAGCCCCACCACCCATCTTTTCACACCTGTACTAGAAATAGGTAGCACAATTAGCTAAACGAAGAACTTCAGACTCGTGGTGATACCAGGTTTCGGTAGCGATGATGACGTCGAAGAAAAATTCAAACGATTCCAGCAGTATCGCTATGTCGTCTGCTTTGTTTCTGGCTGATTGTGCATTTACATGAAGGAAACAAATAAGGCATTTTTGTCCATATAACGATAGACTGAACTCGTGTGGCATTAGGAAATCTGCAGCCATATAGATACTTTGTTTCTTTTTATATGAAACTCCACGAGTTTAGGCGATCTTTTTCAAATCGCTTTCATTTGTTATCTGAAGCAGCCGCAACTTCTCATCCTTCCGCGCAAAAACTTTGCCGCCCTTTGGCCAGGCAAATCTCCATTTGGCTTCCTTCTTGCGAGCAACAGTTTGTCCAAGTAACTTTTCTAACTGCGGGAATAGGTGTTCATTTACGTCAGCTGACATCATCATCCAACATCAGCTGACTTCAAACGCATCTTCTTCGCCTCCTCTAATACTGTGTCCCGCTTCGACCGGCTCTTGCACTGCACAGCTATATGGGGGCGAGAGCCGCCTTGTGTAGTCACGCGATGGCAAATTTCTACGTCATCTTCCTTCACAGATTTGCCAAGCTCCTGGTATTGACCTCCCAGAATTTTTTTTATTCGAAAAGAAGCTTTTGCTGGCGTCCCCGGAAGTTTTTCACACCGATAGCGCTTCGTGTTCAACGCCTCCGTTCACGGCCCGGCAGAGTAGCTGTTGCGCTGGCACCTACGTTCTAGAAAGCTGGATGGCTCACAGTTCATGCTCCCCTGTAAACACTTGAAAGCTCAAAAAGATACCATCAGTGGTCAATGCCAAGCGTGGATGGTTTTCTGGGTACGTGCGCAAGGTTTTAAACAGAACTGTCGAGTTTGTTATCTCTAGGAGCAATTATAGAATTTAATCTGGTGTTCGAAAAAGCGTTTCAACAGTCTAAGTGCAATTTGGAAATTTTACAAGGCAATCTTCCCCCAAATCTTTCTACAATTGTTCTACAAATTTTGTTCTACAAACATGTCATTCCGGCTGAGCTATTGTTCACCTCCAGCCAGCCTGCTGTATTAAAAGTCAATCCACCGTGTGGAAATGACCAAGCGCGCCTTTATCACGCCAGAACAACTCTTCATACTCATTCTCGTTCATTGGTACTACCTGTTCGACAAGACTAGACACAAGGTAAGAAATTGACGAGACTGCGCTTGCCTGTTTTCATTCTTTAAAGGAAGCTTTAGATCGAGTGCTCCTATATCATCATCATCATCAGCCTAGTTACGCCCACTGCAGGACAAAGGCCTCTCCCATACTTCTCCAACTACCCCGGTCATGTACTAATTGCGGCCATGCCGTCCCTGCAAACTTCTTAATCTCATCCGCCCACCTAACTTTCTGCCGCCCCTGCTACGCTTCCCTTCCCTTGGGATCCAGTCCGTAACCCTTAATGACCATCGGTTATCTTCCCTCCTCATTACATGTCCTGCCCATGCCCATTTCTTTTTCTTGATTTCAACTAAGATACCATTTACTCGCGTTTGTTCCCTCACCCAATCTGCTCTTTTCTTATCCCTTAACGTTACACCTATCATTCTTCTTTCCATGGCTCGTTGCGTCGTCCTCAATTTCAGCAGAACCCTTTTCGTAAGCCTCCAGGTTTCTGCCCCGTAGGTGAGTACTGGTAAGACACAGCTTTTATACACTTTCCTCTTGAGGGATAGTGGCAACCTGCTGTTCATGATTTGAGAATGCCTGCCAAACGCACCCCAGCCCATTCTTATCCTTCTGGTTATTTCAGTCTCATGATCCGGATCCGTGGTCACTACCTGCCCTAAGTAGATGTATTCCCTTACCACTTCCAGTGCCTCGCTACCTATCGTAAACTGCTGTTTTCTTCCGAGACTGTTAAACATTACTTTAGTTTTCTGTAGATTAATTTTCAGACCCACCCTTCTGCTTTGCCTCTCCAGGTCAGTGAGCATGCATTGCAATTGGTCCACTGAGTTACTAAGCAAGGCAATATCATCAGCGAATCGCAAGTTGCTAAGGTATTCTCCATCAACTTTTATCCCCAATTCTTCCCACTCCAGGTCTCTGAATACCTCCTGTAAACACGCTGTGAATAGAATTGGAGATATCGTATCTCCCTGTCTGACGCCTTTCTTTATTGGGATTTTGTTGCTTTCTTTGTGGAGGATTACGGTGGCTGTGGAACCGCTATATATAGCTTCCAGTATCTTTACATATGGCTCATCTACACCCTGATTCCGTAGTGCCTCCATGACTGCTGAGGTTTCGACTGAATCAAATGCTTTTTCGTAATCAATGAAGGCTATATATAAGGGTTGGTTATATTCCGCACATTTCTCTATCACCTGATTGATAGTGTGAATATGGTCTATTGTTGAGTAGCCTTTACGGAATCCTGCCTGGTCCTTTGATTGACAGAAGTCTAAGGTATTCCTGATTCTATTTGCGATTACCTTATTAAATACTTTGTAGGCAACGGACAGTAAGCTGATCGGTCTATAATTTTTCAAGTCTTTGGCGTCCCCTTTCTTATGGATTGGGATTATGTTAGCGTTCTTCCAAGATTCCGGTACGTTCGAGGTCATGAGGCATCGTGTATATAGGGCGGCCAACCTTTCTAGGACAGTGTTCCCACCATCCTTCAACAAATCTGCTGTTACCTGATCCTCCCCAGCTGCCTTCCCCCTTTGCATAGCTCCCAAGGCGTTCTTTACCTCTTCCGGTGTTACTTGTGGGATTTCAAGTTCCTCTAGACTATTCTCTCTCACCTTATCGTCGTGGGTGTTGCTGGTACTGTATAAATCTCTATAAAACTCTTCAGCCACTTGAACTATCTCATCCATATTAGTAACGATATTGCCGGCTTTGTCTCTTAACGCACACATCTGATTCTTGCCTATTCCTAGTTTCTTCTTTACTGCTTTTAGGCTTCCTCCGTTCCTGAGAGCCTGTTCAATTCTATCCATATTATAGTTCCTTATGACCGCTGTCTTACGCTTGTTGATTAACTTAGAAAGTTCTGCCAGTTCTATTCTAGCTGTAGGGTTAGAGGCTTTCATACATTGGCGTTTCTTGATCAGATCTTTCGTCTCCTGCGATAGCTTACTGGTTTCCTGTTTAACGGCGTTACCACCGACTTCTATTGCGCACTCCTTAATGATGCCCATAAGATTGTCGTTCATTGCTTCAACACTATGGTCCTCTTCCTGGGTTAAAGCCGAATACCTGTTCTGTAGCTTGATCCGGAATTCCTCTAGTTTCCCTCTTACCGCTAACTCATTGATTGGTTTCTTATGTACCAGTTTCTTCCGTTCCCTCCTCAAGTGAAGGCTAATTCGAGTTCTTACCATCCTATGGTCACTGCAGCGCACCTTGCCGAGCACGTCTACATCTTGTATGATGCCAGGCTTCGCGCATAGTATAAAGTCGATTTCATTTCTAGTCTCACCATTCGGGCTCCTCCATGTCCACTT
The DNA here is from genome assembly GCF_023375885.2 of Dermacentor andersoni. Taxonomy (NCBI): domain Eukaryota; kingdom Metazoa; phylum Arthropoda; class Arachnida; order Ixodida; family Ixodidae; genus Dermacentor; species Dermacentor andersoni. The sequence goes on from NC_092821.1 coordinate 60,796,435, forward strand.
TCGGCTAACCCGCTTGCGGAAAAAGGTATTCATTATCCGCATAATATTCTGTTCTGCAAACTCTACTAATAACTCTCCTCTGCGATTCCTAGAGCCTGTGCCATATTCCCCCACTGACTTGTCTCCGGCCTGCTTCTTGCCTACCCTGGCATTGAAATCGCCCACCAGTATACTGTATTTTGTTTTGACTTTACCCATCGCCGATTCCACGTCTTCATAGAAGCTTTCGACTTCCTGGTCATCATGACTAGATGTAGGGGCGTAGACCTGTATAACCTTCATTTTGTACCTCTTATTAAGTTTCACAACAAGACATGCCACCCTCTCGATAATGCTATAGAATTCCTGTATGTTACCAGCTATGTTCTTATTAATCAGGAATCCGACTCCTAGTTCTCGTCTCTCTGCTAAGCCCCGGTAGCACAAGACGTGCCCGTTTTTTAGCACTGTATATGCTTCTTTTGGCCTCCTAACTTCACTGAGCCCTATTATATCCCATTTACTGCCCTCTAATTCCTCCAATAGCAGTGGTAGACTCGCCTCACTAGATAACGTTCTAGCGTTAAGCGTTGCCAGGTTCATATTTCAATGGCGGCCTGTCCGGAGCCAGGCATTCTTAGCACCCTCTGCAGCGTCGCAGGTCTGACCGCCGCCATGGTCAGTTGCTTCGCAGCTGCTGGGGACTGAGGGCCGGGGTTTGATTGTTGTGTTCATATAGGAGGTTGTGGCCAAGTACTGCACCAGGGTGGCCAATCCTGCTCTGGTGAGAGAGTGTGTTACCGGTTCTGGTCACCGGGATCAGGCCGCACTCCAGGCCTGTTTGTGCAATTTTCTCAACACACGGTTGTTTTTTTTTCTGGTATTTTCCGGTGGAGAATTCTGCGGTCCGGGATTTGAATCACGGTCCTCTTGCACGGGAGGCGGATACTGTACCGTCCCCGCAGGAGTTAAATTTAAAAATAAATTGTGGGCTTTTACGTGACAAAACCACTTTCTGATTATGAGGCACGCCGTAGTGGAGGACTTCCGGAAATTTCGACCACCTGGGGTTCTTTAACGTGCACCTAAATCTAAGTACACGGGTGTTTTCGCATTTCGCCCCCATCGAAATGCGGCCGCCGTGGCCGGGATCCGATCCCGCGACCTCGTGCTCAGCAGTCTAACACCATAGCCACTAAGTACCCACGGCGGGTCCCGCAGGAGTTGTACGCCTCATTTAATATACAGTGGTGCCCTATTTGATCAGTCAAGGTGGACCAATCTGAGCTCGGTTTTACCGCACGGATGGCACTCGGCTAGAGAGCCTGGTATTCATGACCTGCACATGTCAGGCCATACATATTTGAATATATATATAATTCTTTTTTTTTATTTTAGGAGGGTTCCCGTACAGTGATAAAATAAAGGAAAAGACATTAAAAGAAAAAAAAAAGGAACATAACAGGTGATTTGAACTCGTGACCCTTCGATGTTGCCCGAAAAGATAGCTCAGTCGGTTGGTTCGTCAGGCCCCAGGCTACTTTCAAGCACCACAGCTCCTGCTCCGAGCCTCACACTTACGTGGAAAGGGACTCATGTTGTCCGCGATAGTCGATTCCGAGTGGTTGGAAGGCATACTTTCTTGGAAAAATGGCTGCCCGAGGAGAAGAACGAACTCGAGCGGCTTTAGAGACTAGGAAAACTGCCTTAAAATATTTAGACTTGAGGGAAAGCTTCGTTAACAAACTATAACACGGCAATCAGAACTCGAATACGACGAGAGAAATTATTGAAACGTGGAAAATTCCCTTGAAATAAATTTGGTATGCGAGAGAAATGCTTGTAAGTATTGAACCTAATAAAAGATGAGGGGGAAATATGCGCTCACCGAGAGGTCATCGTCTGCACGCGACCACCACCAGGCACCTTACTGAGATTGGGGGGGGCTCTGCGGGCCGGACACAAAGCCTCCCTTCTCCGCCGGCCAAGAGGGGAAAACGCGCTTTCCGATCGCTCAAGGTTGCGCGGACATAGTGTAACTCTAGCGTCAAGGAGAAGCTTAACCAGGTGCGATGGCGGCACGCAGAGCGTGGGAAGCTAGCCGCCAGAATAACAATCTCATGGACTGCTGCTGACGAGGGCGAAATACCTTCGTTTAATTATAATAACCCTAATAGGACTACTTCCGAAAAAAAAAGAAGAAAAAGAAAAAAAAGGAAACGGCCCAGAGGGCTATACTACGAGAGCTATGACTGATAGTTCTCTCTCTCTCTCTCTCTCTCTCTATATATATATATATATATATATATATATATATATATATATATATATATATCATCTATGGGATTGCATGCGCGCGCCGTTGCTTTGTCTCTGCGTGTAGTAGTTAAGAGAGCCAGTTTAAGGGCGGAGAAGAAGGAAGGAAAGGAAAGCAAAAACTGCAGCGCCGTGGTTTTAAAGCGCACCCGTGGTAGAGAAACGGAAGGCGATATAAGCGTGCGTAGCCATGATACGCACACGACAAACTGCCTTAACATATTTAGACTTGAGGGAAAGCTTCGGTAACAAACGATAGCACGGCAATCAGCACTCGAATATAATTACAACCCTAATAATAATTGTAAATATTCATCTCATCTATGGGATCTAATGCACGCGCTGTTGCTTTGTCTCTGCGTGTAGTAGTTGAGAGAGCCAGTTTAAGGGCGGAGAAGAAGGAAGGAGAGGAAAGTCTCTGAAGCAAAATTGCAGCGCCGTGGTTTTAAAGCGCACCCGTGGTAGAGAAACGGAAGGCGATATAACCGTACGTGGCCATGGTAGGCACCCGACAAACTGCCTTAAAATATTTAGACTTGAGGGAAAGCTTCGTTAACAAACTATAACACGGCAATCAGAACTCGAATACGACGAGAGAAATTATTGAAACGTGGAAAATTCCCTTGAAATAAATATGGTTTGCGAGACAAATGCTTGTAAGTATTGAACCTCTTAAAAGATGAGGGGGAATATGCGCTCACCGAGAGGTCATCGTCTGCACGGGACCACCACCAGGCACCTTACTGAGATGGGGGGGGGGGGGGGGGGGGGGGCTCTGCGGGCCGGACGCAAAGCCTCCCTTCTCCGCCGGCCAAGAGGGGAAAACGCGCTTTCCGATTGCTCATGGTTGCGCGGACATAGTGTAACTCTAGCGTCTAGGAGAAGCTTAACCAAGTGCGATGGCGGCACGCATAGCGTGGGAAGCTAGCCGCCAGAATAACAATCTCAAGGACTGCTGCTGACGAGGGCGAAATACCTTCGTGTAATTATAATAACCCTAATAGGACTACTTTCGAAAAAAAAAATAGGTTTAAAAGGAGAAATCGTTTTTGTCAACAACCACTACACCAAATTTGACGAGGTCTAATGAATTTAAAAAACCAACTTAAAATCTAGTGACTGTCTGTCTAGAATCTTTGATGTATGTCGCCCATTTTTTATTAAACTTGGCAAAATTACAAGTTTTGTGCAAACGAAACTATCACGTTTACAACGCTGTAGCTCAGCAATAAAAAATAATAGCAAATTTCTCTGAGTTGCATATAATAGTACATCAAAAGCAGACAAATTGATCGGTTACGCATGAATGACAAAAAAAATTAATATGGAAATACAGCTTCTGCAGAACCCTTGTACACAACGTAACAAATTCACGTAAAAAATAAGTTGACATATAGAATTTGTCTGCGTTGAATGGTCTGATGGATGCCGTTTACAGAACCAACCGCGATATCTCTTCTTGATGCAGAGCTATTTATTTGTAAATTTCGTGCTTCTATGTTTTTTTTAGCTTTCAAAGTTTTAAAAATTTGTTAACCATTTTCTGGCCCTAAATTGAAATACCGCATCCAGCAACCACCAGCATTCGACTTTTTCTCTCAAATGCAATAACTTTCATTAAAACTGGTCCAGGAGTGATCTCCAAAAAGCGTTTCAACATTTCACATGTATTTGAATAGGCCGCGTTGGAGTTGGGTCTGAGCTAGAGCTTTCTGTTAAGTTCTGTTCCGTCTTGTCGTGAAACTGATATGAATGTATCTGTGCCAACTCGTCCAGTTATGAACCGTATTAGAAGTACTGCATGTCTGCTGGGCGTGTTGATAATCTATACTCAAGCAAGAATGGCGCAAGCGAATAGGGACGTACGAGACAGGAAAAGACGGAGGAGCGAGTATTCCGCCTGGAGTATCAACTGTATTACTCTTTCTTAATTTGTTTGGCCTGTAACAGTGTGGAATAAAGTCATGGTCAAGTAATTCGGTATTTCCTCCGTACAGGCAGCGTTCAATTAGGCGCGTCATGAATGCTTCGTTCACAGTCTTGAAGTGGCAAAGCTGTATGGTCTACTTCGATGACGTCTTAATGTTCACCGCAAACTGCAGCGATCACTTCCCAACCGTGTCCTCCAAAAGATCTTGTCCTTGCCAACTGTCTCCTTGTAGTGACTGCAGCCCAGAGGAAGAAAATATGTGCGCCCTCGATGATTATCTGGCGGTTGGACTACTCGGATTCTTTCGTTTACTGTTGTGAACAGGAGACAGATATTACGGGCGGTTCCGGACCTTTAACGTGTCCCACTACGTTAGGACACGATGAGACTGTTAACAACGCAGCGCATTAACTGCTGAGTAGTAGCTGTCGGTGGATAACGCAGCCACAAGACCACCGGGCACTATAAGAAGTCGCCTATTCAGTGCGACTTAACTACGTAATGCACAAGCGCGATTCCACATCAAGGAAAATAAAGTAACTTTTCCTTGACCAGGAAAAGTACATCAGCAAAAGAAAAGGGAAACTAGAATGTAAATTTGACTAAATGCATATTAGCTACACTACCTCTTCATTCAATTAGGAATCGCTTTCCATAATATTCACAAATAAATATTCACTCGAGCTCATCAAAGACGATACTGCAGGATATGAATTAGAACCTAGTGTCTAAATGGAAATTGTTTTCGTCATCGCGATAGTGCTTTAGAAGCACCACCGTCAAGCACGACACCGGCGTCTGTTACGAGAAAGGATGTTAAAAAAGCACGATACGGACACAGGAAAAAAGGCACATATACACTAAAGAAAACTAAAACGATTACAAAGGCGCCCCGAACGCAGCACTCAGCCGTGAAACTAACAAAACACAGCGCGCGGTAATTCTGCTTGGAGAGCAGCAACACTTAACGAGTTCGCAAACATGACGCAAATTTTCCACGCAAAATCAAACAGCAATAAGATATGCAGCAACTGACTGCAACCCTCGCTCTGAGCTAAGTCTTTTCGAAAACAATTTCCAAGTAGCCACGCTATCAAACATGTCCTCAGGTAAAAAACAATCTAGCTTCTACAAGAGCCCTGAGCGGTAATCATTCTGATAAACATTGCGTGATTTAACTTCAATACAAACGTGGTGAGGGGAAAACCTCGTACTTTCAGAAAAAAATCAACATCAGTTCTGCGTGGAGCAACTAGCAACAGTTCAACATTCGCGAAACAACACATAAAATATATCCGGAAAGAATAACTGCATCAGAGCTGGTGGAGCGATTTAACGGACCGTAAAGTATCAACAAAGTCGGCCCGTCCGAGCCGCAGCAGCTTTAACAAACAACACTCTGCACTCCTGCAGCCGTGCATCCTAGCTAGCGCAACACACGAAGCCCGAAATGGTGGGAGTGCCCAGCGGCCTTCCGTTAGAACCTAGTGTAATGCATTTAACTCGTGTGCTGCCCGTCGGATAAAATAAACCAAAATATGCGTACGCCGTCATCGGCTTTGTTGCTTAGCTGTGTAAACAAGATCGAACGCCACAAAAACCGAAGTGAAATAAAGAAAGTTTCAGAACAATTCGTTTCCCGCCCAGCGGCAGCGATCTATTGTTGGCGTCGTTTCCGCACATGAGGCCTCGCGGGTCACGAGTAGAGCCACATTGCTGGCGAGGTTTCATAGGTATTTGCGCACCCCATCTCAAAACGATTGTTTTATGGCACACCATGAAGCGTCGGCTGCTAGATGTATGTGATGAATGTTGCTTATTTCACTACAAAAAGGTGAATTAATGTGAGACGCGTAATAGCGACGCATAAATCTATGGTTGAGGGCTGCCTCCTTCGCGAGCTCACGTAGCCAGGCCGCCACCGGAAGCGCATCCGTCGGCGCGCTCTACCCGTATACAGAACTGGCATAACCTTAATTTTTACTAAATCAGCGCGCACAACCGCAAAAACGCTGAAATTCTTCACAACTTACAATTCTAAGTATTCCGTGCTTGAACAAACGGGAAATCAAGAGACATGTAGTGTCGTGCTGCCCGTTTGTGTGTGGTGTGCTGGGCTTTTGAGGGCTGTGTTACTGCGATCCAAGGGATGCGTTTACGGCAGAAGCAGAAGAACAGTAGGAAACCTGCCCTTTCTTCCGCCTAAGCTGATGCAGAACCAGGGAGCGAGTCCGGTCGGCCTAGGATCGATCATTTTGCCACGCCAAAAGCGGAAGTTCCTTCCGCTTCTCCGGAAGCTGCAGTGGCGCGTAAAGATCGGGTCGTAAATTGACCATTGCGCCTTAAGTGAACGCAGCGATGCCAACGGACGCAATCAAAAATTACCCTGTGTCATACGATACAACTCATTGCCTCTACAACCAGAAAGTGCAGCAGCAAAACGTTGCCATGCCCTACCTTCTCAAGTTGTTGCATAGCCTAGCAAAACCACCGCGGCTGCTTCCGGTGACATTGTTTATTTAGCTGCTCCTTGTACATGTCCAGGAAACCACAGCCTAAATAGATAAAAACTATTTATTCGCCTTCTACATGAATCAATAAAGCTCAGTGCAGGACAATTTGCACGCAGTCACACCTTTTAATAACAAATAACCGATGCCTAAAGTAGGCGTCGCAGTACCTTGATTCGGTTTTATAAGTTTATTATTAATCGACAGGCCATAATAAGAAAACTAAGATTACTAAAGCCTAATAATATTTTATTATTATTGTGATGTTGAGTGATCCTTCAATATCGCGATCACGGTTTAGGTTGGCTGCTGAACGGCAATGGCAAATAAATTTTGAAATCACCTGTGCTGGAATTCAGTCGGAGAACTCATCGTTATCTAATAGTATTATTCAAACTGTTTTAAAAGAGGTTCTATGTGCATGAACTGAGAATATCATTCACGGGTTGTGCAAGTATTTATATCCCAGTATTATATTATATATATTATATTATTATATAGTAATATATTATTATATTATCCCTTAATAATAAGCAGCAGTCCTTGGTATAGTTAGTCTGGCGGCTAGCTTCCCACGCTATGCGTGCCGCCATCGCACCTGGTTAAGCTTTTCCTAGACGCTGGAGTTATGCTTTGTCCGCGCAACCTTGAGCGATCGGAAAGCGCGTTTCCCCCTCTTGGCCGGCGGAGAAGGGAGGCTTCGTTCCGGCCGCGAAGCTCTCCACATCTCTGTAAGGTGCCTCGTGGATGTCTCGTGCTGACGATGCCCTCTCGGTGAGCGCATATTTCACCCCTCATCTTTTAAGAGGTTCAATACATACAAGCATTTGTCTAGCAAACCAGATTTTCTTTCAAGGGAATTTTCCACGTCTCAGTAATTTCTCTCGTCGTATTCGAGTGCTGATTGCCGTGTTATAGTTTGTTAATGAAGCTTTCCCTCAAGTCTAAATATTCTAAGGCAGTTTTCCTAGCCTCTAAAGCCGCTCGAGTTCGCTCTTCTCCTCGAGCGGCCATTTTTCCTAGAAAGTATGCCTTCCAACTACTCCGCCCTTAAACTGGCTCTCTCAACTACTACACGCAGAGACAAAGCAACAGCGCGCGCATTAGATCCCATAGATGAGATAAATATTTACAATTATTATTAGAGTTATAATTATATTCGAGTGCTGATTGCTGTGCTATCGTTTGTTACCGAAGCTTTCCCTCAAGTCTAAATATTTTAAGGCAGTTTGTCGTGTGCGTATCATGGCTACGCACGCTTATATCGCATTCCGTTTCTCTACCACGGGTGCGCTTTAAAACCACGGCGCTGCAGTTTTTGCTTTTCTCTTCTTTCTTCTTCTCCGCCCTTAAACTGGCTCTCTTAACTACTACACACAGAACAAAGCAACAGCGCGCGCATTAGATCCCATAGATGAGATGAATATTTACAATTAGTATTAGGGTTATAATTATATTCGAGTGCTGATTGCTGTGCTATCGTTTGTTACCGAAGCTTTCCCTCAAGTCTAAATATTTTAAGGCAGTTTGTCGTGTGCGTATCATGGCTACGCACGCTTATATCGCATTCCGTTTCTCTACCACGGGTGCGCTTTAAAACCACGGCGCTGCAGTTTTTTGCTTTTCTCTTCTTTCTTCTTCTTCGCCCTTAAACTGGCTCTCTTAACTGTACTACACGCAGAGACAAAGAAACAGCGCGCGCATGCGATCCCATAGATGAGATGAATATATATATATATATATATAGAAAACTATCAGTCATAGCTCTCGTAGTATAGCCCTCTGGGCCGTTTCCTTTTTTTTTTCCGAAAGTAGTCCTATTAGGGTTATTATAATTACACGAAGGTATTTCGCCCTCATCAGCAGCAGTCCTTGGTATAGTTAGTCTGGCGGCTAGCTTCCCACGCTATGCGTGCCGCCATCGCACCTGGTTAAGCTTTTCCTAGACGCTAGAGTTATGCTTTGTCCGCGCAACCTTGAGCGATCGGAAAGCGCGTTTCCCCCTCTTGGCCGGCGGAGAAGGGAGGCTTCGTTCCGGCCGCGAAGCTCTCCACATCTCTGTAAGGTGCCTCGTGGATGTCTCGTGCTGACGATGCCCTCTCGGTGAGCGCATATTTCACCCCTCATCTTTTAAGAGGTTCAATACGTACAAGCATTTGTCTAGCAAACCAGATTTTCTTTCAAGGGAATTTTCCACGTCTCAGTAATTTCTCTCGTCGTATTCGAGTGCTGATTGCCGTGTTATAGTTTGTTAATGAAGCTTTCCCTCAAGTCTAAATATTCTAAGGCAGTTTTCCTAGCCTCTAAAGCCGCTCGAGTTCGCTCTTCTCCTCGAGCGGCCATTTTTCCTAGAAAGTATGCCTTCCAACTACTCCGCCCTTAAACTGGCTCTCTCAACTACTACACGCTGAGACAAAGCAACAGCGCGCGCATTAGATCCCATAGATGAGATAAATATTTACAATTATTATTAGAGTTATAATTATATTCGAGTGCTGATTGCTGTGCTATCGTTTGTTACCGAAGCTTTCCCTCAAGTCTAAATATTTTAAGGCAGTTTGTCGTGTGCGTATCATGGCTACGCACGCTTATATCGCATTCCGTTTCTCTACCACGGGTGCGCTTTAAAACCACGGCGCTGCAGTTTTTGCTTTTCTCTTCTTTCTTCTTCTCCGCCCTTAAACTGGCTCTCTTAACTACTACACACAGAACAAAGCAACAGCGCGCGCATTAGATCCCATAGATGAGATGAATATTTACAATTAGTATTAGGGTTATAATTATATTCGAGTGCTGATTGCTGTGCTATCGTTTGAGTCTCTTTTCACGTAAGTGTGAGGCTCGAAGCAGGAGCTGTGGCGCTTGAAAGTAGCCTGGGGCCTGACGAACCAACCGACTGAGCTATCTTTCCGGGCAACATCGAAGGGTCACGAGTTCAAATCACCTGTTATGTTCCTTTTTTTTTTTTTCTCCGCCCCTTTTTCTTTTTTTTTTTTTAATGTCTTTTCCTTTATTTTATCACTGTACGGGAACCCTCCTAAAAAAAAAAAAAGAAAGATATATATCTTCAAATATGTATGGCCTCACACTCACATGTGCAGGTCATAAATACCAGGTTCTCTAGCCGAGTGCCATCCATGCGGTATAACCGAGCTCAGATTGGTCCACCTTGACTGGCCAAGTAGGGCACCACTGTAGGTTAAATGAGGCGTACAACTCCTGCGGGAACCGCCGTGGTTGCTCAGTGGTTATGGTGTTAGACTGCTGAGCACGAGGTCGCGGGATCGGACCCCGACCACGGCGGCCGCATTTCGATGGGGGCGAAATGCGAAAACACCCGTGTACTTAGAGTTAGGTGCACGTTAAAGAACCCCAGGTGGTCGAAATTTTCGGAGTCCTCCACTACGGCGTGCATAATCAGAAAGTTGTTTTGCCACGTAAAACCCCATAAATTAATTTTTAATTTAACTCCTACGGGGACGGTAGAGTATCCGTCTCCAGTGCAAGGGGACCGTGATTCAAATCCCGGTGCCACGCTATTCTCCACCGGAAAATAAAAAAAAAAAAAAAAACGTGTGTTGAGAAAATTGCACAAACAGGCCTGGAGTGCGGCCTGATCCCGGTGACCAGAACCGGTAACGCACTCTCTCACCAGAGCAGGATTGGCCACCCTGGTGCAGTACTTGGCCACAACCTCCTATATGAATACAACAATCGAACCCCGGCCCTCAGTCCCCAGCAGCCGCGAAGCAACTGACCACGGCGGCGGTCAGATCTGTGACGCTGCAGAGGGTGCTAAGAATACCTGGCTCCGGACAGGCCGCCATTGGAATCTGAACCTGGCAACGTTTAACGTTAGAACGCTATCTAGTGAGGCGAGTCTAGCTGTGTTATTGGAGGAATTAGAGGGTAGTAAATGGGATATAATAGGGCTCAGTGAGGTTAGGAGGACAAAAGAAGCATATACAGTGCTAAAAAGCGGGCATGTAATGTGTTACCGGGGCTTAGCGGAGAGACGAGAACTAGGAGTCGGATTCCTGATTAATAAGGAAATAGCTGGTAACATACAGGAATTCTATAGCATTAACGAGAGGGTGGCATGTCTTGTTGTGAAACTTAATAAGAGGTACAAAATGAAGGTTGTACAGGTCTACGCTCCTACATCTAGTCATGATGACCAGGAAGTCGAAAGCTTTTATGAAGACGTAGAATCGGCGATGGGTAAAGTCAAAACAAAAAACACTAAACTGATGGGCGACTTCAATGCCAGGGTAGGCAAGAAGCAGGCTGGAGACAAGTCAGTGGGGGAATATGGCATAGGCTCTAAGAATAGCAGAGGAGAATTATTAGTAGAGTTTGCAGAACAGAATAATATGCGGATAATGAATACCTTTTTCCGCAAGCGGGTTAGCCGAAAGTGGACGTGGAGGAGCCCGAATGGTGAGACTAGAAATGAAATCGACTTCATACTCTGCGCGAACCCTGGCATCATTCAAGATGTAGACGTGCTCGGCAAGGTACGCTGCAGTGACCACAGGATGGTAAGAACTCGAATTAGCCTAGACTTGAGGAGGGAACGAAAGAAACTGGTACACAAGAAGCCAATCAATGAGTTAGCGGTAAGAGGGAAACTAGAGGAATTCCGGATCAAACTACAGAACAGGTATTCGGCTTTAACTCAGGAAGAGGACCTTAGTGTTGAAGCAATGAACGACAATCTCATGGGCATCATTAAGGAGTGCGCAATAGAAGTCGGTGGTAACGCCGTTAGACAGGAAACCAGTAAGCTATCGCAGGAGACGAAAGATCTGATCAAGAAACGCCAATGTATGAAAGCCTCTAATCCTACAGCTAGAATAGAACTGGCAGAACTTTCTAAGTTAATCAACAAGCGTAAGACAGCGGACATCAGGAACTATAATATGGATAGAATTGAACAGGCTCTCAGGAACGGAGGAAGCCTAAAAACAGTGAAGAAAAAACTAGGAATAGGCAAGAATCAGATGTGTGCGTTAAGAGACAAAGCCGGCAATATCGTTACTAATATGGACGAGATAGTTCAAGTGGCTGAGGAGTTCTATAGAGATTTATACAGTACCAGTCGCACCCACGACGAAAGTGGAAGAGAGAATAGCCTAGAGGAATTCGAAATCCCACAGGTAACGCCAGAAGAAGTAAAGAAAGCCTTAGGAGCTATGCAAAGGGGGAAGGCAGCTGGGGAGGATCAGGTAACAGCAGATTTGTTGAAGGATGGTGGTCAGATTGTTCTAGAGAAACTGGCCACCCTATATACGCAATGCCTCATAACCTCGAGCGTACCGGAATCTTGGAAGAACGCTAACATAATCCTAATCCATAAGAAAGGGGACGCCAAAGACTTGAAAAATTATAGACCGATCAGCTTACTGTCCGTTGCCTACAAAGTATTTACTAAGGTAATCGCAAATAGAATCAGGAACACCTTAGACTTCTGTCAACCAAAGGACCAGGCAGGATTCCGTAAAGGCTACTCAATTATAGACCATATTCACACTATCAATCAAGTGATAGAGAAATGTGCAGAATATAACCAACCCTTATATATAGCTTTCATTGATTACGAGAAAGCGTTTGATTCTGTCGAAACCTCAGCAGTCATGGAGGCATTACGGAATCAGGGTGTAGATGAGCCATATGTAAAAATACTGGAAGATATCTATAGCGGCTCCACAGCCACCGTAGTCCTCTACAAAGAAAGCAACAAAATCCCTATAAAGAAAGGCGTCAGACAGGGAGATACGATATCTCCAATGCTGTTCACAGCATGTTTACAGGAGGTATTCAGAGGCCTGGAGTGGGAAGAATTGGGGATAAAAGTTAATGGAGAATACCTTAGCAACTTGCGATTCGCTGATGATATTGCCTTGCTTAGTAACTCAGGAGACCAATTGCAATGCATGCTCACTGACCTGGAGAGGCAAAGCAGAAGGGTGGGTCTGAAAATTAATCTGCAGAAAACTAAAGTACTGTTTAACAGTCTCGGAAGAGAACAGCAGTTTACGATAGGTAGCGAAACACTGGAAGTGGTAAGGGAATACATCTACTTAGGGCAGGTAGTGACCACGGATCCGGATCATGAGACTGAAATAACCAGAAGAATAAGAATGGGTTGGGGTGCGTTTGGCAGGCATTCTCAAATCATGAACAGTAGGTTGCCACTATCCCTCAAAAGGAAAGTGTACAACAGCTGTGTGTTACCAGTACTCACATATGGGGCAGAAACCTGGAGGCTTACGAAAAGGGTTCTGCTGAAATTGAGAACGACGCAACGAGCTATGGAAAGAAGAATGATGGGTGTAACGTTAAGGGATAAGAAAAGAGCAGATTGGGTGAGGCAACAAACGCGGGTAAACGACATCTTAGTTGAAATCAAGAAAAAGAAATGGGCATGGGCCGGACATGTAATGAGGAGGGAAGATAACCGATGGTCACTAAGAGCTACGGACTGGATTCCAAGAGAAGGGCAGCGTAGCAGGGGGCGGCAGAAAGTTAGGTGGGCAGATGACATTAAGACGTTTGCAGGGACAACATGGCCACAATTAGTACATGACCGGGGTAGTTGGAGAAGTATGGGAGAGGCCTTTGCCCTGCAGTGGGCGTAACTAGGCTGATGATGATGATGATGATGAATAAGCATATAGCTGTTAACATACAAGAATTCTATAGCATTAACGAGGGGGTGGCAGGTCTTGCTGTGAAACCTAATAAGAGGTACAAATTGAAGGTCGTACAGGTCTACGCCCCTGCATCCAGTCATGATGACGAGGAAGACGAAAGCTTCTATGAAGACGTAGAATCGGCGATGGGTAACGTCAAAACAAAATACTGTCACGTGGCAGCGACTGTGAAGAAAGCAGCCAAACTGAGAAAGACGAAACTAGCGTTTCACTGGGCGAACTTGGATGGAGTAACTTTATTGAAAGGTCCTGCGAGCTACGGGGCGCAAGGTCCCATAGAGCGGGCTACTCCCACGTTGGGACCGGGAGTTGTAACTCCCTGGACGCATCGTGGGCTCGCTGGACAGCCCAGAGCTGCTCCGCCAGATCCGTGCTGCGTAATGCGTCTTGTAGCCTGGCGGACTCTTGATCCTTGTTTGCGTGGGTCCGACCACACGGCCAGAGCAAGTGATGGACGTCTAGTGTGCTATGGCAATTTTCGCAATATGATGTTTTGTATAGGTCAGGCATGTAGTGATGTAGTCTGTTCTGCGTAGGGTACGTGTTTGTTTGAAGCATTCTGAACGTCAGGGCTTGAGGCCTGGTGAGCTTATTGTGAGGTGTGCTGAATATTCTGCGGTCTAGATAAAAGTGCTTTATGATCTCGTTATATGTGGAGGGAGGGTCCCGATTCTCGCTGGGATGGTCACGACCAGAATAGGTGGCGTCGCGGAGGGTTAGGTCTCGCGCGCTCCTGTGAGCCATCTCATTAAGATTGCGAGGGGCGTCCTCGATCTCTCCGAGGTGTGCCGGGAACCAGCAGATGGTGTGATGCTGCAGCGGTGCGGATCTATTTATTATTTGTAGTGCTTGGCTTGCAACTGCTCCTTTCTGAAAGGCTTTGACGGCCGAGCGTGAATCGCTGTAGACGTGGGTGATGGTCGGGTCTGTGAGCGCGAGTGCGATGGCAGCCTGTTCTGCTATCTCGGACTTGTGGGTCTTGACTGTGAGAGCGTTTCTGACTTGACCTTGCTTATTGATCGTGGTGGCAACGAAGGCCTTCCTGGTCGGGTACTGTGCCGCGTCAACGAAACAGGCTAGGATCTTCTTATCACGTATTTCGCGCAGGATGAACGATCCGCGTGCCAGCCTTCTGGGTTGATGGTGCGCGGGGTTCATGTTCCGTGGCAGTGGGCGAACCGTGTAGGAGTTGCGTGTGTCCGTCGGAACGCTTTGATATAGATTCTCGATTACTGTGGTGTCATGACCTAGTTTGGCTAGGATTTCTCTACCCGGTTTGGTTCCAGAGAGTCTTGTCCATTGAGCCCGTTCTTGAGCTTCGGCGATTTCTTCTAGTGTGTTGTGTACCCCCAGTTGCAGCAGGAGCTCTGTCTCGGTATTCTTGGGGATTCCCAGCGCCAGTTTGACTAGCTTCCTCAGTTGTACATTGAGTTTGTCCTTCTCCGCTACCTTCCATCTGTGCATGGCCGCCTCGTAAGTGAAGTGGCATAGCGCAAAGGCGTGTGTTAGCTTGAGGAGATTTTCTTCCTTAAGGCCGTGTTGTCTGTTGGCTACGCGTCGTATGAGATTCAAGGCATTATTCGACTTTGTCACGATCTTCTCCACTGTCGCGGCATTAGAGCCGTTGCTCTCAATGAACATCCCAAGGACTCTGATTTGGGCGAACTTGTGCCCTCAAAAACAGGCTACACTCAAAGAACGGCAACAGCGGCGAACACAGTCGGCGATCGTCGAAAATCTGATCGGTGGGTCAAGCGCGTCGGCATTTATACAGCAGTCGTCGAATGTTCCAGACTAATCGGTGGCACCCGCGTTCCTTCCACAAAGTTCTACACCATTCGCATCACGCGATGAAATCAAATAACACAAGGTTATGCGACAGCAGACAGAGGATAGAAGCATCGATATCTTCCCAGAAACATCAGATGCATGCAGGCGCGTCCCGCGCTGTGCGATAACATTTGTTAGGCGGCGAAACGTGGTCGCCCCATAAAGATAAGTACACGTGTCAATACACTCTACTGATGGGCGACTTCAATGCCAGGGTAGGCAAGAAGCAGGCTGGAGACAAGTCAGTGGGGGAATATGGCATATGCTCTAGGAATAGCAGGGGAGAGCTATTAGTAGAGTTTGCGGAACAGAATAATATGCGGATAATGAATACCTTTTTCCGCAAGCGGGATAGCCGAAAGTGGACGTGGAGGAGCCCGAATGGCGAGAAAACAAATGAAATAGACTTTATATTCTGCGCTAACCTTGCCATCATACAAGATGCGGACGTGCTCGGCAAAGTGCGCTGCAGTGACCATAGGATGGTAAAAACTCGAATTAGCCTAGACTTGAGGAGGGAACGGAAGAAATTGGTACATAAGAAGCCGATCAATGAGTTAGCGGTACGAGGGAAAATACAGGAATTCCGAATCAAGCTACAGGACAGGTATTCGGCTTTAACTCAGGGAGAGGACCTTTGTGTTGAAGATATGAACGACAATCTTATGGGCATTATTAATGAATGTGCAATAGAAGTCGGTGGTAACACCGTTAGACAGGATGCTAGTAGGCTATCGCAGGAGACGAAAGATATGATCAAGAAACGCCAATGTACGAAAGCATCTACCCCTACCGCTACAATAGATTTAGCAGAACTTTACAAGTTAATCAACAAGCGTAACACAGCTGACATAAGGAAGTATAATATGGGTAGAATTGAACATGCTCTCCGGAACGGAGGAAGCCTCAACGCAGGGAAGAAGAAACTAGGAATTGGCAAGAAATAGATGTATGCGTTAAGAAACAAAGCCGGCAATATCATTACTAATATGGATCAGATAGTTCAACTGGCTGAGAAGTTCTATAGATTTGTGCAGTACCAGTGGCGCCCACGATGATAATGGAAGAGGGAATAGTCTAGAGGAAGTTGAAATCCCCCAAGTAACGCCGGAAGAAGTAAAGAAAGCCTTGGGAGTCATGAAAAGGGGGAAGGCAGCTGGGGCGGATCAGGTAACAGTAGATTTGTTGAAGGATGGTGGGCAGATTGTTCTAGAAAAACTGGCCATACTCTATACGCAATGCCTCATGACTTCGAGCGTACCAGGATCTTGGAAGAACGCTAACATAATCCTAATTCATAAGAAAAGGACGCCAAACACTTGAAAAATTACAGACCGATCAGCTTACTCTCCGTTGCCTACAAAGTATTTACTAAGGTAATTGCAAATAGAATCAGGAACACCTTAGACTTCACTCAACCAAAGGACCAGGCAGGATTTCGTAAAGGCTACTCAACAATAGACCATATTCACACTATCAATCAGGTGATAGAGAAATGTGCGGAATATAACGAACCATTATATATAGCTTGCATTGATTACGAGAAAGCGTTTGATTCAGTCAAAACCTCAGCAGTCATGGAGGCATTACGGAATCAGGGTGTAGACGAGCCGCATTTAAAAATACTGAAAGATATCTATAGCAGCTCCACAGCTACCGTAGTACTCCATAAGGAAAGCAACGAAATCCCAATAAAGAAACGCGTCAGGCAGGGAGACACGATCTCGCCAATCCTATTCACAGCGTGTTTATAGGAGGTATTCAGAGACCTGGATTGGGAAGAACTGGGGATAAAAGTTAATGGAGAATACCTTAGTTAGTTGCGATTCGCTGATCATATTGCCTTGCTTAGTAACTCAGGCGCCCAAATACAATCCATGCTCACTGACCTGGAGAGGCAAAGCAGAAGAGTGGGTCTAAAAATTATTCTGCAGAAAACTAGAGTAGTGTTTAACAGTCTCAGAAGAGAACAGCAAATTACAATAGGTAGCGAGGCACTGGCAGTGGTAAGGGAATACATCCATGTCCAGGAATTCTGGACATTCTCCTTCGGAACTTCACAGCAACGCACAAGTGTAACTCAATGGGAAATTTTTTTTTCTAATTTATATTTCAGAATATAGGGCGAGGGTCAAAAAGCTTCAAATGACGACAACAAGAGGGTAGTCCCTTCTAGCAACATATGCATTTTGGCACTTAGTCGGAACATTGGTGGTACGTTAAAGCAGTTAAAGAAAGTCAAACAGGGGCGGTGAAATCCAACTTCAGGAGAAAATCGTTTTGCACCCTCCCGCCAGAGGGCAAATTGGCTTGAAAAAGCGCCAAATTTAAACCATAAAGCGATTTATTACAGTTGGCATTGAGAAGGCATTGGTAGAGGGAGTGTTATGCAGCCTGTTCGCACGTGCAGGCTTTTGAGAAGCAGCCGAGATGGTACAGAGTGGTTATGCATGTGCATGTCTTGAGCGTGCCTGGGCATGGTTCTATGCGCAGTTCGCTCTGTGTATCAGTGTGCGGGCGTGTGCCTCCGTATTTGCGTTTGCATGCGCGCGAGTGCGTGTATGCGTGTGTCATCGTTCGCGACGTGTGTGAGCGTTCGCGGCGTATGTGCGTGCCTGCGTGTGTGCGCGCTTGTGCGCGCCCTTGCGGTGCATGCGTGGGCGTGTGTGTACGTGTACGCGTGCCAACGTGTGCTTTTCGAGTTTCAGCATGCAGGATTTCGAACAAATGTGTGCGTGTTTGTGTGCGCATGCATATCTGTGCGTGCGTATTGTGTGTGTGTGTGTGTGTTTGTGTGTGTGTGTGAGAGAGAGAGAAAGAGAGAGAGAGACGCTGTTTAGAGACCAGACAAAGCGGACGTTGCGTACTACGCTGCGATGTTTTCCTTTGTTAAACTGTACTGCATGACCAGAATATAAGTTCTTTTAACGTTTTTTTCCTTTAAACTAAGTTCTGTGTTATCTATCTCGCACAGCCGGCGTATAATCGCTGTCGCGCTCACCTATCACTGTTTCCAGCATGTGTGTGCGCGCGAGGGAGAGAGAGCGTGTGTATGCCCGAGGAAGAGAGATAGTGTGCGTGTGGATGCGTGCCAGGGGAGAGTGTGTGCGCGTGCTAGTGCCTCCGTATGTGCATATGCTTGCACGCGAGTGCGCATATGTGTGTGTGAGCGTTCGCGGCGTGTGTGCATGCCTGCATCTGCGTGTTAGTGCATGTGTGTGTGCGCTTGCGTGATTTCGGCGCATGCATGGCGGCGTGTGAATGTGTACGTGTGCGACCGTGCTTGTTCGTGTTTCAGCATGCACGCCTGCGGACATAACTGTGCGTGTTTGTGTGCGCATGGATATCTGTGCGTACGATGCGCGCGATGAAGAGGGCGTGTAAATGCGTGTGAGGAAGAATGTGTGCTCGTGCGAGGGAGAGAGAGTACGTGTGTGTGCGTGCGAGGGTATTTGCGTGTTTGCGGGTGTGAACGAACATTTTCCTGCTTACACCTACTCTTCGAAACAAACGCGATGTGGAGACCATTAAAGGCCCTGTTTAAATCCACGAGACAAGTACGAATGACACTGCATTTGTAGCATTATCTCTTTCTGAAAGCGAAATCGACAAAAAGAAAGCGCCTGCGATGTCACTAATGCCGCCCTTGACTGCCACGGCCCGTAAGAGGGTGCCAAGCAGTTCAACTTCGTTATCTTGCTTCCGTCGGTGGCAGCGCAATGTCTTGAAGGCAATGACGCGCAAAATCTGCACTACCATTCAATCGTGTATTGTTTCGGTGACCAAGCGAGCTTTCGGCAGCGCACGTTTGTTGCTATATTGACATTTCAACTTTAAACGGCTTGCCTTCGGAAAAAACAATGTGAATAAAAATCGACAGTCGTCTGGCCGCAAGCAACATGCTCACGGAGCCGTGTCATTCATGACAATATCTCAAAAGGCTGGAAGCGGTCAGGTCGACGTTACACTCGACCTTTTTCCGCGTCAGTTAGGTTTTCAGAGAACGCTTAATTGCAAGATATTTGTTCTTACTCTTACAGGATCATGTTTAATAATAATATATTCGCTCAACTATACAATGTCGAAGACAGGCTCCGAACTACTCATTCGCTTTAGCCACCCAAGATCAATTATTTAAAAGATAATCAACATTCATTCTTGAATTACGCACACAACTGCTCAACTTGCTCCGTATCCGGAGGTTACCGTCTGAACACTCGAATGATAATAATGTCAGGAATATTTACATTGATCTATTTCTTAAAATTTGGTGCCGTTAAAAAAGACCACCTGTATATTGATAGTGCAGTAGGCATCTAATAAAGCAGGTGCGAATGCTCGGACAGGTTTTCTTGGCGCAATTCAAGTTGATGAACTTAGAACACATGCATCCAAGCATGCACCTCTGTCTTTACAATGTATTCTCCTACGTTGTTCAAGAAACGCCTCAGCGCCACGGTACATCACAAAAGGTTGCGGTAGCATTATTTGCTCTAGTAGATTTCTGAGCGTTCGCGGCATCAGGCTTGGTTTTCTGGCGTCATCAGGAATGAAAGGAGCACATACCTAAGGGCCCAAGCAGGTAGACTACTTCCACCACTGGGTCGGCGTAATATTACAGACAGAAAGACAGACAGACAGACAGACAGACACAGACAGACAGACAGACAGACAGACAGACAGACAGACAGACAGACAGACAGACAGGCAGGCAGACAGACAGACAGACAGACAGACAGACAGACAGACAGACAGACAGACAGACAGACGGACGGACGGACGGACAGACGGACGGACGGACGGACAGACAGACGGACAGACAGACGGACAGACAGACAGACGGACGGACAGACGGACGGACAGACGGACAGACAGACAGACAGACGGACGGACAGACGGACAGACAGACAGACAGACAGACAGACAGACAGACAGACAGACAGACAGACAGACAGACGGACGGACGGACGGACGGACGGACGGACGGGCGGACGGGCGGACGGGCGGACGGGCGGACGGACGGACGGACGGACGGAGTCGAAATGGCGGAATAAAGGCAAATAATACTATTTACCTTAATAACAACTGTCTGGGGGAAAGCATTGGATAATGTTTTTCCGTAATTCGTAACAGATGGGGCATTGTGGACCCGATTAGATCTGGGTTGGGACTCAAAATATCGGAATTTTAGGATGAGTGCTTTGCTTCGAATAGATTGATTGTTTAAGGTGAATTATAATAAATCCTTCGGTTTTGCGAGCAAAAACGACGATATAATTATCAGGCCCGTCGAAGTGGCAGACTCCCGATTAATTTTGACTACCTGGGCGTTCTTTCAATTTCCACACAATGCACGGTACGCTACACTTCTTGCATTTCGTCGCCGTGGAAATGCGCCCGCCTCGGCTGGCATCCAAACCCACACCCTCTGGCTTAGCGGCGCAACGCCCAAGTCACAGCTTTAGGGTGGCTAGAAATTGGAGGCGTGAAAACCGGCCTCTCCAAGCTTGTCGCGATGCGCAATCACTTCAAAGTGGCACTGTTGTCGGGGGGGGGGGGGGGGGGGGAGCTACTGGAAAACAGTTAATTAGGGTCTGATTTATCTTGCATGAGTAATAGACAAATCGCGCAACAGAAGGTCCCCGGACTGATGTATGATGACGACATTCTGCCACTAGCGGACAACGCATGTGATTCAGACACTTGCGAATATTTGTGGCAACGCAGCGACAAACCTAGACCTTATGTTTAGCACAGAGAAATCAGGATTTATGATCTTTAATGAAAGGACGAATAATTACATGGTGTCAATTCAACAGCAAGTCATACGCATAGTCAAACAATGTATATACCTATTGTCCCACGTAATTTGAGCCAAACATTAAAAATATGCAAATACAACGTAGCTGAACAGACTCAAGGTAATGTTGTTTGCCATCGCTTGGAGATACTCAGACGAATTTTTTATTCGGCTTAATTAGATAATTAGCCCTAATTAATCAATCAATCAACTTCTCTAATATTATAATTCGGTGAAAAGTGTCAATGAGAAAATTGTATAGCAACACGAAAACTCCCGATCAAACAAAAAATGCAATGTCTCATAGCCCCGTAAGACAGAGGCTATAAGCCCTCAGCAAAGTCAAGCGAACAGTGCTTAAATTCTTTCTAATCACGCATACAACATACAAAACAGCATGTCGAAAAATGTCATCATCAATGGCTCATACCCCAGTAAGCAGGCAAAAAATGCAATGACTCATAGTCCCGTAAGTTTCATGGCTACTCAATTTGAGTGAATTAGCTGCGATGACACGACCTCTGTTGTCGTTGTCGGTGATTTCAATGTGTATGTGTGGGTATAGAAAATGGAGCTGTTTACGCGTTCCGTGTTGCAGACATATCCCTTGCGATGCCACACTGATCCGGCCCAAACGACCACCCAGCGGCGTACGTGCCCCGATTTGACATTCTCAAAGAATGTGATTGCAGTTGCGAATGAAATATTGACGACCCTCAAGACAATAAATGAGTTTGTACCTTTTGTTCAAAGTTATGTGTCACCTCCGAGTCATGTGATAAACATAATCGCTGGTCAACCGCCTTCACGGAGTGGAATGGCTCATGATTTTTTTTTACTTTCTCTCTGTCTTTCTTTCTTCGTTTCTTTCTTTCTTTCTTTCTTTCTTTCTTTCATCTCTCTTTCATTCTTTTGTTTCTTCTTTCTTTCCTTTGTTCTTTTTTCCTTTGGTTTCTTCATTCATATTCAGCCATTGCATCTTTGCTTGATTACGAGGGTATGAGCCATTCCTGATTATGTCGTTCTTTTTTCGGGAAGGAGCCATTGCTGCTGGTATTTTTTGTACCATTCCTCTACTTTTCTTGTATCACTCTTCTACTTTGTATTACTGGACTAGACACCGCTTATTGGGGGGGGGGGGGGGGGTATGAGCCATTGCTACGAGCCACTTGAGCCCTTCGCCTTAATAAACCGTGTGCCAATGTAACCGTGCGGTTTGGGGCTGCTTCCACCACGGGCACTAGGTCGGAACTCATGTTTCCCTTGACTGCATACGTATATCAACATTAATTCTAAAAAACAATCCGGTATTTCTTTTCTTTATATGTTAACAATAGACAGTTAAAATATATTCCGCAATGAACTTGTTTCTTGTATAGCGTAGGAGAGTCCGTCGTAAAAGCAGAAGTTCACTGTTGGGCACATGTGCTAAGTTGATGAACTTGAATTGCACCAAGAAAACCTGTTTAAGCAATCGCACCTGCTTTTCAAGAAGCCTACTGCACCATGAATATCCAGACAGTTATTTTTTAACGGCGCCAAACTTTAATAAAGCAATATAAATCTTGCTGACATTATTGTTATCATTCGGGTGTTGAAATTGCTAGAGTCTAGATACGGAGTAAGTTGATTAGTTGTTTGCGTAATAAACGAAGGTACGATAATAAAATTGTCAATAATTGATCTTAGGCAGCTAACGGACATGAGTAGCTTGGAGCTAGTCCTCGAGATTATCTAGCTGAGCGAATGATTATTAAACATACTTCTGTATTGCACAAATGTTTTTCAAGTAACCTCTTTGAAAGCATAACTGATGCTAAAAAAGAACGTTTATAAGGGCGACCTGAACGAGCCGAGTCTTTTGTGATAATGTGATCAATGGCATCGCTCCGTGAGTACTGTACATTCCTTGCGGCCAGTCCGCTTTCGATGTACATTCGTCTTTTTCGAAATCAAGAAGTTTAAAGTTTTACTGTCAATACGACAGTGAACGTGTGCCGCCGAAAACTTGCTTGGTCGAAGGAGGGATGCACGACGCAATGATGGTGCAGATTTAGCGCGTCATCGCCGTCAAGAGGCAAGGGAGATAACGAACGCGAACCGCTAGCAGCTCTTCGCGGGACCGTGCCGATGGTGATATTGCCGTCGAGGCATAATACAGGGCGGCAATACTGACTGCACAGATGCTTTCACATCGAAGCTGCGTACCTCTGGCCCGAAATGCATTTGTCGTGTCAGGGAGCAAAAATGCCGGCGGATCCTGGAGGTTGCGGAGTATCGGACTGTCATGCGGCGGAGGTGAAGCAGGCTTCGAGTGATCCGCTAATAATAATAATAATAATAATAATAATAATAATAATAATAATAATAATAATAATAATAATAATAATAATAATAATAATGCATTGTTTCCCGTCGATGGATATGCTGGAATCGCACATGACCTCGCGCGCAGAAGGCATCGCCATATATGCAGATGAGGAAATGTATGTATACTAACATACAACCTTAACTCGTAAGAGAGGGGCACCGACTGTGGGGTTGTGTGTGCTGTACAAACGAAAGACGGAATTATGATATCCACTGTCTATATATATTCAGGCACACCCAACTGTGGTATTAAGAAGTTCATGACCACGCACTTTGCCTTAGTTAGCCGCGCTGACACTACGCTTGTGATCACCATTGGAGACTTCAATGTGGGCATTTCGAAACCAGAAAAGAAATGATTCACTGAGCTTGTGCAAGAAGAATTTGGTTTGAAGTGCTAGACCAATCGAAGTAACTCAATTAAGTAACAACGGTCGTGCATAGATTCTACTTTGGCCAAGATTCGGTCTAAGGTTGTAACCGGGCCCAACCCGTATATATCACAGTAATCACAAGGCTATCGTCACTACCATTACCAAATGGTCAAAATAAGTACATGACCCTTATCTAATCCTTTCTGATGTGCTACAGCTTAGCTGGTCATCCATCTTCACAGAGTGGAACGGCTTCTAATATTTTTTTGTCGGTTTCACTTTCAGAAAGTGATAATAGTATAAAGGCAGTGCCATTCGATCTTGTCTCTGTGGATATAAATAAGATTCAAGTGAACTATATATCCGCGCCGCGCTTGCTTAACGTCTGTGGTGTTGAGCTGCTAAGCACGAGGTCGCGGGATCAAATCCCTGCCACGGCGGCAGCATTTCGATAGGGACGGAATGCGAAAACACCCGTGTACTTAGATTTAGGTGCAAGTTAAAGAGTCGAAATTATTCCGGAGTCTCCCATTACGATGAGCATCACAATCAGATTGTGAGCTTGACGCATAAAAAGCCCATAGTTTTAACGTCGATATTTCATTTGCATGCGAGAATAGGTACAAGTAAGAAAATGCTAGCTTCTCACACGCACCTATACACACAAACATATTTTCACCACACTCTCTTTCTCAAGCACACAGACGTAAAGATAACTGGCATCTTCACCTCCACGCATATTTCCACGCGCCCACGCATGCACACACACAGAAAAATGTGCGCACGCACGCACGTACACTGAAATGCACGCATACACAAATGCGCGTATGCCCGCAGACGCATAAACGCGCACGTTCGCACGCAGATTCAAATACGGAGACACAAGCGCGGGCGAACACACAAACTCAAGTACACGCGCATACACACTCAAGACGTGCACACGCATATACACTCCCTCTCCCTCCCTGCTGCCTCTCAAGACGCTACTGCGGGCAGAGTGAATCACAGTTGCACTGCAATTACAGTTCCAACGCCAGCTCTTATAAATCACCTTACGGTTTAAATTTCGCGCTTCATGAAGTCAATAGGGCTATGTTTTTATCTATACTGACTACAAGATTGTAGTTAGTGTAGGAAGTCGCCATTTTTTACGTGGCTTAGAATAGTTTAGCTCCACCTACCTACTTGTCATGACGCTCCTGAGGAAGTTCCCAGCAGGCTCTGCTTCGCTGAGCACTATCGAGTCGTCCCAGAAGCCATGACCAGAGTCCTGCTTTATACATCTACACCTGAGCCTTATGGTGACTGTGTTGTGTTTCCTCTCGCGGAAGACGTCCTTGTTCACCAATAAAGACGTTTATCACCAATAAAGATCACCAATAAAGACGTTTATCCCCTATCACGCGTTGATCACGCCCTCGACTGCCTCCATGGTGCGAAGTACTTTTCGTCCATCGACCTTGGTTCCGCTTACTGGCAGACTGTATCGACAACATGAACCTAGAGAAAACCGCCTTTATAACACCCGATGGCCTACACAAGTTCAAATTTATATCATTCGGCTTATGTAATGCTCCATCTACTTTTGAATGCATGATGGACACACTCCTTCATAACCTCAAGTGGTTCATCTGTATTTGTTACTTAGATCACGCCGTCGTTTTTGTTCCTACATTTGCCACGCACCCGGAGTGCCTCTCGCTCGTTCTTTCTACTTTTCCCAATGCTAGCCTTCAACTTAATTCGTCTAAATGTCACTTCGGATGGCGCAAAATTACTATCCTTGGTCATATTGTTCATTCATCTGGTGTGCGCCCAGACCCGGGAAAAGCTCGTGCCGTACAGAAGTTTCCCGTGCCAACATGTGCTAAATATGTCCGGAGATTCGTGGGCCTGTTCTCGTACTTCCGCCGCTTCATGCACAATTTTTCTGAGGTCACCCGTCCTCTGCTCTTCTGAAGGCAGATGCTTCATTTTCTTGGGGACCTGATCAAGTAACTGCCTTCTCGAAGCTTATCTCTTTCCTTACATCTCCATTTCTTCTTGCCCACTTCGACTCGACTGCTTCAAGAGAAGTCAGCACTGATGCCAGTGGTCATGGGATCGGTGCCATTTTTTGCCAACGTCAACGACGCCACGACCGCGTCATATCCTACGCCAGCCATCTGCTTTCTCTAGATGAGTGGAATTATTTCATTACTGAAAGTGAGTGCCTTGCAGTCCTCTAGGTAGTGGCGAAATCGCGCCCTTACCTATGTGGTCGGCCCTTTACATACACCACAAACCACCATGCGCTCTGCTGGCTTTCGTCCTTCAAAGACCCTACCGATCTCCTAGTTCACTGGGCGCTACGCCTACAGGAACACTCGTACACAGTTGCTTACAAGTCCGAACGTTTATACCAAGATGCCGACTGCTTGTACCGCCACCCAAACGATGTTCCTGCGACCTATGCTTGTGCTCTGTATTTCTCTATCTGCTTAGCTGACCTTGCTACCGAACAGCGCCGAGATCCAAGCATACGTGGTATCATAGAAAAGTTCACATCTAGGTCATGTGACCTTTTTCTTGGTATGTTCCTACTCAAGGACGGCATTTTATATGGACGTAGCATGTACTTCAGTGGATGACATGGTGCTGGTTATTACGCGGCTTGTTCGCACTGCTATTCTGTCCAAGCTGCATGATCTGCCAACTTTTGGTCACCTCGGGGAATCAGTACGTACGACCGTGCCCGGCGACGATTCTTTTGGCCGGGTATGCACCGATCTGACCGCCGCTACGTCGCTTCTTGTGAGTTATGTCAGCGCCAGAAGAAACCATCTGAGCTCACTGTTGGTTTACTCCTACCTCTTGGCGTTCCTACCCAACACTTCTATCGCGTTGGTGTAGATCTCTTGGTACCTTTCCCCAGGTCTGACTGATGCAACAAGTGTATTGCCGTCGCAACACATTATACAACTTCGTTCGCGTTCACCAGAGCCCTTCCAACTGACGTAATTTAATCATGGGGTTTAACGTGCCAAAACCACTTTCTGATTATGAGGCACGCCGTAGTGGAGCACTCTGGAAATTTCGACCACCTGGGGATCCTTAACGTGCACCTAAATCTAAGTACACGGGGTTTTCGCATTTCGCCCCCATCGAAATACGGCCGCCGTGGCCGGGAGTCGTTCCCCCTACCCCGTGCTCAACAGCCCAACACCATAGCCACTGAGCAACCACGGCGGGACACTTCCAACTGGCGTAGCCTACTTACTGTTGTAATGCACAACGTCATCGTTCGCCCCGGCGCTCCTCGTCAACTTCTTACCGACAGGGGTCGCTCCTTTCTCTTTACCTCGGAGGACGAGGTCCTCCGAGGTATGCGGAAAGGTGTAATGGTTCCAGGACTTACTTTTGGAAAGGTGGTTGTTTGCTCTAAATCAGGGGTACAATCAGGACTCGATGGGAACCAAAGGTCAGTGGGTCGCCTCGCATTGGGCGCTCACGGGAAGACTTCAAATGAAGCTGTGCAGGGTGATATGGGCTGGACTAGTTTTGAAGTGAGGGAAGCTCGCAGTAAAATTGAGTATGAAGAACGGCTGAGGAATATGGAAGAAAGTAATTGGGCTGGGAGAGTGTTGAGATACCTGTACAGGAAAAACATTGATTCTCAGTGGAGGAAAAGAACTAGGAAACTTACCAGCAAGTATGCGGCCTGTAGGGTGGGCAACACAGCAACGAAGAACGTCAAGCTGAATGTCAGAGAGGCTGAAATAATATCATGGGTGGCGGCAATGGAAAGGAAACCTGCCATGAGTAACTACTTAAGAGTAAAAAACGAAATCAGGAAAGAAACCATTTATGATAACTCAAACGGAAGCTCACTACTTTTCGAAGCGAGATCGGGATGCCTTAGAGCAAGTTACTATAAAGCCTGATATAAGACGGCAGAAGAAGCATGTGCTTGCTGCGGTAAAGCTAGGGAAACTATGGAGCATGGTTTGTTAGAATGTGAAGACGTCTACCCAGCAGTCCATTTAGGCACCACTGGCCTGCTTGAAGCCCTTGGGTTAAGCGGGAGCAGTGGAAAAGTAAACATGTCCGCAATAGGCATTAGTAAGAGGCGATTGGAGGATTGGTGGAAGAAAAGTAGGGAAACGACAAAAAACGGAGTTCGCAATAGGGGACCAGCAAATTTGGGTGTGGTAATCCATAGTGTTTTTTTTATTGTTTAACCTAGGTAGGACATTAGGCAGTATAATAGCAAGAGCTTGGCGGCGCAACCCACCGCCCCGTTACAAAGGGGTGCTCATAACATCCATCCGTCCATCCATCCATCAAGTTGCGGGCGACTTCCTCCGTCCTTATTCTACCAAGCACAAATGTACTAATGCATTACGAGCAATAAAAACAGCGCTAAACGACAGGACGAGTGAAGGGACACAGACAACAGCGCTGACTAACAACCAAAGCGTCTTTATTCTTTCAGTCAGCATATATATGCTCCGTCGCTATCTGAAACCGCAGAATCAACAGAATTGGGCATGCGCAGGGGTTCTGTGGTTTCAGATAGCGGCAGAACATATATATGCTGACTGAAAGAATAAATACACTTTGGTTATTAGTCAGCGCTGTTGTCTGTGTCCCTTCACTCGTCCTGTCGTTTAGCGCTGTTTTTATTGCTCGTAATCATGAACCAACCAGCCCACATGCGTACTCTTCTGCTCTTTACTAATGCATGTCATCCGCAGACCAATGGTCTTACGGAGCGGCTTCATGGAATATTACACACATGCTCTTCATATGTCTTCATGTTTCTCATGACCATCGTGACTGGGATACTGCTTGCCCGTTTGTCATATTAGCGTACAATTCATCACGCCACGTCACTGCATGTTACTCGCCATTTTATTTGTTTTGCGGCCGAGATTCAGTATTGCTTTTTAATACAATACTGCCTACCCCTCAAGAGTCCGTATCTCAGTATACAAGCGATGTCATTTCTCGAGCCCAAGAAACGCGCCAAGTTCCTCACCGTCGCCTTTGTGCTTCTCAGAACAAGAGTAAAAGCATTTGTGACAGTAGTCACCGGGACGCCGACTATATTCTCGGGGATCTTGACCCTGTTCGATCTCCCTACCGCCATTTCGGCCTGTCGGAAAAACTGATATGCCGCTACTCCGGCGCTTACCGGGTCCTCTGTCAGGTAACCTACGTAACCTAGGATAGGTCTCCGGTCACACCTACTACTCGCTCCATCCAGACTTACCATGACGTCGTTCAGGTCAGCCGCCTAAAACGCTACCAGTCCTTTTCTGCCTAAAAAGCAGCGGGACGGCGCTTCCATGCCAAGTGGAAATATGTTGCGCAGCTCTGCACAAAGCTGAGGAAGATGAGCACGAGCTTAGGTCTGAAGAAGTGAACGCTTTAATGACCAGCCTGCTGTAGGCTTGGCTTTGTCAATTACTGTTAATTACTGTACATTTTGCAAATAAAAAAAATATGGGGTTTTACGTGACAAGACCACGATCTGATTATGAGGCACGGCGTAGTTGGGGAATCTGGAAAATTTCGACCACCTAGGCATCTTTAACGTACACCTAAATCTAAGAACACGTGTGTCTCCGCATTTCGCCCCCATCAAACTGCGGCCGCCGTAATGTACATGCGCTACTCGTCTTGCTTCGTCTCTTAACGGGAAGCTTTAGCTCCTTCCTGGAAATCATCAATCCTTTCTTCTTACAACCACTGCACCGCAATTCATGAGTTATGTTGAGCTTAAAAGAAACAGTTAAAATTAGATTTCAGAAAGCCAATTTTAATTTAGCTGCCACTTTTCTAAATTCTAAAAAAATGCGAAATCTCAAGAAACAATACTCAAAGTATACGACTCTGTACCTCAGCAACTAAAACGATATCGGAATTCTCTAAGCTGCACCTAATATTTCATTCAATGCAGACAAAAATGATATATCATATGCCACCCTGAAATACATCACTAACTCCTGAATATGGTATTCGCAAAATCTTAACAGGCATTGTAACTTCACATAAGTTATAAATTCATACATCGAATTTGTCCAATTGAGATGCTGCAAGGGATACAGTTTAGAGGGATGCGATATCAGTTTTTATCCGGACTAACGGATTTATAAACTTCGTACTTCTTTTTCAAATTTTCCGATTTCCGATAATTCTTGTCAATAATTCCATGACATAGATCAAAATTATTATTGCAGCGATCACTGTGATCTAACGTTCTCTCTTGAATGCAACAATTCTCATTCATATCGGTTGAGCGATTTTCTCATATAATCATTTATGCGTTTCACATGTATTTGGGCAGCCGGCATCGAAGACGGGCCTGAGCTAAAGCTTCCTCGTATTGAATCACACTGGTTCTTAGAAAACACAAGAAAATAACGCTGACTATACCGAATCCCGCGGCTGCAGTTGTGCACAAACAGAAAAAACAACGAAGAAAGGGAACCCGAAGCAAGCTTTGCGGGAGCTGTTATCTCGGCCAGACATCTCACCCGGAATGCCGACGAGCTGTCTGGCAAGATGTCTAGCAAAATTGTCGATTCATTGCAAGTCGAGCAAGTAGCAGGTTGTCTTCAAGATAACGCTGATACATAAGCGCGCTCGTTTCCAAGTGCCGAGGGGAAGCAACAGTCTCAGGGTGTGCTTCTTTTTATTGCGTTTTCTTTAGTTGTGCGTCATGGCATACGTCACGGCGCGAATTTCAAATCTTTAAGGTTGATACGCCACGTGGTGGCGAAAAAAGAAACTAAACGCATGTCCAGAATTCCTGGGTATGTACTTAGGGCAGGTAGTGACCGCGGATCCACATCATGAGACGGAAATAATCAGAAGAATAAGAATGCGCTAGGGTGCGTTTGGGAGGCATTCTGAGATCATGAACAGCAGGTTTCTATTATCCCTGAAAAGAAAAGTTTATAATAGCTGTGTCTTCCCAATACTCACCTACGGAGCAGAAAGCTGGAGGCTTGCGAAAAGGGTTCTACTTAAACTGAGGACGACGCACCGAGCTATGGAAAGGAGAAGGATGAGTGTGACGTTAAGGGGGATCAGAAGAGAACAGATTGGGTGAGGGAAGAAATGCGAGTTAATTAGATCTTAGTTGAAATCAAGAAAGCGAAATGGGCATGGGCAGCACATGTAATGAGGAGGGTAGATAACCAATGGTCATTAAGGGTTACGTAGTTGATTCCCAGAAGAGGGAAACGTAGCAGGGGACGGCAGAAAGATAGGTGGGCGGATGAGATTAAGAAGTTTGCAGGGATAACATGGCCATAATTAGTGCATGACCGGGGTAGTTGGAGAAGTATGGGAGAGGCCTTTGCCCTGCAGTGGGCGCAACCAGGTTGATGATGATGATGATGATGATTTTATTATGGCGCTTGTGGAATCGCTACCCGCGGTGTTCTATGTGGCAGTCGCTGCAGCTCCGAATGCAAAATGTCGCCATAATTAAATCACAATGAAGTCTCATTTTTCTATTAACTCGCTGCGGAAAGCTGCTTCTTATGTACAAAGACAGCATCAAGTTATCACTGTTTCTCCGGTCAAGAAAAGGTTATTTATCAAAATGGACAGGTGCTCACGAACAGGAATTGCGTCGCCAAGAGCCCGTCATTAAATAACTATTGTTCACTATATCGTTAGATGGCTTGATCTCCGTTTTTGCTTAGTCGTTTTTCTGAAGTGCATTGCTTAATTTTACTGTTCCTTGTATACATTACTACCGCCTATATTTATTTGATGGTATGTTACATGCAACAAAATAAGACAAATGGAGGCGTTTTTGTTTATAATATTGAGACATTTTACATACACAAATTGCAAACCACCATTTGAAATTCCCTTCTCTCGCAAACATTATTGTACAGAAAGGATTCGACACACAATGACACTTACTATACAGACATATTATTCACGTGGTATGAATATACTAACACTAACGAAGAAAAAATATTCGATCTCTGTGTAGTCTAAAGAAAAACTTTGTACCGTAAATAGATCCTCTTTATCTAATTTTGCTAAGATGTTTGATTAGTACTTATGGTAGTGTGCTAAAATGTTGGATTAGTGCTTACGGTAATTAGCTAATATACGTAACGATGCAGTTTATTTTTGTATTGTGCGTATTTATTGCGTAATTTTTTTATATTATGTTACACACATATTCCGTGTACTTTTGAAACTTCAAAAGAAGAAAAACATTTCTCTGTATGCTCATTTCATGCCTATGTATTTTACTGTATACTGCCAATGTACGGGTGGCAGGAGCTCAGTCAAGCTGCGACGAAGCAACGTTTTCTCTTGCAACCTTTTTCTTTCTGTCGTGTATACGAAAGGCGAAAATAAAAAGGCTGATTGAATATACAAATTTCGCCTATGTAACCTATAAATACAAACACGAAATTATGCCAGTGGATGGCAGATATCAGATCACGAGTACTCGAATGCTAACATAACGCAGCTTCAATACTAACGACTATTTCGTGCTGAAGTCGGAAACTGTGGTGAGTCAGTAATGGTTACTGCCTTTGATATCTACTAAATTGTACTAGCGTTATAGTTAGCAGCTAAATTTACTAATACACTAAAAGGTGTTAAAAAAACAAGGTTATCGACATAGAGTAACTTAATACAAACCCTTTTTTTCATCGTAGGATATTTAGCGCCTTGACATGAGATAATAAGCGACGGTTCTGGCGCTCAAAATATATCCGGAATTCTCAACAGATGCGTGATTTCTTAAAAACGCCAACCCATGACTACATACGTAAATAAATAAGAGTAACTGTTAGCAGTAACACCAGTCCTTACTTTCTGCGTTCTGCTGTACAAAAAAAAAAAAAAGAAACACCCCGCTGCTGTAGTAATAACTGGTTTCCTCCTTCTTGCTTCCATAAAGTTGAAAAACAAATTATTGCTGGACAACGCGCCCCCAGGAAATCAGGGCAAAAGCAATCAGTGAAGCATTTGTTGTGTCTATGAAGTACGCAACACTTCGCTAGCTGCTTGACCCAGCATAAAAACCAGAGTGCTGACTTCGAACTAGACAAGCGCAACACCAATTCGAGTCTGGGCTGGTGGTGAAATAAAATTTGAGCACCTGTTTATTCAAAAGGGAGGGTAAGCACAACACAAAAAGAAGCGCACATCTCTTCTAGGAAGTGCGAGGTGCTGCTTAGTATGATGGATGCATGCCTATGCAGCCGCCGTTTCGTCTGCGCGTGGTAGACGCCCTTTGTGTAAGGGCTGTCTGTCTCGGTGCTGCATTGCAACAATACTTTTTGCCTTGCTTTGCACACATTCAATGTACAATAAAATTTGCAATGCGCAACACCCACCAGTGTGCAATGGTTAATTTTATAGTACCCAGATAAATATTTTTATCGCATGTACGCTAGCACATTCCGACTTCCATCGGATTATACAGTGTCCCATGTACCGTAGGGCAAGCTGGCAAAACTGGTACATTATATACTAATATGAGCCATAATAGCATCAATCGTCCGCCTTTAGAACTCGGTGACAGCTTTATTATCAAAAATTACGTTGTAAATTAAGAAATAAAAAAATTATTTCCTTATTCTGTTTTGATTATCCACGTAATTGCAACATAAAAATTATCATGGCGGGGGTATACCGGCGCTGATAGAACCGCATTTGCCTCAAAGTCACATATTTTGCCACTTTCTTTGACAGCTTGGTTACCGTTCCCTTGGACTCGTCGCATGGAAGAAAAATACAGGACGTGTTTTCTAGAGCCGCCAGCGGATATGCGTGTGAAGGCTTGGCTCAGGGCATCAGAAGCGAGTTGCTTCAAGAAGAGTTCGTGAGCAGAGCCTCACGAGCGTAAAAAGCTGGCGCACAATATGAACAAAGAGTTAGAAAGCCTAAAGCGAACAGCGGAACCTGCTAAAGAAAATCTCGCACACCAATAATACGCGCACACAAACTGTCCCAGGCCCTGACTGCGCGTCTGCTACACGCACGCGTTCGTCCTACGACTGACGGCAGCACTCCTTCGGCTGAAGAGCTCCGCCGCTGGTTTAAGAAGCCTTGGCCATCATGACTTTTTTTTAATCGCGCATACCGTCACGTGAGCGGTCCCACGCCAACACAGGGGCCGCTATGTTGCACATCTGCGTAGGTTGGTTATGCAGCGGCGCTTCTTATGTGAATGCCTCGGTCACCAACAGTTGAGATTTTGGCGACGCGGACACAGTGCTGCTGATACCTTATTTAAGTGAAGTGTCTTCAATCATGCTGCAGTCATGCTTTACATTACTACGCGCGATTTTTTTCTTGTAGAGCCTGTGTCAGAATTGGCACCAAGAAGTGGCCCACAGAGTAGTTAGTTTACACAGTAGTAACTAAGCTTATGGCCTTTTCCGCTGGTCGATTCGGAGCAGAATTTCTTGCTCTGTGGCAACGAATCCGAATTTCACTGGTCCATCTGGAGCGGGTTCGCGCTTTCCGTTGGTCGTTTCGGATCAACTCGCTCCGTGCCGGATCGCTCTCACTTGCTCCGCCACCGAGGCGCGGATTCGGGCGGAAATAGCTCGCGTCACTTCCGTCTTCAAGCGAAATCGGTACTCGGTTGGTACGCACAACATTGTGTTGCTTCGCAAACTGGCTGCATTTGGTGCGGTTGCAGAGCTCGCGCGATGAGAGCTCGGACGACAGTGATTACGAAGTGACGCAGGTGCTGTACGAAGCCCTCTATGTTCGTTGTCCATGGACAATCCTTGTGGGCACGACATGAAAATGACGAACTCTGCGACTGCAACAGTCAAATTACGCACGGGCATTGGCACGGCGTACGACGACTTTGGTTGCCGTGGAGACGCACAGAGCAGAATTCCGGCATGGTTTCCGGAATCGGTTTGTGTCACGCGTACGCAGACTTCCTGTATGATCCTCCGCGGATTGTTTTTGCGCTCCGCTGGCTGATTTGGATTTGTGAAAACCGAGCGCTCGCTCGAGGATTTCGGCGGTCGCTCCAGATCGACCAGCGAAAAACGCCATTAGGTTTGCATCAGTAGCCGTGCCGGATTGTACGTCAACGCACGTGACACCTTTGAAGTATGTGAGGTGTACTGACCTGAAGAATGCACACGCGGTGCTCAAAACAGGACGAAATCAGTCTGGAATTTGACCTTTTTCAGCCGTGCAAGGACTTGCTCCACCATAATATCAGTGAAAGGCCAGAGGACGTATTGTGGAAAAGTCCTGTGTTTGTGATTTGTAGGCGGATAGTTGAGTCTTACCGCTTCTAGGTTGCTTTGCTAATGCTTTTTCTTCTCATTTTCTTGCACGAAAACGCTCTGTATCACAGTTTTTACTGCACAAAATATTTATGGCATGCACAAACCGCGTGTTCTCGCTCTAGAGCTGGTTTGCGCACCAATATTCAACGCCTCCTATGTATGCCGCGCAGGTCCAGCGCTCCAATGTGCAGTGCGACACTGAGCTCACGATCAGGCATGGCATAGACTACAGGGTTCCATGGGCACTCGGGTTTGAAAAAGGTAGCCATTAAGCTCAATAAGAAAGCGAAAAAGTAGCAAACCAGTGGGCAATATTTGCATTTCATCTTGAGATCCCCGCAAGATTGCTGCAGAGCTCAAATATCTCATGTTGAGTTTCTGCGCGAAAACCAAGACAGACACTCATGGCATGGTGTCAATGGCTGCGCATAGCAGCTTTCATATGCCATACCAAACACAGTAATACCACCGAACAGTTGATCGCGAAAGTAATGCTCATGATTGTCATATTCTATTTGGATGCCTATGGTGTCGCTTTGGTTAAGCCAAATCATGCAAAGCGCATTTTCGCACAGTCCAACAAACTGCAAGAAATGCCTCACGACAGTTAGCGCACATTTTCATGTGTCACTCTTGTTTGAACGTGCGATAGATCATTCCAAGGACGGCACAATGACGCGCGTTCCGACTATGGATATCTACCTAGCTCCTCCCTTCCCTTACATTATCGTTTTTGCTACAGCATGGAAGACGTGAACGTAGCTATCATGTTATAATCTGAATGCGGCGACATTTCCTTATTTATTTCGAGTACGGCCAGTAAGTATAGGAACGTTAAAGAAGTATTACTAGCTGCATTGAACAAAGGCGTAAAATAAAATATTAATGCACGAATGAAAACCCTTATTCTCGTAGATCACCCTCATACTGGCTTTAAGGAAATACTATGTATGTCATCATATGAAAACTATTGAGCTTAAAAAATCTTTCAATAGAATAGCTCTTTCCACCCACACAAAAGAAAAGAGATAGCAAAATGTTGAAGGCCCAGAACAGTGGTACAATAAGCTAACTTTTTAGTCTATTTAAAATAAGTTAGCAACTTGAACCTACACTTTCTAAGACTAACATTATGAAAGAAGTCAGGTTTCTTCTGAACAAGGACTGAGAGTTTTTATACATAATGCTTCAGTTCTTGTGAACCGCTTGAATAACGTAACTAGGGCATGAAGAAAC
Organism: Dermacentor andersoni; assembly: GCF_023375885.2. Classification (NCBI taxonomy): domain Eukaryota; kingdom Metazoa; phylum Arthropoda; class Arachnida; order Ixodida; family Ixodidae; genus Dermacentor; species Dermacentor andersoni. Next base: position 60,832,790 of record NC_092821.1, read on the forward strand.
ATGCGCGCAGAATATTAGATGAAATTTACTTGTAACACATATTCCAGCGAGGGAAGTACTAAGTTTGCGGCAATAAGTTCCAGGCACGGCAAGCCTACTACTTGGAATGTATGGAGGCCACTAGGGATGAATACATATTAAGAAAACAAATGGGGCATTCGCAGTTCAGGCGTATGCCTCGGCACCCACAAAGAAACCAAGCTTAGGAATTTTTCTTACCGGGTGTGCGCGCCGTTCTGCCTTCACCATTATTTGAGACGCACGGGAGCACTCTATCCGCGGAACGGCCTCAAGTCAGGTGAACGCTGCCACCGCTCCATTGCGTCGGTAACACTGCCCAGAGCCTACAATTTACCTTCCCCGAGTGTGCTACAGCTCCTCTGAGACGAAGTGAGTGCAGCCCATTCAAAACAAAAAGAAGAGACTATTTTGCAGAGTCGAGATAGATTTATAGAACTGCTGTGTGAGGTAAAAAGGAAACATTTCCCTGTTTCTTTGCAAACGATACTTTGTCTTCATTTGCACACGTTCGGGTACTCATGATCACTACGATAACACGAGGCTATATAGAAAGCTTTGGGCCAGTTTGGACTAAAACAAATAGCTTAATAGAATACCGAGCAAGATTTATTAGGAGTTGCATAAAGAATTAAGCGATGAAGTTAATACGTAAAATGCCACTCTCTCGTTGGAGCGGCTTCGAGAGCTCTCGAACGGATCTGATTGCACGGATGAAAATACCGTAACACATTTTGAGCGCTCCGTTTGAACCAGCCAAAAAAGAAGTCACGTACCAGACTGCTCCAGAGCGCTCGATAACGAGCAGCCGAAGATACTTCAAGATTCGAACTGGCATTGCCTATCTTATCATTGCCTATCTTATCTAGCCACAGGAGTTTTCCAGCATTGACTGCTGTGCTTCGTGTTTGGCAGCGGGAACAATCAATGTCGAAAGAGGGAGATACAGAACAAGTGAGTGTACACAGGCTAAATGCGTAGAAGAATAAAAGGCGGAGAGGTGGTGTAGTAGTAAGAACGGGGAGGAAATGATGCGAGGGTGCATGCCATATCTTGCGCCGCTGCTGAGTGGATACTTGTGCTTCCTTGATGCCACTGAGGAAGCGGCCGGTGTCCCTCGTAAGCTGGAACAATATGGCGCGATTGCTGGCACAATTGACGCCAGCTGGCGAGGCGCACGCGGAACTGTCATCGGTGCTAGAGGTTTTGTTGGAATAGAAAAGAACGCCTGGAGTTGCGAAGCCGTATGCGCTTCCGCTATTAAAGCATATTTTACGTACAGCAAACTTGCACGGTAAGATTCGCACGTCAGAAAAAGAAGCGGTGGCATGAAGCAGAATATTCGCTGGTTGGCGCTAGATGGAATGAAACAAAGGCACACACCACCGTTAGTTCATCGCGGCAGTTTCAGTACATGCGTGCTTCGAAACGGGACTACATAATTTGCGAGTGCCTGTTGTCAAATATTCAATTGCAAAAGTGACATCGCCCGGGTCTCCTGTTTAAGCGGGCGAGATTGCATGAATATAGAATTTCGCTTGAAATTACGGCTGATGTAGTGCGTCACCGTTTGCCTCGTTCTAGAGTGCACTTCTTGGGCGCCCGTTCCTGCGTTGAGCCTCGGTGTCCGCGTAACCAAGCGAAAGAGCACAGCGTACGACGAAAGAGCGAACGCGGAGCGCAGCGGAGGATGAAGGTCGGCGAGAGCGAAGACAGCGCGAGGAGTCAAGCGGAGGAGGAGGTTGCAGTGGATGCATGAGGAGGAAAGTGGAGGAGCAGACTATTGAGAAAGGGTGAAGAGGAAGTCGGACACTCTAAAAACAAAGAGAGTTCCGCGCGCTTCCTTCGAGCGAGTATCTGCTTGTCCCATATTTCACTCTCTTTCCGAGAGTAGATCGACCATGTTTGAGAGAGATTAGGATAACTCCTCCTGACAGAGTTTTGTTACTCTGCCGCAAGGGAGTGCTAGTTTTCTTCCGCAGAGTGCTAATGCCCTCTCCACAGGAGTAATACCATTCCCCCAGACCGAGGGCTTCTACTTCAAACTGAGTACTTCTACTCCTCCAAGCCGAGTGTTTCTGCTCCAAAAAACAGTGCTTGTACTCCTTGAGAACAGATTGCTAGTACTCTTCCCAATATTGTGAAAGCACGATGTAGATCCATGATGACGTCAGAAGAGATTTGCAATACATCAATACATGTGGGGAATAATTGATTCCTTCATAAGCAGCTCCTGCATTTATGCTTGGTGAATGAGATGTAATCTCTAGTCCCGATTTACTAAAATGAAACATTTTCTCTCTTAAAAGCTCAATATGATTATTGATCAGTCACAAGACAAACTGAATAATAAGTTGAGAAACATGCAGACAAGCACATAAAGTAAGATTACAATGATGCCCATGAACTTTAGAACAAATCTTTATAATAAAACATAAGTACATTCTCTAAAGTTTCATCAGTATTACAGTGTAGAAACATACTTTAATTTCAATGGGCCCCTTCTTGTAAAGAAAGTATACAATAGAAAGTTAAACATAGAACAAACATGTGCAAACTCACAAAGTATTGATGCCATGATCGAGGAGAAATATGCGCCACATAACTGGCAAGCCAACGCATTTCTGGCACAAAACGCATGCACTTATATGGCAGAGATTACCAGATGAGCTGCTAAGCATGGGGCTGGTAACGTAGATAAATTTTGCAAGAAACTTTTTTGTGTGCCATATTATAAGACGCAGCTCATTTGATAACGTCCTGTACAGCATGTGGATGTTCCTGACTGAGAGTACAGTGTATTTAGAAATGTGTTGTATATTCTGATGTGAGGTCTAGCTAGCGTTGCTTATATTTCACATAAAGGTATTCATGAATGGGCTGCACCCCATTGTTTCTAAGTGTGTCTTGTCACGGTTCTGCAGCAATATCCTGCCCGGTTTCAAAGCGGTACAGAGGCGCACACAATATTTACTATTCGTTTGGCCTCCTCACAAAAGTAGTTTCTGGTGCTGTTGGGATTGATCCGTTACACTTTCTCACACATAAACAAAATTAAATTTACAATATAATCTTGTGCGTAGAAAATGTGCATAAAACTGCAAGGAGCATTGGCATTAAAATCTTGCGCATCACATTTTTTGTCATATATGGTAGCTTTTCATTCCCATTACGGTAAGAATGCTATACTTCTGATGAGCAGCTTGCATAATTACATGAACAATTTTTCTGACTCGCTGAAAATGCAATCTAACTAATGCAAAGCATGGCTACAGATGTGATGAATATGATACATAAGCATAAGCACAGGCAGGAAGGTGCACGAAAAAGACAAACAAACAAGCAAAACATAAATTGAGGAAGGCACCATCCTGTTTCTCATATCCCTTCCATGCGCGTGGATTTCGCATGCGACTATGCATATACACGCCCAATGAACCAACTACATGAAACCAAAGCTTTTTTGCTACTGAAGTGGTTGAGATGCGCCAAAGTAAGAAAAATTGTCACACTTCACAGAATCTTTGTCTCAAAACAAGTACATATGCGTCTTGGAATTATAATACATCGCCTCACTGTACAATCTATCTTAAGTTCAGAAATGTACCCTGTGCATAAATGCTTTGTAATTTTATTTTAACTTAAAAAAATTATGTCTACAGAAGCCATGAAACTAAAGGGCTTTTGCTTAACACTATATGTTCACATCCGCCAAATGATGAACAAGTGTTCCACCCAGATACTCTCAGTTCTTTGCATTGAACGCATCTCTGCCTCTACTTGCATACTTGCTTGCCAAGTAGATTGAGTCACCCTAATCAAAATATCAAATACCTGCCAGAAGCTATCATATGACTATTTCACGGAAGGATGAGCAACAATTTTACATTTTACAAAAATGTTCAATTCCAAGTGAATCTCCGGCTTCTAAGACGTAAGATGTGAACCACGGTGTACAAAATTAAAGGCCTTAATTGCTTCTTGGTTTCGCTTCGGAAGGCACGAGCGGTTCTAATGAACTGGTTTCGTGAGCATGCACGCAAACGCTAATGACGTCTTAAACGTGGGATTCTCTTCCCCCAATGCTTCCCCTTTCTAGAGCGTAAAAGGAAGCCATACTTCTAAAATTAGGTGTAAAAAGTAGATAAAAGGGAAGACAGGAAAACCTGTCTGCTTCATGTCAGCATTTGAAATACAGAATGACAGTGGTTTGTATTGCACGCTTGCACTCACGTGTTGTTAAATGTAAGCTATTACAGCTGTTAAATGTATTAAAGCGCCTAACCAAGCTTTTTATAGTGAACATTCACACGCACTGTGCTGATTGCAAGTATGTATCATGTCACTAAGCAGCTATGCAATTTCATTCTACCACTATTTTTTTATCACATGGATAGATGCGTTGAGAGATAAGACAATAAGCAGTTACTTTTCTTAATACTAATCAGCTTTCTTTAAACACATTTTTATCTCTTCACTGACACTTGCTCCTGTGTGTTTGTCTCCTGAGAGCATACTTGATTTTGACGTTCCCATCACAGACATTACATAAATATACCGTGTTAAGATGACTGCTTGAGCTCGTCAGAATTTTCATCTTGATGTGACATGCTGTATTTTGAATGTTTTGTTGACATTTAGTGAAATGTTACACCCAATATACTCACATTCTTGTTTTCTCGTCCAAATTGCATGGCAATGCATTTTGATTCTTTGGTGTGCGCTCCTCTGCAATATGTGGAGTCGCGCTGGGCTGGCAGTTTGACATGTTTGTGTCCTTGTAGCTGCCTTCTCACGTTGTATAAAGCGGGTTCCTGAATTATATCGTGTGCAAAAGTCAACATGAGGACATGGTGTAAACAACATCAAGAGAGTCAGGAAGTAAGGTCACGGCACTAAAAGAAAGTCTTAGCTCTTATTCTTCCGACTGAAATGCATGCAAAACATCTAAATGACTGTAACAGTCAACTCCTAATCTAACTTCAATTTTTAGATTTAAGCAAAAAAGAAATAACCGACAGTTCATCCTCGTTCAGCACCAATGTTAAAATACTCCTCCTAATGGAACATTGTTCATTGTCAGATGTTATAAGTCTGTCATTAGTCTGGAGTGCCACAAACAGCACTTGTGACACATCCTGAACACGTGCCTAGAGTCGCCCCAGCACCATCTCTGGTTGTCCAACTACTCAAGCCATAATTTGAGGATCAAATGTGCAAAAATGATGTTCACTAGGAATGTAAATATGATCCTCTAGCTCAATGAATATGACTGGATGCACCTATAAGAAATGGCAACAAGGCTTGTTATGGCACACTCACCCAGATTTCAATACCAACAAGAAAGTTCACTGCGGCCTGAATCTAAGCTTACTTAAACGCATGAACTTATTTTCATACATGAGCAGCGCAATGGAGTTCATTTATGACAGACTCGACTACTGCTGCAGTTTGAAATCTACTGCAAGAGCTTCAGAAGTATTTTATGCTACCTTTTACAGTAAAATACATGAACTTTAATTACTAAAGCGCGCGTCACGCTAGTTTCGACGCGTATTTGCAGCGCTCATACCTGCAACACTAGGGAGGCGTCGCTCAATATCGCCGCTCGTACGGAGTACGACTTGTAAGCGATGAGTGAACGCCACCGCCATCTCGATCGCATCGCTTGTAGTTGTCGCGCGCAAAATCGCTTATATGGGGTTTATACTTTATTCAGCATAAAACATGGATTCCTCATGCGTTTTCGGTAAGTTCAAGATAACGCGCCCAACTGACATCAGGCAGCATGCAGTTGAATGCCTGCGGCAAAGTTTCTAACTAGCACTGGCGCAGCACGTAACTTCAGTGGTTGCAGATTACCCATGGGCGAGATGTCGTCAAAGACGCGGCTTACTTATAACGAAAGCGTGCCGTCAGCAAAATGACGCCTTCCGTGTTGTGAATAAGGTGACTCCTTATTTGAACAACGTTCCGTTCACAGTATACTGCCAAATGGAATAAATTCAAAAAACACAAAACGCACGCTAAGCACGCTCCGCATAGGCTCGGAATCATGGGCTGGTGAACAAACCATGGGCGCTATAAAGTAAAACTATTCCAAACTTTTCTATTCCAATTCTGCAATCAGCCCACCGCGATTTGCCCAAAATTTTTGGACCACCCACACTTCCCCTGCCTGTCCCGCGACGTCACGAAAACCGCGATAGCTCCCCATCTGATATGACGTGTACGCACTGATTATGCATAATTTGACCGAACAAAAGAAAACAAGTTATTTCTTATTCAGCGCATTTTTGCCATTAGCCCTCGGCTATTGGTCAAAAGTTTTCGGGCTGCACCCACTTCACCTGTCTCTCACACGGCGTCACAAAACCGCAAAAACTTACCGCGTCAAAGTGACGCGTACGCGTTAAAGATGCATTGGTATGCTGAACAAAACTGAATTTTCTTCTGAATAGCCGCAGGCTGCCCCGTTCCGAAAAGAATAACGGATGGCTGCCGCCGATCGCTCCGGCAATGGCTACTCGCCCCTGTCGGAGAGCATGGGTTTATTTGCGTGTAATAAAACTTTTCGCGTAGCCGTTTTACGTTTTCGAGAAATTTCGGCAGGTTTACGCTCGTTCTGCCAACTCTTCTTTACTGAGGATCCGTTTTAACATTATTCTTAAGCTTCCGTTGCATGCCACCGCGATTGTTGACGAGCCACCATATGCTAAGTAAGAGAAAGTGGACCAATCGCAGACGCCGGCACCACCTTCTTCATCCGGTTATCGATATTCAGTGCAGTGGCTCGGCCCCATCGAATCCCTCTCCACTTGAGCATGCTCCTCGCCTCTTGTGAGCCAATTGGATAAGACAAACCGCTCAGTATAGACAATGTTATTCGTTTTTCAAGCAAATAAAAGTGACCTGCTATGAACGAGGGGAGCATTTGATTGGTATGTTCAGACAACCCTGCGGGTGACCAACCGATGTTTGCGTCGGGGTTACGCAAATTTGACGTCAGAAGATTGGAATAGAAACGTATTGGAATAGTTTCACGTTATACTGCCCCATTTTAAGCTTCCGCTTGCCACACGTCTTACTGAACATACCATAGTTCTGGCAGCGCTTGCGATTTTCAAACTTCTTACGGATAGTGGCAAGTGATAATATCACATGCAGTTATCGCGACGACTGGATTTTTCGATTGACATCGAGAGGCACAAAGCGCTTGCCTAGTCCGTTGTCAATCGCGTCGGTTAAGCGCCGCGACGACTTCGTGGCGATAGCATGTCATAAACGCAGAATGTGCACCTTAGTTAGAATTCACTTACCGTGGAGGATTTGTTGTTACATGCAATAAATAGCGAACGACTGTCGTGTTTTCACGGTGAAGCGAGATGGCTGACACACGATCTCCCATGGATGGCTTTCGTTGCAGCTCGTTGGACGGATCAACTTTCTCCCGTGTTGTGCTGTTCCGCGAAGTTGAGCGCGCGCGCGGTGGAGCAATTCCGAGTGAAAAAGTTGATCGCTCGCTCCGCTTTCCTTTGAACTGTGACTGGCGGTCCTCCTAGAAGCAAAACGCTATGTTCTTTGATCAGCGTGCGTGAGTGATACAGCGCCATGTTCGGGGCCAGCCGCCTACCGTTGAAGCAGACGATTACGCTACGTTTTGTTCTCTATAGCCGCAAGAGTATAACGGGCATTCTACGCTTTCTCTGGAGGGCAGAGTGAAAAGAACATTTCACTTTCTCCTTGTTGACGGAGTGGACAATGCATTTCACTCCACTCGACATTTTGCGAGAGTAAAACAACGCTTTGAAGAGTAAATAGGCCGCTTCACTCCTGCCATACCCGCCATAGTCTTTAGATTGTAGTGTGTAACACAAGACGTGCTGCGCGGTGGCGACTATACTAGCGGACAACATTTTGTGAGAATGAAGGGAAAGCTACGGAGGCAAAGCGCGCACAAGTGAAAGCGCTTCTGAAAAGAGTTCCGTGTTTTAAAGCGAAAGCTTTACTGGCCGCGATCTTACGATTTCGTCGTGGCCGTGCTCTGAAGAGGCACATGACGTCACCCGCGTTCCTCGTCGTTGCGTTCGCCTCCGCTCGCTTCGCCAGCGGCGTCGCATGCCTGATAACATGTCGGAGGATTGAAAAGGAGAGCTCGCGTGCACTGCAACCACAGTTGAGGCGGCAGTATGGACGGCGACAATTCTGATAAGCAGGAGGAGGCCTGGAATCGACATCGGAACGAGGTGAAGAGAAAACGAATCGCCCAGGAAACAGACGAACAGCGCGCCGAACCACTGGCTAAACGCCGCAATATAGCTAGACAAGCAGAGTAGCCTGGACTTGCAATCAAGCTTAACCAAGGCTAACCATGCTATACCTTGTACGTAGCTTTCGCTACGTATATCCTGGCATAGCCGAGCTAAGCCATTGCCAATTTTTCATCCATGTGAGCTGAAGCTGGGGAAGAGAAAACACAAACACCTTATTACTAACAATTAATAAGATAAAACACAGCACTGAATGTAAAATTTTACTTATTTTGCGGCTTTTCCCTTCCGCGCCTGGGCGAACACGAAACCGACGCACGTGAAGATTCAGCGTCTGTTCCGAGCAACCAAAATCACTCTCCAACGCTGACGAACTCCTTGGCGACGTAACACGTGTGCAGCAGCCACGCGCCTGTAGCTTTTTCCCCTTCAATGCCACAGAACGTCGTCCATGAGTATAAGCATGCGGCGAGCGCGTGCACTGCTAGCGTGGGCTTCCAACCCACTGCGTATGCGCTACGTTGCCTACACCGCTGCCGCTAGAGGCTGCGCTCCGCGTGACCAACGGGTTCGCGGGTTCACGTTTACTTTCTGAACAATGAGCGGCGCAACCGGTGCAAATGCTTCGTCTGCCACTGCTGCTAAACGAACTACTGCTGGAACGCTGCTTCTCGAACACGTCCATTAGCGGCGCTCTCCCAACAAAATGATCTGGCCAGGTCAGAGGCCCGCGTATATTTTTAAAGCGAAAGCTTTACTGGCCGCGAACTTGCCATTTCGCCGTGGTGGTGCACTGAGGAGGCACATGACGTCACAACGCGCGCCTTGCCGCGAATATTTCTCTCTCTCTCCCTTCCTAGACGCTACTGCGCATGCGCCGCTAGTAGCACCGAGCCACAGATGTTCCGCCGCTGCGCAACACCGCGCCTTTCTGCCACCGCCGTTTGGTATGACGTTACACCGCGTTCCTCGTCGTTGCGCTCGCCTCGGCTCGCTTCACCAGCGGCGTCGCATGCCTGATAACATGTCGGAAGATTGAAAAGGAGAGCACGCGTGCGCTGCAACCACAGTTCAGGCGGCAGTATGGACGGCGACAATTCTGATAAGCAGGAGGAGGCCTAGAATCGACGTCGGAACGAGACGAAGAGGAAGCGAGTCGCCCAGGAAACAGACGAACAGTGCGCCGAAGGACTGGCTACATGCCGCAACATAGCTAGAAAACCAGACTAACCTGGACTTGCAATCAAGATTAACCAAGGCTAATCATGTAATGACTTAGCTTTCGCTACGTATATCCTGGCATAGCCCAGCTAAGCCACAGCCAATTTTTTTACTTCGGGTCTCTGGCAATCCCCGCCGGGCGAAATGCATCTTTTCGACACTGATAGTTAACTCCGTGTATCTAAGTTTAAGAGGGGAGAGCTCAGCGAAGTGACACGAAGCTCCTTCCCCTCCAACGCTACCCGATGGCGTTGCCCTCCGCGCATCGATTGTTCGCGCCATTGTCCGCCCTCCGCGCACCCATCGATTGTCACCCGTTGCATCCCCAGGATCTTGGAGACGCCTGAAAACATGCGCTGTTGGTAATGAAAAACGAGCGGACACGTCCCGCCGATTCATTCGTGCGGATGCCCTCACGTAGGTGTCGGTGCGGGCGTTTGACGCCACGTCACGTTCTTCTTGGCGACAAACATGCCATGCGGTTGCATTTCAGTGAGTTCATTGCAGCCTAGTTAAAAGACCGTGTATAGTAGGAAGTGAGAGACAAATTAACTTGATGTGCAAGGCACCCTTATATTTATGTTCCTTGACTCTGCGTATGGCATGGTGTTGAATTGGTACCCCGTCAGTACTCGTCTCTTCTTTAAAAATCCCAACTCCTGATTACTGTGTACCAGACTTAAGGCCTGTTATGTCGCTTCATGACTGCACAGATTCGCAAGTCTCTGTAAATACCTTGCAATTGTCAATTAGGAGCGCTATATTGTCCGCATACGTCGGCCTTGGGACGTTCTCTCACTCTCTTTGCCCATTACGGATGTAGAATAAATAACACCCTCGTTCACATTTACCAGTCGTATCTCTATGTCTGAACATAAGGCGTGAAAAGCAATAACAACAGAGGGCTTTACTGCTTATGTGCTAAGTGAAATTTCACTAACCGTTTGCATTTCCGACTTCCCCATGGGATTTGTACTTCGTTGGCTCCATATATCTGTCACAACGGCTACATGAAACGGTCCTTGATTCCATGGTGCTTAAAAATAAGCCGTGGCGAGGGAAATGGAAGCCATAAAGTTATAGCTGTCGATGTGGGTGGTGATAAACAGTCTTTGAAGAACTATGAAGATGACACCTTAAGACAGAATTCTCTTCATATAAGCACCATGTAAAACTCTTTGGAAACATAACATAACGACTCATTTATTGCAGGGAGAACTTTCTATTTAATGAGAATCCTGATACACTGATAGGGAATGGAGAGGAGTGGAGGATTAGTGATTTGGTGGCGTCATAAGCAGACATTCCAACACCAGCACTAAAAATGGCGCAACTGAAAACGATGAACACAGAGCCACGCAGCCGCAAATTAAGCTTTCGACAAGATGTCAGTCAGCTGCATACTCAGCCCACACATGATGTGTTTTGGCAGAGGCAATGCGGTGTGCCATGCATTCCTTGAGGGCTAATCACATGAAATTCGATATTCATCGTCAGATAAGTTCCAGATTTCTTTTTGTTCGCGATTCAATGAACCTGCAGTCTATCATCGCTTTCTTTCCTGAGTTTTGGAGTGTGTATTTAGAACAATGACATTCATTCTCTTTCATCGTTCGAGACAAAGCGCCCACGTTCTTCACGGCTTTGCGCAATTGGGACGTACTTCAAAAGCTTTTATTACCCAGCACCGTCGTTATCCAAAAACGAACACAACGCAACCGCTGGAGAAGAATAGGTGCTCCGATACGGGAAGACAAAGACGAGTGTCAGGGAAATCTTTTGTTGCGGTCAGTGAGCCTTTGTTTATGCTACTTCCGCATGGTTTGATATCTTTACCCGGACGACTTGTGGAACAGCACGGTCGTGATTCATAAAAGAACGATGGGCTTGCTTTTATGATTAGCCAAAATGGCTGCCTCATTTTGGGAACTTCCTGTCCACGCGACACATTATTAAAATTCCTCACCACTTCGTTAGACTCAGCTTTTATTAAACCTCAATGGCAGATGCGTGCTTGCTAACCATTATCGTTTGTTTAGAGTATATTTTAAGGTCGTTGCACAGCCTTTTCAACTCGGTACAAATTTTCTAAGGTAGAGCATGCAAGAAACAAGAATTTTATCGATCAAGCTTTGGCTGTCACTTACTATCTTCTTTTTCTCAGTCCGTTACATTGAGAAGTTTAGCAACTTGAAAGACTAGTCAGTGAGAAGGAGTTTGTATTAACAAAAACAACAGAATAAATCCGCTTCTAGATTTCTTCTAAATGAAAAGTGGGTTAAAATCTCTTCCCCTTAGCGGCTAAAGACATACTTTGAGATTTCAAAAATGTTATTAACGATTGAGATCTTAAGCATGCAGCAGAATAAATATCCTGCACATTCATGATGTTTCCATGAGCATCATTCATTCTTGGGCATACGGTAGGGATGCCGCTATTCAGCTGTATAAATATATGCTGCGCGATACATTGACAATTGAACCTCTTCGTGAGTTTAAGACAGCTATTGAGTAGACTGCAATGCAGGATAATTACGCTACTGTCAAACTTGTCAGTGGTATGACTTTAAATTAAATCTCCATGAAAAAGTGGCATTCACCAAGCGCGCACCTTAATCTGGACAGAACTTCTTTTTAGATAGGATTACCCACCCTTCGGGTCAAAGCAGAAATTTCATGAAGCAATTCAACGCAATGGCGGATCACGGCTAGGCTCTGCTGCACGACGATAAATTGACTACCCTAAAACGCATGGCAAGTCAACTTGGTAAGTTAACTTTATAGAAAACGAACAGTCTAAAAGCAGCAGTAGACAGTGATGCGCTGATCAAATGTTGTTTGATTCTACATTTAATGCATGGTTACTTTCGTGGTGCTTATGTTCTAAAATCAGAAGACATCATTGTTTTATCACTTCACCCGAAACCTGCACCATCCTTCTTTAACCCCTTTAACTACCTAAACAAACATATTTATTATTTATGTTGACACGCCTTGAGCAATCAGCCTTCACAGACATAGTGCTTTCCACCATTAAAATGTATGCACCGTATAAATATAGGCTAAACACCGTACACCAATAAATAATGCGTTTAGAAACGCATTCAGGCATTTTTATATTGGTAAATAGTTTTCTAAATATTGACGCAACTATTTTGTTTCATTATTTACATATCAGTATAATAAATTGCCACCAAAACATTCTTAAAATGTTAATGTATAAGCGGCACCAATCACTGTGTTGTAGCATATGTCCATATTTCAAGAAACTCTTGGTGTTACAAAATATGCAGGCGACACCATGAAGATGCAAAGCGAAAAATAAAAGCATACTGATTGCCTAAGCAGTAGAGAAAGAAAACACAGGATGCATTAGTTAGAATAGCTCTATGATTCATATAAATACGAAGTCACAACAACCCTAACTGCGTAGGATGAGCGCACGCACTGGAATAGATGGCATTTTAAAATATGGTTCCTTTTTTGTCTTGATACTATCAAAGCTCGTCTCATATAGAAAAAAATAAGAAAGGAACTGAAACGTTGAAACAACCTGCCGATAATTTTCCTGTAAGAAAAAAAAATGCCGGTCAGGTCATAATAATTGCATGAGCGATCGCGCTTTGAGAGAACTTCGAAACACGGTACCACAATGGCACCTGCCATATTAAGTGTATCTGATGACCACGTTGTAACACCTATTTGGTTTTGAGCAAACGTGCATGACTTATTTGTAAGCACTAATTCACAATTAAGGGTCTTTGAAGATGACCCCATCTTTCCAAGCAGCCATCTCAACAAAACAGGTCCGAGAGACCGGAAAGCAAATTATGTTCTTTGCTTCCTTCCTTGCATAATTTCGCTGTAATAGACTGTATAAAGGCTTATGCTCTGCTCAGAGATTAAAAATTTTCGGTGCCCATAGTTGTCATCTTAATCTTACTTTAATTAGAGCCAGCGACGGATACTTCTACATTTATTGCTACTTTTGCTTTAAACACTGGGAATTATAATTGGCTGCATTGTTTCTAAGCCCCTACACGAATATCAACAAGACGTGCAGTGTTTCAAAAGGGAGGGCTGCCTAGGTCAGATATTCGCTTTAAACGGGGAGATGTTCAAAAACAAAATTAGTTGCACAGTTGACAAAGAAAATGGCAGAAATAGTAAGTACTTGTAAAGAAATTAAAGTAGCCCATTTAAGTATTTCCCCGAGTGTCTGTGCTCACTTTTCTATGTAGTATTTTAATAATTAAATATATGTTTTTCTTGCGGCGAAACAAATGACTTTCTGCTAAAAACCACAAGTTAAAATTCGCATGAATGAAAACATATAGAGGGAATGAGTACAGCTCGTCTAGATGAGAGTTGATGGTGCCCAAGCTGTTTACTGAGCCAGCATACGGAGCAAGTAGTGTCTTTTGCGCGCTATCCTTATCGGGTTTATCACGTGCGGTATTATCAAAACCATGTAAAATGCCTTAGGCAAACGGCTTCCTTAATGGCAACAATATATTATGCCGAAAACTTGGTCGCCGTGACATGTAGCCGGTTTCAGCAATCACTTCTTGAGCATGCAGTCATCGAAACCATAGTTTTCGCGATTGTTTACAATCACTGGGAGGAAATTGCCGCTGGTGCGATAACTTTGACACTCACTGTGTCTTCCACAACAGTCAAGTGAGCCAAAAGGCAACCAATCTCAAGAATGCAAACGCAACGGCAGTTTCTTGAGTTGAACGAAGGGTCAGAGAATACGCGAACTAATAGGACGACGGCGGCCTAGTGGCTATGTTGCCGCACCGCTTAGTGCGAGGTCGTGCAACCAATTCCCGACCACGGCGGCCGCATCTCGATGGCGACGGATGGCAAAATTCCCTTGTTCAATCCATTGGGGCCACGTTAAAGATCCCCAGATGGTCGAAATTATTCTGGAGTTCCCCCACTACTGCTTGCCTTATAATCAGATGATGGTTTTGACGTGTAAACACACATATTTTTTTTACAATTTACATCCCCAAAGAACGTACAATTACTTGTCATGCAATTAACCTATATGACGCTATTTAGGTTGGCCAACATTACAGGAAAATATTTTATCATGTGAAATGCCATGTTGTGAGATGTCTCGCGATTACTTTCGTTGACAGTATTCTTGAAACTAACGAGACCTCAAATTTGACACTTTTTCCGATAAACCTATTGTACGTCGAGTGAAAGGAAGGGCGCCAGCAAAATTTCAGCTGCTGAGTAACCTTGTGTTTTTTTTTTTTTTTGCGGTGTCACAGTGCACCTGAGTTTCAACTGCTGGCGGCCTCGGTCGTCATATCTGTCTATTTCTGAAGTGCGGAACCAGACCTGCTGAATCTGGAAGTCAAGTCATGAAAACCGTACCTTTTAAACCTTTTGAACGTACTTAGCGGCATTCGTTTGAAAGAGCGAAGCAAACACCCTTTAGATCCATGTTTATTGTGGTTGATTTTTTGAACTTCTCGAACATGCTCAGGTTGAGGTGTGGCTGACTTTCTTCCCATGAGAAAATCAACAATTTCGGCGGGCTAAACCTTATTGTGCACTTTAAAAACCACACAAGCCTGCTGATGGGGCACATAATTTTCTGATTTGTTTCGGATGTAAGCGTTGCAGGTGGATGACCAAAAAGCATTGCACCAGAATAGAGTGCTGATGAGACTATAATGGTACCCAGCGCTACAAAAAATTAAAAAGTTCTTGAACACTTTAGATTTGTAAAAATATCCCCCGTAGAATCAGCAAAAATGTTATTTATTTTCATCTCATGAACTGCAAGGTTGCGCTGTTGGATATTGATTTTGTAAAAACATACTTTACTTTTTGCCACAGCTGGTAATGATTGTTTGCGTGTCATTCTATTAAAGATGGACTATGGGAGGGGAAATGCTGCAAAATCCAGAACGGAAGTGAATCAATGCACACGGCAGTGGCCAGCAGGCCAGCAACAATATATACTGTGACTTAATTGTGAGAAGTAATGTTCACTATAACTATTTTCTGCAATGATATGAACCTCTGTTGAAAGGCGGGCTCCAAGCACAGGCTCCTCTGCTTTGATATAGCATTATTATTGTGATGCCTGTAGCTTCGCTGGCACTTTACTGTTGTTGAGACATGTCCAGGTGAGCTCTTGTACATGCCATAGGCTCGCATGATCACTCATGACCAAATTCACTCAGACCAAGCTGTGTTTGATTTCGAGTTAGCAAGCCTGAGGAAAATTTTCGAGAGCAAAGAAAAATTGATTTCTTGAGTGAGACTGGGTCACTTCCGTTTATTTTTCCACCCTGTCCTACGTGCCCTATTGTCATGCTTCCGTACGCAAGTCACACAACTGCTGTAACAGCACTAGCTCGGCAGTTTTTCGGGCACTTTCATTGGCATTTGTTTGGCACTCCGCAGTGAAATTTGCACTGTGATGTGTATACATATGCGGCCTGAACATTTCCCAAACGTGCGGTAGGATGTGCTTTGGCAAAATGGAGCACAGTCGCTATGCAGCGCTCTGGAGCCATAACTGTCATAGGAATAGCTGCATGGCATGTCCTGGGAGCATTGACGTGTTTTTCTGGCTACAAGATAGTATTACTTAAGGGATAACCATATATCAATGAACTCGGCATAATGTTGTGACAGCAAACACACAGATTTTCAGCACTTTTTCTCGCTGATGGCTTTACTCTCTGCAATTTGCTTACAGGAAAAAAAAAAAGGCATATCTATGAAGCCAACTTGAGAGGGATGGTAATTTGAGGAGACCTATCCCTTCTGCATTTGCTGGTGCATCCATTGTATTCGTATGCTTGGTTGTAGTGTGGTTCTACATCTGCAAGACATAATAGCGTTCTATGTGCATATGGGCCGAAGAGTTAAGCAAATATTGGTCGGAAAAATGTTCTGTCTTTATTTTTCATCTGTTAAGTCGTTTGTTAGTTTTCTTAGCCGAGAGCCTCCTAACGAATCATAACGTTCTTGTTGTCACATGTTATCAATTGGTCCGGGTATACTGACCCTGATTTCCAGCCTGACGGAACGCAAACAAGACAGGGGAAATCTCTAAGGCGGATCTCCCATATATGACTTCCGCACTAAAAAAGCTAAGAGGCCGTATGAAAATAGGAAGCTTCTTAAAGAATTTGAACGAGCACTCCTTCGCTGGCGAATGCTGATTACAGGCAGTGACGAAGTGAGATTGCATTCGCATGGGAAAAAGGAATAAATCTTACAGCCAAGCGAAGCTGTCAGAAACAAATGAGGAAATGCTGCATACTTTGTATTACATTTTGGCCGCTCTACGTCAACTGAAATGAGTTTGGCTCTAAGGATAATAAGAAAACATTTATGAAATAACATAGTAAGAACTAGGCACCGCATTCTTGTCTTTCGCTTTGTGTCGTCGTTTTCGCATCCGTTAAAGGTTCAGATCGACGAGTCTGCCTACAGGTTTGGTCCTGCCGACGGGATCATCAGATGTCGCTACGATTTCTGCGCCGACTTTTGACATTTTTTGTCGCATTGGGCTGCCACCAAGCAGCGCCACAAAAAAGAAATAAATGCACGAAAGACGTTTGGTATGCCACTCGCTCCGCTTAAACTTAAAAAACCCAGGTTGTATTTCTTAGTAGTACAGATACTGCATAAAAATCTATGAGGATAGGGACCGTGGCGTTTTTACAGGGTAGTTTCCAAGCGAACTCAGGTATAGCTTTGTTGTAAAGGTGAGCTTCAGAAAGAAAAATAATTAGAAAATTGTTAGGCATCTACATACCAAAAACTTGGGGGCCTTCGATCTCGTGGCAGATGTGGAGCCAGTCACACGTTATTGCACAGCGATCTTTTATTTTTACCTTTTGAAAGTCGCACCTCATTCGAGAAAATTCGTCTTCAGATTTTTACACTCAATCAAGGCAATACCGAAACCGAGAGCCCCGGGAAGTTTGAAAAAGGCCGCCCCGCTATCATATTAGACAAGAAACACGCCGGTACAAAAAGTGTGAAAAAGGTGCAACTCACTTCGTCATGATGCGTTTCGATGTGACGTAGTAGAGGCACACCTTCAGAGCTGATATTGCCTGGATTGCGCGGCAAAATTGAATGTTCGTTAAGTCGAATCAGGTGCATTTTAAAGATTCCCCCAAAAATTGTCTGCAATAAACCGTTTGTGGATCCCAAACGCCAAGCCTGACCCCAATGAATATAATAAAGAAAGCTAATTAGCGAATTATTTGGCAATTAGAGGTCTCTAGCTTACGCTATTACAGACACAGTCTGTCTTCCTTGGCTAGGAGTTCCTCGACAAAAACACCAAATTCATTAGGTCTATAACCTTGTTATCGAAAATTTTTCTATAAAAGAACAGAGATCTTGTATAGCTTATGCGAAGCTAAAAAATACAATGTAATCTTTTTAATGTTTTTGATGTCCAATTTAGTACTATAAACACTATGATATCGCTTAGGACATTGCAGAGAAATTTCGACGGTTCCACAGCAAGCCAAAGAGGTGAACTAAACAAATTTCTTCAGTTGGGTGCACTATGGGTTGCGAGGTGAGTGGGCGAGTCAGAGAAAGAAGTGCGACGTCGGTTCACCTGTATCCCTTGCAGTATGCCACGCGCCTGTCGGCTGTCGCGTTCCTCATACTGCTCAAACACTCGTGCTGCATTGAGGGCTCATCGGAGATGATGCTAGGCGGACAGTACTTTGGCTACTTTTAGTCATCGAAGTTCCAGCTTTCTTAAGATACATAAGAGAGTGCGGCATTACTCTATAAGGCAGAAACTTTGGCAGAAATGTGTGGTGTTTTATTCTCAAATCCTACTCAACGGGTAAACGAGCGTCAGCTGAGTTATCTAAGGCTCCAAAACAGATCCAAAACAAGTTATCCAAAACAAATAAAAAATCTATATATATATATATATATATATATATATATATATATATATATATATATATATATATATATATATGTATGTATAATCAGGTTATAGTGAACGGGAAGAACACAGTAGCAAAGCTGTGAATGGCGAAACTAACTTTTATTGGCCGAACTTGTGCCCACAAGAGCAAGCGACAATGAAACCATGCAGAAAGACATTCAACAAAAGCGCACACTCCAATACACCTCAACGGCCGAATTGACTGTAGCGCACCAAGCGAGTGGAATCAACACCTGAACCACACTTCCGGTTCTGGTTTTGGGCACGTGCGTTTTGAGCGCTAAAGCTGCTGCACACTTCGCCGGCTGGGCTGATCGGCGTGACATTTGTTTTTGCTACTGTTGCTCAAACGCGTGCTGTCTCGATGAGGAATCGCATGCTTTTACAGATAAGCTGTATATGGCTAGGGTTCCGTGCGTTTTTGTTATCCGTAAACAAAAGCTCATCAATGACTCATACCCTCGTTAGCATTCATGCTTCCGTAAGCAAGGAAAAGAAATGCGATGGTTCATAGACCCGTAAGGCAGAGGCTACAAGCACTCAGCAAAGTGAAGCGAACAGTGTTTAAATTCTTTCTGCTCACGCTTGCGACATACAGAACAGTGTGACAAAAACTGTCATCATCAATGGCTCCTATCCCCGACAGCAATGGCTCGCAGCCCCGTAAGCAAGTAAAAATGCAATGATTCTTAGTCCGGTGAGATTCATGGCTAGTCACTTTGCGATGGCACTACCCCTGTTGTCGTTGTCGGTGATTTCAATGTCGATGTGTCGTACCGAAAAGGGGGTGGTTTACGTGTTCCTTGTTGCGGACATATTCCATGCGATGACACACCGATCCTGCCTAACCGACCACCCAGCGGCGTACGTTCATCGATTTGACATTATCAGAGAATGGGATTGCAGTTGCGAGTCAAATAATGGCCACCGATCCAAACAATAAATTAGTGTGCGCACCTTTCGTCCCGATGACCACCCATGAAGACAATGAGTTAGTGCCTTTGTTCAAAATTATGTGTCACCTCCATGTCGTGTGCTAAACAGATTCGCTGGTCAACCACCTTCACAGAGTGGAATGGCTCATGATTTTTTTAGTAAAAAAAATGATTGGGAATGATCTTTACAAGCTTGCGTCGAATCTCCTCAGCATGCAATTTTATTAGTGCAGGACGCGCTCTGAAATTAGAAAGTTCTTATATTGCTCTAAATAAATGCTCATTCCTAACTTTTGGGGATTTCATCCAATTCTGTGGCGGAAAGTAAGCAGCTGTAGGAACTGGACGCATGCATGCACTGCAAAATTTCATATCCTAGGGCCAACTGATTGTCAAGGAAAAATGTTATGGTCACTTTCTGCACTGTTTATTCATCGTGAATTTCTCTTTGAAATGTAAATGTCTCAAAATCTCGCTTAAATTATGCATTGCAGATGGGAGAAGCTATTCAGGTGTTCATTCATCACGACCACACGCATTTTTTTTCAGCTGTCATCGATGAAAATGGAATGATAACTTGAGACAAACCTCAGACAAAACGCTTATCCTTTCCTAGCACCGTTATCGTGCCTACTTTATAAGCCCTAACTATGGGCATGTAAACAAGGTAATCTTGCATTTATCATGCTTATAAGTGCATGTTTCGATATTCGAGCCTATGTTGCCTTTTTGGCACCTAAAATTCATTTTGCCTTGTTTTTTCATTAGTCCATTATGGAGAAAGACATTCAACAAGAGCGGACACTACAATAGAGCACAGCGGCTGAATTGACTGTAGCGCACCAAGCGGAAGGGATTAACTCCTTCCTGTTTCGCTTGTGGGCGCCCGCATTTTGAACGCTTGCTGGCACGCGCCACGCAGGCTGCTTAACTTTTCTTGTTTCTGTTATTCAATCACGCGCAGTCTTAGTGCGGAATCCTTTACTTAGTTAAAATGATTCTGAAGTATCTTTTTAAGCCTTTAACAAATGTGTGCCAGGTATAATTTCATAAAGTAGACGCAAGACACCTTGTAGATGAGGAAGTGCTTATTTCACTCTATATAAATGCTCATTCGTGCTTTTGTGCGTTCGTCTAACGTTACGGCACCAGGTAAGCAGCAGTAGTTCCCCTACGAAGCTCCACCGGACGGCATCAGCTGAAGAAGTAAATTACAAGCATCTGTCATTTGGTATTCAGACCGTATAGCAAAACTGTGTGTACAGGCGGAATGTGCGAACGTGGTGAATAGGCGTCATTACAAACAAAAGCAATTCACTGTTACAAAGATGGCATACAAAATACCCGACTCGTCCTAAACAATACCATACATAAAATATGACGAAAAAATTCCAGTTCCCAAGCATTCCTCTATTACAGGCCTCATGTCCGCTCTTTAAAGGTACAAATACGTAGACGACTGCCCGTTTTCCACAGAATTTCGCCTCAACCGACGTGATGGTATGTTCTCAATCGTCAGTTACAGCGCATACATAGACGAGGAACAAAAAGGACGACGAAGACAAGCGCTGACTTCCAACTGATCTTTATTTTGAGAAACAAACTGGAAGTTTTTGACAAAGAACTGGTCTTTCTGAGGTCGCACATGCGCTCTCGTTCATCTTAGGTCATGAATTTTGAATGCATACTCTTGTCGGGTTGACGCTTTGTAGGTGGCGCTTTTCCCTTGGTGTCTCAGTATATATACGTTTGTTTCTCAATATAAAAATCAGTTGGAAGTCAGCGCTTGTCTTCGTCGTCCTTGTTGTCCCTCGTCTATGTATGCGCTGTAAGTGACGATTGATACCATGGAATACCAACTAGCCCGTACCTAAACCGTGATGGTATGTCACGTATACAGAGGTGGCCCCAGCAAAGCCCCCCAGTCAGACGCTCATGGAATGCCTTCTACTGGCACGCATGACCATTGCATGGGTGACAAGCCTGTTTTCAGACGTTCAGAAGACGGAATTTTAGGGTTACAAGTTACCGGTTTTTTAACTCCTCGACCTTATCTTTAGCGTCTTCTGCCAACGCAAGCAACATGCTCTCGTGTTTTATGTATATGTTGATGGGGGAGGCTAAATATCGCCATAAGGTTGTCCCAGTAAGATTCAGTACACGCGAAACTAGCTGCGTCACTACACCGCGGCCGAGGTGCTTTTTGCTTGCTCCGTCACAACGCCGGGTGCGGCCACTGTGCTTCAAAAGTAGCCCAAAATTAATAAAATTGGTAGCACTAATCTGGGCTGTCAGAGAAAGCGCCACAAACATGTCCCAGAAAGATTCAGCACATGCCAAACTAACTGCCACAACAACCGAGCTGTTTTTCACTAACTGCGTCAGAACGTTCACAGCCGTGCCATACAAACCAATTTGCTTGAAGTGCAGCGCAGACGGCTTTCAAGCTAAATTTCTCACCTACCGAGAAAGGTTATTAGAAATGCGAACTCCGAGGTACCAGTAAGACGACACAGATTCTATTGGTGTGTCGTTCAGGAAGTAGCCTGGAATAGTTAAGGAAAGGCATGAAGTGCGCATAGATTTATATTTAGTAACGTTTAATTTCATCTTCCGAGAATGACAACAAAACGTTATTCAAGTCGCGCTTAACAGCAGCCAAATTATCGTTAATTACGTTCCGATATGTCCCGCAATCGTCAGAAATAAGTACACTTTTGTGTATATATTAGTTGTCAACTCATGAATGCAGATCAGGGATAATAATTGCGAGGAAGAAGTTCAGTATATGAGTGGAAGTCGTTTGCAGAAAAGAATTAGGTACGGTAGGCAAGAGACGCATTAATCTAGTTGAAGACGTTAGA
Source organism: Dermacentor andersoni (assembly GCF_023375885.2). Classification (NCBI taxonomy): domain Eukaryota; kingdom Metazoa; phylum Arthropoda; class Arachnida; order Ixodida; family Ixodidae; genus Dermacentor; species Dermacentor andersoni. Next base: position 60,855,069 of record NC_092821.1, read on the forward strand.
TTTGAGATTAAAGTGATTAAGTTTAAAAAGTAGCAATGCATGACTAATTTTATTGAACGCATTTCAATAATCTCAGAAAACTTTGTCTGTCATAATTCCCTAATGTAGAACGTGATGCAAATCATTAATGAAAATTAGCAGCTGAGTATCACAGGGATTATTGCTACAGAAGCCTTGTTGTGCCTGTGAAAAATTGATTACTATGACATACTCTTTCTGGAAAACGCGTCTCAGGTGGAAGCATGAAGTCATGAAGTATTTGGTTATACTCTATAGTAAAGCGATCAGCTCATTGCCTCTTGTAACACTGCTCTACTCATAATGTTATTCCAATTAGCTGCAATAAAATGTACATCCCCTTCCCGGTGCCCTGAACAAAAAATAACAATGACCACTATCGCTTTTCTTGAAATGCTGTCGGTTGTATAATAAATGCAGCAAGATCATCGTACTTCTTCTTGAGTACACACTGTCATACTAGTAGTCTTGTAATGCGTGCCACGTACACTTTACTTGAGTATGTTTGCGCATCTTTAGAGTGAAGTCAACTTTTTCACTTATCCTGGATTACCCATCGCTTGCAATACTTCTTTACTGCCGGATTTGGTTTCTCCAGATTGGGCTGTCGTGCCTGTTTTCGTCCTCGTACAGATTTTTTATCAATCATGTCATGCACTCGCACCCCACGCCCTTCCAGTTTCAGCCCCAAATGTATTGGCGCGGACGCTATGTGCGATCTGAGACTTCGCTGTTACCATGGGAACCACCGACCTCGCCGAGGGATTGCCTTACCCGGTATGGGCAGCCCGAGAATGCGATTAGGAACGTGACCCTTGTGCAACTATTTCGACTCGCACATAATAACTTGCTTTTCTTTCTTGTTTTTTTTTTTTTGCTTATCACGCGGCATTCTGGCATTCTGCGGCTCTTCTACTGAATCCATTCTTGCTACTGTAACTTGGCTGCTTTGCACCGCAGCTGGAGTTGAGTGTTTAACGTGCAGATGGCGTCGATAAAAATAAATGCCTCCATAAAAGTCACGACGTTATATAAGTGTGCATCTTCACTGCTGCTAAAGAGGAAGTAGGCCGTATGTATGTCGCTGCATTCTTCAATATCATCCAACTTAGGAAGAGTGACAAAAAAAAGACAAGAGCTGGCGCCTCTCGGACCACTGATGAAGTGCTAAAAGAAGTATAATTTAAATAAAGTAGTGACATAATCATTGCCTTATTTTCCCACAGAACGTTTGGCTAAAAACACTGTTATGAATTCAGTGTTCTTTTTTCTTTTTTGAACGCAAGCCTTACAAACACGAAATTATGTTAGAGTAACTGAACGTTAGATGCTTCAAAAAGGACAGGACGTTGCATGCATCAAATTGCGCTACTCGTGTCTCCGGGTGGTGAATAAACAACTCCGCTGAGCGACGCGTAATGCTTCATGGAGGGAAGGAAGGAATAAAGTAGAGAAGGAAAGGAAGGGAGGTTAACCAGCCTAGCGCAACCGGTTTTCTACCCTACACATGGGAGCGGGATGGGGAGGGGATGGAAGATGGGGAGGAGAGAGGGAGAGAGCATATAGCACAGCACCACATCCTCGGCTACAGTCGCGTCACTTTTGCGTGGTACATGACAACACTGTCACAGCGGTTTGTCCAAGCCTGTCTCTTTCAAAAACCGAAGCAGGCCCTTCGTCGCCTTCAGCTGCGATGTCTTTTGCCGGCGACATGTGAAAATCATTTCAAATAACAATGGTCTATTGTCAAGGTTTGCTAGGACGGACGCCAGGGACTGTCTCTGAACATTATATTCGGAACAGTCGCACAGAATGTGTTCTAGCGTCTCCTCGCGGAGACAGGCATTGCAGAGAGCGTCGTCGGCCATTTCAATGCGAAGAGAGTACGATTTCGTGAATGCCACTAGCCATAAGCCATAAAGCAGAGTGGCTCTCTTCGACGGAGTCCTGTTGGAATGCAGAGATGCTTCAAACGGGGCAGGTGGTATTGACGATTGTTCCGGTTGGTCTGGCTGCTTTGTGTGCGCCATAGAAAGAGCGTGATCTCCTGTGGAAGCACTCGAAGTTCGCTGGCTGCGTCGGACCGTGAAAGTGGTATGGCCTCTTCCTGTGTGTATTCAAGAGCTGCCCGTGTGGCATTATCAGCGTCTTCGTTTCCTATGACGCCGCAGTAACTTGGCAGCCACTGAAACGCCACGCGGTGTCCTTTCTCATGTGATGTATGGAGTAAGCAACTAATATCGAATACGAGCTGTTCTTATGGCCCGCGACGCAGAGCTGATAGCACAGATTGTAGGGCTGCCTTTGAGTCACTGAAGATTGATCATTGTCGAGGTGGTTCCCGATTGACGAAACAAAGTGCAGCGCGAAGAGCAGCTAATTTCGCAGATGTCGATGTCGTTTCGTGGTCAGTCCTAAACCTGATTATCATAGCTCTTGCTGGGACAACCACCGCACCCGATGAACACTGCATGTTTGTGGAACCATCAGTATAAATATGTACACTGTCCGCATACCTCTCGTGCAAAAGAAGCAGAGATAGTTGTTTCAGCACAGGCGACGACAGCTCAGACTTTTTCCTGATTCCTGGTACACTGAGATGTACTGCGGGGCTGATAAGACAGCAAGGACGTATCGATGGTTCAGATGTAGCGGTGAAGCCCGAGGGAAATTTGTCGTTTTCCTTGGCGATAGTTTTAGAGAATGTTGCTTGGTGCCTGTCTGAAGATAGTGTTGCAAGGTGGTGTTACGGGGCACGTGCAAAATATCTAATATGCGTTCTCAGGGCTTCCACCGTTACGTGAGTTTGCATTGGATGGTCCCGAGTAATCGCAATAATTGCCTCTGTTGGCGTGCATCTGGGCAAACCAAGGGAAACTCTGAGTTTTTGAGCTTGTGCTACCTGCAGAACATGAATGTTTTTCTTGCAGTTTTCTGCAGATTAATTTTTAAACCCACTCTTCTGCTTTGCCTCTCCAGGTCAGTGAGCATGCATTGAAATTGGTCCCCTGAGTTACTAAGCAAGGCAAAATCATCAGCAAATCGCAAGTTACTGAAGTATTCTCCATTAACTTTTATCCCCAATTCTTCCCAATCCAGGTCTCTGAATACCTCCCGTAAACACGCTGTGAATAGCATTGGAGAGATTGTATCTCCCTGCCTGACGCCTTTCTTTATTGGGATTTTGTTGCTTTGTTTATGGAGGACTACGGTGGCTGTGGAGCCGCTATAGATATCTCTCAGTATTTTTACATATGGCTCGTCTACACTCTGATTCCGTAATGCCTCCATGACTGCTGAGGTTTCCACAGAATCAAACGCTTTCTCGTAATCAATGAAAGCTATATATAAGGGTTGGTTATATTCCGCACATTTCTCTATCACCTGATTGATAGTGTGAATATGATCTATTGTTGAGTAGCCTTTACGGAATCCTGCCTGCCCTATTACATCCCATGTACTGCCCTCTAATTCCTCCAATAGCACTGCTAGACTCGCCTCACGAGATAACATTCTAGCGTTAAACGTTGCCAGGTTCATATTCCAATGGCGGCCTGTCCGGAGCCAGTGATTCTTAGCACCCTCTGCTGCGTCGCAGGTCTGACGGCCGCCGTGGTCAGTTGCTTCGCAGCTGCTGGGGACTGAGGGCCGGGGTTTGATTGTTGTGTTCATATAGGAGGTTGTGGCCAAGTACTGCACCTGGGTGGCCAATCCTGCTCTGGTGAGGGAGTGCGTTGCCGGTTCTGGTCACCGGGATCAGGCCATACTCCAGGCCTGTTTGTGCAATTTTATCAACACGCGGATTTTTTTTTAATCCGGTGGAAAATTGCCGGCACCGGGATTCGAACCACGGACTTCTTGCACGCGAGGCGGGTGTTCTACCTCTACGCCACCGCTGCACCTCCGCTTCTATCATCACATCTTCAACGCATTTTATTGTAAGTGGTTGTTTCATGCACCTTGCTGTTTTTATGTTGACCGGGTGGCTTTGGTCCACGTCTTTTTATCACAAGTGTTATATCTACTATAGACGTGCTCTCTCGACTTGATCGCGCAGATCTGTGGGGATTATATGTGCTATAGGCGTGCTCTGTTGACTAGATCGCGTGGATCTGTCGGTATTCAAGCAGGTGGTTCTTCAAAAAGAAAACCAGTTGTTAGAAAGCGCTCGTCTTTGTGTTGCTCCTATTCTTCGTCTCTGTTTGTTAGCGCACAAAAGTTTTAAGATGAATCTGTTCCAACTAGGCCGACTCACAGTTATACCACTTTAATCAAATGCCGAAGAAAAATTATTCAAGATGAAAGCCTGTACGCAAGAAATGACGTGACGCGTCATCGCCATTAGCCGTGATCGGGATAGCCCGTGTAACTCTGGCAGACTACGGTTCGCGTTAACCACGGTTGAGCGACTACCCCACAGTTACGTTTAACCGCGGTTAAGCTGCCCGTGTAACTAGGTGGGATTTTTGTTCTTTTTTCCTAAATTTTCTGACGTTTCAATAACATTATTTGTGAAGTTTCATCGGATTGTATGTTTATCGGTCTTCTCAACGAGCCATTTCCGGCTCTTTCTTTTTCTTAATCAAGTACATTCATTCTTTAGTACTAACAAAAAGATGAGCATATGCCATGTCTTTCGTAATGTGCTTCTTACCATTCCCTTTCCATTCCAGTGAACTTGTCAGTATCAAGCATCAACAAGTTCGTAGACCAGAGCTTCAACATTATCCGGGCAGCTCGCATAGGCGAGCGTCTCAGCGCGTGCTTTCTGCTATTCACTGAACATGCCAGCCCCGACGGCGTAGCGAAAATCCTCCTCGCGAAAGTGCTTGCTGAACACCCGAATTGCAAATGATGGCTGCTTGTCGGTTCTATGTTTCGCGATCCACGCTTCATGCACCTGTGTCTACGTATGCAGGTTGACATCGGGCTCCGTTGCGTACATGCGGGACTGCGGCATTGAGCAATAGCCTACTGTGTCAGACACCTTCAAAGGCAGCCACTACCTATTATAGCGCCTTGAAGTGTTCTTAAGCACACGCTAGAAGCGGGAAAACCTCCACACCTAATTAGAACCGCAGCGGAGGTGGAACTTTAAGCTCTCGTTTTTGGCTTGCTTCGGCGCTTCTGAAGCTGCCGGAGCAGCTGCGACGTTCACGTGATGCCGCATACCACTTCACGCCGACGGAAGCTCCAGCTTTTCCAGTTAAGAGCTCGCCCGCAATATTGCAGTCAAGTAAACGTCTTTTGTCACTTCCACCGGCGCCGCAGAGCGAAGGGCCCTGATACGCGCACACGCACACATAGTCCCCCATCCACTTTCTTGGGTATTTATGTCTCCTAGGAGAACCCTGGGAATGTTAGCCAGCGCGACCACTCACAGACCTTGACGGCGGATGTGGAACATCCTTTCTGCCGCAGGCGTCATGAGAACGTGATCTTTTTGGGTGAAGGCAACCGGTCAATACACCCACACATGCTACCTGAAGGCATCAATGTTGCCGAAATCACCCCTTTCTTGTCGTTTATTACATAACGAGGTTCTAGAATGCGGCAACATTGCTGCCTTCACGTAGTATTTGTGGGTTTATTGATCGGTCGCCTTCACCCAAAAAGATCACGTTCTCGTGACGCCTGCGGCAGAAAGAATGTTCCACATGCGCCGCCAAGGTCTGCGGTGTGTGGCGCTGGCTAACGCTCCCAGTGTTCTACTAGGAAACATAAATACCCAAGAAAGTGGATGGGGAAACGGCGCCGCGGTAGATTAATTGGTAGAGCCTCGCACACGTAATCCGAAGGTTGTGGGATCGTTCCCCACCTGCGGCAAGTTGTTTTTTAATCGTATTTCACTTCCATTAATTTATCGTTTCTTTATTTCATTTATTAAGCACAAGTACTTTCTCTGATGTTGTCCTTGGTGTCAGTGTTAGTTGGCTTGTTATGATAGTAGTAGTATTAGTAGGGGCCAAGTGCTTCAAGTCTTTCTCACCTCCACCGTGGGCCCACCTGGTGCTGCACCTTCTCCGAAATCGGCCCAGATCTTTGCCCTGTAGGAGCTGGAGGTCGTAGTGAGGAACTTGGGATGAACTAGGCGTACAGGATTTATTTACATATTTTTACATTAGAACAAAAGATACATTGGACAGTCTAGCGTGACTCCCAAATGGGGCACGCAAGATGAAGCATACAGCATACGAGTACGAAGCTCCTAATGCACTGCTTCTCGAGCACGAGCACACAGCTCACGAGCACACCAAGCAGCCGCACAACAGCTGCTTAAAAACACTCCGTCCACCCTAGATCCCTAGGTGAGGGAAAGCGGCAGTTCACCGCCAATTTGTAGCGCCCAACGGCATCGAAGTTGACCAGCTTTTTGGAGGAGGGGTGCTCACACGCACACGTACTCACTGGTTTCACTGCCCCCACCGAGGTGAGACGGTCTTCGCAGAATGGTGTCTTGCCTAAAGTAGGCGCCGCTTCTTCCCCAAGCTGACCACCGCAGCGTGGCCGCCGTGGTTCTCCATTGTCTTGCGCCTTGAAAGGCGCGTGGGACGGTGCCGCCAAATCCATTCGCTCAGGAACTCCCCCGCTCCCGAAAGACCAGGTAGGTGGCGGCGATTTCACTAGCAAAGCCTGGTTCATCGACCTCGTCTCGGCATTCCGGCGACGAAGAGGTGTTGACGCGGCACCTCATGGTCCCGACGAAAAGTCACCGCAGCGGGTGTTGAAGGCTTGCATGGTCTCTTCGGGGAAGCTCGCCGCGCTCGCAGCTGCAGCGGGGTGAGAAAACTTTGCATGTCGGCACCTCTGCAGGCCGTTATTAACAGCTCCTCCATGACCCGGAAAATCTCGACTGGCCAGTGCTCATAACCGCTCGGCAGGAAGAGAATGGCTGGCGAGCAAGGCGATGGCTTTGCTCTCTGCAATCCCTGCGCACTTGGAATGCCTTAAACCATCTCACAAAATCCGGCACAGAACAGTCCATCCCGGCACCACAATACCACTCAGCGTGCAAACGCCCAGAATCAACTGCTAACCCACCAGGCTTCCTATCAAAATTTCAATGTAAGCCTCTGAACTAAGAACCCCAAATATTGACACCAAAATTTTGTGCCACCAAAGCGAGCGTTCACGTTCCCCTTGAGTTTACCTAGATCTGACTGCCGTGCTGCACAAGAACAAAGGTTTTCGCAGAACCGTGGCAGAACTAAACCGAAGGCTCTCAACCACCAATACCCGAACATAACTTAAGCAGCCTAATTTCGCGAACAGCGTACTTATCGCACGCACTGGTGCCACTGAACAGTCTGGTCAATCCCACAGGTACGTAATCAAAATCGCGCTAGCTTTGTGGTCCCTATTCAGAACACGTAAATGCGTCGTACTCAAACGTTTCATCACGCTTACTCTCGTTTATTTCTCTAGTCCATACAGACACGTACCTTAAGCGAACTACTAAACCTGCGTAACTTACGCACTCCGCAGAATCCTTAAAAAAATGCGTCTTCTAACAACTAGTTCCACTCACGCTCACTAGAGAAGTCAGAACACGGCCACCCTAAACACACACGAGCAACCCAGTGATAAGCATTCTGCTTCCTTCCGTCCGGACAGGACACACGCTAATGGAACTTAGAGCTATTCTCGGTGCAAAGGATGCACTAACTGAAAGTCATCGCGCTTAACCTTAGAAAATTCAAAAGCACGTATAAAAAGAAGAAGGTTAACTAATACACATGCACGTTACCATAGGCCTCTCACCGTTAACCTTGACACTTCAGGTTACTCACAAAAAAGAAAGCCTATCTACTCATTAATTAACACCTCGCGAGACAAAATGTTTACATAAAACACCTCTTTCAAACATCGCAGCTTCTCAAACGAAAACATAAAGAAAGCTCATACCTTACCTAGTTAGAGAAATTTTAGTCTCAAATCGCGAAAATTTTCAAGTGTTCAAAAAAATAAAACAAAACAAGTCTCCCTTCTACGGAAGCTCTGTCGGCCTCCCGTTCCAAACATTTACGTCTTACTCATATTTTTGAGCCGTACTCGAGGTGGTCGCGGTTCGAAAGCTGCTCTGGCTATCCAGAAACAACAAAAGGACTGACACACTATCAGCTCCTTCAAGACGTTACAGTCTCCTGACAATTTGCGTCCTGGCGCCACGCTGTCATCACGAAATCGACTGACCGCGTTGCGACTCCCTACCACCTCGTCTCGTCTTGCCGCCTTGCGCTCTTTCGCACTGCATACTGCACTCCGAAAAGAACAACGGGACGACGAAGAACGTAACTGCCCCATGCCCTTTGTCCGCGTCCGTGCAGAACATGCTTCTCGGTCTCTTTTTGACCGGTGGCTCGACCGTGGTTGATGCGCACGCGTCGTCAACGACGACCGCACCTTTCTTTTCTTCGCGCCCTTCCTGTTTGCGTCTGTCGCCGTCTTTGACTGCGCTACATTAGCCACAGCATTCCGATCTTTACGGCGCTTCTTTCTACGGCGCTTTTTCCTCGAAAACTCTTGCATGCCGCCTTCTCGTGCGTCGTGCCGGCCGGTACACATCTCGTCTGCCCGGATCGCTCTCCTACCCGCACAGTCTAAGTGATTTTTATTTAAACCTACTCTCTCTCTGCCTCGACTGGCGGACAGCTCAACCGACTCTGGAACAATGCAGCAGGCTTTACTCGAGCTATGCAACTCGCACTCCTGCGAACTGCCCTCTACTGCATTGCCCAGCTCACGCTGTGCATCGGCACACAGCTCGTCGGTCCCGATCGCTGTCTCACCAGCACAGTCTGAATCATTCTTAACTAAATTATCCCTTTCTTGGCCACCTAGACTGGCGGATAGCTTCACCGATCCCTGAACAATGCAGTTGTCTTCGCTTCAGGTACGGACCTCGCAATCCTGCGAACTGCCCTCTACTGCATCGTCCAGCTGGCACTACACTTCGGCACGCAGATTTGAATCGACATGGGTGCTCGCATCTGTCGGGTCCGCAGTACTCTGTACTTCGTTAACAGCCTTGTTAATATTACGAGCGACGCACACACGCGGTGTCTGTGCCAATTCATCCACAGCTGGCCTAGCTGTCTCTACAGTGTTCTGTTGGCACAGCACCTCGTCGCTCTCACTACGGCCTTTAACAGCCTCTGCTGCCACTAAGGCATCATTAGCTAGCACTTCGAGTTCACCTATGAACACCTGCTACTACAGAAGTAGTAGCAGGTGCTACTACTTCTGTTGGCTTTCGACAAAAATATGCTATCTACTTCCTCCCACTTTCGCTGCGTCCAGCCTACAGATTTCTCAAGCCGCTGTTGACTTCGTTCGATTTCCTGCTCCAAACCTTGAATCAATTTGTTCAATGTAGCAGCGTACTGCCTCGTTACTTCTGTTAGGCCTTTTCCCTGCGAAATGCTTTTCAGTTTCTGCCTAGCTTCTTCCTGTTTTTGCCTAAATTCTTCCTGTTCTTGCATGATTGCTTCCTGTTCCCGTTTTTTGCCTAAAATTCGTTTACCTAGTTGTTGGATGAGTTTCAAATCATTGCCACTTTGCATAATGGTCTTATGCATTTCTGCTTCCGTCAAGTCCTGCTCTACGTCTACCTCGACCTCTTCACACAACCACAACAGGTCAACTCTCGTCAAACACGATAGGACCATGGTCGCTACTTTAAGCCTTGGCTCTACTGTCACACAATACTTGCTGCGATACCCACGCAAATCAAAATACAAGTAAAAGATCCCCAGCGAATCAAATCCACAAACACAGAGAATTTGAAGCCTGGTAAATCTTACATCATGAGACGGAAATAATCAGAAGAATAAGAATGGGCTAGGGTGCGTTTGGGAGGCATTCTGAGATCATGAACAGCAGGTTTGTATTATCCCTCAAGAGAAAAGTGTATAATAGCTGTGTCTTACCCGCACTCACCTACGGAGCAGAAACGTGGAGGCTTACGAAAAGGGTTCTACTTAAATTGAGGACGACGCAACGAGCTATGGAAAGAAGAATGATGGGTGTAACGTTAAGGGATAAGAAAAGAGCAGATTGGGTGAGGGAACAAACGCCAGTTAATGACAGCTTAGTTGAAATCAAGTAAAGAAATGGGCATGGGCAGGACATGTAATGAGTAGGAAAGATAACTGATGGTCATTAAGGGTTACGTACTGGATCCCAAGGGAAGGGAAGCGTAATAGGGGGCGGCAGAAAATTAGGTGGGCGGATGAGATTAAGAAGTTTGCAGGTACGGCATGGCCACAATTCGCACATGACCGGGGTTGTTGGAGAAGTATGGGAGAGGCCTTTGCCCTGCAGTGGGCGTAACCAGGCTGATGATGATGATGATGATGATGATGATGATGATGATGATGATGATAGAAGCGAGTTTTCTTTATCCAAAAATGGAACAGAAGGATGGCTGATGCATTTTTCTTTTTGTTTTTCAATCCAGTGTGCTTCCACAATTTCCCTCGCGGTTTGACTCCTATGCCTAAAGAAAATGTCGGCGCTATTAAGACAAGGTGAGCTATTATGTTCTTGGCAATGCATTGCCAAATGCGTACTAGGGCGACCATTCAGACTGGACAAGCGTTGTTTTAACCTCGTGTTAATGCATATCGCAGTCTGCCCTACGTACACTGACCACACGTCACAGGAATCTGGTAAACAACGTTCTTCGCGCAATCAACAAATTGGTCCTTGCGCGGATGTTTAACACTACATTCTTTCTTTACATAAACCTTACTTTCGAACTTATTTTTAACCTTAGAACACACACTACCTAGTTTGTCTTTTGCCGAAAATACCACTTTTACTGCTTAACTACCAGCCACCTTTCTAAGTCTTTGTGAAAGGCCGTGCACATACGGAATCACTGAAACCTTGGAAGCTACATTCTTCTGCCTTTGATTCTTCGATACGTCTAAGACGGCGTTTGGCACGTGTAGGTTATTTAGTTTCAATACTCCTGCTCTCAGTTGTGAACATACTGGTGGGCAACGAACTCAGATTTAAGGGTCACAAATGCGTAAATATGAAACAAAATTAGGTGCACTCAACGAAAAGATTTAAAAAAATTCTTAATGAAGGAATGACTTTTCAACATTCCATTTTCCACATTGGTTACCTAATTAAAGGGAGTACAACTTCATGCGAATGCACTTTGGAACTATACTCTTGCATTTACAAAAAAAGAATAAAATGGAAGAAATGGAAATGCTTTCAGTTGTGTTAATGTTGGTACACTGCGATTTCCCATTGCACAAATTATCACAGAAAATAACATGTTAAAAATACTCAAGTTATAAGTTTAAAAGCAGCGCCATCAAATTGGACAGGAATGTTAGACGCACACAAACACACAACGTTTGTGTGTGTCCCTCCTCCCTCCTCACTTGTCCAATTTGATTGCCCAGTTCTTACATTTTCAAATTTGTGCGGAGCCGTCATCTCTGCCTAGAGGCGCGCGTTTCGACTACTTGAGCGCAGAGCGGCCAGATTATCTTCCCAAATGGGTATCAGTGCCTCAGTTGTCGCGTGAGGGCAAATGATACGCTTTTTGGAAGATATCTGGGAAGTGCCAGCGCTGCACTGGGCAGAAGTACCATCCGCAATGTTGCCCGTTTCCGAAACGTCGGTTACACTAAACCGACGTTGCGAAGCTCGGTTGGTGGTCAACTCCGGTTAGCGGCCTAACCGCAGTTTCGCCTGCTGTGTAATCATGCTAACCGCGTTTAGCGATAGCCGTGGTTAGGTTAACCGCGGATATGGTCGCCCGTGTAACATGGGTATAAGAGAGGTGAAGGTGAAAGCCTTGTAAAACCTACTGTAAACCACCTTAATCCACCCTAAAGCACCATAATCCTCCTTCATCCACCTTGATCCACCGTAACGCAACTTAATCCACCTTTGTCATGAGTCACTGGCAAGACCTGTATGACAACGTGAAAAAGACAAAGACGCCGGTCGAAGAAACGGAGAAGGGACCCGCAGGCGAGAAGCACGTGAAGCGCGTGAAGTGCGAAAAAAAAAAGAAATTGAAGAAAAGGAGACGCAGGGCGGAGATGAGCTGGTATTGCTGACGTGGTCGAGAAGCAAGACAATGGCACCTCCAGCTGTGCTGTGCAGATGGGAGGCAGCAGCTTTGAGGACCACGGACCAACGGCACAACGGCTGACGGGCCCAGACCGCGTCCGGTGCCACGCGGGTCTCCGCGGAAGACTACAACCTCATCGCTCTCGTCGGAGGTCCACGCCCACGCTGCGTGGGAACCACGCTTGCCAACGGCCTTTGCCACGCTGGGCCGGAGTCGAACAAGGCTGACGACGGTCAGAACGCTTGTTTGCTCATGACGTGGCGTTGGTTAGTCGAGCGGAGGAATTATATGTAGTTGAGGGCTTGTTTGTTTTTTATGTGTATAGCTAGTTTTTGGAGTGTCTCGTGTGTGTGTAGTGTTTCTAGTGTGTCAGGGTAGTTTGCTGTTTCTTTTTCTTTCCTTATTTTCTTTCTTCGAGATAAATATTCTTTAACCTATTTGAATTGCGTCTCTGTCCATTTCTGGAGAGTGAAATTCGTGACAACCTTCATCCGCCCTGATGAACCTTAATCCTCCTAATACACCTTTATCATTTTTGATCCTCCTTATTCGACGTTATACCACCCCAATCGACCTTGATTCAGTCACTGATCAATCATGAATTAACTTTGCTAACCATTATTCATCTCTTATACACGGCTGGACATGATTTGCTTCGCTCCTAGCCTTCCTTGGGCCACGTGCTATTTTCTCTACCTCACAACTAAACTTTGAAAGGCAGAGATTTAAGGCTTTCGCCTTAGAAAAATTCAGAGCCATTCCACTCTGATTGTGGTTGATCAGCGGAGCTGTTTATTAGGTTATAAACATGTTGATATTGACTATGATGATTGAAAATAAAAGACATACGACAATAAATGTCGTTTCTTTTTACTTTTTTGTTGTTTAAGTGAATTTCATACTCAATGCTTTTGTGATTTTTAACCTTGTGTTTCTTTATTATTTGGTCACCAAGGTGACTGCCGCTTTATGATTGCTACGGCCATATGCGGCCGTAGTGATCATATATATATACGGCCAGTGGCTCTGTGGCCACCCTGGAAAGGTCCTTGGCCAATGTGAGGTCTATACACAACAAATGACGCCTCGTGGGCACACTGGTGTTTGTGTAAAGTTAAATGGCGAACCTTATCAAGAGAAATGCCACGAACGACTTTCCATCTGGCCGAGACACGTCTATGTTGAAATCACCCACAATTACAATGGGAGTGGAGTCAGTAGGGGTGATCGAGCCAAAGGTGCATAAGCTCGACGTTTGGGGCACGATCTTCATCGATATTAAGTGCCGCCCGCCGTCGCCGCGCACATTCTCGCTTCTATTCGCGGCGGTGTTGTTCGTATGCGCGCTGTTCTTCCATACGCGGCCTAACCATATTACGGGCGGAAGGGAACTGAGGTAAGGTTTCATGATTTGCCTATAGAATCCGTGTCACCAAACCACAGTCCATTCTAAAGAGTGTCTGTTGCAGTTTTACTTTTTATTAGGATATTTTTTTACCACAATAGGTTTTGACACTTCCCGCGATTAAAAGAAGCTGGGGCATACCCGGCAATACGCTTTTGCTTTATTCTTAAGCTCTTTTAGCTCTGGGGTGGCGGCCATCTTGTTTGCCTACGAGCACAAACTGCCAGAACCTACCGTATAACAGCTTCGCTGTAAAAAAAAATGAATCGTGCCGACGGCATATCAAAAGTCGCCGCAGGTGTCGAATCCGATCGCACGAATCCATGCCATCTCTGCATTGAGGATTTGTTCTGTGATGCTCCAAATCGTCACACAGACAGCCCACTAACACAAAATAGTTCACATAGTTTGCTCATAGCGATTGCCTACCTTTCACAATATAAACCGGTTCGGAGGTGTTGCGACTCGGGGCTCGAAGATGTGGGATACTCTTTGCTCGTGCAGGAGTGAGTGAACGTGAGGCTGGGTCCAATAGTCAGGACGTCTGACAAACACGTATATATATACATATGTACAAGAAAATGCATAGAAATACAGAAAAGTTGATGATGAAGTCGTAGTCAGTCGCCGACCCTCCCGCCGTCCGTAGCTCATTTTATGCTTTGCGTGAACATTGTCTAGTCATTTCCCCCAATACGGTGCCAGGAGGCCGATAACATGAGGTCCCAACCATCCGGAGGTAGGTTGCCCTGTTCGCTGACTCCGATTGCACTCAGGGGACGGCCGGATCATCGCGTTCGCCGTGTCTCCGGCTTCGACACGGCAGTTTGTGCTGCTGACAGGTGACAGTCGTATCATTGCTAATTGTTCAAACCTTTCCCGAACGAGTTATTCCCGCGCTGGTCATAATTCATCCGTGTCGAGAACCATCTTGACGAGGCCGTCAGCCCGTTCCCCATAATCGTGTGAGCCGGGACAGAGAGGTGTCGAGGGGTGAACGGCCGATCACAACAGCCCGTGCACCACCAGGAAGACTGCTCGATAGGAGGCAGCTCATCGGTGCCCCTTGAAGAGGTCTTGGCTGCTCAGCAGGCGCAGCTCCGGCTCGAAGTCCCAGGATCACCGGGAGGATCGAACGGCCAATCACAACAGCCCGTCCACCACCAGAAAGACGGCTCGAAAGGGGGCAGCTCATCGGTGCCCCTTGAAGAGGCCTTGGCCGCTCAGCAGGCGCAGCTCCGGCTCGAAGTCCCAGGATCGCCGGGAGGATCGAACGGCCGATCACAACAGCGCGTCCACCACCAGGAAGACGGCTAGAAAGGGGGCAGCTCATCAGTGCGCCTTGAAGATGCCTTGGCCGCTCAGCAGGCACAGCTCCGGCTCGAAGTCCCAGGCTCGCCGGGCAATCTAACGGCCGATCACAAAAGACCGTCCACCACCAGGAAGAGGGCTCGCAAGGGCGCTGCTCATAAGTGCCCCTTGAAGAATCCTGGACCACTCAGCAGGCTCAGCTCCGGTTCGAAGTCCCGGGCTCACCGGGAGGATCACGTCCAATGGCCATCTTGGAGGGACGGTTGGCTGCGGGTCGTAGGCTCGGAACTGGCATTTTATTGACCAAGTGCGCACAGCGCCCGAGTAACGACAAGGCAAGCGCCCATACCCCCTCCGAGATATGCCAGGTGATGCTCCCTCTCCCTTAATTATTCCTGAGGTGAGAACCAGCGAGCGCCAGAAACGCAGCCATAGAGGAGCACTGCTCAAATGAACCCAAATAAAGTTATTAGTAAACTAAATTTCAGGCCCTAAACAAAGTTTAAATGGTAGTGTGCCTAATATTTTGGTCAATATCGTTTTTGTTGTGTCTCAAAGAAGGCGCAACTCACGCAGCTCTGAGGCAAACGATACACAGTTGGAGATCGTTTAGAACGGAACAGGCAAAAAAAATCTATGTTCTATGTTGTGGAGGTCTCCTGTGCTCTTGTGACAAAGGAACGACAACACAATAGTGCAAACAATCACAAGGGCATTTATTGCACCTTTCATAGATCAATGCCTGCTAGCCGAGTTGCTATCCAAAAAACATGCCGATGGGTGCGCGACAAATCCAGGAAGTCCGACTCACCGCGACCGGATAGCGATCGAATATGTTCGCCCCATGCTGGATCCCAAAGCCTGGTCGTTCGCGCGTACGGTCACACGAACGGTGGCGTGCTCGAAGGCAGGTCACGCGAGGCGGTCTCGCAGAAGCATGGATCGGCGCCCGCGCGGGACGTCCGCGCCGCTCGTCGATCTCAAACCCCAAGAGCAAGCGCCTTGTCTGTCGGCGCCCCAGTAACCCCGCCTGCCGGCGGCGTTAGCAGCGCAACACTCGTGCCATCTCTCGTACTGCACCTCAACCACTCCGACCGCCGCGGGCGCCAGGCCACGCGAGCCGTGCGGGAAAAACAACATATTAGGGGACGCGTGAGAGTCGCGCATCCCCACATCCTCGAGGCATAAACACCTAACAAATGACATAGCTCGTGAGTCGGCCACTTTCAGCCACCTTTGTCCCTCCCCATTGAAACGCCCCCAAGACCGCTGTTAGTTTGGTCAGGGTACGGCGAGGCTGAAATTTGAAGAACTGGGATCCTCCGCCGGCAACGTGTCCCGTGTCCCCAACTCCGCCCCTCCGGACTAAAATTTCCACGTAGCTCGTGATTCACAAGTCGCCAAAACTAAAGAAAAGGGCGATCCTTACAACCACGGGATTCGTTACAGCGATTGAAATGGCCAAAGGTATCAGTGCCGCGTAGAGTCGCATGTAAAACCTAAAAACAAAACAAAAGCTACACTGTATCTTCGCACGAAAACCTTTGACAATTTTTTTTCCTAACGCTAACTAATAAAATAAAAACTAAAACCTGCTAAAACTAAGAAATGCATCACGTACTAACTACAAAGAGAAGCAACAATAACAAAAAACTTATACAAGCGCTCAAATTACAATTACTCTTATTGCGCACTCGAATTGATCGCCCACTGACAGCCTTTAGGCCATGACAACACGCGTTAAGAAACCTCCTTCGTTGGGCCTAGGCAGACTCACATATTCAAGGAGCAAAGGCCTCCAGATTTTCTCTCTTGCACCCACTCTTACTCGCGCCTCCGCAGAAACGTCGAGCGCCGTGAGAAACACCAGGCCCCGCTGTAGCTACTAGCAATTGTAAAAACGCGACCCGGTTCCGAGGCGCATGTCTCAGCCCAGTGCAGGTTAGCGTCTTAGCAAGGCACGAAAAACTTGCAGGACATTGTAAAAGATGTCAATACACGGCAAAATCCCACAGCGCATTAAACTAAAACAGCGCATTAAAGATGGAAGTGCACACTGATATATAAGGGCCTTCCCAGACAAACCAATAAATGCAATAGCCATCTTCTATTGAAATCTCGAATAGAAAAATTGATTACTTGAAAAAGATGTACGGTACACTCAAAATAGAATGAGGGATGTATCTTATATGTCACGTATAGTCAAATTTTGCTGCAAATATGAGCCTTTCATGCATGCATATAATCGCACTCATGTACTAAAACAAGTTCATATGCAGTGCTCATCCTGTGCATTTCATGTGTTTCATCTTATAGTGTAGTAACTATGTTTCCTAATGCCAGTAACCAACTCTCCCAGCTTTCAGCAATAGCATGCAAGATTATTTATTCTTAGAACTATGATAGCATGAAAAAACAAGGATAACGTCCTATCAACAGGACTACCATCAACTACAAGCTGATTTTGCTCCTGGATGGAAACGAGTATTAGTAACCGTAATCATTATCAATGTTTCAATGAGGAAGTGGGCAAACCCAGAACTTGCACGAAGAATACTACAGTAGCCACATGGCTGAACATATGAGCCGTGGGTGTTTCCCTATCTTTCAGCACATGAGGTTAGTTGCAAAGAGCCCTGACAGAGCTGAGAGGGAAGCGATTGTGGTTTTCCACATTAGCAAACAAAGATGGACATGTGTCGGAAAATAATCACCACCTCTCGTCAAAAACATGTAATTTTTTATAGAGCACTTATCCTCGATTCATTACACACATTGCGTTAGGTGACTAGTTTGTTTCGCTACTGTTCCTAGTGCCCCATACAAGATTAACATTTTCCATGCCAATTTTATTTTCAGAAAACCACTGAAATTTGCAAAATATTTGTATTAGCTATTTTTTGTGAAGAGTTTTCATTACTGCAATATCAGCAGTTCGTTTACAATAGTCTGCTGCCTTTTACTAGCTGTTTTTCATGTTTTGAGGTTGCAAACAGACAAGGACACGGAAACAGTCTACATGAAGCATATATTTTGGAAGAAAGTCCAGCGTACTTTTCTTATCCTCCATGAAACATGTTAATACAGGAAGAAACGTGGTTAACCGAGGGGCCCAATATTTATTAGTCATATCATCAGAAGCCAACAAACACTGACACCAAGGACAACATAGGGGAATTTAGGGCAATTTGCTTAATAAATGAAATAACCAAACAATAAATTAACGGAAGTGGATGAAACAACAACTTGCCACAGGTGGGGAACGATCCCACAACCTTCGCTTTTCGCGTGCGATGCTCTACCAATTGAGCTACCGCGGCGCCGTTTAACCACTCACTTTCTTGGGTATTTATGCTTCCTTGTAGAACCCTGGGAGTGTTAGCCAGTGTTACCACTCACACACCTTGGCGGTGGACGTGGAACATCCTTTCTGCCGCAGGCGTCACGAGAACGTGATCTTTCTTGGGTGAAGGCAACCGGTCAATAAACCCACTTATGCTACCTGACGGCATCAATGTTGCCTGATTCGAGACCCTCGTTATGTAATAAATGAGAAGAAAGGGGGTTAACCGAGGGGCCCAATTTTTATTAGTCATATCATAAGAATCCAACAAACACTGACACCAAGGACAACATAGGGGAAATTACTTGAGCTTAATAAATAAAATAACGAAACGATAAATTAATCGAAATAAAATTGGATGAAAAGACAACTTGCCACAGGTGGGGAACGATCCCACAAGTTCACTTTCTTTTTTTGGGGCGGGGGCAGAAATTGAACACATAATTAACTAATCACTGATCTATCATGCAAGTGATGTTTGCCTATCTCAGTAGTCTATCTAAAGACAGAAAACTAGGCTCAGGTGTTTTTATCTAAAAGAAAGGACATGCTTTTATACGGCAACCTATCAACTTGAAGCCCACAGTAGTAGTTCAGCGTCTATGGCATCTAGCTATTGAGCACGAGTCAAATAAAAATTAACGCAAAGGTATTAGTGTTCCATGCTTTTAATGCACAGAAAAGGGACACTAAAGGAAATTAATGAGTTAAGTTAGATTGAACGTTAGCCTTTTTTAATAACAAATTCATCATATATAGCAAGAACAGAGCTTTTCTAAGCAAGAAAATTAGAGAACAGGAAAATCAAAGGGCACCAACTAATAGATTGAACCAAATTCTGTAGTTTCATGGGCCAAAACCACAACATGATTATGAGACATGAAGTACGAGGGAATATAGATTAATTTTGACCCCCTTGGTTACTCTACTGTGCATACAATGCACAGCACACATAGGTTTTTGTATTTCACACCTATGAAAACGCAGCTGCCATACTTACAATTTGATCATCCACCCTCAGGCTTGGCAGGGCAACATCAACAGCCCAACACAGAGCCCATGCTTGTCAGCAACCTTCTATAGTTATTGCGTCACTTGGTGCTCATGAGGCAGTACTTCCAGCTGCTTCAGCTGCTTTAAAGTGTGTGCACTGCTGGCTTTTGCTGTTCTACAGCCCTTAAAGCCCAACTACAACAAAAGTTAGGGCTGCATAAAAAATGATTCAAACAGTGTAAATACAACACCGCATTCTAGCATTCTTGATGCCGATACGGAAATGAATGCCACAATTACCAGTAACTGGCAGTGAGGCATGACTCAGATTGCAGGGCTCCTTAGTGTGGCCTACGAATTAAGGGACTACTTGCAGCTGCGTGCAGTGTGATAAAAACCTGGAGGCGATGTGGACTCTCGTCATAGCCACTAACCACCAGGTTCATGCGTCGTCTGCTAATACAGTATTAAAAGAATATCAAAAAGAAAATTAGTTACCGGCCCCGCAGCTTTGCCAAGATCACTACAGTAGTATTTACTACTCATTTATTACCAATATAGCCAAAGTGAAATTTCATTGCATTTGGAATTTAAGCTTTTGCAGTAGGGGTTTTGAGATGTGATAATCACAATGCTCCTGTGCATTGTGACATTACATCACTAGATACTTGACAACGTCGTGGTTCTAAGTGTTTTAGATACATCGATAACTTAATTCTTTTACAACCTAACTCTAATATGACGCATGAGAATACAGTAGATAACATTTGAAATGTTTTTAATGGGCACGGAAAAGGACTAACCTTTACACATGAGACACGCATGGCGAAAGCATTGTAAGCAAGGCTGAGACGTGTTTTAAAATAATTTTTCACCTTGGTCGGTGTCAGTTCTGTTTTTTCCCTTGACTCTTCCTAACCGGACAAGACTTCATCAGACTCAACTTCATTAACCCATTGATAATATGCTGCATATCTTAGGTAAACATTTGATGTTCACCCTAAAGCATGTTTCCCGAAGTTACCAACTAAGAGCAAAGAAAGGTTAGCTACTGTATGAACCAGCCTACATCTATGTTAGGCCCACTATTGCCTCAATGTGCCTTGAATAGGCTCTAAAAATGTGTATTAACACAATGCGCAATAGATTTTGTGCTCATGTTGGCAGGGTCATAACAGCTGGCCTCCCTCACTCTCATCATCGGAATCTCAGAATCCCTACAGCGAAAACTTCAGGAGTTGAAAGGAGCAAAGGCAACAGTGTGCAGTTTGAAGCAGCCAGAGGTACTGCCTCATGAGCACAGCAGTTGCACTCACTGAAGAAGGTTAATGACAAATATCGGGCCCCTTTCGTGCTGCTGGTTCCGAAGAAGCCATCTCAGTTTTCTTCCCAAGGTTGAGTGTAAAAATACAGCTGCTTTTAACACAAGGCATGCAACACCGTTCATGAATTGTGCCATTGGAATGGTTTACCAAATAACCTCTTACTTCTGGTAAGCTCTACACAAGCCAAATTGGACGCTGCACTGATGAAAGGGCAAGAGAACATTTCCACAATATAAAAACAAAGTAAGACCAATGTAGGTGAGCAATGTAACACATGCACTTCTCACCCCCAACTTGAATTATATTCTTGGCAGAAGTAGAAACACGAATTCACAACTGATATCAGCTCTTTTAATATCAGAGTGGGAGTGACTGTGTAATTATTCATTTCTTATTTTTTTCTATTTCTCACAAGTATGTGTATGAATGTTTTTTGCTTTCGGTTTACTTTGACCCTGTTCCCTTTTTTGCAATCTTTCCTCCCTCCCCCTCTTTTATGAACTTCCAGAGATTATATGAATAGTTCCTGCTTTCTTAGAAAACATGGCACACACGCGATAGATGTGGAACTGTCCTTTCTGCTGCAGGCGTCACAAGTACGTGATCTTTTTGGGTGAAGGCAACTGGTCAATAATGCCCCACATGCTAACTGAAGGCGTCAATGTTGCCGGAATTGAGACCCTTGTTATGTAATGAACAAGAAGAAAGCAGGTTAACCGAGGGGCCCGATTTTTATTAATTATATCATAAGACGCCAACAAACAAACACACCAAGGACAACACAGAGAAAATTACTTGTACTTACTAATTGAAATAAAGAAATTAGGAATTAATGGAACTGAAAGTGGATGAAGAAACAACTTCCCGCAGGTGGGGAACGATTCCACATCTTTGCATTACACGTGTGATGCTCTACCGATCGAGCTACCACAACACCATCTTCCCATATCTTTTCTGGGGTATCTATGCTACTACTAGAACTAACCCTGGGATTGTTAGCCAAGCAGTGCCACCACTCACAAACCTTGGCGATGGCTGTAGAGCATCCTTTCTGTCGCAGGCATCACGAGTATGTGATCTTTTTGGGTGAAGGCAACTGGTCAATAAATCCACACGTAGTACCTGAAGGCATCAATGTTGCCAGATTCGAGACCCTCGTTATGTAATGAACGAGAAGAGGGTTAACCAAGGGGCCCGATTTTTAACTGCTGGCGTAGTACAAACTTTCCTGCGTTTAGGGTGATGCCAGCTTCTTGTAGGTGCTGAAGTACTTTGTGCAGTCGTGCATCATGTTCTGCTTTCGTGCGGCCAAACACTAATATGTCGTCTTGCAGACATGATTGGCCGTCCAGGCCTTCTAGCAGTCTTAGCATTTCCCTGTGGAAAAATTCAGTTGCTGCAGAAATTCCGAAGGGCGATTGGAGGAACCTAAAATGGCCAATTGGCGTCAGGAAAGTGTTGTACCTCTGGGACTCGGGGAACCAGTAACCAATATCCGGCTCTTGCATCATGTTTCGTAAACCAGGCAGCTCCGGTGAGTTTGGCCAGGCAATCATCGACGGTGGGCTCTAAGACTCATTCTTACAGAATGTTCTATTTCAACCCTCCAAAGTCACTGCAGGTTTGAAGCTCGCCTCCTTAATTTTAGCAACTACCATAGGCACCCGCCACTCTGTGATCTCTTGGACCTTTATGATGACACCCAGGCTCTCCGTTATCTCCAACTCACATTGGACACTCTGCAACATGGGCAGAGGTACTCGCCTCGAGTACATAATAGCACACCGCTTGGCATCAGGGAGTAGCGATATCTTGTAATCGGTCTTGAGTAGGCCCAGGTCTGTAGCCAGGTGGAGGTAGTGGCATAAGATGTTCGCTGGGTCGCTGACCTTGCCTGCTGACTCTGCTACTTCTAGGAGACTTAGTAGGACATTGAAAGATTTGATTGTGGGATGTCACAAAGTGCGTCATGCAGCTTGTCTATTACATAAATTTGTTCTTGACACGACCAGTCATTTCAGCACAGGGTAGCAGTGAATAGTCTAACCGTTGTTTTTTTGGTCCTGCCGGGTCTGGGCAGTTGTTCTTTTGCTTGCTTCAGGTTTCCCATGGCTTGTTCGTCGTGGAGGCTTGTTGGCATGGCAGTTACATCTGCGCCAGTGTCTACCTTGAAGCCATTGACCATCACATTGATTTTTCATGGCCCAGGATCCTGTTGGTCAGTTAATTGTCCAAGTACACCTCTTCCAAAACAGCTTGGTATGTGCTTTTTGTTCTGCTTTTTGAAGCGGAAAAGCATACGGCAGCAGTGTTCCTTTTTACTGAAGGCACTGCATGCTTTGCCATTTGCTGTGCACATAGTGTGTGATGGTGAGCTATAGGTGTTTTGTTGAACCATACCACTTGCATGTCAGCGCAGTTTGATCACGCTGGTTTTTTCGAGAACCATTTTACTTTGCAATGCTCTTCGAGAAGCTGTGCATTGTGTCTACGGCTTCAAGTGACTGTAGCTGTGGCCGTAGGTCCTTTTGCTGCTGTTTGATTGTTCCCATGTTGCGAGCAGCGCTGACAGCCGCTTCCAGAGTAAGCTCAGCGTTAAGTTGCAGCTTCTACTTACCTGCGTGTCTGTGGGACCGACCACGAGTCTATCACAGATCAGTTCCTCTTTCAGGGCGCTGTACTCAGAGGAATTCAGCTGGTCTGAAGAGTTCAGTGAACATAGAGGCTGTCTCGTGCGCGTCTTGCTTCCGTCTGTTGAACTTTACACACTCGTATATCACGTTCATCCGTGGCAGGAAATTTTCCATGAACACTTGCATAACTGTGTTGTAGTCGAATTTCTCAGCATCACAGAGCCTGAGCAAGGCTAGGACGTCTTCGGCTTCACGACCCATGGCATAAATGAGTGTGTTCACCTGCGTCTCGTCGTCTTGCTTCTTTAGTTTGGAGATGGCTCTATAGCACTCCCTTCTCGTGAACCACCGTTTCTACTACTCGGGTCGCCGAAAATCAAGTTTTTTCCGGCAGTTCGACGACGAACGAGTTTAGTGGAGCTGCGTGCTGGGCTGCGGACACTGTAGGTGAAGCCATCGGTAGCAAAGTTTCGTATTCGCCGCACTGCACTGCAGGTGTGGACTTCTACTTGCATGGTGCATTTCTCACGGCGCTGTCGCGTATCCCACCGCTGCCTCCATGTCATGGTTGGGTGACGAGCATACGTGATTGACAAAACGTAAGTGTTAACTTGGAACTGTTTACTAGGTTGTCTATGCAAAACGCGCCCGGCTACATGCCGGCTCGGCTTACACGGTCTGGTCCGCTATCCCAGAGGCGTTGTTCCGCATCTTACATGACCGTGTACATAGCGTCATCTCGTTACGGTAGCTCACATGACACAATGCACCAGTGTAACTCAATGGGCTGCAACTTCAAAAAAAGTGTACTTCGGAAGGCTGCCCAAGTTTAAAAAACTCTCAGTTAACGTCAAGACGATTCGCCCTGTTATTAACATGCACATTTACGCCACTAGACCGTAACCTCATTGCTACATTATAGCACGGTTTTGGTCCGAATTAAAACACTGATATAACACAGCGGAAAAGTTATGAATAAGTGCCATAAATACGCAGAATATTCGAAGGACGTGCACTCTCATTCTTGCTAACTGCTCATTTGTTGAAATTCCGGCAGTCTTCTGAATTATAATTTTTAAAGTGATCAGTTCTAACCAAAATGTTGAGATGTAGGCACTTTGGCAGACGGATGTTAACATGTTGAAGTTTCTGGGATGCCAGTGATAATTTCTTTAAACATTATGTGGGCCACTCATACAGGGATGAAAACAGTCAAAGAAGTTTTGGAACAGCTGTGGGAGCAGCAAATTTGACACACTGGAGCATGAACTGCCTGTTTTGGAGCAGTAAACACGTGTTTACATGAGCAGCTTGGTAAATGTCAATGAGTGAAATACAGGCATATGAAGAAAAGTTGTTGCTTATTTTACTTTACAGAGCACTATTTGATTAGGGCAGATCAGTTCTGCGGAATCCTGCAAGGCAAGTAAAATTCATGACAGGAAAAGTTTTCACCCACCCTACTTTAGCATGAAGCTATGAAGACGACCTGTACAGGTTTCTTGGAAACCACCATTAAATTACACACTGGATGTGACAACTAACTGTGGCCAAGAAAAAAATAAAAGAGCGCTTTCCGTGAACATCGCCCACTCTATGTTGATAGGTTTATGTTAGTGCTACTCATGTTTTTTTTTCATTGTGAACAAGCAATTAATATGTAAATGTAATGAATGTTTATTTCCTTACTTATCCAATATGGTGCCAATGCAAACGTTGTGGAATACGGCGAGAAATTACCGATAACGGCGTTACAACGACACAGTTCAAGTGTGGTCTTTTTTATCCGACAAAAAAAAAGAATACCAAACATGCAAATTTTTCTTTAGAAATTCACGTGACACTGCACTCCGCATCAGTAATATAAGTGGTCTCAGACGGAAACATTGTCATCAGTGCACTGCATATATTACGAATGTGCAAACCTGGGGCACAGTCTTATAAAGGTTCGCAAAGCGAACTGTTACCAAGATCGCGCTACTTTGCGTTTGGTAGGGACTGCACTTGCACGCCAAAAACTGCTGACATGTCGAGAAAAAACTGCAGCTGCTCTTTCCCAATGCCCTATTTGACAAAGTATTTTTTAAAGATTGATGCAATATTTGGTGCACAGAAGCATTGTCATGGTCAGGGCAGTTTATCTTCAGCTTTTATTTTTTTCACGGGCTTTCTTTCTCGTGTCTTCACAAATCCTAGGCTGTTTTAAATGCTGTTACCGGCCGTTTGTAACCATCATACAAAACGTTTTCATTGACATCGCATCAATTATGTAAATTTAAAAATTTAGCTAATGTACCATATTCGTGCACAATGAATGAGAATTATTTGCAGTGACTGCCATGAACAACAATCATCAAGATACAGTGAACACCATTCGAGTAGTACCCTCTGGTAATATTTAATTCTTGGCAACCTGCAGTTGAGATAGCAGAATATCGCAGAATAAATGTGAAGCGACCTACTCGTCACTGCATGTTGGCCAGTATTTTACATCTGTTTTGACACACTGGTTAGAAAAAAGACATGAACGGGCATGTTGATTGCACTTGAGCTGTGGTATACAAGTTTCCCTTGTCGTGCAAGGGCGGCTACATTAGACAGACGGGAAGGGGTATCAATGATTCATACTAAGGTTTGTTATAGTGCAACCTAAGACAAGGACAACAGAAGGTACAAAATGACGACACGGCACTGTTTTGTACCTTCTGTTGTCCTTGTCTTAGGTTGCGCTGTAACAAACCTTAGTATGAATCCCAGCCAACTGGCCCAACTTGCCGTTCTGGTGCAGCATATGATTGCTTGGGCGAGCATAGTTACAACCTTCATAAAAGTTAACGAAGTAGGTCCCTTGCCATGCATTGCAAGACTTGTGAATGCAAACTAGTTTCTTTAAAGAATGTATCATCATAGGTTGCAGTCACACTCAACTCATGCGCGAGATTATTGAGGCTAATGCCATTGCCAGATATGTTAGGGTGTGCATGAGTACACCCTCCTTATCTTTATCAGGCAAGGAACATTACTTTCTAAGTTGGTCGGTACGTTTTCAGTGAACTGCAGCCGTGTGCTTTCTGTAAGGTTGTTGTTTCAATCGTTTTTCTCATGTGTGCTATGAGTGGCGCATATAATGTGCAGTAGGGTCATGGAATAAAACCACTTGGAAGTTAGCGCTCATCCTGTCACCTGTACTTTCTCTTTCATACTCAAACTGAGTTATGCTAAAGCAAGACAAGAATCCATTAAGTCAGTTTGTGCCTTCGAACCAGTTCAGTGTCTACAGTGCACAATGATGCTGTTGTAAAGGGACATTGAAAATATTGTTTATTTTCTTTGAATAAATAAAGTTTAGGATTTTGTTCCCACTGCATTTTGCAAGTTTTAATTACCGTAGTATAAATTTGTATTCTACAATGTGAAGGATGAAAACAAGCATTTCCAACCTTACACATTTCCAATGACATGTAATCACTACAACTTAGAGGAAAGGCGCTACGATCTCAAACAATCGCAGCTTCTATCTGCGGTTGTTGTATATAAATTCATTACGCACCGAGAGAATATGGTCAAATCTTAAAGGTAAAACTACGGTAAAGGATTGTACCAACACGCTTAAAGAAGGGAGAACATTTCAAGACACATAGTGCAGATGTAAAAAAATAAATCATGGAGTTTTACACCACCTGGGGTTCTTTAACGTGCACCGAAATCAAAGTACACGGGTGTTTTCGCATTTCGCCCCCATCGAAATGCGGCCGCCGTGGCCGTGATTCGATCCCGCGACCTCGTGCTCAGCAGCCCAACACCATAGCCACTGAGAAACCACGGCGGGTCTTCGTCTTGCAGAGTATTGCTGCTTGGGATAGAGCAAGAATTACGCTGCTTCTCGTCGGCAAAAGGAGCCGAACGAGCAAGTCACGAAATGCAAGAAAACAAACGTCTTGCATGATTACTAGTACAGTGTCGCTTGGTTCACCAGTGAGAAACAGCATAATTAACAACCTAACAAATACAATGGACAGCTGCAAAATCGTGGGTAATTAGACATGTCAACGATGAGTCAGACTCGTTATTCTTTCGTGTTTGTCCGTTTGTAAACGTGTTGTGCAAAGCTTCGTTTAATCGATGTTGTGCTCCATTTTCACCAGAAAAAGAAAGAAAGAAAAGCGGCGTGTTTCTGTTGACGCGGCACGCGCAAGCGAGACGGATTCACGGGCAAGCCGCGCGTGTCAATAAAGCACTCCGGTGGTATCGACATACCGGTCGCACCACTGGTGATAACGGCTAGTGGTACCGGTGGTAAGGGGAGCCGAATAGACTTAGAACCTCGGAGCACTAAAAAAATATATTTCATGGTTTCACACCTGCTTACTGCATAAGTGTACAAAGCACATGCATCTTTGGTATAGCACAAGTCTGTACTCACAATGCAAAAATAAACGAATTAAAATTAATTGGTAAACTAAGAAAGCAAGGTGAACCTTCAATAATTCACGAACAGGTAGGTTCACACTCAACTGACTCATGCAACAGTATGCTAGCTGTGCCGAGAATCCTAATTAGTCGAGAAATTAAGGGTGGTGACTGTGATGTGCAATGCCTTGGGGAAATGCATGCAGAAGTAGCGCAATAGCTGTTGCCCTGTCTTTGCTCATGCCCTATCAACTGATTAATCACTTATTTATTTATTTATTTATTTTTAATTTCACATACAGCAGCCCAATCGGGCTATCACAGGAGATGGTTTGTACATTGCATATAACAAAATATTCTTCTGCAAAAATCTACTTCAACGCCTTAAGAAACATGATAACTTCAAAATAAAAGATACAATCAGTATAATAAACACAGCATGAATCAAGTTAACTTATACAAAAATTCCTCTAAAGGCAATGACCTAGTTTCACCTGGGAGTAAGTTCCATTCTTCAATTGTATGAGGAAAGCTATACCTAAACAGGTCCGTATGCGGTTGAAATGGTGCAAAGTTAAGTTTGTGGTTATTCCTAGTAAATTTCAATTTATCAGAAGACAGATAGTTGTTCTTTAATGAGTAGTGTGGGGTGTTAATTAGATTATGCAACAATTTAAGGCATTCATGGTCACGCCGCTCGGACAGAGGTTGTAAACCAAGTTGTTATTTATTTAAGTCATTATTCCAAAAATGGAGAGTTGGAATTTCCCCTCACAAGGCACTATTGGCCATAAAATCACCTACAGTGCTTGTCAAATGGGTGGCGCAGTGCTACACTTGACCTGCAAAGACGGGGCCGAACCACTGCTTAGAAAATGGAAGAGAGGCCAGACTCTCTCGAGCCCCAGCTAACTTTGAGCACTGACTGTGTTGATTGGTATACTATATATTGTACTACCACACAGTACAACGATATACATTAATGATTATTACAGCAATAATATGTATATAAAATAATAATAATAATAATGATTCAGGTCTGCTACAACATCTGCATCTCGTTCCTTCATGCCACAGGAAATATCTATGGAATTCTTGCTGTCAAATCAATAAATATACTTCAAAGCATTAACTCTTTATTGGTCAAACCTGTGCCCAGAAAAACATGTGGCACTCAAAGCATAACAACCTAGCGGCGAGCATGGCGTGTCAAGCGCGTCACATGACTCGTGAAAGGTCGTAACGTAATCGCTGGTGCTATATATATATATATATATATATGTATTGTGACGCTCTTAGGTGCATAGTGGGATCACGAATGTGACGCGCTTAGGTGCATAGTGGGTTCACGCCTCAACAAACAGTATGCGGGGGGCACCGAAGGGTAGTGAACGAGGACGACGACGTGTGGCTGGCTGACTGAAGCTCTACAGGCGCTCAGTTGACCAAGGCCATCGCTTCTAACTCTACCCGGCTTCAAAGTAACGCCTTTTGTGGGCGTAACAGAGTGGTGGAGGTGCGGGGTACGACAGAACGTACCACGGAGTCGCAACATCTAGAACTTCGCCGGAGCCGTCGTCTTGCCGGTCTCTTGCCAACGACCTTCCCTATGGCTCAGGACGGAGGTGGACAAATGCCAGCTATAGTTTCACCTTCTCAAAGGTCAGCGCCAGTTGGACCTTTGCGGCACTACATGGAACCACGCTCGTTCGCGGGAAAAGTGGGCGAAGACGTCGACGAGTGGCTGATGCACTACGCAAGGGTGAGCCGCTACAACCGTTGGGATTCTGTCACTCAGCTTGAATATGTTGCACTCTTTCTGAGTGAGACAGCGCTGATGTGGTATGAAAACCACGAAGACTCCCTAACAACGTTGGAGCACTTTGTCGACGAAATTAAGAAGTGTTTTGGCGACACCCACGCCAAACAGAAACGCGCCGAGAGAACACTTGCTCAAAGAGCTCAAGCTCCTGGAGAAACATGCACTCTATACATAGAGGAAATCCTCAAGCTGTGCAAAATCGTAAATCCGCAGATGTCCGAGGAAGACCGAGTCGGACATCTGCTCAAAGGAATTGCAGAAGATGTATACAATTTCCTCATAAGTCGGGAACACGTTGATTCCGTCTCAGATGTCGTGCGTCATTGCCGTACGTTTGAGACGTTGAAAACACGTCGCATTGTGCCAAAGTTTGGACGCCTGGCGAATGTGACAACCATTGCCAGCGTCGATGAGAGCCCGTCTGCCGATCTTTCGTCTACTATACGGCAGATCGTGCGTGAAGAACTGCTGCGGCACCAGGAACTTGCGCGCGACGTCATACGACAACCTGACGCTTATTACCCGCAACACATGGCGCCTGCCGCACCCTGCGCTTCCTGGCAACCGGCGGTATGTGTCACAGACGTCAACCACAGAGGTGCTCCATGGCCACGTGAGGACACATTTACGCCCGAACACCGACCAGCAGAACACCCTCGCCCCAGCAGGTTTGCACGCACACCGACCGTTCCTCCTGTGCAGCAGGCTCAGCCGCTCCACTCTGCTACACGACCCCCCCGGCTGAGCGCTTCGAAGTGCAGTTCATCGATCGTCGTTTACCTGTGTGCTATAGCTGTGGCGACTTGGGTCACATTGCCAGGTACTGCAATCGCCGCCAACCACCGAGGTTCGACCGATCGACGATGTCTAGGCGGTACCGCGCTCCTCGGGGCGAAGCATATTCGCCCTCGCACACATATTTAGGAAGTTTGCCTCACCAGCACCCGGAGCCGCTACGGAACCGTTCTCCAGCATCCGATCGCAGCTTGACACCACCACCCGCTCCTCGTGTAAGCCGGTCGCCCTCTCCGCGGCGTCGATACCCGTCGCCACCTCCGGAAAACTAGCCAGCGCTGCCGTTGGAGGTGAGGTCGCTGGACAATCTTCGATATCGACACAGATACCTCCAACCATTTGCATGTTTAAGAATAAGGTGTTTGTATTAATTGACGGGGTTTCATCCATGGCCTTAGTGGACACGGGAGCAACCGTTTCAGTGATGAGTCTTGCGTTTAAAAGCCTCCTAGGACGAAAGGTGATGTTTCGCTGGGACCGTGCCGATACGTTTCGCGGAGTGAGTGGGGAGTTGTTGTATCCTGTGGGCGTGTGTAATGTAGACGTTACCTTGGGTGGTCAAATATTTAACGCGGAGTTCGCTGTTCTACCTCATTCTACGCATGACGTAATCCTGGGTCTTGATTTTTTGAAACTGTGTGGTGCCACCGTCGACTGCAAAACGGGTGAAATCAGTGTAGGTACGAGCTTTGCTGCGGCGTTTATGCAAGCCCCACCGTATCGTGAAAGTGTGCTTTGTGTATCCCGGGATACAGTTGTGCCTCCGTTATCCGCAACGTGTGTTTCAGTCGCCTGTTTCCTCACCACCGACGGAACGTTTGACGCTACCGTGGAGCCCGTTCACCTCAGTTGCATCAAGAGGAATGTACTGATACCGTATTGCACGCTGTCAGTTGTTCAGGGACGCACCAACTTATGGGCCGTAAACTGTTCGAGTGAACCTGCAATACTACCACAGGGTCTGAAACTTGCCGCCTACCATGAAGATCACGTGCTATCGCTCGCCATTCTTACAGAGGCCCTTGATTCTGCGGATGAGCGCCATTTCGCTAATGTCTGCCCTGCGGCGCACTCCTCATTTCTGACTATGGTAAACAAGTCGCTCAGCACTAAGCAGCGTCACGAAGTGGCGAATATTCTGCTAAAACATGCCCGACTGTTTGACTTCTTCCAGCAAGAGGGACCACCATTGTTTCCTCCTTCTCGTATACACCATCGCATCGATACGGGATCTGCCCAACCGCTGCGACAGAAACCATACAGAGTCTCACCGTCGGAACGCAAGGTGATCAATGACCAAGTCCACGAAATGCTAAATAAGAATGTAATCCAAGAATCCTGTAGTCCGTGGGCAGCGCCAGTGATCCTGGTTAGAAAGAAAGATGGTACATGGCGATTTTGTGTTGACTACCGCCGCCTCAACACCATCACTAAAAAGGACGTATATCCTCTTCCGCGTATTGATGATGCTATCGACTGCCTCTCATCAGCGTCTTACTTTTCGTCTGTTGACTTGAGGTCGGGGTACTGGCAGATTCCTATGCACGAGGCAGACAAGGAGAAAACGGCATTTGTAACACCAGATAGACTTTTTGAATTTAATGTGATGCCGTTCGGGCTCTGTAATGCGCCTGCAACTTTCGAGCGCTTCATGGACAACATCCTGCGTGGTTTGAAGTGGGAAGTATGCATGTGCTATCTAGATGATGTAGTGATTTTCGGGCGCACGTTCAGTGAGCACAACGCACGTCTCGATCTTGTGCTAGACTGCTTGGACAAAGCGGGTTTGGTGCTCAACTCGAAGAAGTGTCATTTTGGAGAGCGCCAAACACTCGTTCTGGGACACCTAGTGGATAAGGACGGTATACGGCCTGATCCAGCGAAGACTGCTACGGTGGAAGCCTTCAAGCAACCTCGCCATGTAAAAGAGCTACGCAGTTTCCTAAGGCTTTGCTCGTACTTCCGCCGGTTTATTCGTGGATTTGCCAACATCGCGTATCCGCTGACATGCCTCCTCCAGAAGGGCGTTCTCTTTGAATGGACTCCTGAATGTGAAGCTAGTTTTCGTGAGCTGAAGTCTCGTCTGACGTCTCATCCCATTCTCCGACACTTCGACCATGCGGCTCCCACAGAAGTTCATACGGACGCTAGCGGTATTGGCATCGGCGCCGTCCTTATTCAACGCGTCGACACCAAAGAACACGTCGTCGCCTATGCGAGTCGTTCTTTAAGTAAGTCCGAGCGTAACTACACCGTTACAGAGCAAGAATGTCTTGCAGTTATTTTCGCAGTACAGCGCTTCCGGTCGTACCTGTACGGGCGCCCCTTCACTGTGGTGACAGACCATCATTCTCTCTGCTGGCTGGTTAATCTCCGTGATCCGTCGGGCCGGCTTGCGCGTTGGACACTCCGTTTACAGGAATATAACTTTACCGTTTCTTATAAAAGCGGCCGCCGACACGCCGACGCTGACTGCCTCTCGCGCATGCCGCTTCCAACGACGGACTGCGACGCGGACAACTTCGACTGCTATATCGCATCACTGGAGCCGGGATTTCCTGATATAAATACCTTCAAGGTCGAGCAACAAAAAGACAGAACTTTAGAACCACTGCTCATTACTGCAAGGCAATCAGCACCATCCACTCGTTTCTGTGTTCGTGATGGGGTTCTTTACAAAAAGAACTATTCTACTACAGGCCCACGATATCTTCTGGTGGTCCCGGAGAGTCTCCGTGTCTCCGTCTTGCGCGCTATGCATGACGATCCAACATCTGGACATTTGGGTTCTGCGCGAACTCTCTACCGCCTTCAAGAAAGGTTCTACTGGCCTAAAATGCGCCAGACGACCGCCCAGTATGTGTCCAGCTGCAGCGAGTGTCAACGTCATAAGCGTCCGACGAGTGCTCCTCCTGGTCAACTCCATCCAGTGCCACCCCCCAGCACTCCCTTTGAGCAAGTTGGCATCGACCTCCTCGGTCCTTTCCCGCGTTCATCCGATGGGAATCGCTGGATAATCGTGTGTGCCGATCACTTGACACGCTACTGTGAGACAGCTGCAATACCATCGGCTACTGCAACCGAAGTGTGTCTTTTTCTGCTGCGTTTTGTCATTCTCCGACATGGACCTCCCAGAGTCATCATCAGCGATCGTGGGCGGCAGTTCACTGCAGACGTGGCCGAAGAGATGCTTCGTCTATGTGCTTCAAGGTTTCGACATTCCACCCCGTATCATCCCCAAACAAATGGCCTTACGGAACGCACGAACAGAACTCTTACTTACATGCTGTCCATGTATGTCGAGTCAGATCATAAGAACTGGGACAGCGTGCTACCTTTCATTACGTACGCATTTAACACCTCAAAGCATGAAGTTACGGGCTACAGTCCCTTCTTTCTTCTTTACGCTCGTCCGCCTCGTTATACACTAGACACTATCTTCCCGTTTTCCAGCCACGATAATCTTTGTATATCAGAGACAGTCTGTCTTGCTGAAGAAGCCCGACGACTTGCTTCGTTACGCACTCTTGTTTCACAAGACCGCTCGAAGGCACGCTGCGACCGCCGACGGCGACACGTGATATATGACCCTGGTGATTTAGTGTTGCTCTGGAAACCAACCAGGAAACGTGGACTATGTGAAAAACTGCTGGCCCACTATGTTGGACCCTATGTTATTACGGAGCGCATCAGCGAATTAACCTACCGCATAGCACGTCTCACATCAAATGGCCGACGGTCAGCAAAGACTGAACTTTCGCATGTCGCCCGTTTAAAGCCCTTTATTTCTCGACAGCATGTTTGACTTGCCCGGCGGGCTTCGTCTGCGCGGAGGGAAATGTGACGCTCTTAGGTGCATAGTGGGTTCACGAATGTGACGCGCTTAGGTGCATAGTGGGTTCACGCCTCAACAAACAGTATGCGGGGTGCACCGAAGGGTAGTGAACGAGGACGACGACGTGTGGCTGGCTGGCTGAAGCTCGACAGGCGCTCAGTTGACCAAGGCCATTGCTTCTAACTCTACCCGGCTTCAAAGTAACGCCGTTTGTGTGCGTAATATACATATATATATATATATATATATATATATATATATATATATATATATATATATATATATATATATATAATAAACCGCTTCATACGCGCGTCTGCTTCACTGTAAATATTAAATAATTACCCGGACCCAGAACTGCTTTTATTCTGGTATATTGGAACAATGGTTCCGGTGAAGACCGCGTTGAATCACGTCTACTGGAAGTACCCAAAGAGTGCTCCGACAGTGACCGTTGTAGGTGACTCCCAGACGAAGCATATTTACCAGTACTTCGATGCTGCGGTGAACGAAACGCCAGCGTTTGTGTGTCATTGCGGTGCATCAATCAGTGACCTACCAGCACTATTGGATTTCGTCCCCCAGAACACCACAACAATCGTTCTTCATGTAGGCACCATTGACCTAGCTCGAGTATCAGCCCGAAAAGCTTTCCAAAGTTACTGTGAAGTCATCAATCACATCGCCAAGGAACGTCCTGAAGTCACCAGAATTTATGCCACTCTCATGCTACCAAGCACCAGGAACCGCCGACGAGGGTATCCCGGCGCCACATTTGTTTGCTGCTTTAACCAAGAAGCGTGTTATTTCAACACCCTGTTGAAAGAATTCTGTAGTCGCTCTCGACTAGTATTTTTCCTGGACCATGGGTTCGAATGGCTGCCCCCGCACCGCGTGCTCGCAGCTGATGGTTTACACCCGAACTTCGAAGGCGTCTCACTCACGGCCTGTCATATTCCGCACCTCTGTTACAAGCCGTCCAGTGCTATGTACCATTCCTTGATAGACAGTGCTCCCAGCAATCCGCCCCAGCACTGCACTAAGGAACCGAGCGTTGAAGGCCCATCTTCTGACCCGGCGCTATTGATAGGACAGACAACGAATGGTAGTCCCTCTCAAAAGGAGTCATCACCCCACAATCGAAAGACACAAGTCCATCGCAAGAAGGCTGCTTCAAAGAACCGCAAGAAGGCTGCTTCAAAGAATCGCCCTAAGAACGCCGCAGCGATAGCTCCGTCAGCTGAACAGTCGCCTTCAGCACAGGACGCTACAGGTTCCTCCCCGAAAGGTCCCCGCTACGAGTTTCGCAGAGCCCACACGAAAACCCTGGATGATGCACCGGCAAACTGACTAAAGGCTGTGTCTCCGGGTAACAATATTTCTTACTCCTGTTCAAATGAATTTCTAAGGCTAAGGAAGGTTACAGAAAAAAGAATTCGCAATGCTCTACATGTAGATACGCTAAATACCCACCTAGCTGCAG
Organism: Dermacentor andersoni; assembly: GCF_023375885.2. Lineage (NCBI taxonomy): Eukaryota > Metazoa > Arthropoda > Arachnida > Ixodida > Ixodidae > Dermacentor > Dermacentor andersoni. The sequence continues at coordinate 60,890,545 of NC_092821.1, forward strand.
CTGTTGCACCAAAGGGTCTCCGTATTGTTGTAAAACCAGCTCTGTCGGACATGTCTGAGCGCAATATAGCTAGATGGGATAACACACTAACAAATGCTTCACTACAACTCACCCGTGTCGTGTTAGATCACTATCGTTCTTCCAGTAAGAAATTCATGAACCAAGAAAGTCAAATTGGTGCGAGCTTTGACTTGTCCTCTAGCCAATCCGCCGCTTTAGAGGCATTCGCAACCAAAAAACAGAATGAAATCTACGCATTGAAAGCAAAGAAACTGTCCCGTGACGGTGTTTTGTGCCCTTCTGGAAGCCAGGACAAGGTGTTCAACTCTGCCCCTTTTCAAACCAAACCTCTAGAAGTACACTCTGGCACTTCTTCGTCATCCTCTGTTAGTAGGTTTGCCCATCAGGAGCAGAATAACATTGTTAATATTTCGGACATTCAGCTAACAGCTGAAGAGTGCAGTGTTCTACGTCATGGTCTTAATTTTTGTCCAGCAACAGGTGGACATGATGAATTTCAACTACTGAAAGATTTGGATAATTTCGCCCGTAACTTACGCTTGCGCGAATACATCCATGACCGCTCCAATTCAAGCGATTCGAAACACGCGTTACCCTCTGGCAAGTGCTGGGTCCCTCCTACACAGCGCGATAGATTTTTGGACATGTATATCAAAACAGTGCAACGAGACGTTCTGTAATTGTATCAAAAACAAGCACCCTTCCGCCGTTATTTGTCCGCCAGCGAAATGAAAGCACTAGATACCGTGTCCTCTCGCAAAGACATCGTCATTAAGCCTGCTGACACAGGTGGTGCCGTTGTCATAATGAACAAGTCCGATTACGCCGCAGAGGCCCACAGACAGCTAGCAGACGCGACGTTTTATAAACGCCTTGATCATGACCCCACTGAGCAATATAAATCTCTGATCAAAAGCACAGTGCTAGATCTCGTCAGGAAGACAAAGGTGCCTGACAATGCGGCTCGTTCTCTAATTCCACTAAGTCCTGTTGCTGGTCGTTTTTACCTTTTACCTAAAATACATAAGATAAACAACCCAGGTCGTCCCATCATTTCTGGTATAGGTACAGTCACAGAAAATTTGTCCAGCTACGTAGATTCCCTGATTAGTAATATCCCAGCTACGTTTGCCTCTTACGTAAGAGACACTACCCACTTCCTATCGGATATAATCGATCTCATTATTCCTCAAGGTTCTCTTTTGGTCACACTTGATGTAGCATCTTTGTATACTAACATTCCACATTCTGATGGCATCCTGGCAGTGGTCAATTGCTATGAATGTGTATCACCCGAGAAACTCATCGATAGCGACACATTGGCAACTTTGCTAGCCCTTATTTTAGAACTAAATAACTTCGAATTTCAAGGACAGCACTATGTGCAAGTTATTGGGACGTCTATGGGTACGCGAATTGGCCCGAACTACGCCAATATATTTATGGGTCAGCTAGAAGATAAATTTTTGCTAACCAGGACGTTAAAAACTTTTTATTACAAACGTTACATTGACGATGTTTTTCTGATTTGGCCTCATGGGGAACAGGAACTGCTTTCTTTCATATCTGACTTTACCAATGCCCATCCATCCATATCATTTTCCCACACGTATTCTGCATCTACTATTAACTTCCTTGACGTCAGCGTTTCAGTGCTAAATGTTAAACCATCTACTGCCCTATACAAAAAGCCGACAGATAGATGTCAATATTTGCACTTCGATAGCAGTCACGTTAAACATTGCAAGACTAGCATTTCTTATAGCCAAGCCTTACGTTTTAAAAGAATTTGTTCTGAGCAATCAGAGTTTCAAAAGAATTGCGGTACCCTAAAAAACGCTTTAGCCAAACAAAATTACCCACCACAATTAACTGACGATGCAATAAAACGCGCATACGTGCATGACCGAAGGACGCTTCTTTGCATTAAGAACAAACCGACTCCTTCACCCCAGACAAATCTTGTCCTAACCCACACTGCGTCAGTCTCAAGTGTTTCGCATGTATTAAAGAAACACCACAATATTCTAATGCAAAGTGAACGCCTCAAAAACATATTCTCTGATCCGCCTGAGGCAGTATACCGTAAAGCTAGAAATATTCGAGATATACTAGCATCATCATCCAAGACTGACTGCCCTGATGCCATCAGATGCCATCCTTGTCGAAAACCGCGATGTAAAGTATGCCCCTACATGATCACATCGCAACAGGTTACTAGTACGTCTTCAAACTTTTGTTTAAAAATGAAAGGCGATTTCGACTGCGATACAAAAAACGTAATATACATGCTCAAATGTACACTCGGCAAAAAACGGTACATCAGACAAACAGAAGGGCCTTTCAGATTCCGCTTTAACAATCATAAATCCCACGCTAACATGCTACCCAACGTGCCCATCTCAAGACACGTGCATCTTCCTGACCACTCATTTGATAAACTGAGAGTCACGTTGCTTGAATCTGGATTTCGTTCAAATTATGATAGAGAAGCCCGCGAATCCTTCCTTATTTATAAGTTTGATACCGTCGCGTGTGGTATGAATGAATGTGTAGGAAAATTGAGTTGCCTGTCTTTGTAGCCCGTCACTTGTCCCTTCTTCTACTAGTACGTCGCTATTCCCCTTTTTCTGTGTCTGTGTTTGCTTGATAACATAGCACATATTGAGCACATATTGACGTTTTGTTGTCACGTGGCGATTGGTTTTTTACAATTCATTTCAGTGCGTTTTTATGCTTTGTATTTCAGATGATATGTTTGCAATCGCCATCGGTCTATACACGTGTCAGCTATCCTTTGAACGATTCGGATGCATTTTGTTTGCCCGTTTTATTCGTTGTTCATGTAAGCGTATCTTCATTTGGTTGATAGGCACATGTATATTAACTGTACTGACACCATGAAATGTATTCTGATGAAGGCCGGACCCCGGCCGAAACGTCAATAAACCGCTTCATACGCGCTTCTGCTTCACTGTGAATAATTACCCGGACCCAGAACTGCTTTTATGCTGGTATATATATATATATATATATATATATATATATATATATATATATATATATATATATATATATATATATATATATATATATATATATATATATACCTTCTGCAAAATACAACACTATTTGCACCTCGCGTTGACTGATATCTTTCAGTTGTTAGTAGGTGAAATGCAATCCACAGAAAAACAACAAACAATTGTATGCATATGTGTCAGTATAATCACGCAGTATCATACTGGGCATCAACCAAACTGATTCTTAATATCTGTAACTGTGGCGAGGAAAGCATATGTCGCCTTGAAGAATAAAAGTCCACTTGTTGAAACGTTGGCTCCTGCTTTCACCTTGTTCTCGTTTTGCTCATCGTCTTGAATTTCTATCTCCCGCCTTCCCCATGTTTTCTCTGGGTTTGTATACATGGTATTTTAACACGCAGCCTAAAAGATTGCAGATTCTTCTTCTATATGCATAGTTGGTATATAATTGTGAATCAGCAACACACTAAAAAATGTTTTCTTCTAGCATAACACAGAAGCATACAGAGCTGAAAATTTATTGTGCCTACCTGGGCGTCATTTCACATATTTAAGAGGTGAATCATTTTCCTTTGTGTATATGTGTATTGGGCTAGCTCCCACATCGAATTATATGTGAACAATGTGCACAGTTGGCACAGTAGGAATTCACACGACAAATTTATCACAGTACGCCTTGTTTACACTTTTCTACATTTCTGTATGCAAGATAGAACACTACAATTTCCGCTGAAAATACTGTGCTTGTTGTGCAGGCCATGTTTTGATGCTAATAGATTGCACCTGGTAATCATGTAAGACTTTTGTGAATATATTGGCACAGCAGCACCTTCTGGTATTTTGTATCTATATTTCTGACCAGCAACACAACCAAGCAGAGCTATATTGTGCTGTAGGCGAAACAAGTGGCCACTTAGATTTGGCAGCTCTAGATGGGCACATCGCACCTAGTCGTTCCTGACCCCACTTTAACATTTACATTTCACCGATGAACAAATTACAATGTTGGATTCCGTAAAATATCCAATTTCAAAAGCACTATGGATGACTGACTTTTGAAAGAACAATGAAGTGATGCCTGGAAACCTGTGCACCAACTTTCTTCCCATATTAGTTACAAATACCTTACAATGTGTCTTAAAATTCTTCATATGATGCACCTAAATTTGGCGCTAGTGTGGAGAGGAGTGCAGTAGTCCGACTTCACCTGGGGTGGCAAAATGCCTCACAACACTGCTACATCAAAGTAGCAAAGTTGCAGCGCTCAACGGTGCCCTTAAAGGCATTCAGTTGAGCGCATCACATAACAGGGGAGGGGGGAGTACAAACATAAATGAGATTACAAAGTAATAGTTGCAATAAGTCATAGGACGAAGTACAGAACGAAAGTATGCTAACATTGTTTAGCTATTAAGAAACAGATTTTCAAAAATCTTAAAAATTGCAAAAAGAAAGTTCTGCACACATCACAATCAAATGTTGAAAATATGCAGGCCGACATAAACTACGGTATTAATACAGCTATTTATTAGCAACTCACAAAAACAACTAAGCAAGAATGTAATAAAAAAAGGCAACTAAAAATAGTGCGTAGCACGTTGTAAAATTTTAGTGTCAGATTCTGTGGCAATATCAGAGGGAAAGCCGTTCCATTCAGTGATGGTGCAGGTAACAAAAGAGCATGCACATTTTAACATGTGACATGGTATGCGCTTGAATTTGAAGTGGTGATCCCGGCATGAAAAGACGACAGGTGGTGACTGAAAGAAATCATTGTGAAGAGAAGTGTGATTATATAGCTTGTCAAGCAGGCAAAGACGCACTGATTCGGGGCGAAGGGATAGTGCTTGTAAATCAGTACGTGCTTTTAATGATGACACGCAAGTGTAAGATGAATAGTCGGAAAATATAAAGGCGAGCAGCCCAGTTTTGAACAAATGCAATCTCGTCAACAATGTATACCTGCTAAAGTGCTATATTAGCGATGCATATTCGAGCTTTGTGTGGATTAGTGTAGTGTAAGCAAGTTTATGTATGTTGACAACAGCATGCTTTAGGTTTCATTTGATGATGCCAAGAGAGTGATGAGCTGCTGCAAAGATGGAGTAAATGTGGTCGTCTCATATTAAGTCATAATGTAAATGAAAATCTATGCTTGTAGTAGAATGTTAAGCTGGGATCTTCGAAATAGTCGATGACATGTGAATTAATAATGTGTTCTATAATTTTGCAAATTGTACTGGTTAATGATCTTCATTGGTAGTTAAGGGTTGAGAAACACTCGCCGGATTTGTAGAATGCGATGACTTTAGCCACTCACAACTCTTGAGAATGGACCCAGGGGGTATGTCGAGACACTGTGACACATTCTTGAGTAGCTTGTTATTAAATTCGCTGTGACCTGTTGTAGATGAAGTTTTTAATCTGTTTAGTAAGATAAAAATGCCCGACCCATTAAGAACAATTTCTGACATGTCAGATTGCATGGGGAAGTCAGGGGACGCAGTGATGTCTTCGCAGGTGGACACACAACAAAACACGTCATTTAGTAACTGCAGGCACTATAACTCGGGAACTACGTCACCGCCAGAATTAGAATTCTGGCAGGCTGGGAATAAGTGTTTATTACGTGCTATAATCACTGTTATTCATGATAAATCATAGCTATAAACCTGCTGACGTGTGCATTTTAGTAGCATCTGGCATTCTTTGTCGCATAATATGTATTCTTGCCATATCTTGAAATTTTTCTTTCTTTTATTTGCCATTCTATAGAGCACTTCATTTTATTTATGAGGTGCTACAGGCGTATATTGAATGTTTTATTGCATCTAATGCTCAGAAAAAGGACGAACATTTTGATAAGATTTGCAAACGTTGCTCTAAACATAACCTAGTTCTCTTCAATAGCTCGAGTGTGTCCGCAAAGGTGATTAATTCAAGATTATGCCGAGTAAGGTTGGCCCTACTGTAGCACCTAATGTGTTTAGTAGTGTTTTCTCTTTTGTTAAAGAGAAGTTAAGCAGACCTACTATAACTCCATGACCAGACAGTCCGTCCAGGTGAGTAATGCCGGAACAGATTAGATGATCGCTCGTCGAGATGAGGAGTAGGAGGAATAAACATTTATTTTTGAAACTGTATCCCGTGTTAAGCCCCAGTTCTACACTAGGTGGGAGGTCTCCACATTCCAGGAACCCTCTGGCCTTTGCTGCCTCCTTGGCCCTGGCGACGAGGTGTCGTTGTTGTTCCAGGCCCTTGGAGCCTGGCCTCCCACGTTTCAATGAGGTCTTCGCTTTCTTGTCTGGCAATATATTCTTTCAGTGAAGGCGATGCGTCTGTATATAGATGCCATGGACACTCGAGGATCCGGTGCACCAAGGTGTCCGGTAAGCCGCACATTGGGCAGTGGTATCCTCGTAGCATTGAGCATAGTCTGTGCGTGAGTATTCGGTGGGTGTAAGTCTTACTCTGTAGTCTTCTGAGTGTGGTACTTCCTTCTTCGGTGAGCTTTGGGTGAGGGGGTGGGTACACCCTGCATTCCAGCCTGTGATATCGAAGGATCGCTGAGTAGGTGATGGGTACGGTCTCTGCCCCTGCTGACGCAGACCGGCATCTTGAGAGTAGGAAGGGTTCGCCCGGCAGGTGTCGCCTCGGGCCGCGGCGTGTGCTGCTTCGTTCCCCTCCAAGCCATCATGCCCAGGAACCCAGGTCACGCAGGTGTAGGGGATCGGAGTGCTGTCATGCTTCAATATCTTTAGTGCTTCTGTCGACACTAGACCCTTAGTGTAGTTCCTGACAGCTGCTTCAGAATCGTAAAAAACTACAGCAGCGTCCATGCACGTGGTAGTTGCTAGGGCGATCGCCGTCTCCTCTGCAGTCTCAGGGCTTTGTGCACGGACTGTGGCAGACGCTAGCTCTCTGCCCTGATAATCTATGATGTTCAGGGCGTAAGCATTTCTTTGCGACTATTTGCCTGCGTCGGTTTATCTGGCATCCGGATCTTGCCTGTGTCTTCGCCGCAGGGCATCAACTCGGGCTTGTCTTCTTTTCTTGTGGTACGTGAGGCGCATGTTGCGTGTAATTGTTGCTATGCACAGCGATTTGCGGATGTTTGGAGGAATTCTTTCTTTTCGGTCCGTGGGGGCCTATAAAGGGTTCACTGTAGCTCAGCTGTTGCAGCAATCTCCCGGATGGCGTGAGCTTAAGTCATTCTAACTGACTGGCTTTATGAGCTTCAGCTAATTCTTGCCAGGTGTTGTGTATGCCCATTTTGAGAAGTCTCGTAGTCAAAGCCGTAGATAGTAGGCCCAGGGCTGTTTTGATGGCTTTGCATACTTGAATGTTAATTTTTTGCGACCTCTGATGAGATCTAGAATATTGGCCAATGTACATGATGAATAGGTTGGGAGAGTAATCAGTTGAGGTAACATGAAGTGTAGACAGGAATGAAGGAAAATATGCCATTGAGCGTGAGCAGGTGTGACAGATTCTGTTATCCAGGTAATAACGAAGATATTAAAATTGCCATAAATGATCAGAGTAGAATGCCAAAATAGCATATGCACTTCATTTAGAATGTTTTGAAACTCGCTTGGAAATGCATAATTTACATCCGGAGGGCAATAGTATGCACTTATGATAACATTCTGCTTGAGCATTGAAGTGAAATGAAAATGTGCTCTAGGAATGAACGAATGCCAGTTGGAACTGCAAGAAATAATTTTTTTAAAGCTATGAGCATGCCACCTTCTATGCAGTTGCATCATGCACAACAAAAAATTTTGTATGCAAATGTGGAAAGAAAAACTGTATTGGAGATGGTATCGTTTAGCCACGTCTTGATTAGTACAAGAAGAGATGTCGCGCATGAATCAATGAGGGATGAAAGTGACGTATATTTTGACATCACACTTCAACCGCTTGTGTATAAGAGTGACAGGTTTGTAAAAGTGTTATGGGTGTGTGGTTGCATAAGCTGTCAGTTTCCACACTTGCAGAAGACGAAAGTATGGCTTGTCATTGCAAAGCATGCTGAGACAGACGCACTGCACAGTTTACTTCCGAGTCCAAAACATATGTGTCTCGTTGTTGACCAAGAGCTTGTTAAAAACCAAGCAAGCAAAGTGTGAGCTGTCTCATACTGAATACAAACTTTAAAAAATTAATAAGAAAATAAATGTACCTGTCATCCAGATTGCTGATTTGCTGTTCCTAAGTGATGGAGTAGTGTCAAAGTGACATATATATTTTATTTGTACATATTTTACTCAACCCACTGCAGCACTAAAGAAAAGGAAAGAAAGAAAATGTAAATATGTAAAATTATACAAATGGAGCATCTTTTTTTTTCATGCTGAAGTAAACAATCAATATATATGCACATGTGAATACGATATATGCATGCATTAGAATAACTTTCACCAGTCATATTATATGTTAGCAAGACAGCAAGGTGGGCGAATTGTTTAGGATTTATCTAAGCTTTGGTAACAGCTAGCGCAAAGATAGGATGAGTAGGAAACGTTATTAAATACACGAGCATGACTGTTAATTTTTTGTGAACACTTTTCTGTAACGCTATGTGTTATATCCGCGACCACAGCGACCAGGCCGGCATGGATAAGCGTAGTTTGCGATCGAGCTCTTCCTTGTCATTTCACGCGCTGATAACCACGACTTATTACAATACGGCAGTCCCTTGCCGTTTGCTAATCCGGCTTGGGCAAAGCTCCCGTCATTGTATGTGCCGCCTCACATCCGCCGTACTCGATGCCGGCCGGGCAATAATAGATTGACTTTTGGATGGTACGCTCGCTGCGTGAGGGAACCCCGCAGGTGAAGGGCATAGGAAAATAGCCCATTCTTACGACGCGGGGTTCGATATATGACCTGTGATTAGCCCGAGGGTGGTTAGATTAACTGCGTAGCAGTTGCGTGGCCCAATGCTTCGCACTGCCCGATTGTAGATGGTGGATATTGTAACATATTTTAATTTCGCTTGCGTTTCGCTCGCGCAAGAACTTTCCACGACTCACTGACTTCCCGTCTATCGCCAATGAATGTTCCCCGGCCAGACGCTCCTCAAACCCGGCCCGGGCCCGATCACGTCAGCAATTACTTGCCCGCCCCGAGCGTCCTTGGACCGAGTTTGGCATATGCGGCCGACAACGCTTTCTGTCTGGCCAGCGTTAGTAGTAATATCATGTTTTGTCAACAACTGAGTTAGCGTGTTGACGGTACGTGAAACGTTGGTCGCTTCCGTATCGCAGCTCTGTTGGCATTCGCTTTTTTTTCTTATTGTGTTACACAGTAGGTGCGATTGCGATCACTTTATTCCGACGGTTAAGCTTAAAGCCAATATATATATATTTTTCCTGCGACGTCTTCGGCGATAGAGCAGGCAGGCCGGATCGCGGAACCGTACTGGCTAGGGCCTTTCCTTGCCGTGCTGCACGTACAATAAAAAAAAAAATAAAAATATGGACGGTAGGTAGTACTAATAACGGTAACCCTGAGAAAGGAATCCATGTGACATACTGGCCCTGAAGATAGGTTCATGTTTGCCGAATCGCACCGTATGGATATATGACTCGGTCGAACTGGCACGTACACAGTTGAGAGGCTCTCATGAGGTATGCTCGCCGACGACATACCGATGAAATGCTCTTTAGTATTTTTCTCGCACACAACTATATAAACGAACCTCCTATTAGCGTGTAGACGAATGATGAGCGCGGCATATAGGTACAGTACCGTACATATTCGCCTGAAGAGGAACATTACAAATGTGCACATGGTATTCACATTTTATTAATTTAATGATGATATATGTGGGCTTTATGGACCTTTAGGGCGTAGTGTAATATGCAATGTAGGAATGAAGTATTAAGAACACAACAAGAAAATTTCTTGTCATAAGACCAACTGAGTAAAATCTGCTTTTCAAATGAACAAACATACCCCACAGGAATGCCACTTGTAGCTTTTTCAACTGAGCTACCACATTTTTAGTCACATACAGTTAGGGTATGCAATCCAATTTTAGAACATGGCATGATTAGCAAAAAGCTTGCATAATCTTGAATACAGTCACAATGCATTGGAGGTGCAGTCGTTTTAGTTACTGTACACATTGCACAATCTGCACACTGCAGAGCATTTGCATAATCTGTTTTGTACTTTCTGTATGCATGTGGCTGCAAGCCTTTGTTTTCAAGAGTACACCTAAGAAGAAAAGTGTTTGTATTCTGTTTGGATGATGCACTTTGGTGGCCAAGAGAAGAAGCATGCAAATTATAATATATTTTTTTAAGATAGCTGCATTGGATCAGCAGGACCTACCTTTCATACCATCATTAGGGCAACGCAGATGGCACCTCACAAAATCCGGAAAATGTATCATCCACTCTAAGTAATTGGTGAGCAAGCTTCAATACCATGAGGGGCCAGTGTGCCTTGGCTTTGGTATGACAGGAACAGTCTTGAAAATACCAAAACATATGTGCGTAAGGGACAGGAGTTCACTCTGTCTGAAACCCACTGATGACTCCATTATAAACGTAAGCAGCAGTGCTTGTGTCATGCCCTGCTGCTTAATTTCATAGAGACTAAGAGATGAACAAAAGGCATAGATAGAAATATAGAGACGAGCATTATTTATGTTCTTTTGCAACATCATGCTGCACTTACCACAAATTCTAAACACTGCAATAGTTGTCTCTAGCTTGCTCATTTTAATAATGGTTCCATTCACAGTCTTAACTCAACAGCATAACACAACATATTAACTTATTGCGCTAAAGTCTGAGAGTGTGTTGGTTACATATACTACATTCGGTTACATTTACGTATACTAGATGAGTGAGGGGCATATGAACACATTTAGTGCTGCTTTCCAACTGGGATTATTCAATCCATTGAGCAACCTGATTTTAAACCTTCGCAGGTGACTGTTCAAGTCAATGCCCATACTTTTGCCCACATCTACTGTTTGTTCTATATTGATTTCTCTTTTACGAGTAATCGCGGTGGATTATATGGGATATTACAATTAAACATTGAAGGCCATAATAATGAAAATAATATTGCCTTTGATACAAAAAGCATAGACTGGCCATGAAAATGGCAGCAAAAATAAAGAATAAATTAATTGTTTGTTTAAAGAAAGCCTATAAAACTCGTAACCCAGCATGGAGGAGATACTACCTGTGGTGTCCACAATTTAGCTAGTGGGGAGGCCTGAATGGTCAGCTCAACAGAGAATGCCACTGGTCAGGCATTTTGGAGGCTTTACCACACAAAACTACCACCTTCTCACAGCTGTATGATGATTAAATGCTCGTACACAGTTTTAATGCGACAATTCCATCTGTCTGAAAAAATCCATGATTAAATCACCTATGACATGCCTCTTAATTGGCTCTTGAAAGTTCAGCTCCAAGATTGGTATGCTGTGCATATCACTGACAGTAAGTGCCAGACTAGCAATACCAGAGTAACAGGGGAATCACCCATTGCAATCACCTCTGAAAATTTAGTCAATGGAGTTAGAGAGCTCTTCTGAATCACCTTTCTGTACCATTTTGGAACAATACCTTTGTGTTTCTCTGACAGGACCCAAATACCTCAAATGGATCCCGGCACATATGGGAGAAGTAACCATGAATGGCCCTCCCAACCTCAACGAGAAGGCCGACCGAGCCGCGCGAGAACTAACCCACCACGGCTCGGACAGTGACGGCCCAACACCCTGCAACCCCCGGGGAAAAGGGAAGGACTGCGGGGAGGCGACGACAACGAAGTAGCGATACGAGACAGCGGGGACAGACTGGTCACGTACCACGACATACTGATACACTATACAAAACAAAGAAAAACATACCCACAACCCCGTAAAACAACTCGACAGGTTTCAAGAAACAGATTGGAAACGTTCCGAAACCCAGTACACTTAAACAGAGTAAATGCAACACAACACCCAGACGCGAGCTGCCAGCTCTGCAAGCACGAATACGCAGACATGGCACACATCTTATGGAAGTGCACACAGATCAGATCAATATACGTAGAGGACAAGATAGAACCGGACCTTCTCGAGGAGCGATGGCTAAGGGCTCTGACTAGCTCGGAACTACACGACCAACTATGGGCTATCCAGCGGGCCCAAGCAGCGGTGGAAAGGCTATGCCTCACCGTACATAATGCCCGGGTGGCCTGAGCCCAGGCTGGAAACCTTGCAGATCCTTTTCTCAGTAAAGATTTTCTGTACGTCCCTCCCTATTTAAAAAAAAAAATTTACCTTCCTAAACACCATGTGCATCTTTAGAGGCATGACTTATAGAGATACAATGGCAATTTAATCTCTCCACCATGGATGCTAAAAATTCTCAAAAGGCAAAAAGCTACGTGCTGATAGATTTGCCCTTTTTACACACAAATGCTACTCGCTGATACATTTGCCCTTTTTACACACAATGGTTTGTTTAAGGTCACATTCACAGCAAGTGAAAAGCACAATTAGGCCTATAATTCCCTGCCTGTAATGATACTTTCTACAAACTTGCTGTGAAACAGTATTGCACGAAGCTACACTGACTCTCTACAACTGCGGAAGATTACTCTTTTCATTCAGGCAGCAGTGACATTTCTTTCCATTCATAATAAGTGAGTCAAAATGCCTGTGCTCACATTATTAAAATTACATATTTCCTGATGATAAATTGCAGTGAAGAATACTGCGTCCTTGACAGTGCTGGCAAAATTGATGCAGCGATGGCTGTCAAATTTGAGCGTAATAGCATGTGTTGCATCAGAGCAAACTTTTCGGGGTAGAAAGACGGTAAGTGAGCCTGGCACAAGAGGTGCGGGTAGATACATGTTCTTGTTGTTGTGTTCTTTATCTGCCATGGCGCTGAAAAGGCCAGAGATGTATCCCTGTACCTAGTGTAAGCAAGCATTTAAAATGAGTAGTTGCGAAGCTTGTGTATCTTCTGACAAAGCTATGTGGCTTTACTGTCTTGTTTCAGCTGTTAAATGACACTCAAGGAATTGGTGTGTCTGTATTTGGGCGATGTTTGATAAAAATGAGTCTGCCTCATTGGTGTCATGTGTGACTTTACCGTGTACCAGCCCTGTTCTGCAGACTATTGTCATGTATTGTATGAAGCTCAAGTAGAGCTGCAGACATCCTTTGTATATTCCTTATTTTTATAAAGAGGGAAGTACTTAAGGCTGACTCATACTATGTTTGCATCTCCTGTATTACCAGCGTCTGTACAAAATACATTGGTCCAAAAAAACTTCAGTGTACAGCCGTGCCATGGCGTTAAGTCTGTTGTTGCATCGAAGCAACCAGAAATGACTGCAACATGCAACATCCTTAACTCACATGCTCATTCACTTTGAATTAGCAATGCTGCCATGGTGTTCACCTGGGCGTGTTCTTGAGCGAACAGAGGGAGAGCAGCTATTGCCCTCATCACGTTCTGAATAATGATCTCAATCTGACCCCTCTGCTTCGGTGGGAGCCAGTAAAACTGAGCCTAATAAATAATATGTGGCTGGAGTACAGACCAAACAACATTACTGGCTATTTAGGTACAATCTCCTCCACATTTAGACGCAATCTTTCATATCAGGTGGAAGGTGGACATTGGTGTCTTCTTTATTTTGCCTAGCCAATTTGATCTTGTGCCGGATGGGCGAACATCAAGACCAAGGATCCGTACTTCTATTTCTTGTAACAAGGATCAGTGCCGTAGCCAGCAGTGTTTTGGTGCATGTGTTGGGGGGGGGGGGGGGGGCGGGTCGAGGAGGGCAGGGGGCAGGTGAGCATTGTCTGCACATCGTCTTATGCCAGGTAAACAGAAATCTTGGGTTCGGGGGCAAAGAGTTACGTTCCCGGTGTAGAGCATGCTGCAAGGCAATGCCGGTGTAGTCTGGTGTGGTTGGAAACGCCTTTCTCAAACTAATTGCGAATAATTGTTAGAAAGCGATATTGTGGCTCCTTGTCCTTGCAGCAAGGTGTGTATTGTCCAAAATCAGTGATGCACGAATGATGGATGTCGCTGCACCTACTGCTGCCTGCAAATGTGAGCCACCGTTTAGGGGCCTAGCAGTACTGTACGGTAGTGCTAGTAAATTGACATAATTGGCAAGGCTTCATTATGCGTACACTGAAGTTAAATGTCATTTTTGACTAAAATGGCTGTGACATATGAGTAAGCTTTGTTTTTTGTGGCCATTATCTGGCCTTCGTGCACCCCTGGATGGGCTGTATTATTCTTGCATCCCTCTGAGAACAAACATTTGCTTGTGAGTACTTCTTGCTATTATTGATATTTTGTTTTTGATATTCAGATCCCCGTCGTTGCAATGTTGCCTCTGGCTGTTTATGTTCGTAGGAATGCAGACTTGTATGATCTCAACATATCTGAAAAGAAGCAGTATACTCAATGAATACTAGAAATATAGAAAGCCACTCCTGTAAAATTAATGGTCAGTCGCGGAAAGGGTCAGCTGAATTGGCCACAACGAATAATTTACTGAAGCTATAAAAGCTGTTCTTCTGAATAAATCTTTCAAGACAAATACAGCAGTATGCGTGTTATGTTTCACGAGAATTCACAATTACCTGAAACATATTCGCTTTGAGAATTAGCCCCAGGTGCCACAAGCACACTTAATGCAGACGCTTGAAAGCAATACAATGACAGCCGCACACCTCTACCACGTGGAATAAAAAGAAATCCCAGACGGTAGCACACTACTCACCGAGTTAAAAAAAAAAAGCACATGTTGTCATTTATGGAAATTGCTCTTTATTTTTTAAAAGTTAAATTCAGAACAAGTTACTCCAGAGTGTATTAATGTTTATGTCGGTTGCCATATTACATGCCCCTCTGTGGCAACAAAATGCTGCACATACGCAATCAATCATGCATGCCCTCCTACAAAGAGTGCATTTTCTGGATGGAAACTGAGTCAATCAAGTGACAAGTGGCTCATTTGTAGTTGCAGATAAACTTGATGGCTAATAGCACTAAGGGCAAGTAATAGTAGTATAAACTTTATTTCTCTTAGTAGTTTGGGCGGTCGATGCGTCCCTCAGTGCAAGGCTCCACTGGTCTCTGTGGTTTGCTGGGCTTGATCGAGAAGAGCTCTGTGGCTCTCTACATCTTCACTAGCAAGCCAAACATCCCAGTGCCTGTTACTTGGCACTTGCGGCGTAAGGGGCGAATTGAAATTTGGAGGCTGTAGTTTATACGTTCATGTTACGTGGGCAAGAGTTGGCAGCTCCCCGCACCAACACGTACTTTCATAGAATGCAGGGTGTATCGTATTGAGTATTTGTAGGTGTAGATATGTGTTAGTCTGTACACAGCACCAATCCCTGGCCTGTTCTTGCATAAGGTTGGAGTGCGGGCGTCTGTATTTTTGTCTCTTTTTCCTGGTTTTGGAAGGTGTCGTGTGGGTCAATAGGGGTTCCTTGAAAGGACTGACTAGTGCTCGGATGCTTATTGCTCGAGCAGTTCGGACCGCCCTCTCATTTCCCTCGAGTCCAGAGTGCACCGGGCACGAAATTACCACCTGGTGCAATTCTGTGAATTTTGTGGGGGACGGTACCCGTCATGCACAAACAGCATGCTGCCTTAGAATCCATCATGGCCAATGCAGATTGTTTCTTTTGCTTCTGCATCTCGAAAGGCCAGTGCTATGGCTGCTGCCTCCACGGTGCAGGCTAAAGGGTTCCGAATGGAGGTTGTTATCCCTGTGGACCAGCTGAAGGCCACTATTGTGAATTTGCCTGTTGCCACTCTAGACGCATCTGTGTAGCATATGTCTGGATTTCTTTCACATTTCTTTTGTAAAGCCTTTGATTGCGCTTTTCTTCTGCTTTGGTGGTGTTCCGGGCTCATATTCTTTGCGATTGGTGAAACTAGAATTTTCTCTCTTGTTTGTCCGGGTAGCAAAACTGTTTTTTCTCAGCCATACTGCGCTATCAGGGGATATCCCACCTTTTGTAACATAGCTTTTCCTTGTTTTGTAGAATTCAGATGTTCTCTCTCAGGGGTGATCACATGCCTTGTCATTGTCTTCATATGTGTTTTGAATACCTAAGAGCCTCCAACTTTTTGGCGCTTGTGCTTTTGGGAACCCTAGCTTCCCTGATGATGGAGCTCACTTTAGACATTTCAGCCTTATTTTGCTTTTGAAAGGGGAGGCTATAGGTCACCCTGCTAATAATGAATGCTTGCACAAGTCTGACTGCCTCCGCTTCTTTGAAGCCTCTTTGTTGTTTTGTGACTCCGTGGATCATTTGTGCACATTCCTTGTTCTTTGTTTTAATGTTTCTAGCATGTTTGATGCCCTGCTGCTGTCTTGGTATAAAAACTCAGAATACATTCAGGTATGTGGACACCATGGGCAAGAGACAAGAAAAAAATTGAGATTGGCTTCTTTTGATGCAGTGAAACGTAACTAAAGTCCAAGTATGGATTCACACGACATCTGCACATGAACACGTTACTAAAGTAAGTCAAAGCCTGACCAAGCACACAAATTCGCAGGCCTCTTTGAATTTATTCCATCTATCCTTTTCAGCACTGGTCAAACGTGCAATACATGACTATGAAAACGCAGTTAGTGTCTGCATACAGAAGAAAGGATTGTAGGCTGTAACTGCCTGAAACTTAGATTTCTTATGCACAAACATTTGTGCATAGAAAATTTGGTACAAGGAAGTGCTGGTACAGATTTCCCACTGAAAATGCATGCAGTTTGAAGCTTATTTCACAAAACTAATAAAATGAACATAATTGTGTGCACACACTGCGTGCCTCCATTTACCACAGAAACAGGCTGGCTGTTCGCATTGTTCATGCTGCATGACAGTAATTTGCCGCCTTAAAAATAATGTTGCTGTGACACAAATTGCTCCCAGTTGAAAAAGACAACAGGAATTCCTGTCGCAACTACATAAATTTCTGTTGTACGACAGAAGTTCCTGATGTTTCTGAAGTTGCGACAGACATTTCTGACATTACGACAGAAATTCTGATGGCCCAACAGAATCATTTGGTCGCATGGCCAAGAGTTCTGAAGTCGCAACAGAAACGTTCTGTCGCGACAACAAGAGTTTATGAAGTCGCAGCAACAACTTTCTATCACAACAGCGATTCTGACGTCGCAACAGGAACTCTCTGTCGGGACTACACATTTTCGGTCGTGGCGCTAGAAATGTGCCACTTTCTGTCGCAGCGACACAAATTCTGGCGCCGCGACAGAAGCGCTTTCAGTCGCGACGCTTTAAAAATGTATGTCAGTTTCGCATCGATGGTGTACCCTGTACTTTTCTCTTGCGCGGTATTCAATCATGCTTCTCTGAAGCCGGCAATGCTGATAGCACCGACACCGGTATTAAAGTCGACGTGGCCAATTGTTATAATTTTGCCGTGATGAAGAAGCAACATAAACGCCCTACCGGCCTCCTCAAAATCGGCCGCTGATGAAAATCATACCACCTGCGGGAATGGCTGCGTATTCGTTTTGTGTTATTTGGTAAGATGTTTCACACAGGCCTGTGGACTTACATGTGCCGTTACACTGACACAGGTAATTTCCCAGAAATATTGCATAAGCTTTTACGAAGCGAAAAAGAAGTTTTGGGTTGTTCCACAAAGTTGCGTGAAAAGCTGTCTCGCTCGGGTCTCATTATTCTGCTACAGCGCTGCCGAGAGTAGCCAGTATGCTGTCAGAATGAACAATCATCCACGAATGTTTATGTAGCTATTTTGCATTGAACACAGAATAATATGCACGCTCAAAAGTGTGAAGAGCGAGAGACAACTGTCGAAATTAGCAGTAGCAACCTAACAGGGTCCCCGGTCACCGTTGTCTATTTCGGTATTTCTTATTTAATATGGATACCCTACAGCAAAAGCGATGTTCTAGCACTACACAATGTACCTGTCGATGGTAAGAAAACTTTTACTTTTCTAGAGATGCGGCAGTTGACGCGGTGGAGTGAAAGTGCATCATGGCTCTTAAAATGCCAATGCGCACATAAACAGAGAGTGTAGATGTAAGAAGTGTGTAAGCTGCGCAGGAACCTCCACCAGACTGGATGCACATAATGGATGCATGTGTGTGTATGCCTGAGTTTTAAGTGTGTAGATGTGTCAACTTTGTAATACACCTTCAGTTTTTTTTCCATGTAATAAAGAAAAAAAATGATATAAGTAAAATATACAGCAGAAGACATGTTTGGCGTGGTGCAGTGGTAAGATGCTGGGCTCGGGATCCTCAGGTGCGAAGTTCGAAATCCCTGCGGGGAAGTTATTTTTTCCCCTTTTATTTCTTTTTTCTACTAACAAATTAGCATATCCTTAAAGAGGTCTCTGTCATTTTTTTATTAAATATTGATCAAGAACTACAGGATGTCACACTACAGACAACAGAAACAAAGTCCCAAAATACGACAGACTAAAATTTCGTGTTGTGTTTTGCAAGTGGGCTGTCACAACTTATATCGACACTTAGGGCGAAATGGTTATCAAACACAGCTGATGACAAACTCCAACACCCTTTGATCCGCCGTGGTTGCTATAAGTGTATTTGGCGTTGTGCTTAGTATTAAGCACGAGGTCGCAGGATGAAATCCTGACCACGGCGGCAGCACTGCGATACTGGGGCGTGCAAGAACGCCCGCGTGCCGTGCATTAAAGAACTGTGCACGGTAAAGAACCCCAGGAGGTCTATACTAATCCGAAGTCCCCAACTGCGGCGAGTCTCATAATCAGATAATGGTTCTGACACGTAAAACACGACAAATTCAAAATAAAATTTAAATGCCTGTTTTTTGTGTGGCACTGGCTCCTTGAGTTTTCTTGAGAGGACCGATGGGGTCGCAACACTGCGACATAAAAGGTGTGAGCATTATGCGCATAGCGCAATGAGTCCGCGCCGTACTCACCACCGCAGCTTGAAAAGGCCGCGTGAGACAAGAGGCAACTGGGCAAGCGGTAATCCGAAATGCGTCGTTTCCAAAGCAGTTGACACCGTACGCGGTCCGGTTTTTTGAGGACTGTGGGTGAGGTTTTACTAGCCGCTATCATATTGTGGCGCAGTAGGGAATGCCCGAGCACGGCCGCGCGAACCACAAAAGTGTATTGTAGTACACAGATCACGTCAAACCGATGGCTACGCGGTGGCCGATCACCACCGTGCTGCGCAGTGGGGCAGGTAGCTTTCTTGTGAGGTACCACACTACACGAAACACTCTCCGACGGCCTCCGAAATTGCCTCGTAAGCACGCATATAGACACACACGCAGAACTACGATGAGCAAAACAGGTGCCGTCACCGGCGCCGACGACAGGGGCGCTTTGCGGGCTTAGCCTTCAGTTGCACTTTTAGTTGATGGGAAAACGAACAGAACCGAGGACATTCTATGGCCGAAACCGTCGAAGTTTTGCATGGTCTCGCTTCCGAAGACAGCTCGTCAGATGCCGACCGGGGGTCCTGGCAGCGCGACAGGACATTGTGGTCGACGAGACGAACAAATCGTCTATTATATCGGCCTAAATAAGTTGGCTTGCACTCCGGAAATGTATAAATTTGTAGAAAGAAAAAAAAGAGAAAAAGAACCACTTGGACAATATATCTATCCTTTCTCGTTTCCTTCTCACAGATGTGTCAAAGAAAAGAAAATAACGCCTAAGATGAGAAACAAAACTCCGTTTACGTTAAAGGGAGGCCTCTATCTTCTAAACTCACTCTTAAAAAGGATGTAGAATTGAGGTTATTTCTCCTTCTTTCATCCCCAGTTTGCGAGGGAACGAAATGGAGGACGCTGAACATTTCTATACCACTGTAAGGGAGCACGGTTTTCAGGCACGTAGTCTCAAGAGAGGTCACATCCCTCAAAATGCCCTTTTCGGCTCATTTCCGTTTACAGTGTAGATCCCTGAGTGAGGCAAAAACATTCGACGTCATCCTAGCCGGCCCCCTTTTGAGCGAAGGGGGAGGAGGTTTACACACACACGTACGCACAGCTTTCACTGCCGGTTCACAGCGTCAAACGTCAACGCAGTCGACCCGCCGCTTGCCCATTATCTTGAGCCTTGAAAGGCGCGTTGGTTCCCCAAGCTGACCCCCGCAGCGTGGCCGCCGGTTGCCGCTTGTCCGGCGCCTCTAAATTCCAGAGCTGCCTTTCTCCTGTAGTCTCCGATTCCCCGAACGAGGCGCATGGTGGATTAACGCCGCCATAGTCAAGTTCTCCAAACGAAGTTCACGGTTGGTTAGCGCTGTGGTTCTCGCTGGTTGCCTGAAGGGCGCCAGCACCGCGGATCGATCGACGCACCTGCTGCGGGCTGAAATAGCATTGCAGAGCAGTGCCCCTGCAGGCCGATCCTAACACTACAAACCTAGTGTGGCTTTTAAAGAACAGAAAAGCGATATGTTTTTAAGTGTTTAATAGTTGCGTTTATCACAATGACATTTGCTATGCTCGCTCATTTCGACCATGTCGTCGCTAATACGACGCATAGTTTGAAAAAAATAGTATGAACAATTTCCGGTGCTAAAATATTGAACCGGCCTCGTTTTCCGTAACCCATCCGCAGTGCTTTCCGAAACAGTGCCTTATAAGAGAAGCACTTATTGTGTCCGTTTTGGTAACTGAATTACCGTCACATTGCATACAATTGCCAAGCGCTCACCAAATGTTGGCAAAGTTGCTTTCGGATCCGGTACCTTGGCGCCTAACGCGGTTGCGAGCTTTATATTACGTTTAATACAACGGCAATGCTTAAGATATTCAAGATAAAACCTAGAACTGTGGTAACTGCCGAAGTGAGGCGTAAAGACGCACGTTAACAATGAACTTCTATCGCTACTTTTGCGGCAGGCATTACATTTACTTGTGTTAGAGCTTTGCGGGGCTTTCCTTAAAAAAGAAGAGCTGCTTAAAACACCACTAGATAGTTGCAAAGCACAATGCAAAGCAGTACTTGAAAAGTCAAATGCGAAATAGAGAGTGAGTGAAGGAAAAAAATAAGCAGGGAAGTTAACAAAAACTGAAAGTTCAGTTTGCTATCCTACAATGAGTGAAGCGGCATTAGAAAGCTAAGGAATAAATAGCGACAGAGACGGAGCATTTTCACGCGATCACAGTCGTTCAGGATGAACGCACACCACATCAGAACAGGATAACATGCAGCACAACGAGAACATATTGGGGCCAAAGTGATCTCGGTCTCCCTATCCCATCTGTTATTAGTAGAAGCAACCTTGCTTGGTCGCCTATGAATAGAAGTGGAAGAGAAGAGCTGAGAGCCGCGTGACGTGGTATCTGTAATACTATGCTCGATATCGCAGGAAACACATGCTCAAGAGGAGAATGAATGAGCAGCAGAGGAGCATCCTTTATCTTAATATGTCGAGTGCCTCTATGATTCTTCTGGTAATGTGGTGCTTATCTCTTGCTAAAACGTGGGTATCTTCGAACGCTTGCGTCAGGCAGCCGTTTATGTTGTTGACGGAAAATGAATCTGTACAGCACATATCGCGATACTGATTGATGTAGTAAAGTGCAGCCTGGGTATGTAGGTATAGTTTATTAATTGCAGCGGCGCGACTGTCGCCTCCAAAGCAGGCGACGAAGAAGATGGGTTCACGTGCAGGTAGCGCGAGAATAGAACACGCTGGCTCGCTCGACCTGAACGTCCGCAGTATCTGCCGCTCCCGAGAACCCGTGGCAGCATCGCTGTCTCGCGAAAGTAAACCATAGCACGGCAGCTACGTTTCCGCGCGCCTCCAATATAATTCTTTGTTTGTTGTTTTGTTGGCTTCACTGCAACGTGACGCTTCTTGGAGTAGTAGTGGCTGACAACGCCATGTGTGAAGACGATTGCGCTGAGACCATTGAACGCATTAGGCGGGACTGTTCTAACTAAACCCTCACTACACTCAAGATATACGATTGGACTGTTGTGGGAATGAACAAACCTGGAGTGCATATCTCATAAGTCATCGTTGCTCAGGGCACCTAAGGCGTGATTTGAAAATTATAACAGCACTAACACAGGCATCCACAAAGGAACAAGGACGAGACACAAGCGCTGTGTCTAAGGCGGTGTTACAGTTCTTAGAGACAAAAAATGTGTAAACACACAAATAAAATAAAAAAAAAGCTCAGATCAGGAGATCAGAACTGTTGGTTGTGTCAACTTTCGTTCACGAAAAAAAAAGCGAAACTCATCGTATCTGCAATCGCACATTCCACAGCAGTGGAGGTTGCACGCCTCGGTCCGAGACTCCACTGCAGATCGCGCGGCATGTGCTCAAAGGGACTCTAGGATAGGCTCATCCGACTACCGAAATAGCGACGACGTTCAGGAATGTTTCATTACAGCAATGGCGTATAGCGCGAGACCGACACAACACTGCCATTTCGACGAGACTGGTTACCGATCGAAGTATTATGACGGCACAGGCGACATTGTATAGCGGTGCCTATTGTATGAATGGTCTGATAAGAGAAGCAATGCGAGCTGTGTTCCTTTTCGCGCAGTGCTGCTCATATATATGAAATCATTCTCGGCCGTCATAGTGATTTGGGAGACGACATAGCGAATAGAACTAGCGTTCGCAAATCATCACGCACAAAGAGATCTCGACTGTGCATTCGTATGTTATGTGCCCCGTCTGAACAAGTACGATATGAAAAAGAAAAGGCATTAACGGAGGCGACATGGAAAGAAAAATAGTGTGATGTACGTTTGCGTATTCTGTTTACTAATGACATTTTGCAAATAGCCCTGAAAAATAAAAACACACTTCGCAAATGTAAATGAACAAAAAAGATCTCTCATAAAATTGACCATAAACCATAAAACAGCGACCAGACATCGACGTCGTTTCTGTGTGAAAATGTTTTTATCGGCTTTCTTTAGGAATAAAGAATAACTCTGAAGCTCACTCGCCAAGATTACTCCGCAAACAAATGTGCTCCAGGTTGTGACGGAATAACTTCATGCGAAACGCCAGCGGCCACACTTGTTATTGCCCTTCTGAAAAGTTTCATGCACCAGCAACCGCTTGAGCACTTTATGTTGAACTCTTTATAGTTTCATTTTCCGCGACATTTTTTACGAGGTTTTTGCACTTCATAAGGTTTTGTTTTCTTCACCTCCAAAGAGTACTCTGTAAAGCAACCGAGGGCCTGGATACCACACTTCAGTTTTCAGGAAATTTTGACAATTTCTTTGAGAACGCTGTCAAAGTATTTCACGCGATCCTCTGCGACGTGTGCAAAATTGACTTCCTCTATTATTCAAGCAACTAGCATTCTTTCTTTAGGTGAGGCGTTGAAACTCTATCTATCTATCTATCTATCTATCTATCTATCTATCTATCTATCTATCTATCTATCTATCTATCTATCTATCTATCTGTCCGTCTGTCCGTCCGTCCGTCCGTCCGTCCGTTCGTTCGTTCGTTCGTTCGTTCGTTCGTTCGTCCGTCCGTCCGTCCGTCCGTCCGTCCGTCCGTCCGTCCGTCCGTCCGTCTGTCTGTCTGTCTGTCTGTCTGTCTGTCTGTCTGTCTGTCTGTCTGTCTGTCTGCCTGTCCGTCCGTCCGTCCGTCCGTCCATCTGTCCGTCTGCCTGTTCTCTCTCACCGCCGAACTCGTGGCCCAAGTTGTCTGGCAGCTTCGGCCAATGGGGCTCTTGCATTGCCCAGGGGGCGCTGCGAAAATGGTGCTAAAAAGCACCCTCTGTCCTGAACTGGGTAGTACCAAGCTTGGTCGTGTGCTTCGGAAAGCACGTTTACAATATGGGCCCGCCACTTTCGGTTTTGTTGTACCACGGGTTGGAGCGATTATCGGGCGCCGAAGATTTTTTTCAGGGCTGGCACGCCGCGTAACGGCAATAAATAATGCAATGCCGAATACGTGTTCGCCGTTCAAGAAATCAGCGGCGGAGCTTTAGCGTGGTGTCAATCGCAAGTGAAGCGAGTCGCGTACGAAGTGGAACTTCAGGTAAGGTTTGCACGCTGCTAGATTCAGGCGCACAAACGCGAGGAAATGCTTGCTATAAATGAATTCACAGCAGCGATAAGCAGACATCATGTGTACGGAACTGCCCTAGCGCATGATCGTACTCGCTGCTACGGCAGCGGTCATTCGACATGCCGCGAAACGCGGGCCTCCTGCAATCTTTATTGACTGCATGCCGCTAAACAAGTAGTTATGCCTGCACTGTAGTAGCGGCCATCTGTCCCTTTAGCAACTGATAAATAACTGATGCAATGCATATGAGCTCGCAGTGACGTACGTGCGAATCGCGTTGCAGCGCGAGCTCGTGCACTGCTCGCTTGATGTAGCTTTTAATGACAGCGCTCGAACATCGATCTTCTGCAATCAATACTACCTTGCTGCGCTGCCTCAACGTGCTGGCTTGAGGTCAAGGACGAGCACATTTAACTCTCTAACCGGTGCTGCTCGTAGTGGGGTAGTGAATTCTTACCGAATCAGCCCGACCATTTGTGCACTGTCATTCCCACACGCCTGGTCACTTCACCACTTCGCACCAGTTGAATTGTTAATTGTCCCTGTGTCCGTGACTCGAATTGTGAATCACCAGCCACGCCTGCTGCTATGTCGGTCTGCCGTCGGGACTGTAGGTGCAAAAGACCGAATTTTAGAACGCAGGTAATCAATCAAGGTTCAAGTCAGGCGAAGCAGTCAGCATGGCGCTAAGTTTCGCTAACCCAGCGCGATGAACTGCAGCTATCCAGCGCGCCCGACGCTCCGCTTCATGAGGCCTTGAAGGAAAACGGTAGAATCTGATGTTGGGATTGAGGCCTTCTTGTTCATGGCAGCCGACGACGCACAAGCAACGACGGTGACGCTTTTTCGAGGCTGAGCTAGGTCTCTCCAGATCGGCGTCGCCGATTCCTTCTGCTCCCAGCATTACGTCTCACGGAGAGTCCGTTTTCGTTAAACTATAGGCTGCGGCTAGCTCGCAGCATGGTGAGCGTGGTCTGTGAGAAGTGACGAGCCTTTTCGCGCTCGCAACAGGGCAGAAAAAAGTGCGAATCGACGCAAAACTCGTGCTAGAAACGTGCTTCGCCACAGCCAGGGCTCAATACTACCCAAGCCGGTACTACCCAGATAAGGTTTCGCGCACCGCCACCAGGCGCCGCTACTATACATCAAACTCCAGCGCAAGACGCCCATAGGTAGTAATTCGTGATCGTGATTCCGTTGCGTTCATTCAATCACCGTCATTCAAGTTGCGTCACGCCGTGGTCGTCGCCCCTCCTACACCGACCTAGTGGGCCAAGTGTCTACTAGGTATGCATAGGCTACTAGGTATGCGTTAGAGATCGTCGTACCGTCGTGGTCGTTTCATTGTCGCCATTCCGGCTCTTTTATCCGACTTTCATCATGCCGCCAATCTCACGCCATTGTCGTCATGCGGTCGTCAGGCATTCGTTGTCACATAGTCGTCGTGATGCCGCTGTGATCGTTGTATTTTCGTCGGTCCAGCTTCGTCATCTGGCTTTTATATGCCGTTGTCGTAACGCCATGGTGAACCTGCACTCGTTGTCATCCCATTGTTCTCACACCCTTGTCATGCCATCTTAGTCATGCATTCGTTATCAGACAGTCCTCGTATTGCCTTCGTGGTCGTTCCACCGTCGTCATTCTAACTCTGTCATTCCACAGCAGTCATGCCGTCGTGTGCACGCTATCGTCATCACATAGTCGTTATCAAATCTTTGTCGTCATCCCATTCTTGTTATGCTTCGTTTTAACATCGTCGCGTCTTCACATACGTTATCCCATTGTGTCCCAGCCGTTTTTCCTTCCTGCTTCGCTTTATAATCAAGTCAAGCGGAGTTGTGAGCTTTTTTCCCGCACTCCCTCAATTCA
This sequence comes from Dermacentor andersoni, assembly GCF_023375885.2. Taxonomy (NCBI): domain Eukaryota; kingdom Metazoa; phylum Arthropoda; class Arachnida; order Ixodida; family Ixodidae; genus Dermacentor; species Dermacentor andersoni. Next base: position 60,916,551 of record NC_092821.1, read on the forward strand.
TGAGTGAAATAAAGGATAGTATTATTACAATATATAATTTAAATGCGATTATTCCGTCGTTGTCAAGCCATCGTCATCATTGCGTCATCATCAGAACGTGTCATGGATTCGTTATCATACCGCCGGCATCATGCCGTCTTGGTCATTCTGTCGCCGTCACTTCAGCTTCGTCATCCGAGTCTCGTCATGAGGACGTCGCCACACCATCGTCTTAGCGATATTGTCGTCATACACTCGGTCTCATCCCATTGTATTCATAGCGTTGCCATGCCACGGTCGTCAATGCGCAGTCGTCGTACCTTCTTTGGCATGCGTTCGTTGTCATACCGTCGTTGTGAAGCCATCTGGGTCGTCTCATCGTCCTTATTTTGACTCGGTCATCCCGCGGTCTTCGTGCTGTCTTCGTCACGCAGTCGTCGTCCTACTATTGTGTTCAAGGCGTCATCTTCATGCTGTCATTTTACCATTGTCATCGCTTCAGAAACATAAACGCACTGTTTGCGCGCCGGCGTTATTATACTGAGTTCGTCGTTCCATGGCCATCATTCCTTCCAGCGTAATCATGTTGTGGTCACTGGATCATGATTATGCCGTCATTGTCACACCGCTGTTATGTCGTCGATAATAGAGTGTCTGGTTACGTTGCTAGAAGGCTCATCGCATTACGGTCTAGTCATTGTGAGACAGGTTTTGCCGTAATTTTCATCTGATAAGCTTCTGTGTGACTCTATTTGCGTCTATGGCTGCATTTTCCTATTCGAATAACGCAAGTTTTCAACCCACTCCTATTGTGCCTTTTCTACTTGACACGCACACTTCTTGAAATTAACAAATCGTATTGACCGAGTCATGTTTCATCGCGAGGAGTTCGGACTTTGTACGTCCCTCATTGCATACAAACATTTCTAGCACAGCTACAGAAGCTCATCACTGCCGAATTTCTTTTTCAGTTTGGTAAGTGGAACAACTGCTGCAGGCAATTCAATCAAGTGATTCACCTCAACGAGAGTCTCGTTGCGATGGAAAAGTTAAACGATTTGAAGTTCTACCAGAGAGGCAACGCGGCGTCCTCTATAGCAAACCTGCCAACCACAGAAGCACGTCATATTGCAGACACTATTGACATACCGAGGAAGCGTTTCGGGGATCAACGCATTATGAGAAGAAGCAGATTGGTAAACAGAGTTAAATGTAATCAAACTGGTAAGATCTTAAGGAGTATCGTTCGGGCATTTTGTTCAGATAGGAAGCGTAAATTTTCTTTGAAACATGAATAATTGAAGAACCATTAATATTTTAATAAAAATAACGCGTTGGCGCGTGCTATGCACAACAGTTACATGCGAGAAAAAGGGCAGGCGACACATCAATGCAGTACACGAGCAACAATGTAAATTAATGCCTGGTATCTACAAGAAATGCTTTCGATTGCAAGCTGTTTTTCCAAGCTACCAAAGGACGATGGTCATAGTGGCAGTGAACTAATGCGGACAACCCTTAATTTCCAGCGTGTAGTTGCTGCCATTGCTGGCCATAAAAGGTTGTTGCTAGTAGCGCTATGTGTGAGTATTTTTTTGCTTGTTTGTTTGTGCCTTGTCGTGTCTTTGTTCCCTGTCCGCGCTACAACTAGCTCCCTTGTTTCAAGATGAAGAACCAACAAACCCTCATCGCAGCTCTCATTGGCCATATAAGGCGCAGTAACTTCCCACAGCTCATTACATTACGTTACGTACTCAAGGTACGTTGGCCACGCTTGCGAAGCATTAGCTTGCAGGAGAGGATATTCTCCTGCAGTGCATCAACGTGGTAGAATAGCGATGACGGCAGTATCGCAGCATTTGTCACGAAACAAGAACGTCTGTGCAAGTTCCTCTATGAGGTCGACAGTTTGGAGAAAAGCGTGTTTGCGAATCGTCAAGGAACAGAAAGCCATAACCAGTACGCACCAAGGAAAGCTGGCCGTTTGCCCTGCCCTACGACTATGCTTGTTGTTCACCGTGACAACTCTGTGAGTTTCTCTCGGAAATGCGTTCTTTGCAGAGCTAGTCAGCATCGTAATGAAATTTTTCCATTTCTCGTTTCCATATGGCAAAGAAACAAAAAAAAAAAGTTTATATGTAGATGTGAGGTGCATTCATTGCACAACAATGACCACGGATGCGTGAATATACTAGTATGATTTCATGTTATCCTTGGGAAGGGCGTTAGGAGACGACCCTGCGATGAGGAGAAAACAAGCCTGTGTCGCCGACCACCACATAACCGCTTTCTAGGCATTTCCGCAGCTTTGTAGGGCCATAGGGTCGTCCGACATTTTTTTACACGAAGTATCAGTTCTCCGTTTTTTGTCTCCAGCAATGTTATAGCGACTTCGACAGTAAACCAAGCGTAGCATACGAAAGCGCAGATAGCGTGAAAAATCGAAATCGCTGAAACTAAGTATACGTACACGTTTTTGATTACCATTGCATATGCGTTCTTGGTTCTTTTGTTCTAGTATATTGCAGTTCATTAGAGGAGGAGGAGGAACAACTTTATTAAAAACACCAGTCAATGAACGTCAGGAGAGAAATGCTTCTCCCCCTTCGCCCCTAGCGGTCGGTTGGAAGTATTCTGGTCAAGGTGCAAATTCTGTGATGAGGCAGCAAATCTGGTTCACATGGTGTGGACATGTCCATCTAAGAATGATAGCTCACGCACTATAGAATCCTGGGAGGCTTTGCTCCGCAGCCCTGACCCCAACGACCAGCAGGACATCATTGGTCAAGCCCTTGCTGCTGCAGTTCATTAGAACATAATTCCCGTGTTTAGTTTCCGGCAACCCAGCATCGTATAACTTAGCAAAATGGGCCCCGTTTCATGCAAGTTCTGCAATACACAATAAACACATGCACAACGAGCGTCAACCTGCCAGCGTTTACAAATATATAGTAATTATTATTTCGGCCTGCGCACATCCTCATAAACGTTCTATGGTGGTCGATATTGCTTACCAACTCAGCAATAATATTAAACAACAAATAAAGAAGACAAAGTAAAGACGCCGAAATTCAACTGGGTAGATCAAAGAACGATATGTTGTTGCATCTTTGAAGATGTCAGATCCTAACACACGTGGAGACGCTGATCATCGGCATAGTTTGCATCTGCAAAATGCTAAAGTAGCTTGTTGTGTGGCACTAAACGCTTCCATTGTGCCCAAATATGTGAAATTTAGCAATATTAATAAGGACGTTTATGATGATCGGCTTTTCCATTGTTAGGTCGGTGTTCTAATTTTTTCAGTTTCAGCTTATTTAGCTTTTTTTTCAAGTAAATGTAAAATACAATGTTATAACGTGAATTTACAATGACGTGCACTTCACGAAAAATCAAAACGAGAAAAATACCGTAAACTGACACAATCACAAGAAGTACAAGCTGTGAGAATAGCAGCTTGACGGCATTCCGGCCCTGGTTATCCACGCGAAGTGTCAGGAAACAGCGAAAGAAAATACATGCACATATGCACCCAATTAACAGAAGAAAAATACACATGTAAATATACAAGATACTTGTAATTACCTGTGAAACATACGCGTACGAAAATCCAAGCAAAGAAACAAGTGAAGTAATACTACTTGCAAAACAGTACACTCAACAAAGTAAAAAAAAAAATCAGTAAACGAAGCCACGATGCACAGAATTCATTGCGATATATCAGTTCGTGTACATAGTGAGCAAGCCGCGGGAAAAGAAAAGAGAAGCGGATGAACGGTCAATATATACGTACTTGTTTTATGTCTTGAATTATTGTTTGACTGAGAAGAATAGAGGTGCTATGCCAGGTGCTACTTGGGAGTCCGGAAAACCTTGGTTACAGTCGTCTGTTTGGAGGGAAATTAGATCGGAGGCCCGTATCTACATTCATAGACCGAGAGGAATCGGTTTTGTCGTCAACCACTGCATTAACTTTTACGAAATTTGCCGCATATAAAAGAAAACAAAGGTAAGATTTCAAGACTCTGAGATGATCACGTCACCAATCCTTAACTCCGCATCGAAATTATGTTACTGGCTCGTATTAAAACATCTAGATTGAGCAAAACTTATGTATGATAAGGCTTTCTGAATTATACTGATATTTGTGACGGGGACATTTCCAAACCATTGAGAACATTGTACCAAATTTAGCCGATCTGGAAATTACACATAAAATATGTACGCTTTTGGACGCTATAATCGATGCAAATTACAAAATGACAATATCTTATTCTGGGCCAGCGTTAGCAATTTATAAACGTTACGCTTCTGCGTTTGTTTCTTTAAAACCTACGATTTAATGGCAATAGCGAAAAATAATTTATTCAGGGCTTTCTTCATAGAAGAATTCCTACTTTCTGCATCCATAGTGGAGTTCTGCGGCCGAATTTTATAACGGTTCGGAATGGAATCTGTTCACTTGGCCTCATCTGATTCTTCAAAATTTTGCTTGCGTCAGAGGACGTCGGAGACAGCGGGGCGGCACCGCAAATTACGATCACGTCACGCATCTGTCGATCATTTCCAAAGCGAAGCCGTCTTTGGCTAAGAGCGGAACCGGCAAAGGGGTTGTCCGCTGAAGGGTAATGACGGATAATGAGTTGCACCGCCCTTGCCGGCTTTCCAAGTAGACCTTGGGCATGCTACGGTATCAACTGCACTCTTAAGCAAAATTATACCCTTTTGCCACACAACGATAATCGTAATCTGTCCAGACCGCATTTCCCTTCTTTAGCACGGCGAGCCCGGTACTTTCCAGTAACGAATGGCATGCGCGTTATCAGCATGACACAGCATTCCCGACAGGAAAGTAGCGGGCGCGGCGTTTTGAAGAAAGGAAACGCAAGCAAGGCAGATGACGATTATCGTTGTGTGGCAGAGATACACCCCAAAGGGTGTAACTTTGCCTAAGAGTGTGGAGGAGACTCGGGTACAAACGTACCTGTGGTCATTCGTCACAGAGGACGGAATTGCGCGCTGCGGTTCATCGCCACCGGCGTGCAGATCCTGCAGAGGTTGGTCGGCAGCGCAGCATTAATCGGAATGGCCTAGATATGTGCTGCCAACACTATCCATGAAGTTGCTCTCGCAATTACTTTGTTGCCCGGTAGAAGGGCTGGGTCAGCTCTCCCGTGACCTCCGCTTCAAAGTCAATGCGAAGGAGATATTTGCATGGTGAGATCGATTTCCCAGTGCTATCGCCAGCATGAATAGCTTGCAGATCGCCGTTCAGCAATTAGAAGAGTTCAACCTAGGCTGGTCCGGCGCTTCCATCGTTAGGCTGATAAAACTATACAGTCAGGACGGGAAGATATTGTGGAGATCTCTTATTTAGCTGCCTTCTTTTCTCTAGTTCGGAAGGGCCGCACTTTGTTCCTCAATTTCACGGCACAGCGCGCACCATCAGCACCGCGCCGTTCGATTTTACTTCGCGTAGGCAATGCAGGGGCCGCATATCGTAATGTTCGATTTGAAGTTTCATTGCTATTATCTCGCGACGCTCCGTGGGGCGGATCGCAGGAATAGCGGCAGTGCGGCGGCGAGCCAGTCATGTCCGAGCCCATGACGAAGGGCGAAAAAAGAAGGAAAATTGATGTAGTCGGCTAGTAAAAGGGACCCTAAGAACCAGTCCACGATTTTGTTGCGCTCGCTTCCGTTGAGTAAAAAAGAGCACATGCACCAATTCGCTATGTTCAAGAAATACCGGTACGTTCTCTTGAAGATTTTCGCAACTCCATCAATTCGCAGCAGTGGGACAAGGTTTTAAATTCAACAATAGTGATAGTGCATATTCCGCTTTCATATATTACATTTAAAAAAATATATCATGAACATTTTCGACTAAAAAAGTCAGAAAAAGCTTCGAAAGCTCGTAAACCTTGGGTTACCTATGAATTATTAAACATGATTAAGCATAAGAATGCGCTGTACGCCCATTTTGTTAAGCATAAAAATCCAGCTAGTTTGGAAGAATATAGGTCATACCGAAATAAACTTACAAGTAAACTGAGAACAGCTAAAATCTTATATCTACAAAACTTATTTTCAAAACCGGCGCCTACGCGATCCGATGTGACATGGAGAAATTTAATCTTCTTGCTAGGCCCTGGTAAACCTCACATTATTGCCGATAACCTTATACATCAAGGCAAACAGCTATCTGGCGCAGCACTAGCAGATGCTTTTAACGATTTCTTTATCCAACAAGTTAACCCCTGTAGTGATTTACAGAGTAGTCCTTATGATACCCTGCCCATTAAAATTATGCTGAGGTTTTTTCTTTTATAAGCTCTGTTAAAAATAGTAAATCGCAGGACACAGATGGTATTCAAATCGGACCTATGAAGCATGTCCTTGACATCATTTGTCCTGTTCTTACTCACATTTACAACTTGATTCTATCGTCTGGCTAATTTCCGAAAGACATGCAAATTGCTCGAGTGCAACCTCTGTTTAAAAAGGTGACAAAAATTTGCTAGGCCATTATCGTCCTATTTCGATCCTACCAGTTTTCTCGAAAGGCATTGAAAAAATAATTCACGCTAAAATATCATCATATCTTGACAAAAATAATTTGTTATGCAATTTGCAACATGGCTTTAGGAAGCATCGCTTCACCGAAACAGCTCTTTTATTTCATAAAGAAACCATTCGACAAGCGTTAAACAATAAAATATTACTTAAGGGATTATATAGATATTTTTCCAAAGCATTCAAACTTGTAAATCATAAAATCTTACTTCCTAGCTGCTAGCTTATGGTGTCCGTGGTATCGCCTAGGAGCTCTTTGAATCTTATTTATCGCATCGTGTACAATATGTAGAGTTAGAAAAGTAAAAGCCCAGTCTTCAGGCTGTAGCAGTTAGAGTGTCTCAGGGAAGCATCCTCGGACCACTCCTTTTCATAATGTTTCTAAACGATATGCCACAAAGTTCAAAACGGGCAAAATTTATTTCTTATGCTGATGATATAGCAATGTTTATCACTGCTACGTCAGAAACTGAACTACAGCTTCAGGGGAAGAGAGCGTTAAGAGAATTTAAATATTGGGCCGATGGAAACTGTTTGCGAATAAATGCCAGCAAGACAAAGTTGTCTATATGCAAAGAGGCAAAAATTTACGAAGTACAATAAACATGGAAATAGATACGGATCAATTATAAATTGTTAACACGGTCTCTGTCTTAGGCGTAACATTCGCTAACGACTTAAGTTGGAATGATAACATGGAAAATGTAAGTAAAAAGCTATCTTCTGTTGTAGGTGTAATAAGTCGCTTGAAATCATTTCTTCCTCTTAGAATTAAAATTTTGCTTTATAATACTATAGCATTGTCAGTTCTGCAATATTGTAACTTCGTTTGGGGCACTACTAGCAAGGTAAACCTTACGAAATTGCACTTGCTCCAGGAAAGAGCCGTGCGATACATTGCCAATGTACTCGTTTATCTTCTACGACAAATCTGTTTCCAATGTTTGAAATCTTGCCTGTATTCTCTTTATAGAACTATCGTTTAATTTTGAACTACAGGTCATACATGAAGTCTAATAACTCGATTGTGTTTACCACGGCTGACTTGAAAGCTAACCGTAGCATCCGTGATACTAGGCATAAAGAGGAATGGCACGTACGCACACCTCGGACCAATTACGATAAACAATCATTAACACTTACAGTACCCATTCTACTTAATCAACTCGCACAGGAAGACTTTGATCCTTTATGCAACTCCAATAATGAAATAAGACTATCTTGTCATTTATGTCAAATAGACTAGAATGTCATAATTTATTCACATGTTACAGTCATGAGTGCATGTTGCACACCTACCCATACGTGTATATAGATCTGTGTGCATTGCTTGTGCATATAGTATGTATGTGCATGTGTGTATATATGCATAAATGCGATATTTTATGTGTATAAAGTATGTATGTATGTTGTGTAATTTTATGCTAGATTTTTCTTTTGTTGAAAGTGCATTTGTTTCCAATATTACTTTGTTCCAAGTGTTGCATTTTTGGTGATGTTTCTGCAGTGCTTTGCCGACAAACGTATAACGGAGCAGGACCCTCGTCAAGCTGTACTCCAGCTTTTAGTCCTCTCTCCTCTTTTTCAACGTGAAAAGAAATAAAAAACACCATTCATTCATTCATTCATTCATTCATTCATTCATTCATTCATTCATTCATTCAAGTGTTGGCAGTGCGTTCCTATTGTGTGCATTGTGCAAGCTCCTGGTAGTAGACGACATAGCACTGCGCTCTGCCAACTCATATACGCTTGCGATACCGTCTGTCGGCTGAAAATGAAAAAGAATAACAGTAATAAATTAATTCTGCACTGCGGAAACGCCCGGCACTAGACTTTTTTACTTTAGAACTTCCCGTACAATATTTAATTTATATTTTACATTTATTTAGCAAGCAGGAACATTCTGCAGTTCCTCGATTAGCTCATCATATAATGACGTACACTTCAGAGGTAGCACGCCATCATCTATTGGTCGCGTCCTCCCCTTCTTCCGCCACCATCTTGGGAGCGGCAAATTTAGTGACGTAAGCGAAGAAGTGGACGGTTTGTTTTCCGAACCGTGATAATATTCCGCCCCTTATAAATGGAATTCAGTTAAAGGCAAATGCCGGATAAACAGAAGAACGGCATCGCCGGTGGTTGGCCGTGAATTGACACAATGTAAACAAAATTACATTAGGCGGAACCAATTTCTTGTGAACTTCGGCAAAACGCAAGTTTAACCCAGATTAACACACGGCCCATCGGCATATGGAAGAGCAATATCTGTCAAGAATGTTTAATTGAGATGCTATAATTGGGAGAAAAATACAATCCATAAGGCAGTGTATAGAAGGTTTATGACAATTAAACATATGTCGATGTTGCAATGGTTTTTCCATCATGACCATCATTGCTTTCTTAACGATATTCTAGTTTGCTTATTTTCTCCAAAAAGCTTAGCCACTTGCATGGACGGCGTTGAAAGAAACGTAGTAATGTTAAAAATTACCAGTTGAATCTACCTTGCGACTGTCGCTTTAGATGTCTGCGTAGCAAGAAGTACTGGTTTCGCTCGCATGCACACCTCTCACCCTATACGCTATGCTCCTCGTATAGTTTAAAAGATAATGTTTCATTCACCGAATGTTCGCATTAAAATGTATGTGAAGCAAAGGTATTGTGACCAATGTGACCGGGGAAAAAACTGCCTCCGGTATTGAGCCACTTTGCGTGGGAATAATTTGAATTATTACAAAGCGAGAAAGCAACAAACTGACGCGCCCAGCACAGGAAGTCAGAAAGCTGGAGTTAAGAAAGGAATTATGGGCTCGAAGGCGTAGATTTATTGCGAGGAAGATATTTTCGTAACGTTTGATGCTTCACTGTGCAATTTCGTAAAAACAGAGCCCACTACTAGCACCCCTGCAGGGCTACTAAAAGGCCTATGTGCAGTTCGATTCATTATAAGAGTACTGTTCTATGTTTGAGCTATTCAGCGAGACAGGAGCAGCACTAACCACGGTCAGCCATGTCCATGATAGTTCGTATAAAAAGCTCCACTGTCTAGCAGCCATCGTCATCTTCCTCGGCCACCTATAATATATGGCGCCCTCTGGCCCGTGTGTTTCGTGCCTCAGTCGGCGAGCTGCGAGATTAGACGGAAATGGAAGAAGAATAAAAAGAAAGCTTGTTCAGCTCCTTCACATGGGCTCAACGGTTCTCAGGTATTTCGCTCATAGACTCAGGCATCGTTGCAGTGGACCCAACCTCGGTCCTTACAACATGGTGACCCGTACGTGATCGTACGGCGAGAACGACGTCATGGACGGGGCCACAAGCCGAGACACTGACGACCAGTGCAGAGGGCTTCGCCGCGATGCAGATTCACGTACTGTTCTTTCGCCCACGAAATCCGACAGCCTTCGGATGCCGAAGTTTCCTTCCAAACTACTGAAAACAGATTGTCAGATGCCACCCTGCTCGTACATATCCTAGATGTTGTACCAATGCGTCTTATCACCGATGCATCTAGTGCGCCTATCGGCGGCGTTTTTAACACTTCCAGCGGAACTCCTGGTGCCTACTCGGGATTTTCTTTCAGAAGCTGACGCCGGCATGAACGCGCTACAACACCTTCGATCACGAGCTGTTTGTGGTGTACTTGAACATTCGGCATCTCTGACACCTGCTGAAAGGAAGCACTTACGTCCTCACGGATCACCAGCTTTCACGTTCGCATTTTGCGATAACCACAACACTTACAACGCACAAGAGATATGGCACCTCAATTTCATCTCCGAGTTCACCGGGGACACACGATACATTGAAGGCCGAGTGAACGCAGCCGCAGATGCCTTCTCCCGTATCGACGCAATATCCATGGCCACACTTGACTTCGATGAAATTGCGACGACGCAGAATTTAAACGTTGAGCTTCAGGACCTCCGGTCCCCTGCAAGTCATTAGTGCTGTAGGACGTGTCCCTTTCATTTTATTCAGACATGAACACGTGCGACATGTCAAAGAGTCGAACACGCTCATTCCTTCCGTTCCGACTCCGCCACCAAGTATTTGACAAGCTACACGGCGCAAGGCACACAGGAGTTCGAGCCACCCAGTTTCTAATTACTTCGCGCTTTGCGTGGGCGAGGGTGAACTCTGGCTTGCGTCTCTGGGCTCGCGAATGCCTTCGCTGTCAACGTTCCAAAAGGACACGACACATTAAGTTGCCAATTCACTACCTTCGTGCGCCTGACACCCGGTTCAACCACATTCACATCTACATTATTGGCCCGCTTCCCCCATACCGAGGAGCTCAATACATACGCACTTGCGTAAAACCGTTATACCCATTGGCCTGAGGTATTTCCTCCCACTGGCATGCCGGTACTAATAGCGTAAATGATAACAAACACAGGCGCTTTAGGTCAGTACCTTTTAACACGGTACGCGTTCGTTCTCTCCGTTGTCATAGTGAAGCCTTAGCCGTTGTTTCCCCGGCTCCGTCTTTCCCTTGACATCCCAGAACGGATGTGAATACATTAGAATAATCCTACACACCTGATCTCTTCTCAAGAGGAAGATGGAGAACGAAGTGGTTAAGATAGAAGTGCGATGATGTAACTCGAAGGGCAGCCCTATCTGTGAGTGAAATGCATCTCCCCCTTCCCCTCCCCATCTCCATATTGCGACCGGTGTGTATAAACACTCCCACTTTGCTGGCAGCTGTGGTTTCAGATAAGGCTCTAATCGATCTTGCTCGAAGGGCATTTCATTGATTTTCCGTAAATACGCTTGACATAAAGGCTGTGTTTATGTGGACCTCTTCCGCATATGTGATCAAGAGGCGCAAAACAAATTTTGCGCAGAAGGTGTCTCAGTATGCATCCATCACTGACTCTCCCGAAGGCGAAATCCTGGCCACCGTATTCCTATGAAATCGAGGAACGTCCGGGAACAGTACCTGTGTGCCACAACAGCAATGCTACTTATTTTTGTTTATTTTAGTGCGAAACTTCAAGCTGTCTCTGAAGCAAAACGTAAGCATTCCTTCCAAGCCCCATGTTTTAAATAAAAACGCTACAATGCGTCTTTTTCTTTCTCTTTCTTCCACTACTACGAACAGCGCACGTCCAGTAATTTACTTTGGAAAGACTTTATTTTTTGTCCGAATACAGCTTTATCAGTAGGCAACTGTCCTGAGGAAGCAACGGTTTATGCAAATTTAGCAGCGCGGAAAGAAATATGGTCAGACTGCTTCCAGTGTTACCAGATTAGGTTATTAATAGCCAAATTGGGCTATTTCTTATGCGGGTTGGCGTTGAAGATTCTGAGTAGGCTGCATGGCTATATCTGGGCTATTTTTGTCTTAAGAAGTTTAAAGTCCCGAGGACATGTCAGCACTGACCAAATTCGCGAACGGTAGTTTATGAAAACCCAAAGCTCATTGCTGCTATATGTAGGCAATCTCGAAGGCTGGGATTTAGGCAATGTCGGCGCTTGGAAGATGGCCTTATGTCATGGAGGACGGAAAGCGTAGGAGAGGCCCCGGCCAGCAGCGACGTTTGGGAGAAAGTGTGGCCGAAACCACGTGCTGTCTTTAATAAAGGGGCACTGGGGCTGGTACCTAAAGCGTCAACGTTGCCATGGCAACCGCGCTCCTGAAGCTCTTGCTGTAGCTCTAGGCTTCTGAAAAGTGAGAAGCTTTTTCGACCCGTGTCTTTCTCACACCACTTTATGTTCGCGAGAGAAGCTGACTTTGAATCGCTGTATGTAAGCTTGAAAGTTGTTTTTTGCTTGTGGTTGTGAATGTCAACCGGCAACAGAGACGCTCAAGCAATTGCGGCGCGAGTCTACGCCGTCTTGTTCTACGTGCCACGGAAAAACACAGGAGCGCGGCTACTTCACTAAAACTGTTATAGAAGTTTCGTAGGCTAAATTTGTTCTGACGCGCGTCGGCAACACACACTTCCGGCCGCGCGTAGCAATGTAAGTTCAAAGCTCGCGCCCATCTGCTCCGGCCAGCTAATTGGAGGCACAAAGAGAGATGGTAAACCAGCATGGCTGGATTTCCGGTTTCGAAAAAGTGATGTCAGGGCGTATCCCTATTTTGTTTCTTTTATCCATGTGTTAAAATGTGGCTGCCGTGTATATACATCATTTGAAAGCTAAGCTCTCTTCTTTCTGTTCTGGTTTCAGCGCCATCGGCTACCGGTTCACGCTTGGTTCAGTGAGAAAAGCGGTGGGGCTGACAGCTGTCAAGTACGTGTTCCATGGCGGCTGTCATACAGCAAACTAGTATGCAGACTTACGCAACGGCAGAAGTGTTCACACGGGTGTCGTGGCGAGTCATTTTAACCCGTGGTCCTTCAAAGTTTATCAAGGGTTCCTTAAAGCCTACTGCTTGGTTTTCCGGCAAAACACCGCGTTATTTATTTACCCAGTAACTCTACAAAAAAAAAAAAAAAATATGCGCAAGCCACTTTAAAGGAGAAAGAGGATGGTTCGAGTCTTTATGTACATGCTCAGCCAAGCGCACTATTCTCGACTGTCGATCAGAAATAAATATCCTGCTCTAGTATCACCAAGCCTCAGGAATGCAAAAATCCGTGCCACAGATACAACATTTCCCCTACTGTCTGAGCTTGCTTCGTCCCTGTTTGCGCTGCTTCTATCGAACGCAGCCGTCGAACGCGTGTTGAGCCAGGTTTTGTTGGCAAAGAATCATTTGAAAAACCGCATGTCGAATGAGACACTACAAGCTACAAAAAAGCAGCTTTCAGTTCTTGTCCCAGCATTCATTTTGTAAATGAATGAATGCGAAATCCTAATCCTAATCCTAAAAATCCTAATCCATAAAGTAATGTTTACCAGTCTCAGATGAGAACAGCAGTATACGATAGGTAGCGAGGCACTGGATGTAGTAGGGGAATACATCTACTTAGGGCAGGTAGTGACCGTGGATCCAGATCATGAGAATGAAATAATCAGAAGAATATGAATGGGCGGGGGTGCCTTTGGCAGGCATTCTCAATGATGAACAGAAGGTTGCCATTATCCCTCAAGAGAAAAGTGTAAAACAGCTGTGTCTTACCAGTACTCACGTACGGTACAGAAACCTGGAGGCTTACGAAAAGGGTCCTACTTAAATTGAGGACGACGCAACGGGCTATGGAAAGAAGAATGATGGGTGTAACGTTAAGGGATAAGAAAAGAGCAGATTGGGTGAGGGAACAAACGCAAGTTAATGACATCATAGTTGAAATCAAGAAAAAGAAATGGGCATGGGCGGGACATGTAATGAGGAGGGAAGATAACCGATGGTCATTAAGGTTACTGACTGGATTCCAAGAGAACGGAAGCGTATCAGGGGGCGGCAGAAAGTTACGGGGGCGGATGAGATTCAGAAGTTTGCAGGGACAACATGGCCACAATTAGTACATGACCGGGGTAGTTGGAGAAGTATGGGAGAGGCCTTTGTCCTGCAGTGGGCGTAGCCAGGCTGATAATGATGATGATGATGATGATGCATGCGAAATAAAGATTGATTGATTAAGAGTGGTCTGGAAGAAAGGGGGGACTGCTGCCAAGATTTTCACCCAGATGAACAGTTTCTGTAGCGTTTAAACTGCACAGTTCTATGGTCCAAGTGGAAGCGGTTGTTCGAATGGAGCTAGCTTCTATATTTAATGCATTTGCGCAATTACCCAGTGTGAGAAGTATCAACTGGGGCTCTACGCAATGTTTTCTTTTTTTTCGTTCTTCGTTTTAGTCAAGCAGCTACGCATTACGTGAAAGTTGCGAATGTTTCATGGTACTTCTCTAACGTTGCATATTATTACAATGATAAGCTCTGTGAATACATAGAATACGATGTTTGTCCACAATAAAAATGGCAAGGCAGGTCCGGCTTGTCCACCCAACATCAGGATCATGACTCGTCGGTTTTCATACGTACTCCTGCGACAACTTGAAGTTTTGCGCGTACGAGTAATTGCGATTATCACTTAGTATATATATGCACGTGCTTTATGATCATCGTAATTCCTCTTTGTTCGTGTTAATAGTGATTACATTATATTTGCTCGCGCGTATTTTCCAGCTGTGCTGAGAAAAAGAAACTGCGTTCCATATAGATAATAGCTCATTGGGCTTATTTTACTACGTCCATATTTTATTATCTTTGAGTACTTCGCAGTGGTGGTTGGGTAAAGATTTTTGGCAGTGTGTAGACCTATATATAGTGTTCTACTGACTTTTTATTCTCATGTATGGTGCTTGAAGTTGTTAGACAAGGGAGTTTACTTTGTACTTAACTTCATGACAGCCGTGCGCGGGCCCATATAAATCTAGTTTGTATGTTCCCTAGTGAAATTACATTTTTAATTTTTTTTTCAAGTCGCCCTAAAAGTAAGGTACACAGACCCATAGGAAATTTGGCAGCGCACGCATTCGTGCGTTCGTTCGCAGAAACCTTAGTGGATGTTTTCATAGTGCACGAATCTTACCGGCGAATGCATACTTAAACATTGCGCAGTTCAGCTCTTTTCGATGCTAGTACCACCTGAAGTATTGCAGCCCCGTAATCCAGGTGGCCTTTAAAACCTGAATTCACCTCTTGTTACGGGTCAGCATGTCGTTCTTTTTGTCCCCAGTCAAAGGAGAATTGAAGTCGAAACTTCCGCTTCTTCGCACAAGGAAAATACGAGAAGGTTTCAAGTTTTCTTCAGAGTCTAGCGCACCTTCAAGCGGCAGCATTTGCTAAGTCAGCGTCGAGCTGCTTTCGAGTGAATTGAAAAAGAAGGAGAGAGAGTGGGAGAGAAATAACCTGTTCATGAATCAAGCTTAGAAGAAGCATTCCCACTTCAATGCCTTAAGCTCGGGCCGCGACTTGGGCAGACGATCGTGAACAGTTAAAGCTGATCCTAAAGCTTGGAGCTGGCAATAATTTGCCCTACTCTTAAAAAAATTGCCTCGGGTATCGTCAGGCGTGAACTAACGTTAACTCAGAACGTGGCTTAGTAAATACCAATAACGCCTTGAGTAAATCGGAAATAAAATGCTTCTGTTCATTGTAACAATAGGTGGTATTCAAATCCATGTTTGACCGGTAGGTGGTACTATATTTCTTTACACAGGTTTTGAGGCGAGTGTTTTGGTGGTTTTATGCGGTGGAAGTAATTTCGGAGCCGGAAATGCACGGGGAAGTTTCGACCCCATTTACACCATCTATAATACACGTTCAGAACATCATCACACGTTTTGGCTATGTTTTCGGCTACTTTACGCTCACGAAAAATTTGCGCCTTGCTATTTTCGAGCCACATTTCGAGCTCATATGGCTCTTTTTGTTGAGGCAATCTGGTAACCCTGGCTGTTTCAAGCCGCGCCTTAACTCTGAATAAATAAACGTGATTTGGACAAATCGTGCGAAATAAAGCTTTTTCAGCCATTTCCAGCGCTACCACTAGCTGATCAACAGCAACACGTCACCGTGTAGAAAATGTCAGGAAGCATAAATTTTTAAGATGTGGCAAATATGGTAGAAAAAAAGATTATTTATTTTCTTGTTTACTTACCTATTTTTTTTAAATAGCTAATATAAACGGGGCTTTTTCTTGTAAAACGTGTTATATCATTTCTTGCGAGCTGCCGCTTTAGGGCGCGTTAGATACGTAAGTCAGGAGTCTCATGAGGAGCCAGCCGGTTTCGTTGCAATAATTGAGTAGTCCACCACTAGATATCTAAGACAAAGGCATATTTATCACTTGCGTTGAATATTATTATAATGTTTCTTGTCTGTGAGTGTGCAAGGCTGAGATAAATGGTACACAAAATTAAGATACAGTTCCTGGAACTCGGTCGTTGTCAAGGCCGCGTGTATTTCCCCGACACAAGGAATTTATGGAAGGCCGTGAAGTCGTTGAAAACGAAGACTATGCCCTACGCTCTCCCATGAGTAAGGCTGAGCGGTTAGATGGCAAACCCCTTGCAACAGTTTTGTCGTACCACTGCGGCATTTTCCACACTGATTTCTTGTGCGATCGTCTTGCCACTTACGCTGCATATTACTGTGAGCTTTCGACTGAGGCTAACTTGATTATCACCACAAAGGGTTTGATCAACCAATACGTAAAAGGCTTATTAAGCTCGACAACGCGGCGCGGCACACTGTCGCTGATAGGAGTGCAAAATTGTAGAAGATAGGTTGGACACCATGGTAACACATTCGTTGTAGCTCTGATTTATCGCCCTATCATTATCTGCTTGGACCTTTAAAAAAAAAAAAAACGTCTGATAGGCCAATAAGTCGACGATGAAAATGCAGTGGAGGAGTATGTGCGCAACCAGCTGTTCACATAACCCAATTGTTTCTGTGTTGATAGAATAAAAAATCTATCAATTCATTGGGAAAACGCGTTTATACCATAGGACATGATATAGAAAATATTGTACGCTTAGTTTAATTTACAACAAATAAAAAACCATTAAAAAATACATCGCTTACGTTTCGTCCACCCAATAGCAATTAATTCTAGACCACATTCAAGCTGCTAATGTCCTCCAAGGTGTCTCCCGTCCATATATAGAAATTAATGTTTTTCACGAACACCTACTGCGACATCACAACGCCTGTGACGTGTATCTACGTGTCTTCATGGTTATGTCAGTAGGCTACGTTATTACGTTACGCTACACCAACTACTCGAACACCATGTTTTCTCATTGTTGTTTGGCTTCTTGCTGGTCTGGTAGCGGCTAAACAAAAAGTCGAGGAGGTGATTAATGAAAATTGCCACACATGAAACCTGACCGATGGTTTCGCCAAGCTTGTTTCTCTTTGAATTGACCGTATCGTATTGCACGCATCGCCTGTTATACGATCAGTCTTGCTACTGTACACTGTCTCCCACCACGTACACGTTATTAGGGACTGACATCTGGGCAAATTGGTGGGTCCGGTTGCTCAGAGAAATGCAGTAATCACAAACAGCTACGCGCAAGCACTGCTGGAAAAATGCAACGATCAAAGGTTAATGTCATTTAATGTCATTTAGTGTGCAGCGCTTTATGACAGTGATATTTGAGAAAGCAGGGCTTTTTTGAAAAAGCATACCTTTTTCGGACACCGTGCACGGCAATAAACAACTTCGTATGGAAGTCCCAACTCCGAAAACATGCATAACTGTTACTAGAAAATTTGAAGAAGTCCTTTTCGTTTTGTTTTTATGGAAGTCAGCCAATGGTTGGTAAGAAAAAGAAAGTATCGAACATTTCTCTTACAAGTATTGCCGAAACAATCGACATTTCTTAGTGACGCTGTAGTTCATAATTATGTTTCCAATGTCACATGCATAGCTTGAGCCTTTCAATCATTTGTTAAAATTCGAGAGCGGGGGCGTCGAACGTAACTGAAGTCCCGATTTAAACGACTTGTGTGAATTATGAAAGAAACGAAAGATCGTTCAATTCAAAGCGAATCAAGCCACGAACACGTAGTGGACGATATCGCTGCAATAAACGGTATTACCAGGCTTTTATAAAATGTCTGATATTTGATAAAAGGCCTTCAGAACGTAAGCCTAATGCCTCAGATAAACACCTAATGGCAGGACATCTACATTCCTCGTTACGTAATAAAACGATAGTAAAAATTATATAAAACATCTTGATGGCGCTGAGGAACAATCCAGAGGAGATAATCTCGTTTTATATTGTGTACCGGATAACGTTTTGAAACAGAATGCTACAATTACAAATTTTACGCTTGCTGTATATTGATCTATTATTGGCTCATGGTCCATTGGTCCATGCACACATGTTTATTTGCACGCATTAATTTGTCTAGAGTGCCGTGTTCGAGTCAAGGGCTTTAGTTGTTTCCAAACATGAAATTCTCATAACAAACAAATTAGTCATGCAGGAGGAATTTACCGTTAGGCCTTTAGAAAATTTCCGTTTATATCCTCGGCGTATCGAACTGCTTTCCAATAGAACTGTCCATGGTTACGATTCAGCTAATGACAGTGTTTAATGAAATTACAGGGTTTTACGTGTCAGGACAACGATATGATTATCAGGAAGATGCGTCGTACTGGAAGGGCTTCAGGAATAATTTTACCACCTCGGGCTCTGTAACGTGCAGCCAGTGCACCGTACAAGGGCGTTTCATTGCTTATGAAATAACAGCTGCAGCGGACTACTGTGGGAAGAAACTTGGCGATTCATGGATGTCGCCGGCAGAGACACAGCTGCCTCCGATGCCGGCAGTACGGTGAAATGGAAAGTGTGTCCTTAAAAAGGAGGCCAGTCTACTGGCACATGCGTAATTAATTTATTGCCATAGCTATTATATGGACACTCCCGGCTCAAGAAAGCAGAGGGTAAATGCGCCGTATTCAAATGCGCGAAGCGCCGGGGGGGAGAGTGAAGGAAGGGCGACGGCGCTGTGCTGCGGCAGTAAGTGGGCATCTTTAGAACGGACGCAAGGGGAAGTGACGATCGCGGCTCAGTGTCGCGCGCCATATATGCAGTAAAGGGGGACGGAAGAGGGCGAGGGAGCAGGGGTGGCTTAGACTCCGCCAACAAGTGTGTACCTTGCGCGGCCGCGCACGCTGTATCTTGAAGATGGTCTGCAGACGCCTCATACCTTCGTGCGCGCTGTGTGCTCGCCGTTCTTTCATTGAACCGAAGTGATGAAGGCCGCTTCTCTCGGTGCTGCTACTGCGCTTGCTCACACAGAGTGTGAGCAAGCACAGCGAGTGTGCACGCTAATTTAGTGTGATATGTTTATCTTTGCTTGTGCGCGCTGACACCATGCCAGTTAATTCAGTTAGTAAGCGAACGTTTTAATACGACCGCTAAAATTACTATCCTTACGTCGTATGGTTATCTAATAATTTGCTATCACAATCGATGCTCTCGGGCGAGACTGCGACGTTTGGTTGATTGATTGCAGGCTCATTTTCTGAGATGCGTTGCCTGTGCTCTTTCTCTCTCAACACGAGCCTGTTCCTACCACTCAATCGAGAGTGACAGGTGCTGCGCGATTAAATGAGTCCTGCAATAAAGAGGCATGGTGGCACGTAAAGTGTCCATTGAATGCTTTGTGTGCCGGTCAGCTACGCGTGGGTAAGTGTTCGTGGTGAGTTTAATTACTTGCCAAGTAGACGTGTTATGCTACGGTTGAATTGTGACCCGGTAATAGAAAACTAAAGAATGAAAACACAGACGCGTTGCACGTTATTCAGATTTTGTGCATGTGCTGAATTGCACTGCCGTTGACTGGGTCAACCACAGTCAGTTTCCGTTAATTACTTTGTGCATTCTTCTCTTGTGCACACTCGGCTCTGTCGACATGAAAGCGTTGTTATCAGAGAGGAATACTTACCTTTTTATACCCCTTATACCTGTATATGGCACAAAATAAGCTTTCATATTAAAACAAAACTTCTTTTCACTCGTACGAATGATCGCCATAAACCGCGAGGTTACCAGCACCACAGACTTTACTCGTACTGTCAACATCAGGAATCATATTCTTCAGTATTTGCCGCGTGCTCTGGCATAGTTATCTGCTGTTTGTTGCGCTCTGTCGTGCGTATGAATGTGTATGTTTTATCAAACTTTGATGATCATAATAACACTGTCAATTTGCCATTCGTTTTATAAATTCATAATTCTGAAAGGCAACAACCGAAAGGGCCTTCTTGCTTGTTGGACAAGCACATCACTACACTCGGCAAGCATTCAGCATAATTCTTTGGCGTAGTGTTACCGCTCCATGCATATCGATGATGCATGCCACCTACGGCGTTTAGGGGGTGTTTTCTGAACATGCCCACTTGAGAGAAGTGGTAGCAACAACGATAGAATCATAAATGAAAACAAAACTAATCCATATTTATTTGGGCGGCCGCAATAGTAGATTTGTTGGTGTCTTAGCTTTTACTGAAACAACATCTTAGCTTGATTAACGATTTCATTGAGCTTTACTTAGTATAGGGAGCCAGTTGAAAAATGTAACAGTGAAATATTCGCCTGAAAGCTGAAGCCCTCTGGTAATTGCGGACTGACAATAAACCTCTGCATCACTGCTTGAGCAACCGAGAACACATTCAAAGCGCTGATGCTTTCTCATCTCCCATTACTAATAATTAGGGCTGTCCGAATAATTAAGCATATAAAAATCCACATGATAACTTTTTTACCTCCAGTCACATAGTGAGAACGCCCGAAAATGAGGCATTCTCACGGTATGACTGGAAATAATTACAGAAGTCACTTTTCCTCTGCGTTGGCTCAGGAAGAGGTGTTCAGGAACGCTAAGTACGGCGCCGTAACCACAGCCCCATAATACAGCGGAATTCATCCGAACAGTCCTCATTTACATTGTTCTCTCTGTGTTGCGGCTCGAATATTCGACAACTTCAAGTAGTGAATTCTCGAATTGATTTTGAATAAAACAGCTGAGAGAATTCAATTTACATTGATAATTTTTATTCTTTCGATTCGCTTACCAAATAACACTGTAATATGAGGTTTCGCATAGGAAAATATACATCGCCATAGGCCTGATATTATTTTATGCTCGTTTATTAGCCTGAATAATATTGGGTATGGTATGTGCACGCAAGACAACGTATAATGATGTTAAAGATGTTAGCTGCCGACACGACTCAGCCCTCACTTTCAGAATGTAGTTTTCATTGATATTTTCCCATATCTTCATATATTTCTACATTCATAACACTGTATTTTGCTTTATTAATAGAAAACATGCCGTTTTCCACGAAAGCGTTATTGAAACAGGCGTGCAATGAAGTCTCCTGTACTTCTGCCTTTCTCATTGCACTTCATCAGAAGCTAAATATACGACAAATACAACCTAATTCACAAAAAAGGCTTCTAAAGTATGTGTATTTTCCATGCACATTATAACCCCTACACCACGTATTTATGTCGCATTCTTATGATATCCGCTATTCTCAGAATACTTAATGAGTAAGTGATTGCACATTGTAGTAACTATAACATACACATCTTGGTTTCGAAGCACCCCCTGCAATGAAAGATTCCTTATGATTCATATGCCTTGTACCCATCATCCTATATGATCATTTAAAATGATTTATAAAAACCTGTGTTTCTAATACCCTAACAGGACAGGAAGTTCATACACAAATCAAGTGAAACTCCCCTACAGATGCTAAAGCGCCCACTGAACTTCCAGAAGATTGACAACGTCACGTCATGATACATCCCTTATTAAAAATTGTGCAGCCTGCCAGTCACCAAGGGTGGTGCGAAGCAAGAGTCAAGGCCGTGGGAAAGACTCACGGGACCCTCGATGAGGTGGTCTACACTGATGCAGCCGCATACCGTGGAAGAAGAGCCAAAGTCATCTTAGTGAGGACAAAGACGGATCTCCTCTCAGTGCTACCATACCAGATGCAACGACGCAGAAACCAGATGAATTAGCCGTGGCATTATCCCTCACATAGAATATAGCAAGAGTCATTATAACTGATTTCCAAGAAGTGTGCAGAAGCTCTACGGTGGGCTAGTTGGCCCCAACGACTGAACGCATAATAACATACAGTCTGTCAGAAAGAAATGTTAAAACAGTGTGAACAGCCGCTCACCCCTCCCAGGAGGGAAAGAAACTCGCCCACTCCAAGGCCCGAGAACTTATCTACTAGGCTCCGGAGGACACATAAGAGCTCACTAGTCTAACAACATACCAAGAAATCACTCACCACTAAAGGACTCAACTGCAGTGCACTCCCGTCCCCGCATCCACAGCTCACGAAGACTCAAGAGACAACACTCAGATTGTTGCAAACCAACACGTTCCCTCACCCAAGTATGCTTCATGTCATGTTCCCAACCCATTATGAAGAACAATGTAAATACTGGAAACAGCTTGAAACCCTGCGGTACATTGTCACAGAATGTAAACAAAATCCAGCCTTGCCTCTTCTAACCCCTCCTCCCCACCCACAAGAGCAGTGGGAGACGCTGCTGTCCAGCTCCCGCCACTCGGGCCAGATCATGTTGGTCGAGAGGGCGGTCGCACCCAAGATGGCGCATGGATTCCCGGGAACAGGGAATCACTCCTGCAAATCAAGCTGTCTTTAGGCTCATTACAGATGATTTCTCTCTCTCGGCAATATAAACGCGCGTGACCATAAAGGATAATGGTACGAGGCTTATTAGTGTTTTCGAAAAGTGGCTTGTTTCAAAAATAAGTCGTTCGGATGAGTAAATTGAACTTCGTTACATTCCAGCCAGCGTGCAATAACGACTAATATACTAGCAAATATACACGTAAAACAATGAGTGCGTTCACGCTACTGCAACTGTTGCCTAGGATTACTGCTATTGAAGTAGCCCAACTTTCAATCATTCGGAGTGTGCTAATTACTGCCGCTAATACCTAAAGTCAAGGTATATAAAGCAATAGCGCAAGCTGCAGCGTGGGCGACGCACTTGAGGAGCAGAAGAAGTATTACTTCAATTCACCAGAAATCACTAAATTCATACGCTGCTTGTTGTAGCGCCTAAGCGGGTGCAGCGAACCCCCAATATAACGCAGTTGATGGCGACATGATCATGTAATCGTAATTGGCAAAACGAGGACGTCTTCAAGGCGCGAATGTCAACGAAGGGAACGGCGATGAAGATTCTGTAAGTTAGCCATGGATTTTGATGCCAAGGGAGGCGACAGGGACATTCGACTTTCAGCAGCTATACTCTGAGCAGCACGGATCATCCCATGAATATTGGTGCAATCACGCTAGCTGCCGTCGCATAAACGGTCAGACCAAGGGCGCTATAACGTAAAACTATTCCAAACTTTTGTATTCCAAATCTGCAATGAACCGTCCACGATTGGTCAAAAACTCTTTTGGACCACCCCCACTTCCTCTGTCTGTCACACGACGTCCCGAAAACCGCGATCGCTCCCCAGCCCATATGAAGTGTACGCACTGATTATGCATGATTGGACCGAACGTAAGAAACATAGTTATGTTAGTTAGAAAGGAGTTCACATAACTACTCGTAGCTTGTATATTTTCTCCACCCACCTATTATGGACTTCTTATTGCGTCGCCTAACGAGTTGTAGCCGACTGAAAGCACACTTACCACGCTGTCTGCACTTAGTCTAGCTTGTCAGGCTGCGGAGACGGAGGCACGTGCGTGCAGATAGCCAAGCCAAAACGCAACTGCAAATTTACTGAAAAAGCTTCGAATAGCACTTCTCGTGACGAAAAGAAAAAAAGCTTGATGCAATTTTCGAACCTCCTTTATATCTGCGAGTGAACACCCCGCTCCTCCGCTCCCTCTTTCCCGCTATGGCGTCCAAGGAATATGGTTATATTAACGTATACGTATAATTTGGATTCCAGCTACCAGATTTTTGTTATGCAAAAGTCCTGTACTACGTGACGTCGCTAAATTTGCTACTGATTCTTCACCTGTTCCGACACCAGATGAACGCGAAGTGTTCAATATATGCGTTACGCCATTGTAGCCCATACTGTAGTGTTTTAAAACACCAGCGCCTTCTAAAATTCACTCGACAGTTCTAGAGTGACAATCTTAGTGACTTTGTAGGAGAATTGTGCAATATTTTCGTGACCCCTTGGTCTCAGTTCAACGAAACATTAAAAACAAAAAAAGTTGGCAACTGCAGTTTTTTGTTTATTGATGTTCTTTATAATTATTTCGGTTATCAATGAATGCTGTGTCGTGCTACGGTTTGAGCTATGTGTTTATTTGTAGTAGAAGTAGTTGAAGTATTTGAAGTATTTGAAGTATTATTTGTAGTTCTTGACTCGCGGAACACATTGTGCTTTGGAGCGAACAACAAGAAAATAGCCAAAAGCATGCAGTGTCAGCTGAACACATGGTCGAGTTTGGTCACTTACACTCGGAGGTGGACGCGGGGATAACGATTTATTTTATTTCAATACCTTTATTCGTCGGTAAAGATATTCCAGGAACCCGGAGAAAAGGCCAGAAATAATTAAGCTTCACGTGGTTCCAGGATCCCTCACGTGGCAATACTTTAGGAATACATCAAAATAGGCAGATAGGGAAGACGGAAAGTGAAGAGAATTACGCAAAGAAATTCGCTTTTGAAAGGTCACGGTCAGGTCAGGTCAGTTTATTTCCTTAAAGACGCCTTTATCAGGAGTGTTAGACAAGCGGTGACGTACATCATGCAACGACAACTCAACGTGATAACAAATGGGACATATGAAAAGTGGTAAATACCCTGTATAAAGAAATATATAATCAGACAAATTGTGAATAACGAGAAAAAAATAGTAATAATTTTGACAGAAGAGAAGAAACCTCGGCGAAGGACAATTCACTTCAATGACTAGTGGAACGTCTGAAAAAAAAAGCTATATACATTGCATACAATCGAAAACGCATGCACGTTAGAGGATGAATTTGTGAAACAAAGGGTAATTCGGCAAAATTGAAGCAACATCAGCAGCGAACACATGGTGATTATTAGTAGATACAACATGGTGGGAAAGAGCATTCTAATGAGTTGCTGCTCGAAAGAAAAATGAAGCAGAAAAGGTAGCTGTGTGCTTGAGCGTGGTTTTAAAAGTTGGAGTGGATGACGAGTGCACTGTGACATTTTTGCGGGTGGAATGATGTTAGCATACGATTAAGTAAACTGTAGAAAAGCTTATGAAAAAAATCAAAGCTATCTATCTTACGGTGGTGCGAGAGCGACTGTAACTTAGACTTCTTTTTTAAGCATGATATCCTTACGTCATACGAGTAGGATGAATGAATGTATCTTGCTGCACAATTTTTGAGTGACTAAAGTGTGTTAAGGAGATATTTTTGATACGGGTTTCAGACTGGCGACGCATATTCGACTTTAGGCCTCATAAGTGATTTGTACGACACAAGTCTGACATCCTGAAGGGCATGACGCAAGTGGTGCCTCATAAAGCCGAGTGTTTTATTCGCCGATGATACTATGCTGTTGATATGCGTGCCCCAGTTAAAATAACAGGAAATCAAGACGCCTAAATTCTTGAATGATCTTACTGTTTCGTTAGGATTGTGGCCTATTGTGTAAGAAGGTAAGAATAGTTTCCGCGGCCTAGAGGAAAGAAGAGAACTAGGAGTCGGATTCCTGATTAATAAGAATATAGCTGGTAACATACAGGAATTCTATAGCATTAACGAGAGGGTGGCAGGTCTTGTTGTTAAACTTAATAAGAGGTACAAAATGAAGATTGTACAGGTCTACGCCCCTACATCCAGTCATGATGACCAGGAAGTCGAATGCTTCTATGAAGACGTGGAATCGGCGATGGGTAGAGTGAAAACCAAATACACAATACTAATGGGCGACTTTAATGCCAAGGTAGGCAAGAAGCAGGCTGGAGACAAGGCAGTGGGGGAATATGGCATAGGCACTAGGAATAGCAGGGGGAAGTTATTAGTCGAGTTTGCGGAACAGAATAATATGAGGATAATGAATACTTTCTTCCGCAAGCGGGATAGCCGAAAGTGGACGTGGAGGAGCCCGAACGGCGAGACTAGAAATGAAATAGACTTCATACTCTGCGCTAACCCTGGCATCATACAAGATGTGGACGTGCTCGGCAAGGTGCGCTGCAGTGACCACAGGATGGTAAGAACTCGAATTAGCCTAGACCTGAGGAGGGAACGGAAGAAACTGGTACATAAGAAGCCGATCAATGAGTTAGCGGTAAGAGGGAAAATAGAGGAATTCCAGATCAAGCTACAGAACAGGTATTCGGCTTTAACTCAGGAAGAGGACCTTAGTGTTGAAGCAATGAACGACAATCTTGTGGGCATCATTAAGAAGTGTGCAATGGAAGTCGGTGGTAACTCGATTAGGCAGGATACCAGTAAACTATCGCAGGCGACGAAAGATCTGATCAAGAAACGCCAATGTATGAAAGCCTCTAACCCTACAGCTAGAATAGAACTGGCAGAACTTTCGAAGTTAATCAACAAGCGTAAGACAGCTGACATAAGGAAGTATAATATGGATAGGATTGAACATGCTCTCAGGAACGGCGGAAGCCTAAAAACAGTGAAGAAGAAACTAGGAATTGGCAAGAATCAGATGTATGCGTTAAGAGACAAAGCCGGCAATATCATTACTAATATGGATGAGATAGTTCAAGTGGCTGAGGAGTTCTATAGAGATTTATACAGTACCAGTGGCACCCACGACGATAATGGAAGAGAAAATAGTCTAGAGGAATTCGAAGTCCCAAAGGTAACGCCGGAAGAAGTAAAGAAAGCCTTGGGAGAAATGCAAAGGGGGAAGGCAGCTGGGGAGGATCAGGTAACAGCAGATTTGTTGAAGGATGGTGGGCAGATTGTTCTAGAGAAACTGGCCACCCTGTATACGCAATGCCTCATGACGTCGAGCGTACCGGAATCTTGGAAGAACGCTAACATAATCCTAATCCATAAGAAAGGGGACGCCAAAGACTTGAAAAATTATAGACCGATCAGCTTACTGTCCGTTGCCTACAAAATATTTACTAAGGTAATCGCAAATAGAATCAGGAACACCTTAGACTTCTGTCAAGCAAAGGACCAGGCAGGATTCCGTAAAGGCTACTCAACAATAGATCATATTCACACTATCAATCAGGTGATAGAGAAATGTGCGGAATATAACCAACCCTTATATATAGCTTTCATTGATTATGAGAAAGCGTTTGATTCTGTCGAAACCTCAGCAGTCATGGAGGCATTAAGGAATCAGGGTGTAGACGAGCCGTATGTAAAAATACTGAAAAATATCTATAGCGGCTCCACAGCCACCGTAGTCCTCCATAAAGAAAGCAACAAAATCCCAATAAAGAAAGGCGTCAGGCAGGGAGATACGATCTCTCCAATGCTATTCACAGCGTGTTTACAGGAGGTATTCAGAGACCTGGATTGGGAAGAATTGGGGATAAAAATTAATGGAGAATACCTTAGTAACTTGCGATTCGCTGATGATATTGCCTTGCTTAGTAACTCAGGGGACCAATTGCAATGCATGCTCACTGACCTGGAGAGGCAAAGCAGAAGAGTGGGTCTAAAAATTAATCTGCAGAAAACTAAAGTAATGTTTAACAGTCTCGGAAGAGAACAGCAATTTACATTAGGCAGCGAGGCACTGGAAGTCGTAAGGGAATACATCTACTTAGGGCAGGTAGTGACGGCGGATCCGGATCATGAGACGGAAATAATCAGAAGAATAAGAATGGGCTGGGGTGCGTTTGGCAGGCATTCTCAGATCATGAACAGCAGGTTGCCATTATCCCTCAAGAGAAAAGTGTATAATAGCTGTGTCTTACCAGTACTCACCTACGGGGCAGAAACCTGGAGGCTTACGAAAAGGGTTCTACTCAAATTGAGGACGACGCAACGAGCTATGGAAAGAAGAATGATAGGTGTAACGTTAAGGGATAAGAAAAGAGCAGATTGGTTGAGGGAACAAACGCGAGTTAATGACATCTTAGTTGAAATCAAGAAAAAGAAATGGGCATGGGCAGGACATGTAATGAGGAGGGAAGATAACCGATGGTCATTAAGGGTTACGGACTGGATCCCAAGGGAAGGGAAGCGTAGCAGGGGGCGGCAGAAAGTTAGGTGGGCGGATGAGATTAAGAAGTTTGCAGGGACGGCATGGCCGCAATTAGTACATGACCGGGGTTGTTGGAGAAGTATGGGAGAGGCCTTTGCCCTGCAGTGGGCGTAACCAGGCTGATGATGATGATGATGATGATGTAAGAATAGTTTATGACTACGGGTACATGACATATGTTAACATTTTTTGGGATTAAGAAACATTAGCCAACGGGCACACCAAGACGGCACATGGTTGAGATTTTGTTACAAAGTATCTCCATTTGTCTCATTGTTAACTGTGTTATAACTCGCGCAGTCGTCGGCGAACATCCGAATTTTGCAAGTTACATGAAGGGGTAAGTCATTCATGTATATTAAAAAGAGAAGTGGACCAATAACAGACACCTGAGGTACACCTGAACATACCAAAAGGGGGACGGAGGACTGGTCGTCGATAGTAACAAATTGCTCGCGGTTAGTGTGGAATGTTTTTTAGCCATTTTAATACATTCATGGTTCAATTCAAGAAATAAAGTTTATGAAATAAGTGAGAGTGAGAGACTTTGTCTAAAGCTTTTTCATAGTCAAGAAGGATAGCGTCAGTTTGCTGATTACAGTCAATATTCGCATGAAAAGAGCTAGTTGGGTCTCGCAAGAGAGACCCTTACGAAATCCGTGTTGTGCAGGATGAAAAAGATGGTTGGCGTCTGCATGGTCCATGGTGAGTGAGTAAATAACGTGCCCCAATATCTTACATGGAAGACTCATTAAGAAGATGGGGCCACAATTTCGTGGGCTATTCCTGTTGCCTCCTTTGTAGATAGGAATGACCTTTCCTACTTTTCAGTCATAAGAGATGCAGCCTGCTCAAAGTGACTGAGCAAACAAGAAACACAAAAGTGCAGCTGTGATATCCTTAGTATTTTTTAACAGTTTCAAGGAAATACCATCAATACCGGAGGAAGACGAGAGTTTGAGGTTATCAATTGCGTTGTACATTCCATCTACGTAGAACGTGATGGCTGGCATTAGAGATACTAGGTTACTAGACAATACTAGTAGAGGAGAATTAGTATAATATATACTCAGACGAAGGCATTGTTGAAAGAAATGGCACTGTCGGTATCACTCATAATATCTCCCGAATCGTAGGCAAGAGTTATGGCGCGAGTTAGAGTGGGGTTAATTACTTCCCAGAATTTCTTGGGGTTTTCTCTTAGTAGTATTTTCGGTAAGTCGATGTTAAAAAAATAGTATGCTTGGCACTGCGAACAGCAGATAAATAAATGTTTTCGTCAGGATAATACTTTTCCCATGTGTTAGCATTCGTACTTTGCTTGGCAGCCCGAAAAAAATATTTTTTTTTCTTATTTTCAAGTCGCTTTATATGGTGTGTGAACCATGCGTCCTGATGATTTGCAGGGAAGGTAATTTTGGGTATATGTTTGTCTGCTGATTCAAGAATTTTACTTTTAAACGGCGTCCAATTATTGTGAATGGATCGCTCATGAAATCTAGATTGGAGGTTTGGTAGAAAGGAGGTCAGTTCGTCGTGAATGGCTTTGAAGTTTACTTTATCGTATAGGCTGACAGTTTTGCGATATGTGGCACGTGGTTGCACGGAAAAGAACAAAGGTAGCGTGAAGAACTTTGTGGTCGCTGATATCAGGAAGTAAGGTTAATGATAATAAGCTGTCGGGGCGATTGGTTAGTATAAGGTCTAAGATGTTCGCACAGTCACGCAAGGCATGTGTTGGTTCAGAAACAAGCTGTGAATGATTAAAGTTCAAACAGATATCGGTGAAGTCTTTAGCCTCAGCGTTAACTGAACTGATACGCCAGTCAATACCAGAAAAGTTCATGTTACCGAATAAAAGAATATGAGCGTTGCAATGTACGGCACTAACCTGGCATAAAATGCTGTTTAATTTTCCAGTGAAATCAGGGCTGTTAACAGGGGGCCGAAAACACACATCCAGCAGGACAGCCTGCGGGAAAGAGCGGAGAAGTAGCCAGGCTATCTCAAGGCCAGTAGGAGGCGCGATTGATGTACAGGGCAATTGCTTGCTAGATGCTTAGCTTAACAACAATTTTCGGCAATTCTCAGACAAAATATGTTAAGTCAACATTCTGCTACTTACTGTTGCTGAAGTGTTCCTATCTCTCTTAAATGCAACAAATCTTTTTGGAAAATAGCCCCACATTTGTCTAGATTTTAATAGTATTCTGAGGTTCTACATGTCAATTGAAACCACAATTTGATTATGCGGCACGCCTTTCCTGACCATGTTAGGGCATTGGAGTTGTGATTTGAGGCACGATTAATTTTGACCACTAGGCCATCTTTATTGGGCCCCCAATGCAATAGAGAGGGGCCTATTTGTATTTCGCCTTCGTCGTTATGCGTACACCGTAGCCGGGATTTGATACCGTGACCTTGTCCTTAGCACGAGGCATGTTAGCCGCTAAGCCACTGCGGCGGGTATTGTCTTGTGGGAGTATTTCTGCGTTTTACATGTATCTGAATAGGGTAATTGCAGTTGGTCTAGAGCCAGAACTTCCGTTTAAAAGAGTGCTCGAGTAGCCATCTGCTATAATTATTTGCGATTTTGGCGTTACATAATGATTCTTTCCGAGAAAGATATGTCACCAAAGAAAACTAAAGCAGCCGCGAGCGATCGCTTCTGTAAACTATGCCAATGACATTCACACAAAAGGTGTCCAAAGCTTTCCGCATGACTACAGTTGTAAGTTGAAATGCCTCTCGCTGGCTTGGTGACTAGATTGTAAATTGTCGATGGATATAAAAATTTCACCGCATATGACTACGTATTATCTCGACATTTTACAATAAAGCAAAACTCTCAATTTTGTATTTTCGCGGCCTCTATCAGGCCACGGCATCAGAAAAAAAAGGCGAAAGTAACAGAACTATATAACTTTCGCAATACCACCAATTCTCTCATCTACGTGCCTCCTGATTCAGGTCATTACGGCGTCTTTAGAAAGGAGGAGAGGGGAGAGGTCTTGTGAGCACTCGTTGTCGATAACGATGCAGAGTCATGCGAGACCGTGTTCACCGAACAATTAACTGCGTCGAGCAGAAGTCACGGCAGAGGTGACGAGCACCTGCAGTATTTATTTTATTTGTTTGGCCTGTGCAGGGCGCCACACTCAGCTAGAGTATTGCATTAGCACCGAAGACGCTCGCTAGAGTACAAGGGTGCTTCTCAGCTCCAAGATTAATCAACACAAGTGCAGCGCCCTCGTTAACACTTTTTCTCCCCGATCAGTTGTAATGAGTAAGTTCACTTCGCAGTGTGACGTAATCGACTCCACGGCGCCTCGCCCGACGCAAACCTAATGACGGTGGAGCAATGGCGCGCACACTTCAGCGCTTTGATCGGTGCCTGTGGTCATTACGCATCCACCGGCACGATACGTGATCCGTATGAAACGGATCACCTAATTACTACTCAGTGACATGTAAAACGAAAATATGTGCCGAAATTCTACTCGCTGTATTCTTGGGCCCTAGTGCGTAAAACTATTTCATGTTGTTTTTATTCCAGCCTGATACCGTCAGATTTGCGTAACCAGCGACATACGTATCGGGTGGTGAACCGCAGCGTTTTTCGGACCACCCGATCGAACGCCGTCCTCTTTTGCACGTGGCCACATTCATTTGCTTTCAAAGCGAATAGAATTGCCTACATCGACATGTATTTTTATCTCATTGGCTCAGAAGAGGCGAGGGGCACGAATGAATGGAGAGGGTATCGGTGGGGTAGAGCAAGCGCAGTGAAAGCAGATAACCAGAGGGTGGTGCTGGCCTCTGGGTCTAGAGCATTTCCCCTTACTTAGCATTCGGTGGCTGGCCGAAAATGGCGGTGGCGTACAACGTAAGCTTGAAAATGTCGCCGAAGTGCATCCCCATTGAGGAAGATTTAGCAGAGAGGTGTCGTATAGCCATCGACAGGGCTCGACAAGGTTATAGATCCAAGTGCGAGAGCGATCAGCAGACAGAGGTCTTCTACTTCTTTCGGAACGGGCCAGACTCCGGCTATTCCGAAAAAAGGTTGAATTTTGCTCGGCATATTAATGACGCTTTAATCCGTTCACGTCACTTTGACGTGGTGAGCTTTCGCTGTATTGTGATGTCGCGTGACTGAATGGCAAACTGAACGCAGGTCGAAATCTTTGCCATGATAGCGGAGGCCTAACGGGAAAGAAGGTGTCGAAGCAGAAATAAATATTCTTATTTTATTCGGTGTAGTCATACATAGTAAGCGTGCTCAAGTCATATCAGATAGGCAGTTATGGCGGTCTTCGCGACATAGCGTGACATGTGGGCAAAACGGGGGTAGTTCAAAAAAATATTTGACGAATGGTGGAGGTTGCATAAATTGGATGCAAACAGATTGGAATAGTTTTACCTTGCAGCGCCCCGAAGTTCTGGAAATAATAATTGCTTATGTGATGTTAAAAAACTAAAACAACAATATTCTATCGGGCTTGAACATAACATGATTTTTTTGCCGACATTTGGTGAAAATTTAGGTGGGCATCTGTATGATTCGCTAGAAAATTCATTCGTTTGAGTAAACGTAGTTGTTGATTAGAATAAATTGATTTCATAAAATGCCCGGTTATCGATATATGTTAAATGGAACAATGATATGTGGAGACAATCAGCTAGGTTTAAATGTGTTTTGGTGGTGCAAAAGGTAAGCAATATGGGATGAGTGGGAGTGGTCATAGCGACATTGTTTAGTTTATCGGGCTTAATACCGGGAAAATGGTGCCGGTGTTTTTGTTTCAGCCCTTGTGTAACAGTCATCCGTATTTCTAGGCGCAGATGTGTCTCCAGTGCATGGTAATAGTTTTGACAATGAGATTGTTTTTTTTTTATGTAGATGGTGTGCCTTCTCTCGTGTAGTGCGTTTTTTGCGCTAAAAACTATTAACAGGCAATACCAGCTAGCCAACCAGTCCGCCTCTTTTGTTGTATACACCACATCTTAATCTGAAGAATTGCTCAAAGCCCTTCTCTAGTTGAGAACCTGCTGATTGCTGCAAAAAGCAGACATCATGACCATCCTCTGATTAGGAATATGCTGGAAGCACAAATGCTTTGTTGTTTATGTCCGTGGCAGTTACAAGCACCCTTTTTCGCGTTCATTCTATATAAAAATTTCGTGGTGAATTTAATGCCTGCTGCATATGGCATGCATGCCAAGCAAATTTCGTATTGTTCGGGCTTGCCTCATATATATTTTTCTCTAAATGCTTTTTTTATTACGCGGGAGGCGATGTAACAGATCGGACTACAAATTAACGCAGTCCCACGTAACTTTTGGAAACATACGTGCTAAAAGAAACCCACAGCCTTCTTACACAGGGCGCCTCTTTGTCTAGGTCGGCGTCTGTCCAATTTCATTCATAAGCTGTCGCGTACTAGGTTAATCATCCCCGTCAACTTCAAAGCGCACTCATTCACCATCAATATAATAATATGCACCGATCACCTACGCCCACGACGATTTCTACCAGCGACCCTTATGTTACTCTGTTGCAATCAATAACTCCAATTATTCGTGCTCAGTCGGATATAGATTCCTAGCGTCGTGGTACCATCCATTTGGCGTGAGATGAGTTTGTTTTTCGTTAGTAGATCTTATTGGCTTACCGGAAAAAATCAGTCTTGAACTTCAACACATCGGGCATCTACTACATACCACAGCGTATCCGTCTGCACTGGAAAAATAGTACGTTATTACCTTAAGTGTTGAGACAACTACCCCGCATAGATAGAGACCCCGCATAGAGACCTTGCGCTAGAGTGTTTTGACATTAAGGGAGCATAGGAAGCTAGCCACCAGAGAGCGCACCGGCATCCCTAACGACACCATGACTTTCAAGATACACTCCAAGATATTTCACTTATTCATGTGGGTATACAAGGTGTCCCAATTATCATGCACCAACATTTAAAAATGTGCGCATGCCACGTAGCTGGAAAGAAACAATGAGTGTAGTTTGCCGACACTGAAAGAAGTCCTGAAAGGCATAGAGGAAGATGCAAATTATCTTGGCGAAAAATCGTCAAGAGGTCGACAACATCATCACGCTGTGCCACAGCTACGACGAGCTCCGCAAACAACGCCTTACTACGCGCCGAGCTGTAGCGCCGGACGACGCGATTTTGACCCTAACCGAAAATTGCAGCGCTGCTCCTGCCCACACTTTCTTCCTCGGGCAAATAAAACAATTTTTTCGCGAGGAAGTCGCGCCTCAGCTGTCACTTCTGCCTGCTACCCAGTGGTTTGAGTCCTTTTTGTCTCTGGAACTTCGACGGGTCATACTGCAACAAGTCAGCGACGCACCACCCCTGTCTAATGAGCCACCTCGAGCACCGGTTCCGCCCATGTACGCTTCTGTAGTCGCCACTCCGAACCTATAGCTGCAGTTGCGCACTTCACGCCCCGAAGCGGCTTCAGCGCGCCTCCACAACTCCTGCCCCCGGCTCAGCTTTCCGCACCCCAACCTGGGCCCGCTGTTCACAATCCATGGCGTGCCCAAGACAACCGGCCCATCTGCTGCCCGTGTGGCTTTTCCGGTCATGAGCCACGCTTCTGCTGCCGGCGGAGCTGGTGCCTTCCCGATACTGCGAGTCCACAAGGGAATGCTACCGACTCCCAGTCCCGCTAAGCTCCACCAGTACCGCACTTCGCTTCCTCTTCACCTCTTCCCCGAAGCTTCAGCGCCCGGTGTCTCTATCTTCCTCTCACCGCCCTTCTACTGTAGAGGAAAACTAAAAGGCGCAGTTCCGGAGGCAAGAACTGCGATCTCATCGAACTGCTGAAGCCCTCGTTGATTCCCTGCGAACGTCATTGAAGACTAACGCTGAAAGAATCGCCGTTCGCGCGCTTGTCGACATGGGTGCCGCAGTGTGAGTGATTGCCGACCAGCTTCGCCGTACGCTCCGAAAAGTCGCGACGCGGTTTTCTGCCATTTTGCCACGTGCAGCAAGCGCTGAGCCAATTCAGCGTTTAGGAACATGCACCGTCCATGTCACCATACAAGCCAGTTTCTACCACATTCAGTGTGTTGTTCTTCTTCGCTGCTGTCATGTCATCATTTTAGGACGGAAATTCCTCTCATATCATCACGTAATTATTGATTGTGCATGCAGAACTAAAGCTGACTCCATTTTGCGACAGTCTTTATGAAGTTTGGCTCTATCGTCTGCTCGAATGCTCGTCGTTTCAATTCAACAACGATTCAACAGTTCTATTCACGCAGTCTGATGTTGCTGCACGCCTTCATTCATCTTGCTTCCCTTTGCTTTCCTTCCCATTCGAGAGGGCTCCAGCGTACTTTACGTCTTGAGTTCGTTTTCGTGTCCGTCAAGTTTGCTCCATGGCGAGTGTCTCCGTTATGCTAACGAATTTGACGCTAACTCTGTCTACGACGTGCCTGATGGCTCAACTCCTCTTCATGTTGGCGTCATGGCTCCTCCTGTTTCTGCGTCTGAGCTAGCATGTGACAGAACGTTTCCTCGGTCTATTGATCCCAATCTTTTTCTGAGTCAGCGCGCGTAGGTTGTCCACCTCCTTGACCAATTTCGCACTTTTGACCTTCAACAACAATGGCCGTACCTCCACACTCGTTCATCAGATCAACATCGGCACTACGAACACGTAGGACACATACTCCAGCGTGGCCTGATACAGCCTTCGCACAGTCCCTGGGCATCTCCAGTACTGCTAGTCAAAAAGAAAGATGGGACGATACGTTTTCTGTACATTATCGACGTCTCAGCAAGACAATTCGGAAATATGTCTATCCTCTTCCCCGTATCAACGATGCGCTGGACTGCCTCCATGGCGCTGAACCTTTTTCGTCCTTGCACTTACTATCTGGTTTTTGGCAAGTCCCGGTGGCTGAGGAAGATTGCCCGAAAACGGCATTAGTTACGCCTGACAGCTTATATGAATTTACCTGATGACCTTTGGCCTGTGTAATGCGCCTGCGATGTTTGACAGACTGATGGACAATATCCTCCGAGGCCTCAAATGGCAAACATGCCTTTGTTATCTCGATGACATTGTCCTCTTTTCCCTGGACTTTTCTTTTCACCTCATTCGACTCGAACGCGTCCTCACTTGCCTCGCCGATGCTGGGCTCCAGCTCAACTTGAAGAAGTGCCGCTTCGCCGCCCGGCAGCTGGGTCATCCTTGACCACGTTTTTTAGAAAGATGAAGTGTGGCCAGATCCAACCAAACTTCAAGCCGTCACCGAATTCCTATGACCGAAGACCACAAAGGAACTCCATACCTTTATCGGATTGTGCTCACTGTTTTGCCGTGTCATCTGCAACTTCGCTACCAGAATAGCACCTTTGACGCAGCTTCTCACGGGTAACCATGACCTCTCAGAGTTGCCACCAGTTTGCTATGCCTCATTCATTAGAGTGCATCGCCTGCTAACATCGCCCCCGATCGTCAGACATTTCGACCAAGGCGCTCTGAGAGATACAAACGGATGCGAGTGCCGTCGGCATTGGGGCTGATCTTGCGCAACGAAAAACTGGCTTCGATGAATATATCCTTGCTTTTGCCAGCCGAGAATTTACGAAGGCGGAAACTAACTATTCCCTTACGGAAAAAGTATGCTTGGCTATCATATTGGCCATTACTGAATTCCACCCTTGCCTCTACGACCGCCCCTTCGACGCCATAACAGACCCCCGTGCTCTCTGGTGGCGGTCGTGCCTGAAAGATTGTTCAATTCCCTTTACTCGATGGGCGCTGCGCCTCATAGACTACGATATTCGAGTCCTGTATCACTCTGACCGTAACAGTCCGATGTGGATGCCCTGTCTTGCTCCCCCGTGTCGGAGCAGCCCAATTATCCAAACGTATTAATATGCGAGCCATCCCTTACCGCCACGCATATACTTTCAAAGCAGAAGAAGTATCAATGGATTGCTTCAATGCTCGCTAATCTCTCTCATCTATCAGCGCCTCCTCCTGGCTGTGCATTGCTTCGCCAAGCAGTCCACTTCTCTGTTGATGACGGCTTCCTATACCGCCGTAACTATACCACTCAGACGGCCGCAAATGGACCCGCAAAGCGCCCATGCAGGAGCACTAAAAACATACTCTCCTCTGCGACTCTATTTCTAATGGCGCGGTTTGTACCGATTCGTCCGCCAATATGTCCGCTCATGCCTCCCTTGCCAACACCGCAAGAATACCCCTCGTGTCTCAGCTGCTGCACTGCAACCACTGCCTTGCCCAGGACGCGCCTTTGACCACGTTGGAGTTGATCCTCATGGACACCTTCCGAGTGCTTCAGACGACAATCGCTGGGTGATTGTGGCAATAGACCATATTACGCGCTAAGCGGAAACTTTGCTTTCGCACAACGCATATGCGCATTATGTTGCCTGGTCCCTTCTGCGTAACATCATACATCGCCATGGAGCGCACAGAGAATTGCTTAGTGACAGAGGCCGTTGTCTTTCTCTCTGACGCTACAGAAGCCCTACTCAAGGAATGCCACGTAATTCAAGGAATGCCACGTAATGCCACTCAAGGAATGCCACGTAACTAATGGGATGACTGAGCGCTTTAACCACACTCTCGGCCAGATGTCAGACATGTACGTCGCATATGACCAGACTAATTGCGACAGCTCCTAC
This sequence comes from Dermacentor andersoni, assembly GCF_023375885.2. Taxonomy (NCBI): domain Eukaryota; kingdom Metazoa; phylum Arthropoda; class Arachnida; order Ixodida; family Ixodidae; genus Dermacentor; species Dermacentor andersoni. Next base: position 60,954,443 of record NC_092821.1, read on the forward strand.
CCTTCGTGACGTATGTTTCTAATGCCGCCACACAGGCCCCCTACGGGATTTTCTCCGTTCTTTCTTCTTTACGGATGTCAGCCTTCCTGCACAATGGATACCATCCTTCCGTATCATCCTGATACAACGGAGGCTACTACCCTGTCCGGAGCTGCTGCACACGCGGAACCCTTCGTAGAATAATCAGCGACAGCAGCACTGTCGGGATATACCTGCCTCTCCTACACCGTATGCCCCTATCTCACTAGTCTGGCTTTGGGTTCCTGCTGCCAGCCGTGGACTTTCACCCAAACTTGTTGCCAAGTACGAGGGTCCCTACCGTGTGGTCAGACAAACGTATTCGGCGAAGTATTCGGTGGAACCGCTCGAGCGACCTTCGGATAAGTGCCACCGAGGCCGCGAAATCATGCACGTTCTACGGCTAAAGCCTTACTTCGATCCACCTGTGCTATCCTGCCCGTAGGTCGGCGGGAGGGCTCCACTTCCCCGGGGAGATACTTGTGCTGGAGAAGAACTAGCAGTAGGCATTTCTTCGAAGAAGACAACGACAACGAGTTTGGTTGAAGCCGTGTGTCTGGATCACTGGAACTCTGGCTGCCGGCTGTGTGACTCTCTGGGAGCTTCATTGATTACTCTACAACACCTCGCGACAAATCAACTTCTGAAATACTATATTTAGATGAAAAGTGTCAATGAGAAAATTGTAGAGCTCCATGAAATAGTCCCGATACAGCTTTCTCGTGCTTGATACGTGGTACATAAAAGTGTTTTTCCGAGCATAAAAGAAACCCGAAAAAGCGCGCAAGATTGCCGCGCGACTGGCCGTTCGAGGCACTTTGTGTCTATTCGCGGGCTTCTTTAACACTCGGAAAAACACTTTTATGTCGCTCGTATTGAAGAACAGAAAGCCATATCGGGAGTTTTTCATATCGCTGTACAAGTTCCTCATTGACACTTTTTACCTAATTATCATATTCGAGAAGTTTATTAAAAGTATTTATCTAATTAGGCGTAATGAAAGTGTAGTTCGAGTACGTAGAAGAGACGGTAAACAACATTACCTCTGTTTTGTCTAGCTACATGGCATGTGCATATTTTTAACCTCTGGGTAAAGTTAGCTCGGACATACTGTATAGTATTGCTGGAATCATTTTTGTCACATAATATTTCTGGCGCAGGAAAAATGAGAAGCGAGGATGTTTTCTTGCAATGCAAATATTTCACATCGTTTAGGTCTCACCGTCCTTAGTGAGACTCATTCCACTGTAAGCTTTGCATACGTGATTTTAACCATAAGGTCCTGCAAGTAAGCGCCCTTTTTGTGTTGTTCTCTGGAAATCTTACTGTTTTCTTTGTGTGCACAGATTATTGGGGTTTCTGTAGTTGTGCAGGTACGGGATTTAGAAGGACAGGTACTGAATAAGGACTTCCCAAACGTGGGCAAGGTGTTCGAGCCAACCAATAATGCCTGCCACATTTTGAATAGCGCATCAATAGGGTTGCACGAATTACTCTGCTACCTTACGCTTTACATTTCTGAACTTAGAATTATTTTACATATGTCTTCTAGAGAAATACTTCAGGGAACTAGAACATATAAAGAGAAGGGTACTAGAAATCCCCTACTGCAAGCTATTGGACCTCTGAAGCTGAGTTCAATAAAAAAGTCACCGCAGTTTCATATCGAGGATATCAGTCAACATAGGAGAGCGCCTACCGAACTACGCTCTTTTTATACTCGTTAGGATAGCAGGGGAGTCGAATACATAAATGACCTTACCAAAAGTGTGACCAGAACCTCAGCTATTAAATATAGCTGCGTGACTACCACCTGATGACTTTGTAACGCAGAATAATGCAAAGAAAATCTTCGTAAGAAATGTAACGGGTTTGCAAGGTCAACGGCTTTATTTGGTTTTTTGACCAAAAACATTGAACAGTGAGATCAATACAGGCACAGGTAGCACAGCTTTGGACTTAACAAACAATTGAGCGTAAATAGAATTCAAACGGCAGGTGCTCTTTAAGGCAGCGCCACAAGCTACAATTTCTTAGTAGTAGTGCTACACTACTGCATCGAGCCTGATTCCGACAGCTGATATAGCAAGAAGGGAGCTGTTAAAGCATTTTCTTTATGGATATGCGTACGATGTCGAGATTGGATTGTGAAATTATGATTTGAAATGATTGTTTTGATAATAAAAGTACCTGTTTATCGGTTACACTTAAAATGCTCTTATGGAACACACTTCCCCTTTTTTTCACTCCTACGGCGAGCCTTGGTAGCTGGTCTATATTAAGCTATATCTTTGCCTATGCACCTATACAACGTCAGAAAGTATAATAATGAGCCATACAATACAGAAAACTTCTCAACATGAGGCTACCGCCTTAGAACAGATGACATAATTTTGAATTTGAATTTGAATATATCTTTATTTCCAACAGATTGGGGGAGACAGGGAAGAAAAGCTGCAAGTGCAGCTTGAAAAAACACCCTGCCCCCTATGACCACAGGACATGGGCAGCGTGGAGCTGCCGCGTGTTTTTAACAATACAAAAATACACAGTTTTGCAAGAATGCATGAGAAGCGCGAAGTGAAAAGTGAGTGGTTGCGCTTAATGAAGTTACGAAACGGTTCACATATGACAGATGAAAAGAAAAGACTTATATATATATATATATATATATATATATATATATATGTGTAGTCATATCATAAGAAGCCAACAAACATTGACACCAAGGACAACATAGGGGAAATTACTTGTGCTTCATAAATGAAATGAAGAAATGATAAATTAATGGAAATTACAGTGGATGAAAAAACAACTTGCCGCAGGTGGGAACCGAACCCACAACCTTCGCATTTCGCGAAATGCGAAGGTTGCATTGTCCTTGGTGTCAATGTTTGTTAGCTTCTTATTATATGACTAATAAAAATCGGGCCCCTCGGTTAACCCCCTTTCTTCTCGTACATATATATATATATATATACATACATACATATGTAGTATAAATGTGAACAAAAACCTGTAAACTCTACTAATCCGCACTTCTGAAATGCCGCCACGTGACACATTCCTCCTGGACAGAACTTTATCATGAAGTGTTCTTTGCGTCATTCGAGGCACTTTGGGCTAAGTAGGTTCTGCTCATGGCACTTTTCCGCATTCGTGCATAAAAAGAAACTCGCGGCTGATGTTGCGAACAAAACTCTGCCTTCCAGCACAGCAGCCCAATGCTCTAGCCATTGGGCACAGATCGCAAGCGTGCCCCTCTTGTGCAAACGCCGATTAGCCCTTTGAGAAATTTTCTGAGTGTGTCATGTTCCAGTTTCTAGCATTCTTGCCTCCTTGCAGCTATCGCTTTGAGACGCCGTGTTATACAGCGCAGCCTTCGTTAACTGCTTCAATTCTGCAGACCTTTCCTTGTAGCAGAATACGATGCGTCATATTTGTGCAACAGTGTATCTCTTTTGTGGTAGGCCAAGGTCGAACAGGATATTATGATTCATTGCGGGAGGTGCTTCTGTAGTCGTCTTAACCGAGACAGCTTAACATGTATACAAATACGTAGGATTGCGTAACACGCATTCGCAGATGACGTAATGACATGTTTCTCTTGCTGTTATGCTCATCGGTACGTATGGGGAACACAGCAATCGGCAAGTCGTAAACTCGCGTTGAACGACAGGAGGGGAAATCATAGCTTCGACGTCTTCCTGACCACCCTAAGAAAAGACGTTGATCCAATATGTAGTGCTTTGAGGAGCTTCTCATTTCGTGCATTTGCTCATGTGACACCGCCGCACGCGTTACATGTACCTCAATGCAAATTCGCGTCCGCGCATCCCGGTTATCGTTCGTCCCCTTCTGGCTGTATTGTAAACTCGCCTAAGAAACCTGTTGCAGACTTCAACAAATGGCTGCCGAAGGAGACGAAACAAATAGTAAGCATGGTTAACGCATAAAGTCGACGTGCTTGTCCGGAAATGACCACCGTCACCGTGAATGGACGAGCAAGCGAGCTGACCGGTGGAAGCGTGCGTTCTCTGAATAGAACAAAATAATAGGCCCTTCAAAGTCTTGTCCATTATTTAAAGTGGATTAGACCTCTCTTTAAGTGCGGAACCATATTCAAGGCAGTTCGAATAACAAAAGTTGCAACTGTAGGATAGCTTCATGGTTGGTGCCCTGAAACGCAGCGTACATCAGCATTTCATGCCGGTCAAGCTGCCTACGTCCGCGAAGATGGCTAAGGATGTGTTCAGTGATACCGACATGCATATGCCTGTTCTGAGCTAAAGGTTTGCGGGCAGTCTCCTAAACGAATTTCGCTTCGCTTTCAGGAAGAGTGGATGCTATACAGATTGGCATATTGCTTCGAATATTGCCGATACCGACAGTGCGCGGGATATACATAATTGTTTAACTGCTTCTGTTGCGTGAACGTTTTTTGTTTGCTTCTCAAAGCTTGGCAGGAGTGAAACATGTCGCTTCGCTTGAGGAGGAATGTTTCGACAACACCTTTCATGTGTTCTTTGGCAGAGTTTTCGGAAAGCCGAAATTTCTTCCAGTGGATTGGAGGCGACCTCGTCCTGCAGAACCACTGTCATTTCCGAGGCGTTCTAAGAAGGAACTTTATATGCTTGTGGAAAAACACAAATGAAACAACAACACTAACACACATCAAAATATTTCTCACTCGTCTTGACCTTGACCGTTTACACAATGACCTTGCCTGTTTTATGGCGGGACCACTTCACAACCGTTGGAATCACGAACGCGCTGGCGACAGCTTTGCTTCCTGAATCCTTGCTTCCTTGTAAATGTTTTGTATCATATGCCATAACGCAATACACTGTTTTGCTTCAGTCACGAAAGCACGTCGCAATCTGTCCTAATCACTGTCGTAATCATGCCCATGCTTCATGATAAGGTACCCAAGACGATGTTAAAACTACCATCGTCTGTGATACCCAAGGTAGCAAAAGAGAAAAACGAGAAAATTTCCTTTCTGTATAATGCGATCAGTGGTTTATCGAAACAGGGAGAGCTTGTGCGTTGGAACTTCGCTGAAAAAAATAGCGCCAGTTTTGCCATAGTAAGCTTTAAGAACATTTTAAATTTTCAATACATCTTCATTATCGTTTTTGGGTGCTTCTCCTCATGCCCATGTGACCTCTGATAGGAGAAAGATCACCGTGTACGTACACAGTCCAACGTCGGAAATTGTTGCAACCGGCGAGCTCAGGCTGGGAATGGGATATATATAAACGTAAGGCGAGCACCTTTTGACGGGAGCGTCCCCTGTATGGCCCACTGGAGACGCGTTCAGTGGAAAGCAGCCTTTCGGGCAGCAAGGAGTAGGAAATAAATAAACGTTCGCATTTCAACGAGGTTGGCCATAGTTTCGCCTTTCCCATGGGTGAGATAAATTTTAATCGCGGGTAAAGGACGATGAAGGTCAGTGAGCGTATGTGCCCGCGCGCTTCTATCGGTAGAACGGTGTTGTTCACGAAAGAGATTAATCGAAATCGTCGCTTTTCTTTGTCTTCTTCTTTTTTTGCGAAGAAACAACAATGATTCGCAGTCACTAGGCGAGCTGTTGTGTATCGGCGTTCAGACAGAAAGCGCCACCAATATGCTTTACAAAACGTGAAAAAGAGCACCCACCGAATAAAAACTGAGTTAAATTATACTTACTAGGCTTTTCATCGGTACTTCCCTTCGCGTCTTTGTAGTTCATATGGGCAGCCACCAAAGTGTTGGTTCTGCCACGACACGCACCGGAGGATTTAGAGGTGACGGGCGCAATTACTAACTATAAAGCTTTCAACGTAGAAAGACAGTTGTCAGCAGATATATTGTTTCGCCTATTGATATTGTGATAGGATGGAATCATATGATGATTTTGGCTCTTGAACACCGCGAGTGCCGACTCCAAAGCCATAGGGTCCATTCAAACTATCAATGCAAAGGCGTCAAATAGCCGATCCAGGAACCAATCCAGCGTCTGTCCTCTATGGCAGCTAAAAGGAACCTAATATCGCATTGCCATTGTCTGCGACACCACGTCACGAGCGGCACCTCGTAGGAGCAGAGCGGGCGAATGGGAACACCTGTGGCAGCATCAGCGCGTCAAGTGTTCCATGTGAGATGAGGGAGTCACCAGGATGACACGTCACCGCACTCTCGCTCTCGCTAGAGCGCTCCTGCACGAAGCAGGGCCAACGCCTCCTAGAGAGCAGGTCTGTACACTCAGCTTTATGACGACATGCTACTTGGGCCAAAATTTCCACTGTAAGAGTCACCGTGGTGAACGTGGGGACGTCTAAATCACCGCGGCTTACTTGGGAGCATCCCCATTAGATTCTATCGCAGTCAGGCAAAGTACCCTGACGTCATGAATCGAAGCGCACAAGCTTTATATATATATATATATATATATATATATATATATATATATATATATATAATATAGGAGGCGGGGCGTTCACAGAGCGGGCTACAGGGAACACCTGTAGCTGCATCAGCGCGCCAGGCGTTGCGTGAAGGGTGAGGGCATCTCCGCGTCGGTGGCATGCGGCATCGGCCCCGCAGGCTGCTGCAGCTTGCTGGCTCGGCCAGCACTTACCGCTGTGTGACATTACTCGCAGCGCAAAACTCAAAGAACCGCTCACCATCGTTCAGTTGGGGATTAATGCTTTTGCATTCACAACTCACAAGAACAGCTTAGGTGTCCTCAAATTTCTATATTCTTCTTTGAATGTTTCATGAATTTCTTGTTCTAATTTACTTCATGTGGAACATCGTTCCTTTAAAATGTCATAAAGCTGCAGTTTCGAGTCATATACCGTATTTCACAGCAGCGACGTTTGGATATGTCAACGTAGCACACTATTTATTTGTTGCATACTTCTGCGTGATGATAAGACGGCGGTCCTGCTGAATATCATTGCCGTCTCTCTTGGAAAGTACTATTCTTTGTTACGTGCTGACCCACTCCTTAAGTGCTTCAGCTGTGCGAAAGATTAAACAGAATGCACCTGCACACTATAAGGGTGCTATGCTAAGCGAGTGACGTCAGGGTGCGACATCAAGCGGTGCATTTCTTGCTCAACTACTATAACACACACAGAAAAGAACAACGAGGGTAAGCAAACGATGGCTTCCTGGTGTCAACTAGTTTGTAAAGGGGCGACGTTCGGCATAGTTAAACGGGAAATAAAAAGCCCGCAAGTGCAAATGGTGAAACACTCTAAATAAAATGAAAGGTAAATATTGTAATTGGCGCAATTGTAGCGCTGAGGTAAAGAAGAAATATTGCGTCAGTTGTCGATACTGAATCAGATAATTAGGCCTGGACCCTTGACATATATATTTTAATCACTGTCTACCTTAATTTATTTTACTGGAGCTCTATTAACCAAGTAGGAGTAACTGAGTTTCAATATATTGTATTTACGAAAGCAAACCGCCCCTGTATATTCGGTAGCAATGAAAATGTGATATTAGGACACTAACAAGCTAATATTAAGTAGGGTGGGCACGCTCAACATAAAATGTACTTGTAAAGCAGAACAAATATACTCAAAATAACAATGGGTTATAGGGTGAAACACAAGGAAGGTGGGAGGTGGAAATTCACGACCATGACCAAGACGAGAACAAGGTGAAACCGGAGCCAACGTTTCGACAAGTGGACTTGTCTTTTTAAAGGCGCCATGTGCTTTTATCGGCGCGGCATATATAGGTGGGGTTCTTATAAATGCGAGATGGACATAAGGCAGGTGGCCGAGGCAACGACCGAAGGTGTGTCAGCGGCGAAGGTGTAGAAGTGAAAATAAAGGTATGCTATTTAACGTCAGCGGAGGAATGTGGGTTGGCGTCGTGTGTCAGTCAGTTGATGTGCCAATGTAGGGTTGTTATTTTGGGGGGGAGGGGACCTTGAAGACGAGACGGGAAGGGGTGATTATTTGCTGTGTTGGGGGTCAGTGAAATAGCGTCTCTCTGGAAGAGAGAAAAAAAGGTAGCGGCAGAAAATGGTGCTCGACGGGAAAAAAATAAGTGTTTAATTAAAAACGAACGAAAAGAAGAGACAAAAAACTAAGCAAACCGATTAGTAATAAAAATAACAAGGTGCTGTTGTCTATAGTTTAAAATTTAGCATAGCGAATAGATTCGAAAGTTCCCCATGAAACGTTTATGTTTATTGGTTGCAATGTCATCAACTAATGGATGAGGTATCATTCTACTTTCTGTCTCGCGCAGAAATGCGTCGAAATGCGGCGACTTTCGCCGGCATTTCTCCCCGCGACGTCGTACTTGTGGAAAACCAAAGGCACTAAGCAAACACGCCGACTGAAGCATTGAGGAGCAACAACCACAACACTAACGCATTTGTAAGTATATCTAGAAATATTAAGGCATTCAAAGGACGAAGCTAATTATTATCGGAAAATAGTCTAAGCAGCCAAATTTTGGTCAGCGATACTGCTACACTTGAGGTAGTCTTAATAAAGTTACCAGAGGAATCCCATCAGTGACACTCTCGTGACAATAGAGAAAGGCAAGAAACTAAACATGGCGATGAGTAGTCGGATACGAAAGGTTTATTACTGCGAGGGTTTAGTTGTAGCTCATTCACTACCATCATCCAAAAAACAGATTTGATTCTTGGTGACAAGATCGTAGCGAATTTTGAATTGGTTTTACAGAAGGCTAACAAATGTTTAGGAGTCGCTCTGGTGTTCCAGCATAAGGTAGAGCTGGTATGTATAAAAGTAAAAAGGCTTCTCGGATCTGCAGAACTAAAAAGGCTTCTCGGTACATGGCTGAATCATGTTCAAATTTTCCAGGCGCGTGCCAACTAGCGTCCCAATCGGCCGCTGAGGGAAGCTAGCGCACTTTCAATGGAACGAGTGGATCTATCGCGAATAATAAAATTGCAGGTATATAATTGAAAAAAGGCAGGTGACAGACATGTTCTAAAAGACAATCGAAACGAAACAAATGCAGTCATTTTAATGTGGAAAGCTAGAAGTTTGTTCCCAGAGGGGCCGAAGATTCAGCAATGGAAGGATATGGAAACGACATTAATTTGTACTCGATTTTCGACACAAACACGGTGGCTGGGTTAAAACCACAACAGATATTGTAATAGGCTTTACAGCATTGTAGTCCGGAGACTGCTTCTTTCTTTTATTTCTTTCTTTCTTTATTTCTTTAGTTCTTTCTTTTTATTTTTATTTCATTCTTGGCGAGTGCACGTTTTTTGGCACCACACGGGACACTGCGTACGCGTAACTGTGGAGGTCACAATATATCGAACACCTCAGCACGCTGACAATAATATCGCGATTGACGCCTTCGCAAGTATCATTGACACAACGGAACAAAGTATCAAAGAGGCGTTTACAAGCTTTTGTTCTTTCTGCCGGTTTCTCCGGGTACACTATGATGCTGGATGTGCAGCTAGAGATCTGCGAGGCGGAGCTTCTGTGCGCGTTCACTCAAGAAACATTGTAAAGACCAGGGGAGATATGAAAGGATTCAGTTGCACGGGCAGAAACAGCAGGCGACTACTTTTCCACTAGAGAACTATGCTGCCCTGCGTTGAATGCCGGACCCGTACCTTAATTCTTTCGGATGTGAAGATTCCTCCAAATAAAGAATGGGTCAACTAGACGGAGATGTACAGCTTCTGGATTAATTTCGACGGTTAAAGTAGGCATGGTGAGACGCTAGTTCGTAGGCGTGGCGATAAAAAAACGTGTTTTAATCTGTCGTGCTCCATTGGCCCCCGTTGATGTATATAGACGAGTGGTTCAGCTAGCCGTTGCCATTCACAATCAACATGTGGTGCCCCTCGTACGGTGCTTTGGTTTTTTGGGGGGAGGCCGCAGTACATGAGCGTGGGCAGCCACTATATATTTAAGCTGTTCCGTGAGGCCGGTGTATGACCTACACCGCTGGATCTGCTGCCTAGGCATGTAACCGTGGAAAGGTCTGCAAGAGATCAGCGTCCTTGTGGATACCGGATGCGTTTGCTATAGCTGAAGGCGGAGTAAAAAATTAAGTGCGGCAGTAACACCAGAGTAATTTAGACATATTTAAATACGGTGATCGCGCACAGGAATTGGCAGGTGGACTATTCTGGTCACAATGTTGGAGCGGTGCCTTTTCCGGGGGGAATTATTTTTCGCGCTTTTGGCGTGGGAGCGATGGTCTGCCCGCGTTATCAACGGAGCCAGCTGGCCGTGAACGGTGGAGGAGAAGAGTGGCATAGAATCGAGTGCAAGGCATTGCAATCAATACTGTGTTTGCCGTGAGTGTCTTTCTACGTGGATATGACGAGGAGTAATAATATTGCTACGCTAACGCTCGCGCGCTGTATCACGCTGCCCGCTAAAACTGCGATATTTTTTCTCGGTTCCGCGAACACCAATCAGCGCTGGCGCAGTTATACGCATCTGAGTCTTAATGCAACACTTTCGTCGCGCCTTCGCAAAACAAGGCAGTAGGTAGGTTTTCATCTCGCCTGGTTTGGTATATCTTCAATAAAAACGAACATTTTTATAGAGGTTGGGTTAACCATTGTTTTTTAGCTTATAGCCGGATGTTCTACCGATGAACTCACACATATACAGACAAACACAGAACCAATAATTCTAAATGTTGAGCTTTGCGCCGCACCGATTGCCCCTGTGAATGGAATCGGTACAATTTGCGAACTCAGCCGCTAAACTCGTAGATTGAAATATCGGAGATAAGATAAATAATTAAAAAGCTCCTTAGCATAATTACGTTAATTATTCAATTGAATATCTTTATTTCTCGTACAAGTAATGGCCGCCTCATCGAGTAGTTTAGACCAAGAGTTAGAATTGTGCTATCTGCCATAGGCAATCTTTAAAAATTTCGTGCAGCTAAAAAAGAAAAACGCCCTGCATATGTCATACCCAAAGGTGTCCGTGACACGGTGACCACTGAATATGACGTAATGTTGCGAACAGCTTCGGCCATAGCATGCTAACGGACGACGACACAGGAACAGTTTGCACAATTCTTGTGTCGTGCCTTCGTAAACGTGCAAAACGAACTTATCTATGTAGATTGCGATGAAGATTTAACTCGGCGGCTCCTACATAGATACATGGGACAGGAGAAAGCGTTTTCTCGGCAACCATTGCAGCAAATTTGAAGATTTCTTTTTGCGTTTAAAAGAAAAAGGTAAAACCCAGTTATTGTTGGTTTCGAATTTTTCATTTAGTCTCTCAATCTTTAAGTAAACGTTGTTAAAATGGCAAACCTTCAAAAATAAAACCATAAAGTTTACAACTTTCTAGCTCAGCATTAAAAAAACGATACAAAAATTTTGTCAATTACATTTCATAGTACGTCTAAAGCGGACAACATTTGTGTATTATGCATGGCTCTCAAATTTTGAAGTTACTTGTGAATATGACTTTTCCAAAACCCTTCTAGAAAATGTAAAAATTCATCTAAGGCATGAACTGATATATACCAAATTTGTTCGCTTTGAATGCTATAATGGTTGCAGTTTACAGAACTGGGATATCTGCTCAAGGTTGAAGAGCTATGAATGTTTTTTAAACTAAAGGATTTTTGAAAATTCTTTTCAGGAAAGCTCACCACAGAGATCGAATTTCTGCTTCCAACAGTCACTGGAATTGAACTTTGTCTCGCAAATGTAACAAATTTCTTAAAAATCACCCCCGTCGTCACCTCAGAAAAGCATTTTTTGCGTTTTACAAGTATTTGAATAGGCTGCATCGGATTTGTGCCTGATCTAGAGCTTCCTCTTAACCACATCACGATTTGCAGCTGCTGCGGTCGCCCATGAGTACGAACGGGAAAGTCGCTGGGGAAATACTTGGGGGCACCTTAACCACACTGATATGTCAAAATCGAAAGCCACCCACGACGGCGTCTCTCGCAGACGCTGAGCGATGGTCGGATGCTTGGAATGTGTGTCGACTGAAGCCGTCGCGGAGCGCGTCCCAAGATTACCCTAGCCCGGCTAATCCGTATCATCGTAAAATGGAAGAAAGAAACAAAAGGAAAATCAAAAGAAAAAAATCCCTGGCTGTCTTTTGGAAAGTCTCTCAACAGCCCAGAACCAATAATTGCTCGTTGCGACTTAACGCGTTCAGGATGGAAAGTCATTTCCATTTCCGACGAGCGGCTACGCTTTATAAAGAACACTGATAAGGCGGGAAGGACAAGTTTCTGGTGAAGTTCAGTAAATCCCCGGAAGGCGAATGTTAGTTGCGGTTTCAAGGAACATGCACGCTCCAGACTGTTGCCAGGCATCATACCTTATTCGTTTGTTTCTTTTGCTGACTCTTAGATCGGCAGAAGCGCGGGAAGTTGTCTTCGTGCGTCCTTCGAGCTTACCGCCGCTCACCCTTGTCGCTCGCTCAGAGATATCACAAGTCAGATCACGCTTGGTCAAATGCTTCAGTTTTAGCACTAAGTATGAAGATTGGAAAGATAAGACAGAGAAGCTTGATCGGGCTTGTAACTAACGGAAGCCGCAGGAAACCAGGCCAACAGAGCATCAGACGAAGATGGCTATATTAGGGCATCACGGGCGCGATCTTGTACGCATTCCAAAATAGGACGGAGGCGGTCCGTTCCATCGAGCCGCACACGATTGGTCAATTTGAATCGCGACGAACGCCATGACGTCAATTGTCACGTGAGCCGTGACGTCTTGCTGCTGATAATCATTCCGTGTCGACTGCTAACGGACGCACGCCACGGAACGGACGGAGAGTCCATCCGAAGCGATAGAACGGATTAGAACGGCTACCAGACGGCTTGGATTGGATTAGAACGCATGTGCTTGGGACAGTTGGCATCTTTCGTATCCGGTTAAATCCAATTCCGCGCTCCCAACAGTTGGAGAACATGGCGTTTGCTTTCTCTGCCGTGCTTTTTCCTGTCGCCTGTGCGGCTGCTGCAGTCGCGCAGAGACGACGACCGAGGTAGATGATACATTTGAAGAGTTGACGGAAGAAGAGTTCCGGCAGTATTTTCGTCTGTCCAAAGAACAGTGCGTAGCTTGTGCGACGAGTCTGACCCTATCATTGGATGCCAGCGAGCCAGTGGCCTTTCCACAGAAAGGAAGGTGTTGTGCGCGCTGCGATTCTTCGGCAGCGGAAGCTTCCAGAGGAGCGTTGGTCGCGAGGAGCACGTAGGCATAGCACAGTTGGCCGTGAGCAACACCATTCACGAGGTGACGGAGGCCATCATTTCCGTGTCTGCCTGGATAAAATTGGTGGACTTTCCTTTCGCACCGTCTCCCAAGGATGAGGCAAAGGCGGCGTTTGCGCGACGCGGCGCCATTCCAGGTATGCTAGCGTGCGTCGACGGCACGTTTAACGCCATAATGAAGCCGGAGGGACTCAGCCCGGCCGACACGGTGAGCTGCATGTCGAGAAAGGGTTATTACACCCTAAACGTCATGGTGGTAAGTACCGTTGGAATGTTTTACTTCAGACTGTGGTCGCCATTTTTACTCGCCCATAGTAGCAATTGTTCAGTTTAATGTCCAAGCTGGGGGGGGGGGGGGGGGGGGTATAACTAGTAATGTAACGATTAAAAGAGGACATGCGGGGAACTGTTTACGAGCTCGTTGAAATCTGACATGTCGGGAGTAATGATGAATGCCATGTGTTTGTGTGCATAATCCGTCTGCCATACCAAAATTGTGTTTTAAATGGGCAGCAGTCGTAGCAGAAATGGATACACTGTAGGTAAGATACGTTGGAAGCATTCTGAACACGGAAGTACTTACATCCATCGCATGGGCTGGCTTTAGCCCATGGGTGTTCTTGTATGGGTGTTCTTGCGCTTCTTGCGCAATATCGGGCCTCAAGTTGTCATTTAGCTATCAATTAGTGCGAACCATAGGCGTCCACACAAGGGGGGGGGGCGCACTGCCCCCCCCCAGTCTGCTACTTGTACCAGCGTACATGTATTCTTTTCTGCATATGAATGGCAAAACGGGTTTCGAGCATATCTGCAGCGCTATATTGTATTGCTCCCCATCGCAGGTGTGCAACGCGGAACTTCGCATTCTTGTTGTGAACCCCCCGTTCCCTGGTTCATGCCACGACGCTTGGGTGTGGCAGCATAACCCACTGCGTGCACGCCTAGCCGCACAACTGCAGCCTGGCGAGTATCTGCTTGGTTAGTATTCGTAATGCATACCCCTAACTAGGGCAGAGCACTCAGCTGTCACTTTCTGTAATAGGAGACTCAGGATATCCCCTCGAGCCATGGCTGCTTGTTCCAGTACCTGGCAGCCATGCCGGCACCACCTCTGAAGGCCACTACAACAGGGAGCACGCATCCATGCGCAATGTTGTGGAGAGATGTGTCGGGGTGTTGAAAAGCAAGTTCCGCTGCTTGCAGCACTTTCGGACACTGCTATACAGCCCCGATAGAGCAGCGCGAAACATTTATGCATGCGTTGCTCTCCATAACATTGCCTTGGACGCGGGCGACTGGACATTGGACGATTATGGTGTGGAAAGGCCACCAGCTGAGGAGCCAGGAGACCTCCAGGTGCTGGCACCGCACGACGAGTTCCTCAGAGGAAGGCAGCAGCGTAGCGCCGTTGTCAACATTTTCTGAAGGACACAGGAATGGTGAGTTTCCATAATATATAATTTATTTATACAAATTGCAGTGTCCTTAAGCTATCACAGGGCTATGTTTGTACAGCGGAAAATACATTAAAAATTTGCATACACAAGTGCACCTCCATACGGATGGTCAATGTTCCAAATCCACACATCCGACAGATTATGATAGTTTAAACACAAACGAAGTACACTTATACAAAGAGTCTTTTAAATAGAATGCCACAGCCATGGACTCGGAAACAATTGCACCCTCTTCACTATGCAAGAGTCTCCAAGGCTGCCACTTATTAACAGTAGTACTCGTGAGGTAGTCGTAAGGCAATGCTTCATGCCCCTTTATCTGTGAAGAACTGCATTTGCTGCTGCTCCCAAGCTAGCATTGTTTTGTGCAATATGCACATCACAACGTGCTTCTTTCCTCATCCAACATTACAAATACGACGCTACAACAGCTTGTATGTGTTGTGTGCATCCTGTGATATACCACTTTCTGCAGATGCCGCAGCTGTTACTTTCTACTCATGTCCAAAGATGTGTTTGTTTTGCCATAGTTGGTGGTTACAGTAATGGGAAATTGGCACAAAGTACTTCTTTCCTAGTGCAACATGAAACACGGTAGCAACGTGAAAGTGCAGCCTTTTCTTTAAATATCACATGAAATATGAAATGGAAACATCCCTTGACCCATCATAGTCATGACAGATTTCATGGAAGCAGTACATATGATTGGCACTCTGTGCTCCTGGTCACCATCAGCAAAAGGTGCGCAAAATTTTCATAAAACACACCAAAATGAACGCAACCGCCGCACCCTGTGCATTCGGACGCTCAGTTACATTGGTAGGAGCGAGGCAATATGCTTGCTAGCCATCTCTTGTGCTAGGTGTATCAAAACTTCTGTGCAAGCATGAATACGCAGGCGAGGCAAGCAAGTGAAGCGTAATGAATGCGGATTCAAACACAAGCAAAATGTAACGCTGAGTGTAGCGACAATATTACACTCGTCACATTATGTCCAAATGGTAGACGTAAATTAATGTAAAAGCGCAAAAAATAGATAGGTCAACTTTATCACTCTATGATGACATGTACATCACAAACGTTGTAGTACAACATGCTTCAGGTAGCAAAGCATGTGACAACATTGCAACATCAGCATCACACAATTCGTTTTCACCACGGCACATAAAACTTGCAGTTACATTTACGTGACCTTGCAAGACAGTGTGACTTTCACAGGTATGTCCGTTCCCTTGGTAGTGTTAGGAGTCACTGACTAGAAGCATTCATTTCTCGGCAGCAATTGTAGTGCGATGCTAAACAACAGGTGAATCATAATTGTAAAAAGGTGAGTGCACTTGCCAGCTGTGATGAAACATGTTACATAAAACATGAATAATTGGCTCTACAATGTCACAGCACCCAGAAAGTGTCTCACATGATAGTTATTCTTGCAATGACTCTCTTGGAACGAAGACTAGAGGGAACCAATACCGGCGTGGTGCAATGATGATGGTCATTTTCATTTGTGAAACTATGCAACTTAAAGAGTGACTAGTTTGGTGCTCTGAAAAAAAAGCACATCGTAGTTGTTGCACCTTAGCCTCACTTTGCCGAAATGAAAATATCACAGTGCAAACACTATGCGGTAACGCTTCGTAATGAGTGCTGTAAGCTACAACACAGTGAAGCAATATAAAACAAAACCCATACACAGAAATCGACAACTATTTGTAATGATTCCAGTGTGAATGACTAGGCGCCTTCAAAATGTGTAAATAAAGAAAGCACGTTGGCATTTCAGCTGGATACGCATAAATAGAAAGAGGCAAATATCACAGAACAAAAATGGGTGCACGCATTACACCTTTCAACCAAAAAATCCTCCTGTATTACTCATGAAGGAAACTCAAACAATAAATAAATAAAAGAAATGGAACTGATGAAACAAATGAACAAAATGCTACTGAAAACGATAAATTAATTTCTGTCTTGCTGCAGGTGCGCAGCGATGTCTTGCGCTACGGCGCGCACCTGCTCCAGGATCCCCTCCTGAGCTGCTGCCGTCCGCTCTGCCGCGACACCGAGGCGGGTGGTGCAGGCTTCGATTCTCCGCAGCACCTGGAATGAATAATCATGGTGGAGCTTTTCGCTAGAGTTGCTTAGTACTCGCAACCAGCTTACGGCTGGAAGCTGCTGTTGTCAAGAATTGCAACATGCACAACGATTCCCTCTCTGTTGAAGAGCCACTGGCCTGATGGCATCCTTTGGCAGTGTAAAGCGTCGTGTACAAGCTATGCCCTCTTCATATGGACAAACAAACATCCGCTGGAACTACTCTTCCGTCATCTACTCAAATGCATCTCTCACCACCAAACAGCCCTTTTCAGGGCTAACCAACCTTTGGCCCGGCGGCTGATCGTTGGCAAGACACGATACCGAGCCCTCTATACAACGCATATTTCTTGTTTACATCCCAAGCTGATTTGTTTTTCAGATTCATGATTTACTTATAACAAAGCATAAAGAATATTTATGTCCTTTATGTAAAATGACACCAAAGGACCAACCAACCTGCAGCATCTCGTCGCCCTG
Source organism: Dermacentor andersoni (assembly GCF_023375885.2). Classification (NCBI taxonomy): domain Eukaryota; kingdom Metazoa; phylum Arthropoda; class Arachnida; order Ixodida; family Ixodidae; genus Dermacentor; species Dermacentor andersoni. The sequence continues at coordinate 60,971,722 of NC_092821.1, forward strand.
TTCCACGCTGCGGGCGCACTGCGACGACATCGTCGTCAAGGTATTCACCCGTCGCGGTCGATGTCGACGTGGTGGCCGAACAGGGCGCTGCAACACTGAAAGCATGCAGCATTTTCTACAGTTGCACTGCACTTTATGGTACGAATAAAAGTGGATATGGCCATGTTATGGCTTATTGGGCTAGTTCAATAAAATACGAGAGCTCATATTATTTAACACCTTGAGGATTAATAACTTACCAGGTGCAGCGGCCACCCTTTCGGTAGGCGACGGGCCACGCGGTGGATCCTCTGCCGCTGTAGAGTAAACACATTAAAAGTTTACGAACTACACACACACATTTGGCGATAATTAAAACACACATTCCTCTTATGCTTACGTGTCGCTGTGCTCCTCACGCCCGCAGCCTCGTCTGTAGCTTGGACAACGACTTCCATGGCGGAGGTGGGAATGTCAGCCTGCTGGAAAGTGTCATAAGCATGTCCCTTCACTACGTGGCTATTCGTTACAATGCATATGTTACAAGTTTTCGTACTACGCATTTGCGGAAATATTCTGCAATTATTGAGTGCTTAATGATCCCATGTATTACCGTCCTCGTGCACTTCCCTGAAGGCATTTTAATTCTGTGTTGATCACTTAATCCCCCTTTTCCCGAAAGCGCAGCCAACTGAGATTCTAGTTGATTAACCTACCTGCTTTTCCATTCTCTCTACGCTATTTTCCTGCTCACCAACGGTGTTGCGTTCCGCTAAAGGTACCACTTACAGATAATGGCAAACTAAACCTGCACCGTTCAGGAACCCATGATATTACGGCGGCAGTGTGCTTACCTCTTGGTAGGGTAGGTCGGTCACGCCGTGGAGGCGGACTGTCTCGGTCAGCTGGAGGACTCGGCCACGAAAACCGTGTAGCCGCCACCCTTCTGTGCTTCTGAAAATACACGTAAATGTCGAAGGACAAATCGCCCAGACCATTGGACAGTCGCTCACCTTTGTTCTTGGGAAATTGCGGCAGCAAAAACTTGCTTGCGCGACCACTCTTTCCACTGCTCAGTGGTTTTGACAACAGGGCCTTCGCTTTTCAGCGCGTCAGCCAGCTGCTGCCACAGCCGTCGGCGGTCGCCAACAGTGAAGCGCGGCCCCAGCTCGCTGGATCTTATAGCCAGCAGAGGATGCTGCTCCATGAAGGCGACCACCGTCTCTCTCTGTGCCTGCAACACACGTGGTCCCTTCACCGGTGCTGCCACGTTGAGCGCCATGGCTTCCAGTGCTCGACTGAACGACTGAACCAACCGCTTCAAAATTCGCGCCGTGTGCTTGAAACGGGGGTGGTGGCTGGCGCCATCGCTAAACGTTTGGCAAAAGTGCGACACCACCTAGCGCCATTTGAAGACATTAACCGCAATATTTTGTTTCAGTCGTTTCGAATTCCAAATTGAATCTTTGAAAAGCAACACCAACACATTTTGCTACACAGTCAATAGCAAAATATTTCTCAACATGTTGGAAACGCTTCTCAATATATTACACGGTCCCCAAGCAGACGTCAAAAGCGTGACGCAGGCTTCCACTTCGCTCATTGGCTGTTTGCTTTCTCTCGTTCTCGCGAACATTGCGGACCGCCTATTTCGTGACGTACTGAACAGACCGCCTCCGTTCTATTTTGGAACGCGTACAACATCGCGCCCCACATGTGTTGCGCGGCTCAGTGTTGTTTTAACACCGGGAATTCCAGTTCTGCGAAGTGCTTCACGTTTCCTAGTGACACCAGTTAAGCGCAAGTATTTCACTTTATTTTCTGAGCAGGTATTCATTTTGCGGAGGGTAAACCAGTGCTGCGCAAGCCTGACTGTAGTATAGGAGCAGTGTCAATTGACCCATTCGTCATGACCGCAGCCCATCTGCTATCGGGGAGATACTTGTATTGAAGGGCTTGAGTGGGTGTATGCTGGGCTATACATTTTGTACGCTCTTTACCTTGTCGACACATACAGCCAAGGCTAACGTAAAGAAAAAAGAGTCACACCTGTGATGTTTTATCAGATTTCAAGAGCGTTGACGGCAAAAGGATGCACCGACGTAATTATTTGTTGCGTTTTGATCCACCACTACTAAGACATCGTACTGAAGAAGGTTTACGCTCCCTATTATATCTGAATTTTCGAGCGTAGGCGGTACCATATGCTCAGTTACCTTGCTTTAGGCTCAGCTTCGATGCGTGCAAGTTTTTTAGTAGCTGTATTATAAACAAGGTGCAATTCCATTTGTTTCGCCGGCAAACTTTATTTAATAATGTCAGTAACTGAAATATACAGTATTTAATGCTATTAAGAACGGACTCGTAATGCTCCTTGCGCTGAAATGTGTCAATAACTTTAAACATGGCTCGTTCGTTGCCTTGCTATTGTGTAAAAATAGAGTCCTAATAGCTGCCGTACTTTTCTGTATATATATGGCGCAACGAATGACGACAGGCATGTTATATGCGCGTGTAAGCGCTATGTAAATATGCTCCTTCATTCGGCATGTAGGTTAAATATGGAAATCAAATATAGGCTACTTCCTGCTCTTGCAGATGCATGTCGCCACTTTAAAATTCTGTACGTTCTTACTTCTCATACTGTCAACGAAATACATGTATTGTACTCTACCTTCTTTCTGTAAGCCACAAAACGTGACGCCTTCATAGCATACGTGGTAGTCAGGTTCCGTGTAACCAGCCCGTGGTAGGGAATTTTCGCATTGGTTTGGACCTTCTGGAATCTATGTTCGCTCATTATGTACAAATTTGAGTTGTGACTGAAAATTGCTTCAGCACATTGATACTTTCGCACGGCGTGGAGGTCAGTCTTGTTGCAGTACGGAATGTGTGAATAAAAACAAAAACGTTCAAGTTTTGCTTGTGTTCAGTTTTGGCTGGTTGAGAAATCGGCCAGCTTTAGCTTATCCACTGTACAACACACGTAAAAAAGTTAACGATTGATGGTGCCAGGAAGTTATTTTCTTTATATTACCCCCCGCTATATCTGTAGACTAGATGAAATGTAGCCCTAAACTTAACCACAAGTTGGGAATTTTGAACCGACTACTTTCACGAAGCGACGAAATGTAACATATTACCTGCGAACATTGGCCGTTAACGACGGCTTGCTATATAAATATTTTTTCAACAATTGCTTCACGCTGATGTGTACGAGCGCGGTTCCAGTGCTTTAAAAAATTAATGGAAGCTTCCAAAGTACACGCGGCAGAAAAGAAAAGCACTTCGTCAACACGGCGCCCTTCAGCGGGTCAGCTTAGCAATTTGGCCAATTCGGCCACTAGACCTGCAAGGCACCAAGAACACAAACCGCTTGCGTGCGAAGCGGGTAAGGGGACTTCGAGGCAGGCCCCCTCCTCCCAGCACCCGCCCTCTCCCTCTACCTTCTGACCTGATCAGTCATTGTTTTGTTTGTGAATTATTTCCAGTAGGACATCTGGCAACCGCCAGTGGTGAATGCGGCGTTGCCGCCGCGTGTCGCCATCGGACGGAGTGTCCCAAGGCGGTATAGGGAGTTTCCGCACCCTGGTTCAGTACGCATATTACTGCCACCCCATTGTATCACTAAAATTGCTCATACCAGGTCTTACATTTCTGACAAAATAATTCCTAAAAATTTGGATAGTGCCAGCCCGCAAACAAATGTCATGAACGAAAACACCGACAGACCATGCCTTTCATCTTCAATATTCTCTGATTCAAATATTATAAGTGCGAAGCAGTAACGTAGCTCAAACTTGAAAATCATTAAATTTTGTTGGTGAGGCTGTGCAGTACCTCCAGGGTGACCCACAAAAAAGTTTCAAACATTCCCGATGCGGAAGAGCGGTGGCTAAGCTGATGAGAAAAAGGCTGCGCTTCATTATTAAAGAATAATGAAATTATCGGAACGCAGCATTCAAACTGAGCACCTGCCACACAACAGCTTGTTTCTACTTATTGAGCTTACGTTTACTTCAATTCACAGTAATAATCTTCCTGTATTATTCTAACAAGCTACTATTCTGTATCGTCACTGAACGCGTGGTCCCCTTGGACGTATTTCTCCTTTGCAATATTTCAAGTTATGCATTCTTGAGAGAATTGTAAATTGGTGACGCTGATGATAATTCGTGCCTGGAGGACGCCAGATAATGTATGACAGGAAAACAACGAAGAAAGTAGTACAAGAGTGACTACTGACTGAATGGAGAGAATTGATTGAAGCTACACAATATCCACGCTAATGACAAGACCATTAGAGTGAAAAAGAAACAGTCGAAATAATAAGGAACAAAAAGAACGGGTGCCATAAAGATCGGAACAAAGAAGACCATGTACTCAAAACGCCACACACAGCAAAAGCGCCAACGCTTCTGTGCTTTCCCATACAGAAAAGAGCCACTTCGCTCTGCAGAAGCCAATCGATGGCTCACTCGGGCAGACTGGCTCTTTTTTATAACGAAAACCTTCAAACCTCTCCTCCTGTCAGCTCGTCGAGCAGAAACCGCACCTGCGATTTCTCACATTCTGGATGGCTTGTGGGTGCGCTGCTAGCTTCAAGTTGGCAGCTATCTTAAGGATATCAGAGCGCGCCATCTACCGCTGGCTCAGGAATTTTCCTTCTCTAGCCTGCAGCCTTGCTCTTGGTCTGAAATTGTTCATAAAAAATGAATCAGTCTGATCTTGTGAGGCAGTCGTCGATTGCCCTGTGGGAGATCGAAGTGCGCTTTTGTGTGGGTCAGAGTCCCAGTACTGTATGCGTGTTGGTTGCGCGCGTGGCTATCTGAGTGCACGCTGCTTTTATTCGAATTATTTTGCTATTTTCTTTCTTTTCTTGTTCATTCCTGGCGTTATCGCGATAGCTGAATGAGCGTGTTAGTAATATTGATTAAATCAGTTGTGTGTCAACACTTCCTTCTGTCATTCTAATTGTTAAAGTTGTTGTTGTTGTCGAATAATAATTTTCGCTCTTCAAACACACTTCCCCTTTATGCCGCAAAGGTTTTGACAGGAATTAAACATTGCCCCTTCTTCTTTAATATGTTGCTTCCGGCATACTTAATTAGTTTTATGCAGAGAGCATGCTGCGGTATGTATTTTATTAACCGACACAAACTTTTCTTTTGGGAGACCGTATACTGTGTGTGATTCGTGAGTTCCCTTATTCAAAGAACCTAGCCCCTAATTTATGATATATGGAAGGCATGATTATTGCGTTACATGAAGTAAACAAAACTGCCTTATTGGTGCGGGATATTTCATATATGTATATAAACAAGGCAATGTACTTTGAATATTTTTTTTCTATTTATGTTTCCAAGGTAGCAAAGCTCACCACTTTTACTAACATTGAGAGCCCTACTTACTGTGACCGTACAGACAGTTCGCTTTAATCCGTACTTCAACGAGGTGCTTTATCCCAACCAGGATGGTAATACGAAGTAAAGTTATAGGTGTCAAACACCAGATGAAATACACTCTGTTAGTGTCGTTCTTTATTGCTCAATGCTAACGATAGCCTGCTTGCGTCATTGTTCGTGGATACGAAGCCCGTTGTTGGAGTTGGCCCTTGTGAGCGTTGTGAACTTACTCATGTGCCCAAGTTTGTAACAGCCTGGGAAAAACAACTGCATCTTACAGAAGTGCGCAGCTTTTTTTAGCCTGTGAGAAACATTATACTTTTACAGCGCCATAACAGTCCGGTTCTTCTGTGAGGTTCACGTTTCTCATGATTGTCCCTCCATCGAATCAACTTAAAGGGACACTAAAGTGAAAAATGATTTCTTCTGCATTCGTAAATTACCGTTCTACAACACCAAAAACACCACTCTTGCAACGATAAGACGTTTGGTAAGCCAGAAAAAGCGCAAGAACGAAATGCGGGTGGCGACGCCTACTTAAGTTCCAGCATCTGGGGGCTGTGACGTCTTGGATTTTGATGGCATCTTCTAGGGCCTACTAATTATATATAGCCGTACAGATGGACTACATTGTGTTTTAAAGGAAGCAAATATTAAACATGGCAAGTTTCGGGAACCTTTATTCAGCCAACGCGGCCCAAATGCGAAAACATACTGTGGAATCCCTGACGTCACGCTGACATACCGGCACTGCGGTTTCGGAGCGAGATTCAAACACTGATACTTGGACCTTAATTTTCTCATCTAATAATCAAACTATTTTTTTGAAATGACTGCCTGCAGGGTTCTCAAACAATGCTTCATTAGTCTAAACTGATTTATTGTTTTGCTTTCGTGTCACTTTAAGTAGCCTTTCGGCCACAGGATACAGTAATGTATACAACTGCGCTGCAAGGCACGACGGCAGGATTTCTTTATGTGGTTGACAAAGCAGAGGATTATGACGCTCCTCTTAAATAGATTGAATGCACCAACCACCAATGGAAAAGTGGCTTTCCACGCTATGGCTTATGTATACAAAATAACTCAGTAAATGGGCATGGAAGTTTCACGTAAATAAAGTCTAAGTATTACTTACTGTCGACTTGTGTGTCAGCAGCAACTTCTGTAAGCTTTCGTCAACGATAGCTACAGTACCGGATGCTACTTTTCAAAAACGGTCACCACCACGCTCAACTAGTATTAAAATGTAATCCACAAAGCGTCAGACTCGAATAATCATGGATTTCTTCAGCCTAGCTACCAGGACATGTTTTGATGCACCAGGACATCGTACATAACTGATGATGCCTGCGAAACAGGGCCCAATATAGGTTCTACTTTTTTGGATATAATTAAGGTCGTTCCAGGAAAAAAGTGTGAAGTTGAAAGTTCAGTAGTTTCAAAAGACTGCTACAGAGGCTACAGCAAGTTTAGAGAGTAAATAAACCACAAACTCTTGAATATTTTAGAATTTCGATTTCTGTTAGGCATTAGCACTGCGCGAAAATCCGTCTAGGCTCTTATATTACGCTCAGTACATTAGAATATAATTCTTTGCCCGCCCCCTCCTGAAATGGGTTTCCAACTGAGTTATTACAATTGTGGGGAATGTCCTGCCCTTCATTTCCACATCAGATGACACACTGATCACCGTAGTATAGGCCTCAGGCGTTTTGTATGCAATTAGCCTTACTTAATAAAAAAAAGATGTAAAGTATCCTTCAGTGCTCACTAGTAATACAAGATTTGCAAGGGCCGAATTTGTGGCCTGAAATTTCAGAAGAGCTTATGCGAATGTCTGCATGTCTTATTTGCGTTATATATTTGGGAAACGTCTTGTAGCAATGTGACACCCCAATTCAAGAAATCTTCATAGGAAAACCCACGTAAACTTTAAAGGAGTGTAGCAGAGTACGCGAATCACTCCGTCGTTCATATGCATTCGCGTAAGATTCATCAGAATTCTTAACCACACTTCGTTTCCATCATTGGCGTGGTGTGATTGATCAACTCTGAAACAACATCAGCGAACATCGGACTACAATTTGCACATTCACATAAAGAGTACAAATTCGGATAAATGCCTTCAGAAGTCTTTTTTCTTTCTTAATTTCACCTGTATCGTCGAAGCGGACTAAATATAAACGACACCAACAATATTCTCTCGTTGAAACGCCAAATGTCGGAGAGCGGTTAAATGACGCTGCCTAAAGTGTTTAGAACGCCAACTTCACGAGTGTTTGGTACCTCTCTACAGGCAATGAAAGTGTAAGTCCAGTTTCGAAACATTTATTTTTTTTAACATTCGGCAGCCAGCAGGGACTTTCTCGCACTCAAACTTCTTAAGTAGCGTGACCGCGCCTTCGGGCGGAACAGGAATCGCGCCACGCCTGCCGCGTCTAGGAAAGCAAGGCCAGCAGACTGCATCATAGCTGCGTCGCTTTCCGCTTCGAAGCTTGGCAGCGAGGACGGCGGCGTCGCCGGAAGTTAATGCGCTCTCGGGATGGTGGGCTCAAACTACTTGCGCCAGCCTTCTTGGTCAGATGGTAGACGACGACCGAGTAGAGCTGGGGAACCATCCTATTTGCGTACCACATTCAGGAAGTCCCTTGATTAGTGGCTCCCATTTTTTTTTTCATCGGAACAAGCATTTCCTTCGACGCCACGCCTTGCGATGCGTTCGCACATGTCTGCGCTCGGGCTCCGTGGAGAACATTGGATTCCTGCAAGAATCACGCTGCACTTAATTATGTACACGCAATTAGGTGACAGAGGCCGCTTATTTTGGCTTGTGCCCGAGGAGAAGCTGCTGCGCAAAAATGCAATTCCGGTGCTCTGATCATTCACCTTGTATGATATCATTATGAGTGTTGCAAGGCGATCTCGGTTGTTATCTCCTCTACAATAGACTCTGAAGATAGGGATGGTGTTGCTAACTAGCAGAGATAAACGATTTGCCCAGAAAGTTCAGTGCCTCGTCTCGCAGATGCGCTGTGTACCACACGGCTATAGAAACGTGCAAAAGGTTTCTTTACACTAAAAAGCGCCCAGCGTATCTCTTTCTTTTTTCTTTTGAAGTGACGCATTCTTTGTGAACACAGCCGAGCTTTCCTTACCCTAGCTACTGGGTAGTGCTGCTCAATAGTGCATACATCATACATACAAAAAATTCGCCGACGATTACGATACTCGCTAATGAGAAATCTCAGCGAAGCTCCACAAGTGTTTTCATTTCGGTATAGATTGGCTGGCGTGGACTCTCTGTCTCGTGCGGCACGTCGCAAATGGCGCCAAGTGTGGCACGACTGCCTCGCTAATCTGGAGACTGCGAGAGGCAGCGCGTGGGTGATGCACTGGCGTGATTCGCAGGCATACCTCCAGACGACGCGCGCTAATCTGGCGCCATCTCCTTCCCATCGTGGCCACACATCGCTTTTCTTCTCACGCTTTCGTCATACCCTCCTCCTCCGCTTTCGTCCTCGCATCTTTCATCCCCCGCTGCGCTCCGCGGTCTCGTTCGTTCTAAAAACTGAATTACGTGCTCGAAGGTCGGATCGAACCTTTCCCTCGCAACAGAATGGTGCGATTCTCTATTAAGACACAATCGCACGTATACCGTTGTCGCACCGACGCCAACTCCTCCTTCAGGTGATCACCGCATGTGTCAAATGTACCCAAGCAAACGCACGTGCGCCTGTTTTCTTCAGGTCAAAGACACAGGAGTGAAGTGAGCAAACTTATAGCACTTGAATAACCACTTCGGGATAGTTCCGCTTCACGAAATTTCCAAGATGAGTGTTTGATCCGCAATATTTTTTTTTTATCCGGCAACCTTCCATCCAGACACTGCGACAAATGAAGGTTTATAAGATTTCTGCTCCGTTGCGCTCGCAATATAACACTTTCTAGCGTTTCTCTTAATTGATCGACTGCGAAGCTTAAACACGACGTCTAAAGAGGAAATCGCTGATTGGGCAAGTTTGAGATTTACAAACATAAGCGTACAACGCGAACATTAAACGTGTACGAGACAAGTGGCAGGCTCAGCCAACCAACTTAGGTGTTTTTTTATCATTGTTTCGAATTTATACAAGAAACGGAAGGTGCAACTAGAAAAAACCTCAGTGCCACTTACCTCTGAGAAGGCGGATGGTCAACGGAGCTGTATATATGGTGATAAACTACATTGAGGTAAATAAAAAACATATACCACATAAACTGTCTTTTTCTACTGTCTTTATTATTTTGTCACTAAAGTGACTACAGCTTTATAGTCGCTATGGTAGACGGCGTTAGCAGCCTCCCGCCCCCTTCGCGCCCATTCCCACTTCTGTTCATGCCGTCGTTCTAAGTAGGCATGCTGTTCTTCCTCGGTCCGCACAATATGCGAGAACGCAACTGAGATACCGTGCCTATGCAATGCCTGATGTCACAAGCCCAAGAGACACACCCATTGGCTATTGTCAGTTTACCGTTGTAGTTTTATTTTATTTATTATTATTTGTTTTGTAGGCAGCCTTCATTACAGCGCCGCCTGCGGACGACCCACGTGTGGTGAGTGGACAGGATGCGCCGGCGCTGTGAGGCGAGCGCCGACGAAGCGCAGGCGGTGAGAGGAAAGGGTATGCACGGGCGATACGCTTCCGGTTTGTGTCGAGGTTACGGTGTTTTTGGTCTACGCGCTCGGTCTACGGACACGGCGATCCGCTGGAAACTAGCCTATAACCACTCCGCTGTAAAAACAAGATCTAGTGAAGACGAATGCAGAAAAAAGAAGTGAGTTTCAACAAATGAACAAAGAAGAACAAGAGGCACACATAGCGAGCTAAAGTAGCATCAAGACTACCTACCGTACGTGCGCCTTCCTAAAAACTTGAGTTTAAGTTGAATTCAAATTCAAATATTTGAAAACACAATAGTTCTTCGTGTGATTTGGCAATGGATGGGTTGTTGGCGCGCAGGACCCGCTTGAGTTATGATGAGGGTCCTGGTGCATGCAAAAAACTGAGGTTCTTTTGAACCAAGCAGTGCAGCCACACGCGCTAGTATACTGGGGGAAAAAACCTTTTTTGCCGTTGCGCCGAATTGTGATGATAGCGCTCTTCCCAGATGTGTGACGTCATGTTTGATAGCGGGCCGACTGCTGCGACTGTCGAGAACGCTGTCGTCATGTGATGTGCTTTGAGTCCAGTACATGACCAAAGTGAGGAATAAAGTGGAGGGACTTTTTATCGTCCTTGGGCTTTCGTGTGCTGACTATACGTTTCTCGGCGCATGTGCGTGGCACCCAGCCCAAGCACGACACTCATTTCCTTCACGCTAGCACTCATTAGGGCATCTGCCATTGTGCGTTATGTAACAGGCGCCACGCGAAAGAGAAATTCGATTAGCACTGTGTGGGCAATGATCATACTCGTTCCTGTGTATGATCATGCCGATGCTTTTACGCTTTTTGTTAGAGCACGTCTTCCTAGAAAGCTAACTTAGCTTGTTTGTGGCCGAATAGACTACCAGAACACCCACGCATTCGCTGACCTCACGCAAGCGATGGGAGAGGCCTGATGCATGTGTTTGATCACAGCCCTTTTGTTGAGCTTTCGTGTCCTCCTTCCATTCGCATAAATGTTGTTACCGTACAAGGCCTTCCTTTTCCTGCGTATAGATTCGGCGACAGATACTAAAGGTGGGCCGGTGACTTTATGGGAAACCACTTGAGATTCGAAGCTGGTGCCGTTATAATGATGGCAGGGTTGGTCAAGGGCGCCAGAGAAGCAGAAGCTCACAATGTTTTTCTGGTCATTTACTGTGGGCCGAGTTTAACGGCAGAAGCGGATTCATCGCGCGTCTCTCATGCATCCAGCACGTCTGGTCTGCAGACCACGTAAATAGAATAGCGTTCCCTATTGGCATTTAGTGTGTAAGAATACGAGGATTGGGATACTCTTTTAACATGGATAGCACCTGTAAGGAATACGATGGGGCACTTCGCGGGCCGGTATGGCGCCTGTTACATGGGGCGCACTAGTACGCATTTTATTTGACATTTGCATGAGCACGAGTGCAATCTGTCTAAAGGAAAAGAAGGTTGTTTGGCACAGCGTACTAGTGCGTGTAGGGGCACTGCTTGGTTCGAAAGAACCCGAGTTATTTACGAGCACCATGATGATTCGACTTGCACCATAACTGTAGCTGTACAAATGGCGTGAGAACAGGGGGCATGCTTTAGCAAGCCATCCAACTGGCTATCAGTCAAAGAGTCTGCGTTTGTAGGCAGGTGCACGTAGAGTATGCGGTCGTAATGATACTTTACATCGCTTTGGGTATTTCTTGCTGTGTATGCTTTGTTTATTTCTTGCTTTAGTCTTCAGGAGTTCTTCTTACTTCTGGTAGGTCTTTCACTTCCTTGCATATTGAACCGCCGTGGTGGCTTAGCGACTATGGCGTAGCGTTCGAAAGCACGATGTTGTGGGATGAAATTCCGGGCGCGGCGGACACATTTCGATGGGACCGAAATGCAAAAAAGCCCGTGTCCCTCGCTATGGGGGCACGTTAAAGAGCTCCTGGTCATCAAAATTGCTCCGGAGTCTCCACTACGGCGTGCTGGATAATCTGATCGTGGTTGTGGCACGTAAAACTCCAAAATTCAATAAATCTTCCTTACTTCATCAAGATCATACAACAGCATCGATAATGAAACTTCAGTTGGTGGTTTGTGCTTCTCTTTGTCACTTGTCGTGTCCACCTTGAACCTTTGCGGTGCACTCATGAGCACAAAGAGACGCATGTAGCACAGTCGCAGCCTAGGATTCCAAGGCGGTCTTGTACCACGCTGTGCCCATAATTCTAATTGTCCCTTAAAGAATCTTTGAGGCACCTGCCGGTTTGTCCTACAGATTTATCGCCACATGGCAACAGAGTCAAATAAACCGTGGATCTGGCCCAGACTACAAAACAATTTCTGTGCTTCAGTGCACCCTCCACAGCGGATTGCCGAAGCATGCAAAGCTTAGGTAGCTTTAGCTGCAGAGCACTATTTAAGTTATAACAGCCATCCTCTATAAAACTGAGCAGACTTTCCACTACACAAATACCAACTAGAGTTGAAAGTGCCTAATTTTGTTTCATTAAGTCGGTGGTCATATCAGTTGTTCATACGTATATATACATGGTGTCCCAGCTAACTTTAGCCAAACTTAAATAGAACGAAAGTAACGTAAATAGAACGAAAGGGCAGAACGAAAGTAATGTATTTTACCGTCGCTTGGAGGTACACAAAATATATTTATTTTAAATTCCGCCTAATCTTATAATTATCCCCAATTATTTATCAACTTCTCAAATATTATACCTAGATGAAGAGTGCCAATGAGAAAATTGTAAAGCAGCATGGAAAACTCCGGATACAGTTTTCTTTTGCTCAATACATTCTACATAAAAGTGTTTTTCCGAGTGGGAAAGCAGCCCACAATTGAGCTCAAAATTTCCGCGCGACTGGCCGCTCGAGGCTCTTTGCGAGTATTCCGGTTTTTTTTCACGCTCCTAAAACACTTTTCTGTAGCGCGTATTGCAACACAAAGCTGCATCGGGAGTTTTTCATGTTGTTCTACAATTTTAACGTTGAAACTTTTCGTCTAATCATAAAACTTGAGAAGTTGATTAATAAATTAAGTTGAATGATCTAATTAGTCTAATTAAAAAGAATCGAATACCCGCAAGCGATGGCAAGCACCATTACCTTTGTTCTGTCCAGTTACGCAGCATTTCCATATTTTTCACTCTGGCTAAAATTAGCGGTGACACCCTTTATACCGATTGCTTTTTTTTTCGTATACCACATAAAAACTGAATATTTTTAATTTATATCACTATGTTTTTCAGATTCTCATGTAATGTATATTTATAGTAATAAGGTAATATCTTGAAGAAATCGTGCAGATTTTGCGCTTGCTTAAGGTTGTTATGTATCCTCATTTTAGAGCGTCGTTAAGGATATGGCTATCGATCAAATGACTTGGATATTGTTTATTTTAATGAATGGAAACGTCAGTCATTTTCCTGTAGCAAAACCTGCACCTGGTTATACGCTGACCGCAGTAACTGCACTGCAATCGAAGCGAAAAAGAAGTCCGCACCGAGTACATACAGATACATACCTATATATATACATACAGATACATATACATATATATAAATATATATATATATATATATATATAAATATATATATATATATATATATATATATATATATATCATAGGAAGCCTACTAACACTGACACCAAGGACAACATAGGGGAAATTACTTGTGCTTAATAAATGAAATAAAGAAACGATAAATTATTGGAAATTAAAGTGTATGAAAAAAGCACCATTACCTTTGTTCTGTATATGTAAATGTATATGTTCTGATGTAAAGTATATATAAATATATATATATATATATATATAGGGTGTTTCAGCGAACACTTTCAAAATATTGTAAAGGTTGCCCGTGGCAGTTAAGCAGCTAGCTCAATTCTAGTTGATGAGGTGGTCTACTCGAAGCGGCGGACACTACTTAAAAAAATTGAAATGCAATATCGGCTAATGAACAAGAATTCACCAATTAACTGTTTAGCTAATTATCTGGGGACCCATATTGCAATTTACAAATCCTAGCAGCGGATTTCGCACGGCGGTTCCACTTGGAAGGAATTCTGAGGACGACACCAGTTTCGAGATATAAATTCCCAAACTTTGCGGAGAAATGTATTCATGATCAAGTTAATTGTGTGCTTCAGTGCATGAAACGACATCTTGTTAACCAAGTAACTGAAACGCCCATGCGTTTCTCCGCAAAGTTCGGGAATTTATATCTCGAAACTGGTGTCATTTTGAAAATTCGTTCGAAGACGATCCGCCTTGACAACACCACGGCTATAATGGGTAAATGGGAATATCAGCCATAATGTAATCAGTTAAAAGTTAATTAGTGAATTGTGTTAATAAGTACTCGGTTTCGCATCTCACTTTTCTGTGTAAGTATTGTCCGCCGCTTCGAGTAGGCCAGCTCAAGAACTAGACGGGATATCTGCCACAGGCCACATTGAAAGATATTTGAAAGTGTTCGCTAAAACACCGTGTATATATATATATATATATATATATATATATATATATATATATATATATAGGACTAAAACTTTCACGAGACGACAGGCGCGGCTGCCCTATCGCCTTTGTCTGTTATACATCGGGAGGGCGGGGCCATGTTCTTCTCTAAACTGTCACAGGCGATATTGATCACACGTCATGTCAATGTCAAGAGACCGGCTATAACAGAAGCGTAGGGGCATATGTCGGATCAAGATGGTAGCTCAACCAAAAAACCCAAGTTTTTTGTGTTCTCGCCTCCTATTTTTTTGGCAACTAGAATTTTTGTTTCCTCTGAATGAATAAAGCATGACTTTGCAGTAGGCGCCAACTATTTAGCCAAGGGGATCCTGTACTCTCCATTCATTTTCATGGATTCTTAGTCAGCCTGGATGGCGGGAAGCCAGGCATCGTCGAGAAAGTTCAGTAAGCCATTTGATCGATTACCCCGTCGTCGTTCTTGGGGAGTAAAAAATGTTACAGCTTTAATTACAAGATGTCAAAACGCAGCTGAGAGCATAATTTATTTGTTTGGAAAAGTGTCCTTATGCCCTATATCAAAACAAGTTAGGGTTCTTCCGGATTGTCCAACGTTATGTAGCAAAAATATAATTCCAAGCTTTTAAAATCATAGTCAAAATTAAGAGGAGTATTTTTCCTCATGTCCTCACATAGCCAGTTTCAAGCGCTGTTTTTGCCTGTGGTATGAAGTTGTTCGAGCTACTCCTAGGAAATAAAGCTCTCCATCAATGATTCTCTGGGGAAGGAATCCATCAAACAGAAGAGGTCCATATTGTGAACTTCAACTGGCTAAAGATGAGCTTACTGATTTAATACGGCTTTTATTCGTGTTAATGGCTTACCCGTTTGGACAATAATCTTTCAGCTCACAGTAATGCCTCCACCAAAAATGTGGCTAAGAAAAGTTGCGATATTCATCCCTACACGGAAATTTTGATTCAACATTAGGCAACAGGAAATGCCAGCGAGAAAACGCAAGAATACCGGTCTCATTCATCATTATTGCGAAAGGAGAATTTGATAAAAGAATATTTAAAGTAATGTTTGAAATGCCTTTTTCTTTTGTATTCAAATTTGCAGACTAACCTTACCTTTCCCCGAAGGCATTGGCGCTGAAAAAACATGTAAATTTTTTTGCATACCACTATTTCTGTGAGCTTACTTTTATAAAAAAAATAACGCATTGTATGAGAATACTGTTTGAATGTGAACTACTCTTTCTGGGGGTAACTTAGATCAGTTTGCAGGCACTGCATGTGTATATTCGTAACAACTTTCGAAACTGTTATCATAACAGTTGAAGCAAGTAAGCTTCCTGAAACTTCGTATGCACCTGCAGGAAGTTGCAAGAACCTTTCTTGTTTCTACTTTATTTCTAGACCTTTCTGGAGCAAACCCTCATTGCATAGGGTATACACCACGGTCTCCATACGGAATGCGTTTCTCAATAGACCCCTTGTTTCATCACTCATCAATAGTACAGGAGGAGGTGCCGGAGTTACAAGAACTGTCAATGGGACCTCCTATTAGTAATTGAACAATAGAGTAATCAATAGAGTATGGCGTTAAGTTTAAATAACGCGACAGTATTTATCGCATTTTCAAGAATCGATGACTTAGTGACTGTTGAGAGAAATGTTTTTTATAGTTCTGGAACTTTTCTTGGATGAAATGAAGGAATTAGGGGAGGGGGACGAGTTGTAGGTACATGTATAACTCCTCAAGAGTGCCGCATACCTGAATTTCTAAGCCTTATTTTGTGGGCTTATATTAGGCGAAATATGTATACCAAACCACTCTTCAATACGGGCGAGAGTAATAAAATGTACTTTGCACACATGCTAAGATAAAATCCCAGTCTGCCGTCAACGCCAACCGTTCATTGCACTTGAGAAGTTCTAACAGACGAATAGAATAGAACAGAATTTATTGACAGGAAAGACAGAGAGGTCGACCTGAGTTACTGCGCTCTAGTCTGCTAGAGGAAGAGGGAAGGTGAGTTAAAGTACTCTGATGGGTGATGATAATAAGAGAAGTGGTGAGTGCTTATGTGTATGAGACAGTAGCCTTGCTAGAGCCGCTCGTCGAGCTTGGTGTTCCGCAGAAACTTCAACAACACTTTAGTTGCACGCACTGAACTTGCAGTGTCAGGGCATGGGCCGAGGATAGCTTCCTCCGACAGCGGTTGACTGGCAACGCTGGCTAGGAAACGTCCCAACGTCCTTCGCTACACAGCATATACGCTCGGCAACCGCACAATATGTTTTCCAGTGTTTCAGGCATCTGGCAGTGTTCACAATCAGGGCTCTTCGACTGACCGATCAGGCGCGCGTAGCGACGGGTGAAAGCAACGCCCAGCCGAATCCTGTATAGCAATGACGTTTAGCTCCGCGTAACCTTCGGGGGCAAACAGAATTTACCGTCTGGGTCGATCATATGTAGGCGTCTGTGGACGTTGTCATCGTAGGCTCTGTATAACTTTGTAAGGTACTGCATGAGTGCCTTGATTATAGAGTTGGTGTCCCGTCGCGAGTAGGCAATCCGTACTTAATCAGAAGAAGGTGGATCTTGCCTCACTGTCAGCGAGTTCACTGCCAATCACATCACAATGATTAGGCACCCATTGAAAGGTGATCGCGTAGTCACTTAGCTCGGCACTGTGATGAAGTTCAGCGATTTACATCACGAGCAGGTAATATAATTCTTTCTTTGAAAAGCATTTTACCGCCTGTAGCCCCGATTTGGCACCACAGAAGACCGTCCATTTATGAGGTGTCTGCGCTCTCATGAAACTGACAGCATCCCGTATTCCCAAAAATTCCGCACCCGTAGATGTTGATTTGTGGTCTAATTGAAATCGCCGAGTAATTCCAAGTTGTGAGATGACAAACGCGGCCGTTGTGGCAGATGGTGTGACCGAACCATTGGTATATACTTGTACAGTCCCACTATGTAATGTATATATGGGACAGGGTGAGTTGTTTTAAGCCAATGGACAAAGCGTGGGATTTCTTCATAATGCCGGGTATCTGACGCCTCACTGGTGGTCTTGGCAATGTCCATGGAGGTGTCACGGGCATGTTGGCGGCCTGGAACCTTGAAGCTATAATGATTGCGTGACATGCAATTGCTTTAGAAAAAGCACAGTCAAGCTTGGTTCTTGGAAGTGTTGACAGAGGATGATGTGAGTGTCTAGTCAGCACGCGAAGATAGGTTTGCACATGTTCACAAGACCTGTATAGTCGATTGGACAAGCCCGTGCTTCCGCTATTGTGCCCTTAGTTGACGTGCAGCTTGGCAAGCCAAGGCATATCCGCAGTGCTTGTGCCTGAAGGCTCTCCAGCGTGCGCATACAAGATGATCCCATGTAAGACAGCACAGGCATGCTGCAGCGTATGTAGCCCACACAAAGGATCTGGTACACTTGGAGCAAACTTCGTCAGAGGTACAGTTAACATTAATTTAATAAAATTTCTTTTTCAATTATTTAGCTATCTACGTCACTATTTAAGAATTACCAAATATATCGATTTTGAATATAGTAAATACTACTAGGCCTTTAACAAAAAGTTGGTCGCACGTGCCTCTAGAATTTTTTCATCAAATGCAACAAGTATTCGCAAGATCCATTTAGCTGATGCTTTATTAAACTGTAGCTTCGTTAAATAAGTACCCGGATTTAGAAGTCTTATTCTGCCCCCACGTAAACCTTCCTCCTAATAATTCTTCGTGAATTCTTCCAGAGAAATGACGAAGTCGGGATTACGGCGCGCGAAAAACATTCTTCCTGCATCGACCCGGCCCTCTGGTCTCTCCGCTTCATCAGTTCGGTGGCGGTCCCCCTCGTAAACATATCTGGCCGCAGTTGTCTCTATAGCAACTAGCATAATTTTAGAAACATCAGAGGGGTTCACGCCTTCACCGGTGCGCCGGCATTTTCGTTCTGTTTTTTTTCGCAGATTGGTCAAAGGGTTCCGCTCATTGCTTTTGAAGCAACCTGTCCTCTATACCGGTATTATCGCTGCGTGAAGCGCCTGTAATCTGTCAAATTATAATAAAGCTTGAAGAAGATCGTTTTCACTTGAGAACAGAAGCGAAAGCATTTCTCTGATAAATATAACGCCGGCGTGAAAGTTATATATTTTCTTTTGTAGGAGAAGACGCCTTATATTTTAGTCACCCCTTCGCCTAATCATTTTCGTTGTGGTCACGACCTCTTGCTGCCGGCCCGCCTATAAATGTTTGAGGTGGCATGGAGTGCTTACCTTTTGGTGGCCTATGTGTTCTTTTTTCTCACTATATAAAGCTACCGCCACGTCTTTCATTGCATGCCCGTGAAAGTACTGTCAGTATACTGTTCTACAAAGCACATATTTACAGACTCGAAACAATCTAAATACTCTAAGCGCGCACGTATTCAGCAGACAGAACACTGGCCGTAACGTCATCTATTTGCCCCCACGCCCCTCCAGTCCTTTTACTATAGATTTTTCTTTTGAACATCTTTACTGGCCTCAGCACCACCGCATTTCCCCTACCCGCGTGTTCATCAATCTCAGAGGGTATAGTTAAAGACATTTGTTATAGAGCCCAATTTGGCATTGGGGCCAACACAGAAGGCAATTTTTACGTTGCTCTGCTGGCTTGCCGTTTCAACAATTGCGAATGAACCTCTCTGATTTGAGCTTAACCTGTGAAATATCTTTCAGATTAGCCCAAGTTTCTCTAACCTTTACTGTTGGCATCGCTACGTTGTGTTTCCTATTTGTCAAAGTTCATGTTCAACTACCCACAATACTTCAATTTCATTGGTTCGGCTTCGGATGCATGCAGAACTTCTATAGACGCGTTAATGGAATGCTCCTACAGACAGGCGTCTTCTTAGGGGAAGGGAGGCATTAGGAAGATACAGCGAGCGTACACACATTTTCATAAGTTCACTGAAGTGGCATTCCAGCACAAATCTACTACTAAACCCAACCACACTAAACTGCTCATCTAGTTTGCTGCATTCGAGCTAGTTCTTAACGTTGGGGTGTTATGCGGCATGCCGACTGCGGATAACAATTTTGGTACGTTCATTTCGGCGGGCACACCAAGTAACGCTGCAGGAGTCACACACAGTCTTGGTGGGCACCGCAAGGAGGTTGCTCTTGTGAACGTATAATGTTATTGCTGGAGCACACTAGAACACGAAATTGCGGTCTCCTTTGTGAAACCTCCTGTTCCAATATCAGAGTTCATGGCCAGAAGAATCACGAAGGACGAGACCGCAATCTATCTATCACACTTTTGGCCGACCATTGTGCCCCTGAGTGCAGCGCGAGCGACATCAAGGGACTTTTGCTTATTGAAATCGACCTTTCCCTAGGAACTAGAGTAATATGAAGGAAGCCGGCTCTTCGCTCCATATGTTTCTTGTTCCTTCCCCCTTGGCGTAACAGTTCTGCGCAAACCCGCAAGGTGAGAGAAGTAATTATTAATGGGGAAATGAGATATCTATCCAGTCGTAACAATTGCTGCAAAGGAAACCCATACGGGTTCTTCGAAAGAAACGTCTCGCAGTTGAAGAAAAATTTGTTCTGGTCCGGACTGGGTAGATGTTCCATTTTCCCATTATTAATTTCATTCCTTTTAAAAATGATATATCAAGTTGTTACTGCTGCTTTTCCTAGTTGAGCTGATTCACGCGACAACGGATAAAGGCTCCTCAATATGCCTGCTCACTGTTCTACTTTCCCGGTGGCACAAGAAAGCATTGTGTTTATCAACCATTGGTCTGGCCAAGCATTTTCAGAATCTAAATACTCTAAGACTTTAAGTGCGCACGTATTCAGCAGACAGCAGACCTCGGTTCGAATTGTGTGTTTGATCCACCTTCTTTACATTTTTAGATGTGTCTTCATTATATCAGTGTACCTTGATTTAAATTGCTGCAGTACATTTTCCATGGTCGTTTAATGCGTTAGCGTTAGGAGTGTGAAAGTGGCAAAAATATGGATATATGGGAAGTTTCGGAAACCGGTCCCCTAGTAGTGGTATATATATATATATATATATGTATATATATATATATATATATATATTGTATTTGATGGTGGTCGCGCCCTAGACCACGGTATGTTTCACTTCACGCTTTGAAGAGGTGGTGGTGGTGGGCAACATTTATTCCAGGCTATTCACAGTAAAGAGTGGGGACTGGCTTTATGGGCCAGTACCTTACAAATTCTGGAAGGGTACCTAGTCCGGGACCCCTGTGACGTCCGCGGCCGCTCTAGCCCTAGCCACGAGAGCTCTCTGCCTGTCTAAGGTAGAGCAGCCTCCCAGCTCTCTCGGGTGGCCAATAGGAAAGGGGGTCAGCGGGGTTACAGGGACATTGCCCCCCCCCCCCCCCCATGTGGTACGCGTCCGAGAACGCGCACTAACAATGCGCACACTCCCCATAAAAGCCTCATTGAAATATTGCAGCACTGCCAGGCACAGTACTGGGTAAGTGCATAAGCGAAGGAGCCAACGCTCCTCGTTTTTGGTTAGCCCTTTCATAGGAGGATGAAAGCGGCTGTGC
This sequence comes from Dermacentor andersoni, assembly GCF_023375885.2. NCBI lineage: Eukaryota > Metazoa > Arthropoda > Arachnida > Ixodida > Ixodidae > Dermacentor > Dermacentor andersoni. Next base: position 60,992,866 of record NC_092821.1, read on the forward strand.
TGGGCTTGATACACTTCAACAACGAAGAGACAGAACATGTGTCGAGTGAGCTCCTGAACAACACTTTGCAATGTGCTTAACGCAGTTTCAATCATGGATCTCAGACATCAAAGAGGTGCGACCACCACCCTTATCTCGCATTTATTGCTAATTGACTTTCCTAGACCCTTTCATCTCCTTCCAACAAAAGAGCCTTTCGATATTTATATATACAAGTTGTCCCACATAATTTGAGCCAAAGCTTTAAATATTAAAGGCACTCCGTCCGCGAGTTAAACCGAATGCATAATGTTGGCCCTGGTATAGAGTTAATCAGGCAGTTTTCTTATTTCCCGCCTAACTAATGGATTAGCTATGTTTAATTATTCAAATTTTTAGGTATTGGCCGCTGACCCCAAGTGTGAGAAGCAAAGTTCTAGAGCATCTTCAGAAAGCTCTCAATAAATTGTTTCGCACACGGTATATCTCACATGCTCCTTTTTTCCTCATTCCTAAGAAAGCCTGCGAAATATGAAAAGAATACCACGTGACGGGGCGCTTGCGCCCTCTTATTGGGCTCCTCTCAAGCGTGCGATGGATGAAGAAGGTCGTTGCAGCTAGACTGGCCCACGACAAGGTATTATGCCTGGTGTAGATACCAGAGCATGGGGCTTTTATTGCATGACGGTACAAATGCATGTTGCTGGCCGAGCGTTGCCTAAGTGATAACGCGTCTAAGGCCACGAAATGGAAAAGACGAAAGCAGCATTTTGATTCTTCTTGGAAGACGGAAAGGGCGAAGCGCGTGGGAACGATGGAAGGTGATGACGGCTGCTAGAATTTTGCCTAAGTACACAAACGACTTGCAGTAGGTTTCGAATTGAAAGATGGTGCTGCAACGTTAAACCTTAGGGCTCGAATAACAGCGGATAAATCACACTGGACAAAACTAATAGTAAAAGAAACTTTTGTTATATTCGAGGAAGATTACGTATATCTTCTTGAGACGATGGCTCTTTTCGCACTGGCCCCATCTGCTCTCCTTCTTACACTTACTGTCTCCCAGATGTTCTTTTTTGAACTCGCACCCCACAAGTGCGCATCGCTTCGTGATCGCAGTATAGGCTGGCCACGCCTGGCTTCCCACTTGTACACCATAAGCGGCTAGCCAGTCCTTGAGAGAGTGAGCCCGCAGGCTGTTCCAGTTTACCGGATTTAGATCATACTTTATGTACCTCGTTTGAACCAATCTCAGCGAACAACTATATATCCAGTGCTCCTCAGGCGCCCGCATACCTGCGTGTTATCCACCGCAACTCCATTTGGCTGTGACCAACGTTGAGCAGCAGTTATGGCTCACTCCAATGAAGAAAGAACGGATATGGTTTTGGCTCTAAGTGCCTCGAGTGGACATAGAAGGCGCGCGGTTGAGCTATTCCAACGCTGGCATCCAAGTACGCGTCGGAGCTCACTGACGATTGTGCGTGCATATAAAACGCTGAGACATACTGGGACTTATACGAAGAAACAACATAAATATTCAATCCTGAGCGAGGACGTGGAGACAGCTATTCTGTCAAAGTTTTGTTCAGACCCACATGCAAGTGTTCGCAGTGTGGGTGCTGAAGCTGGAGTGTCAAAGTATTCATTGTGGAGAGTACTTAAGAAGGGGCCACTTCATTCCTAGGACGTGCAGCTGCACTAGATGTTGGAGCCCCGCAATATCCAAAATAGAAAGGACTTTGCAAACTGAATGATAATCAAGACGGAAGAGGACCAAGGCTTTGTGAACAAAATACATGCACCGATGAAGCTACTTTCCCATGTAATGCCCAAGTGAACATCCACAACGCTCACTATTGGAGCGACGAAAACCCTCCCTGGATTTTGAAGACACATCAACAATATGATTGGTCGGTTAATGTGTGGTGTAAAATTTACAGTGACCCCGTGTTTTTTGACAACAGGCTTACAGGCAAAAAATACGTCAACGACATCCTTCATGGGGCGCTTGAGGATTTTCATTGCGAAGTTATATTGGCTATGATCAAGGATATTTGGCATCAGTATGATGGTGCTCCAGCGCACGGCAGCCGCAAAGCTTGCAAATGGCTGCATGAAGTATTCCTCCCGCAGTGAATTGGACGGCATGGACGCATAGCTAAGCCGGCACGGTCACCCGAGTTAACTCCCCTCGGTTTCTTTCTCAGGGGCTACGTCAAGGATCAATTATACAGGACGCCAACCACAACATCAGAGAACCTAAAAGAAGAAAATAAGACAAGTCTACAACTCCATCCCTGATACCATGACCAAGAACGCCTCGGAAAATGTGCCTAGGTGATGCGAAATGTGCATTGCAGCAGATGGTGACATCTTCCAACACGCATTATAATCAAAGCGCGCTTTTTGGATTGAAGGTCACTGGAAAATCATTTCGGCCCCCTAAGGCCCCCTCCCCACCCAACCCCATCAAACTTCGTCGGCTGGCTGCCAGCTGTTGCCCATTTCAAGCATTAAAAGTAAAGCCACGTTCTTGGTCTCTTTCGTCTCCTTAGACGCTTGATCGCTTCGGCCCCACTCGGCCAGCACCACGCATTTGCGTCCTCATGCAATAAAAGCCGCATGCCCAGATACCTACACCAGGCATAACGCCCTGTCGCGGGCCAGTCTCACTGCAGCCGACCTTGTTCATCAATCGCAGGCTTGGAAGCAGCAAAATAAAAGTGCGCAATCGCCCCGTCACGTGGTATTTTTTCATGTTTCGCGGGCTTTCTTTGGAACGCGGAAAAAAGGACCACGTGAGATATATCGTGCTGGAAACAATTATTGACAGGTTTCTCTAGGTGCTCTACAACTTCGCGTATCACAATTGGGGTCTGCAGCCAATGCTTAAAAAGTTTAATAAACATAATTATTCGATTAGTTAAGGGGAAAATAAAATAAATAGCTTTAGTAACGATAGTCCAGTGCCAACATTAGGCATTAGGTTTATCTCGCGTCCAGAGTGCCTCTCATTTTTATATCTTTGGCTCAAGTTATGTGAGACAACCTGTATGCCGGGAGTCCCAGTAAACTTGGACGAGGATTTTAAGAAAACTCAAGAGCTTTAGAGAAATCGTACCGACTGTATAGTAGCGCCAGTCTTGTGAACTTACAGACAGTATTTTTTTAATCACGAAGTAGTAAATAAAGATATGCTGTTAATTATTTATTGAATCGCAAATATCTCAATTACAAAGTTGTAGGGCACCTTAAATAACTTCCGAATCAAACATTTCTGTCGTGCTGAAGTGTGCCTGGCTGTTTTTTTTTTTTTTTTTCAAGAAAGAAAAGCCAGAGGAATGCGCGAAATGTGAAATAGATGTGCGCTCGCGCGCGTCTACTCAAGCGCTTCCAAGTAGCTTTTTAAAGATACGCGGCTGCATTCGCTTACCGCCGCATCGTGTAAAGCTTCGTCATGTGGGATGGCTCGAGAGGTTTCGCGACCTAAATAAGCGTCAGCATCTGCGGATGCTAGAATATTGTGCTCGATCATGAGGTACTCGGGAGAGCTTTAACCTCCTCGTATCATAAAAAAGCTGCAAAAGAAATGCAACCAATGTTTAAGAAAAAACAGTGCGCGAAATTACAGTCCGGAGAGCACCGTCATGGTTCCCTACGATATCACCACGCAATGTTGCGCTCCGCGCATAAGTGATGTCGCTAGGCTTGTTTTGATGCGTTAGCAAACTTAGGGCACTTCACACACTTTCAGGGGGCTAAGTATCCATATATGCATGTTTCTATATGTGTATGTGTGTATCTATGCGTTTTCTAGACTACCTTGTCACTGGGTAGTTCGTGGCCGAATGTGTAGCGCCTCGGGCCGCTGTTTCGAGGGAACAAAGTTCGAAAGCATCCTATGGGACCAACTTGCATCCCTGAATATGTTAAGATGTCTATATGTATGCCGCTATTCAAGGAACCTCTTCACGCCAGCATAAGTCACAATAGCTGCGGCACTGAGTAGGTACGGCTGTCCGATGAAACTCTTCAAAACCGACTTGGATCACTAGCTATGTTGTCTTCGGTCTGTGCAGGTCATCAATGAACCAATTTGATGCCAACGTGGGCATGTGCCAGTAGGTGTATGCCAGTCTTCAATGATGTTTCAACGCCAACTTGGGTAAATAGGTATGTGACACTAGTGGTGTGACACTCTATAGTGACAAAAGATTCGCTAAATGTATGCAATGCTGAGAGGATCAAACCAAAATCACAAGAGCTCCTCGCGGACAAGAACATGAAGCTTTAGTTGGCTGCAGCCACAAATGCACTTATGAGTGCCGCTTTTCGATTAACCTCATTTATTCGCTCTCTGTCCGATCCGTAACATATTCGCGAGCTTCTTTGATGACTGGGAAGTTTCTGCCCCAGATGTTAGTATCGTTAGAATGTATTGATTGTGCAGTCTTTTTCAACTACAATGGTAAACTACCAGTCAGGATGTGGTTATACTAGCCGTATGCACTCCATTCGATATTTATTCTGTAAGTTTCCTTCTAGTGATCACGGTCGCCTGTGAGTAAGTTACCTAGATAAATGTTCTCCTGCACAGTCTGTAGAGGGTGGTTATTGATTATGAATTTTTGCTCTCTTCACCAGCTATTAAACATTATCTTTGTCGTCTGCGTACTAATTCGCAACCCTATACTTTGTCGGTTAAGGTCCTCAATTATTTATGAAATTGATCCGCAGTGATGCTGAAGAGGACAATGTCATCTACGAACCGACAGGTATTAAGAATGTCGTTGCTGTTCGTCATTCCATGTCCTTGCCAATTCAATAACTTCAATACTTCATCTAAGCATGCACTAAATACTATTGGACAAGTTGTGTTTCGTGTGCGGACCCGTTTCTTAACAGGTATTTTTCCACTTTTATTGTGGACTGCTTGTACATTTTTTTCAAGTTAATTACTTATTGGTACTGCGCTCCTTGATTACAGCGTACAACACAAATTATTATTGCGATAGCATTCATACGGACACTGCAAGCGCATTTCGGCCGTCAGCGTCGACGGGGGCGTCTTCGTCGCCGTGAGGAGGTTCCGTATGAAGTCCAAAGGCCATAACACCTCACGCCAAGTTTCATCCTAGACGCCAGCGCTCGTTTCTCCCCCGGAGGAACGATTTCACCTCTAACGGGTGTAGGTTTCCTCCGCCGCTACCCTTCACGGTCGCGCCCGCGTTCAGTTCGTGCTGAGCGCAAAACTTCTCTTGTTTGCGACCACGCCTCTTCGGATGGCCGGGAATTATGATTGTGTTAACTGTCACGACAGCAATGTAAACAAGAAAGGGTTGATGCCACCAGTAAAATTCTGCCGATTCACAAGAAAATAGTACGAAAAAATCAGACGACAGACATGAATTACTGCGGTGCGCCGAACAAAGTAAAGAACTGGCAAACGAAGCGAGCTTGTTCATTGATCACTCTTGAGTGTATGACGATTTCTATATGTAACCCACATAAATTTAATAATTACTCGGTATGTAATCCTGTTATTCACATAAAAACTTTCAGTTGTTCGACCAGCGCTTGCCCTGTCTTCTTTCTCGTGTTTTGTTTGTGTGCGCGCTGCCCAAGAATGGAAACCACTTCTGTTGTATGCGCTAGCAGTAGCCGAAGTTCGCGCGTGCCGAGAAATTGAATATGTGCACAATGCATTGAACATGACCGGAGTTCATTCCTGCATCACCACTGCACCGATCAATAGAGTTACTGGACGATAGACGCCCGCGGCTTGGTCGCGCCGTCATTGCTGAAGCAGAAATGATTACTAATACTTTTAACTTCCGTCTCTTGAGCACTGTTAAAAATTGCCAAGCTATTTACATTACTGCCTCTATTCTATATTGTAGGGGACGTACTAGTTAAAGTTGTGTGCGCATGTCGTACTTCAGCTATGCAGCGATATATTTTGCTTATTTCCGCACAGTGTCGATGGAAGTCCGTTGTCACCATCAGGGACAACACGGATTTGTAGCAAACATTTCGTGAGAAACTGCAAAGATGACTTTAGCTCGTATGTGCCGTATGTATGTGCCGCATCGTATGTACCGACTATTTTTCCGGCTGCACATACGATGTCGTTCCCAATTACCTGCTCAGCGCCACTTACATGGCTAAGCAGACGCTACCCTTTCGCAGCATTGCAGCCATAAAAATAGTCGTCAAGCGTACTGATCTTCATAAAGGCAAGCAGAATCGTGTGTAGTCTGTGCCACACTTAGGGGGAAACTCAGAACATACTGCATCGCGATGCGGCAAGCAATGGAGTCGTGCGGCGGCAGCAGCTCGAGCAGGCGCAGACGCTCGAGAGGCGGAGTCGTTGTCATTGTCGTCTGCTACGGCGGCGCGCGCTGGCCGCATTGTCGGGAAGCGTGCTACTGCCAGGGGCAGTGGCCCGATTTCACCGGTACTGCGGGAACTCAGCTGATATTCCTTACTAAACGTTGTGCGACGCCAAACTCAGCCTTCATTGGCGATAATGTAGTTCCACAAGAATGGAAAGAAGAATGATGGGTGTAACGTTAAGGGATAAGAAAAGAGCAGATTGGGTCAGGGAACAAACGCGAGTTACCCGTACAAAAAAGTATTGAGAAGTCATTAAGTATCGTTGGTCAATGTTGATTTTTTAATTGAGGAATTATTGAGTTTGTTGGAGAATTGTTGGGTTGAGTGTTGAGTACTTTGAATATTGGCCACTGAAATTTATTTGAAACACCATTGGGTATCTCGATGTTGAAAAATTGTTTAGTTACCATTGAAAGTCCATTGTGCTTAGACGGCTCGTTGTGTTAGTTTTGTTGAATGGTTGTTGAGTTACCATTGATTCTGCGTTGAACCAATATTGTGATAGTTTTGTTGACCTGGTCGAGTTATTGCCACAGCACTGAAAAGTACATTTTGACACAGTTGAGATGGCATTGAGATTTCAGAAGTCGCAATTGAAATATTATTGACATTTCGTTAGGCTAGTGGATTTTTATTCATATATTGAAATTGCATTGCTGTTCACACTTGCACGCCCCGGTGCCGGCTCATAACTTTCCCAAACACACACAAATGCAAAGGAGAGACTGATCAATTTGAAGTACCTCCTTTATTTACACTAAACATGCGTGAAAGTCGAAGTCTACACTAAGATGCATGCACATGAAACATTATTACAGTACATGAGGCACCATTACATCGAACCTGGAGACATACGCTAGTACTTACAGCACTCTACAGTGTGAATACATCTGAAAAAACCTATACATATGAATTCAATCAAAATGATCATTGTGGTCTTCACTTTCGGCTTAAGTTTATGACTAGAAGGTAAAGCGACTCAAAAGGGACGGTTAAGCATACCCTTGTAACAACCAACTTTGAACACATGAACACTTGAAGCTGCTTGCGTGTGAATACACAAACGACATCTGAATATGTTACATTAAAATGTTTCGTACACTAAGACGTCACAAGAAGAGCTACGGCTGACTGTGAGAAGACAAAATAACAGACTTGAAACAAATGAATTCACGTAAATATATACAAGCTTTAGCACACGTCTTTCACCGCGATTAGAATTTAATGAAGTACAAAAGTAGACTTGCTCGAGCTTTTTGTTTTCGAGATGTATATATTTTCGTGTTTGGAAATTATTTTATAAAATAACATCATTCAACTTCGCTATTAATTGACGAGACATCATTTAGAAAGTTGTCGGGCATGGTGAACACCAGAATCATATTTCTGACGAGCCAGCTTTGCTTTCTTCAGAACTTCTAAAACTTTTGTGTAATGAATGCAGCTTATCTCCCTGGCACAAGTCAAGAACGAAAAGTTCACCATTTGATTATGTTAATTTGGGGTACAGAAGAGTTTGTTGGTGGAATTTCCTCAATTTAGTGAGCTCATTTTCAAATAATTTTTCTGGACTCGCACAAAGCTAATTAGAGCACTTTTTGGGGCCTTTTTCCCTATACCCAGCAACAAAGTGGTACCTCAGTCAATAAAGAGATAAGGCAAGGCTAATACCTTGAAAAATAAGAGAAAAAATAATTATCTAGCACAGAAAATTGGTAGCAACACACGGCTCACTATTCCAAACAGCCAAATAAATCGTCGCCTGCACTTGCAGTATCAAGTACCCCAGAAATAGTCAAAGGATGAGAAAAGGTTCCAATGACTGGACAGCCAGATTGGTGAGACAGTGAAAAACGCAAATATATGCGTATACGAAACACCAATGACCTCAATTGCGCAGGTAAAATGCTATTAAAATGCCACCAAAATTTTATTGCAAAATATACATAAAAGTTGCATAAAAGTTGGGTCAAAGCCGTAACAAAGACGGAGGGAGATACAGCACCCGTGTTGAAAAAAAATTACAAGTGATTTACACCCATATTTAAGCTCACGACAATTTTTTCTCCAATATATACAAAAAGAACACATGCACTTACCGCATAAAGAAGGTTCCTGCGCCTGGAGAATGCAGCAAAGTACAAAGCAGCGTCATGAGAACCGAAAAGTAAAGCGAAGTATATTTAAAAACTACGAATGCTTGCATACCTACAAACAGGCATGTGACATGTCATGCCTTGAATGGATGAAATTCATAAATCTTACACACAAAGGAAGTTACGATCACTCTTATTGCCTTCCTCAGGGGACGCCTTGAAGTTGAACTAGAAAAATATACTGTACATCAAGTCACTCTTGACGATAAACACGCATAAAGGGCTCTTCCAATACCAGCGTCTGCCCTTTGGCATTGCAAGCGCTCCGGCAGTATTCCAGTCGCTTATGGACAGAATTCTCAGTGGTATTCCTCACGTAGGATGCTACAATGATGGTGTAATCATTGGGGGTACCACCACGTCGGACTGTCGCGAGCGGCTAGAACAAGTGCTCCAGCGGTTTCAGGCCCACAATGTAACTCTTCAAGAGGAAAAATGCAAGTTTTTTCAAAGTGAAGTTCGGTACCTGGGCCACCGGATATCTGCAGCCGGAATTCAGCCTTTGGGATCAAAAGTTAAAGCAATTACGGCTGCGCCAGAACCCTCAAACGCAACGGAATTGAAATCATTCTTGGGCATGGTGACCTTTTATTCTAAGTTCCTGTCGAACTTGGCGACCGTGGCAGCACCGCTGTACGCTCTTTTAAAGAAAGGCCTGCGGTGGCACTGGTCCAAAGAATGCGCTGCTGCTTTCCACAAAACAAAGAAGCTGCTCACGTCGAGCCCCCCCCCCCCCCCCCCCCCCCCCCAGTACTCTGCTACTACAACCCAAAGCGACCACTTGTACTCAGTTGCGATGCATCCCAGTACGGACTGGGCGCAGTGATTTCGTATGTGCAACCAAACGAGGACGAAAGGCCCATTGCGTTGGCCTCTCGAACATTATCGGCAGCGGAACGCGCGTACTCGCAAATTGAAAGAGAAGCGTTGGCCATAATATATGGGTTGAAAATGTTTCATCGCTATCTGTACGGCCGCTGTTTTACGCTTTTCACGGACCACCAGCCATTACTTGGCATTCTAGGTGCCTGCAAGCCGATACCAACATTGGCCGCTGCGCACATGCAACGATGGGCGCTTATCTTGGCGGGATATCGTTACGAGCTTAAGTATCGGAAAGGGTCCCAAATGGAAGTGCCCGATGCGTTATCGAGATTGCCACTTCCAAGTCAAGCAAAGAATGAAGAGGCCGATTGTTTGGCAGTTTTTGAAACGACGCCGCTGTCAGCCAGAGATGTCGCCAAGGCTACCAGACAGGACAGAGTGCTGTGCAAGGTTGCTGAACTCACGCGTAGTGGATGGCCACTGCAAGTAGAAGCCGAGTTACTATACCACACCAGACGAATAGAACTATCGCTAGAGCAAGGATGCGTGACATGGGGTAGCAGGGTCGTGGTTCCGCCCAAACTGCAAGAATATGTGTTGGCATTACTGCATGATGAGCACCCTGGAATAGTCCGAATGAAGATGTTAGCTCGCGGCCTAGTGTGGTGGCCTGGGCTTGACGCAGCCATCGAAACCGTCGTGAAAAGTTGCAAAATCTGCCAAGCAACGCAGAGTAGCGCTCCCCGCGCCCCTTTGGAACCCTGGCCATTTCCCGCTCGCTGCTGGCAAAGAGTACACGTTCATTTTTTCGAGTGCGAAGGCGCTTCATTCTTGCTGTGTGTTGATTCTTATTCGAAGTGGATTGATGTCTTTCACATGAAGTCGACAACGGCCTTGAACACCACTGAACGGCTTCGTACCCTCTTTGCTGCATACGGGTTGCCGGAACAGCTAGTGTCAGATAATGGCCCCCAGTTTACGGCACGAGAGTTCAATGATTTTCTCGAGTCATGGGGAGTGCGTCACACGTACAGCCCACCCGCAGTCTAATGGAGCAGCTGAGAGGTGTGTGCAAACAGTAAAGAAAACCTTACGTAAGCAACTACTCCATGATAGCGCTTCCGGCAGCCACAGGACGCTACGAGAACGCCTAGACCATTTTTTGCTTGCCTATCGGACAACTCCATGCGCAGTAACGGGCCGCTCACCAGCTGAACTGTTTCTAAAAAGGGCACCGTGTACAAAGCTGTCGCTGCTAAAGCCATCATTTCAAGAAGACATGCTAAAGGGGCAACAAAAGCCCAAGGCTCAAAGCGACCGAGGTCGCTCTCCAGGGCGCTTCTTCACGGAAGGGGACCGCGTGTACGTTAAAACGGTCAGAGGGGAGAAAATAGCGTGGACTGAAGGCCGAATAGTGAAGGTCATTAGCCCTGCCACGTACTTGGTGGACACGATGAGCAAGGTACATTTCGTTCACGTTGATCATCTGCGTCTGGCCAGTTATTCCCAGCACGCAGATACGTCTACCCCATGCCAGTCATCCCAGCCAGCCATTCCAGAGCACCTGCCGTACGCGGGCCCCCAGACAGTCCCGGCGGGTGTGCCCGGGAGCACGACGCGTGTGCACGAGCGGGACCAGCCCATGGAGGGAGACCGGCAGCCAATGGGTCAACGAGAGCATGTTCAAATAAATCCAGAGGGTGAGGCAACCGTTCAGCCCACGACCCCCACACAATCACGGCCCCTATGCCAGGCATCCGTCCAGCCCACGTCACCCGAGCCCCCTGCCGTACCACGTAGAAGTTCACGACAGCGGCACCAACCTGTTCGTTCCGAGTCGGAGGACTTTCGCAAATGAACTTAAATTGTGGGGGAAGGAATGTGATAGCGCCGACAGGCGTCGTTCAGTGTTTGTTATCAGAAGCGGATAAGCAACCGCCAGCGTGTATAAGAAGCACGCGCTGTTCCGAATAAAGCATTCCCTGTTCCGGAGCCGCTGGTCTTCTTGCTCGTCACGCTGCGCGCCTGGGCGCGTCCCCGTCCGCACGTAGTACACAACCAAAAAAAAGGGAAGACCCTATAGCGTTCTTCCTGAAATAAACAGCGCAAATAACTTCATGTATTAATTTTAAACACACTGGCCAACTTTACAAAGAAAAAGCCATGGATGCGCCGCAGAAACAGCCCGGCACAACAAAAAGAACCGAAAGATGTTCTGTAGAATAAACATGTGCGTCAAAAACTACGAAAACCATGAAAACTGAAAGGTTTGTCCTGTAAGTGATATTAACGAGAAGTACTGCAGCAACTCTTTCCCACTAAGGGTCACAGAAATCTTGCTTATGAATTTTTATTCGTGATCAATAAATAATGCTTTCATAAGTCCTCTTGTGTTCTGGTCTTTGTGATGAAACAATCGCTCTTTCTGCTCTATACCGCAACACCAGAGGAGTTCCAGATGCAATATTTATTGATCACAAACGAAACAAATGCATAACCAGGTTATCTGTTGCCCTTAGTGGGAAAAAGTTGCAGTTCTCAAAAGAGTATTTCTCGTTGGGTAGTATCACTTATTGGACAAATCTTTCGAAAAACCGAAAGATTTGTCCGATAGTTCTCGTATTTCACGCACGTTTATTCTACATGACATGGCTTTTTAATATTTTTTCTTGTCGCACTTGGCTGTTTCTGCTACGCATGCACGGCTTTTTACCTTTGTCAAGTTGACCAGTGCCTTTAATACCTCAGTCACCAAAGGTAAACTTTCAGTTGACCTTGCGCTCGTGTGCGCTCCTACCAATTTCGTCGTCCGCCTCTGTTCGTGCTGCTATTTACAGTACGCAAGTATCACTTGGTTAGGCTGGTAAACATTCTCACAAACAGAAGTAAATGGCTCCCCTCAAAAGTTAGCCCATCCTTTACTACTACACACGAGAGCAAATCGAAAGTAATCCTTCACAGCGTCCATGCGGGAGCTAGTACACCACAGAGCAGCACAAAAATAGTTGAAAATCCCACTTGATGGAGAGTGGCAACAGAGATGCGAGCTTGCTAGTGAATCAGCCACATATCAACGGGTGTTTCTTGCACGACGTCAAGGTGCTGCTGACGTAGACCACTTCAGCACCTGGGAATTTGCTGCATGCGTAACCTGTGCGAAGGGAATTCGTACAGAAAATGAGATTACGCGCATTAAGAATCTGCCACACACTGCACATAACTACGCACGAAATAGAAGTACACACAATACTGGCAAGTAAAAATTTGCGACTCTCCACGAGTGCCATCGAGAAAAGAAATCGGTTGCTACGGTAAATGTTTGCTAAAACACGCACAGCGATGTTTCACAGCGGGGGAAAATATTCCCGGCTCTCTCGCACAAGCAAAGACCACGCGACAGTGCATAGCCGATACCAAGCAGATATAGAATCTTTGGGTCGAAGTCCAGCAGATGGAATGACCCAAAGATACGCCGAGAGCGACGCGAGCGTGAGCGTGCCTGTACGAGTGAGAACATGTATCGCTTCTTTGAAGCTATCCGCTGCGGCGTGGCTCCGATCACCCCACGCGATTTGTGTGCTGAAAGTCGCGCACACGCCCTTGCGCGTTTTGCGCGGTTGTCTGCGCAGTGAGCTAGCTTAAATAAGTTAAATTTTGGGGTTTTACGAGCCAAACCCACTTTCTGATTATGAGGCACGCCGTAGTGGAGGACTCCGGAAATTTTGACCACCTGGGGTTCTTTAACGTGCACCTAAATCTAAGTATACGGGTGTTTTCGCATTTCGCCTCCATCGAAATGCGGCCGCCACGGCCGGGATTCGATCACGCGACCTCGTGCTAGTGAGCTAGCTTCATGCACGCGTCATCGCCGCACAAACGGTGCTCGAGTGCGACGCTTAGCTTGAGGCAACGAGCCGATTGGCACTCCTTTCGCTTCTGCAAGCAACGCACATTCGGATCGGTCCAACTCAGAGGCAGCAGAGAACGGTGGCATGTTTCGGTTATCGCCTATTAATATTGTACAATACGCCTTCAACGGCAACCCACCGCGCTAGATGAAGATGCTTACTGCGGAAGTTTTGACGATGATAGGCGATAAGGCGAGCCCGTCGGCGGTTTTGTTGTTCGCTGAGGTCGTCACCACATCTGTTCATTTGAGCTGTGTATCCGTGTACATTCACCACGCGGAAGCTGTGACTAATCGGTTGGCCGTTCTCCGCAAATCCCAGAGGCAAGATATATTTTGCGGTGCTCCGCATCATTAGCCGCAGCCTAAATCGAGGCGGGCTTAACCGCTACGGCGCAAAAGGTGATCACACTAACCGTATGGTATACGATGAGCCACTACAGATTTTAAAAAAATGTTTGAGGTCCTACGTGCCAAACCAACGATCCGATTATGAGGAAGGTCGTAGTTGGGGACTCCGTATTAATTTTGACTTGCTGGAAATTTTTACGTGCATACAATGCACAATGCACGAGCGTTTTTGCATTCCGCTCCTTTGGAATGCGGCCGCTGCAGGGATCGTATCCACGACCTCGAGCCCCAAATTGCCACGGCGGCCGCGATAGTTACGAAATGCGTAAGCGTCAAGTGCAACACTGCCTTGCGGTACGAGTGTGGTACAAGCGTAGCACAGCTGCACACCTGCTGCACAATAATTTGTCGCGATTCTTCTAAGCTCGTAGTGCCTGCCTAAATACCTTGAAGGGCAGCGCGCCTCTCACGTATCGGAACGCGATAACAAGCGCTTAGACGGCCCACGTGAGCCCCTAGGTAAGATGACATGGTCACTGTAGAAAATTATCACTGCGCAGAGAAGCCGATCCTTATGTTCTAATTGTGTTCTCTCATACAAATTAAGGAAACGGTATTAGACAGGAACAAATGAAGCAATGCACTTTTACGCACGTGGGGCGCCGCTGCCTCTTCGCCTACCATTGTTTAAAACGAAGTGAAGGCGGCAGCGACCGTTACTATCGCGCGCTTTTGCTCCGGGGCATGCGGTTTGCTTGAAGAAAGTGAACGGTGTGCTTACCATCTCACGCTGTCAATGTCATAATAGAAAAAAAAGGCTACGTGCTCAAGAAAACGAGATTACTCACCTATCTGCAGAAGTTCGGCTGCCACTGTTTCGAGGTGCCTTCTCTTCAACAGGCATCATGACCTCAGCCGCGCAACTCATCAAAACAACCAGGCTCGCACATCAGTCGAAGTAGTTGGGTGAGCCAGCGACTTCAACGCATAAACGTCGCACTTATCGTCGTTAAAGCATTTCACTAAAATGTGCGTTGCGATGTCCAAAAAGAAAAGAATACCTTCATCAAAAAGTACGAGGCGCGCACTACCGCACGCCACAACTGCAACCAAGCAACTGAGTCCGAAAGCCGTTCACAGCTTCACTATCGTATTCAGTTATAAAAACCTTTGAAACAAAAAATAACGGCACTGAAAAACCACTAATTATATGCAATAATTTTTCATCCACTAACTTTCATAAATTTTTAAGAACAACTTAATTTGTAGCGTAAACAATAAACACTACAACCAAAAAATGCGACTACGAAACTAGCGGCAACCATGTGTGCTGTTGGAAAAGTGTGCGCAAAACGAAGCTGCAACGGTTGCAACCGCGTGCGCGCACACACCCGAACGCTACCTTGACGTTTGTAGCGCCCTCTAGAAATGGGAATTACTACTGATTTTGTTACTTTTACAAAAGTAACGCTTCTAAAATAGTTTGCAGCGCCTTTGCAGATGACGAGGTGGCAAGTAAGGTATGGTAAGAGTCCGTTACCTGTGTTATTTTCATTTCCCTTTGGTGTTCTTTTGTTTCACTGAACATACGAGACTTGCAGGCTTGGTAGCTGACAGGACAACAGTTCAGCGAGGCTCAAATAAATCGCGTGCTTCTTGCAAGGCGAGAGTCGGGAGCAAGCCACAGATACAGCGCATAGCTGTGGTACTGTTGCGGCTGTTGCTGAATCCGAAGCTCTTTGAAGTCAATGGTTATAGCGGCTGCGCGCTGCTATCTCAAAGCGCGTTTGTTCTTTGATCTCTAGTACCACGGACATTGGATAAAAACAACTATAACCCGCCGTGGATGCTCAGTGGCTATGGTGTTGGGCTGCTGAGCACGAGGTCGCGGGATCGAATCCCGGCCACGGCGGCCGCATTTCGATGGGGGCGAAATGCGAAAACACCCGTGTACTTAGATTTACGTGCACGTTAAAGAACCCCAGGTGGTCGAAATTTCCGGAGTCCTCCACTACGGCGTGCCTCATAATCAGAAAGTGGTTTTGGTACGTTAAACCCCATAATTTGATTTAAAACAACTATATTTGCTTTACGGACAGAGGGTACGTCACAGGAAATTCGGAGACCTCACACGTGTATGTTTGTAGCGTGTGCGCGCTTGCATCCTACGGTTCCCACAGCGCGTCCGATGCTCGAAGGTAGTGTAGTCGCGTGTCGGTGCCTGTCTTATCGCCGGCCGCGCTGCCGCCGTGTCTACTTTTGGGGAACTCCACATGCGCGTAGTCACCGTGTTTGCAAGTGAATTTCGCATTATTCTGCTACCCGAAACGTGCTCATTTTGGATCGTACCAATGGCTATATCATCTAGTGTATGTTAAAACGACGATGGCATTTGTACACCGGCGAAGAAATAAATCGTTATGAACTTGGGCGGTCATGAATCTAGTCTAACGTTGCAGTTTTCACGTAGCGAAAACGGTTACAAAAGTGGGGCGGTCCCGGAGATAGGCGCTTCAAAGCGCCAGCTGTAGCGACAGCACGAGGAAGTGGCACGCGGCGCACGCGCCACGCATTTCAGAGCTTACTGGCTTTCGAATGAGAGGAGTATGCGCGCGCTCGTGGCCTATTGGTTAGAGTACCGGGCTCGATGGCCGACGTTCCATTCCACCCCATCGGTCACACATTATTTTCTTTTAATGAAAGCGAGGCGAAAGAAGAACCTCCCTGCCGCAAAGTGACAGGAATGAGGTTGGAACGCTTGGCAATAAATTTTTGGAATATCTTCATATGCGAGTACTAATAATAATTGTATACTGGACTCAACTGCAACACAACAAAATAACAACTACAAAAATCAACGCAAATTACCCAATAAATTGTTTATTGAGAACACTCAATGGTAATATTGTTGTGCAAAGGTTGAGTGAAATCAATTGCTCTTGAAAATTTGTTGAAGTCCGCTGTTTCAACAATTGCCCAACAATAAATCAGTGATTAATCAACAGTCATGTTTGTACGGGTAATGACATCTCAGTTGAAATCAAGAAAAGGAAATGGGCATGGGCAGGACATTTAATGAGGAGGTAAGATAACCGATGGTCATTTAGGGTTACGGACTGGATTCCAATGGAAGGGAAGCGTAGCAGGGGACGGTAGAAAGTTTGGAGGGTGGATGAGATTATCGTGTTTGCAGGGACGACATGGGCACAATTTGTACATGACCACGGTAGTTGAAGAAGTATAGGAGAGGCCTTTGCCCTGCAGTGGGCGTAACCAGGCTGATGATGATGATGATGAGTTCCAGAAACTCCTTTTGACAGCAGGCTTCGTTTGTTCTTTCGAAAGGCCGGGGTACTGAGCGCGAGCACGTATATTTCTTCGCTGTGTGTGCTACCGTAATAGGCAGCGACAAGACGCACCAAGACGTGCGCGCAACGTGCCCAGTCTTTATTTGACTCGAAAAGAAAACAAAGCACTCAACAATGATAACTATTTGGGTCGAACACGATGAAACAAACCGATACGAATAAAGGAATGTTTTAGGTTACGACAATGAGCTGGAAGTGATTTTTCTCGGCAATAAACCACTACACCAGACAGACCCTGCCCGCCGGCGGGGAATTGGACACGTCACGCTCCGAACTCCAGTTAGTATTTCGTCACGTCCCCAGCGGCAGCGATGACAGCGCTCATCCTGGAAGGCAGTGAAGCGTAGAGTGACTTGATCAGGTATGTGTTCATTCGCAGCACGTCGCAGTCGCTGACAATGGTGGATCGAAGCCTATCCTCGGGTGATTCACAGAGGGGATCATGCGCCAGCGATATTTTCAACGAGCCCCAGACATATTATATGATGTTGGCGCCCGGGCATTGAGGCGGCCACTCCAAGAGATTGACGGCGCGCTCTTCCAGCAGCTCTTGCACAACACGAGCCGTGTGGATTGGCGGCCTAACGTGTTAGAATATATAGTCGCCTTCTAGGAACGGGCCGTCAAGAAAGTATGGAAACAGTACGTCGTCTGTGACTGCCCTGCACCTTTCAGCGATGAACTTACCTTCGAGGCGTATCAGTGGTCGTCACACAACGCTTAGTAAAGAATACCGGCTCATTTCACGCAGTAACGATGAGATCGGCGCACTGCAACTGACAGCACAACGCTTCCCGACAATGTGGCCAGCACGCGCCGTCATAGCACACGATGCCGTTCAAGACCCCGCCCCCCGAGCACCTGCGCCTGCGCGAGCTGCTGCCGCCGCCTGACTCAAGCGCTCGCCGCATCGCAATGCAATGCGCTCCGAGTTTTCCCCTAAGTGTACATCGTCCTTCGAACAAAACGTCCACGCACACACACGTAGGCACACGCCGCGCGCGGTACGAAACGTGCCCAAGCACGCGCTGTGCAAGAGGCAATCAAGGCGGTGCGAACGAGAGATAAGAGGCGTACCACCCGCTAGTTGAATTTTGCCCCGTATGCGGCGCTCTCAACGCCGGCGCAGCAGCGCCGCTCTCGGTGCCGTTCTTGTCTATGTGCGAGTGAAAGCTTAGGAGAGGAGCCAATGATCGCGGCTCAATCTCGCCCATACGAAAGTGACGAATGCGAAGAGGAAGGGCACCGGCTTCTCTCGCGTGCGACCCACCCATCATGGCGAGGCGCCGGAGGGAGAAAATGGAGGCAGCCAGCGCTCTCTCCGGCTGCAAGTATTCTTGTAGTGGCTCCGCGTGGTCACGTGGCCGTAGCTCGAGAGAGAGAGTAAAACATCGACAGCGATCTGCGTTGGGGGCAGAGTGTAGGTATGTCGGCGGCTCGTATACTTTGTACGTACTGTGTTTCGTTGGCGCTAGTTTTGTGTTCACACATACAGCACGAATGTCACTTCGATCACTGCTGTTGGCGCGTTTCCTCACGCCAGCGTTTTGACCGCGTGTGTCCGCACTCATGGAGCGTGATGTGTTCATGTTTCCTGTGCGCGCTGACACCATGGTTATTTAACTTAGTTAGCAATCGAATGTTTACAGTTCGATACGGCCGATACAATTATTATTCTTACTTCGTATGGCTGTCCGCTAATTTGTTATTTCAATCGATGCTCCGCCTTTTTGGGTGAAACTCCGTCATTTAAAGCCTAATTACTCTTCAAAATTTGTGCTAAACACTCGTAACCATCCTGAGTTTTTATTTTTTTTCTGGCTCTTCGTATTTTGTTATTGAAACCACGTGGCAACTTTTGAATTTTCCCTACAAAAGCTTCTTGGCTGCCAGATCTGAAGTTGTTTATAACTCTTTGTTGCTATTTCGCCACATTAAATTATTATCACCGATTTGTTCTCTGGCCAATCAAGGGATATCTATTAAATAGTCACTGGGCCACATCACTATTCATAGAAACGAGCTGGCTTAAAGATTGACTACCACAGCGCATGCAACAACCACTTTCACCTCCGTTTCATTTAACTTATCAGGTTCAAAAAATGTTCACCCAACTCTGCAGCGCACTCTTGAAAGGCATGACAAGCAGACAAGTTATTTGTCAATTACCTGTAACGCTATTCCTGTTGTCAGGATTGAAAAAACATTTTACACATCCTTGCATTGGTTGCACTTGGATGTAATTTACGCTTCTCATATATATCCTAGTCAGATGGCGTAAAGACCCGGAATGTTATGGCGACATCTACGGCAATTTCGAGAAGGACATAATAATAGAACGCCGACGATAGTACGAACACCAGCTTTCATTTACGACGCCAGCAAGACAATTTGAACTTTGTTTACAGGCGCCCTAATATTGAAATCAAACTCTGGTGTTTTCCATGCGAGAACCACGACCTGATTTTGAGGCACGCTTTAGTGGGGGGACTCCAAATCGCCTGTAACCACCCGGGGATCTTTACTGTGGCCCCAATGCATGGGACACGGCCGTTTTTGCATTTTGCCCCCATCTAAATGTGGCCACCGCCGCCGCGATTTGCGCGCGCGACCTCGCGATTAGCAACGTAAGGACGAAGCCACCAAGCAATCACCGCGAGTGCATTCTAATATTATTCATCAGAAAAGTTGAAACGTGGCCGTGCCCTGACAGCTCAAGTATACCCGTCAGCACCGTTCTCATGCTGTTATTGTACAAAAAGATCCCATAGGCTCGTTCTGACTGCCAGTTCCGCGTTGTTTCAGTGTCAGCTTCGTTTTACAGCGTAGGAACTTGTTATGGGGCTCACTCCAACAGCCGTTTCGGGTGGCGATGGCGTCCGCCGCCGCCTCCGCCGCCAGTGTCCGGTGTGCGTAGGAGCTATCGCCGGGAATGAGAAAAAAAGACCAAGTTCTCGCCGAAATCGAACCCGGGCCCGCTATATGGAAGTTAGTTACTGTACCACAGAACCACGGCAGCTTTTTTCTTTTATACAATATTATGGCAACAACCAAATATACAGTGGTGACAATGCGTTAACATTTCTTTTTATTTGTGACAGTTCATTAAGTAGATTGACCCAGTGAGGAGGTTCAGCTTGTGATCGAAACACATCGCGGATATAACACACACTTTCCACAAAATTCTCCCTTGCTGACCGAGTGTTAACGTCAGCGTGTCTGACAGCCATACGTTCTGTGCAGAAACCATGGAGGCCAAGAAACATGATCATATCATACGGTATGCCGTTTTCATGCTCCACAGGTATACCTATCTTATGCCAATAGGAGATATTTGCATTTCTTTTTTCAGAGTTCTTTACTGCATATACCGAAAAACATGGCGTCACAATACACCATGATCGCATGCTCAAATGTTTCTAGCCTTTTCACAGTACACAGTTCGTTGTGCATAGCGCAAATATGTCCGTCTCCGCAAGCCACGTTTTAACCGGAATATTTCAGTGTGTAAAATAAAAAAAGAATGACTTCGTTCTCGGCTTCACAGGTATCTGCTTAAACCTCTTTAAAACACCATTTCCTGGGCTTCCATAGTTTATAGATCTATACATGGGAAGTGGTAACGTGACATCAATCAAGTCTTCGTAACGAATCTCCTTTGTTACAACACTTTGATAGAGCAGCGAGAATCGGCCCCTTAAGAATTGAAATGAGGCAAACACCTCCCGTGAATATGCCCTGATTCTTCTGTTGAAATCGCACACACTAGACACAATAAAATCTGGAAGCTCGGTTTCTAGTTGTATTTGCATCATTGAACGTAAGAAAGGATTCTCTAGATCTCTCAAGAACATGAAACGGGAATCAAGTTGACGAACAAACAAGTGTGTGAGTCTAAGACCCCCCTTGTCGAACATACAGAAACAAATTGGTCCGACTGGCCCTCTCCGAACTGCAACCTCAGATGTACACTGCGAGCACCCTATACATTTCCAGTGCCGCGGCAGTGCCTGCTAGCATGCAGTGGAAAAAGACCCTATAAACGAGTGCCAGCGTGGGAGGAAACACACCGTGTGACATGGACGCAGTGTAGCGTCGATATGTGGAAGTTTTTCATTGCACTTGCATATTATACCGGGTGGCACGCCATGTAGCAGATGCACATGTGGAAGTGCACGCAAGGCATTTAAAGAAGGTTCGAGGAAGAAAAGGAAGATTAAGCAGACGTATACAAGAATGCTGGAAAAAAGTATACATTGTGTACCTGATTAAATCAAACTGGCTAGGTGACTGCGTCACCAACGTGTTTCGAAGGGATGCCAGTATATAGTCATCATCATTGGCATCATATCATGCCACTTGCCTTGTAAATGTCAGATTCTCACCGCGCAGCATCTATACGTGCGCCCTTTGAATTGCTGTTGCATATTATTACAGCAGGTGGCACACTATGTAGCAGCTGCATAGGCAGTGGGGCAAGGTAGATAGAGAAGTCTTGAGGTTGGAAAAGAAGGTTATAGAGATGTATAAATAATAATGTAATGAAAAACATGTATGGCATACTTGAGTAATTCCAGCAGGTTAGGTGACTGTTGTTCACCGTCCTGTTTCATAGGGAATGTAATTAAATCATTATCATCATTATTACCATCCAACTGTGTCATTTTACATGCGCTCCGCGTAGCGCCGACACGTACAAATTTTGCATCGCAATTATGCTGCATTCCACAACGTGTCCCGACATGTAGTGGTTACATATAGCAGTTGCATGCTGCATTTAGCCGACCCTGAATGTAGCAGGCTAGGGTACTATTTCCCACCATCCTGTTTCGGAGGCGATGGCATCATTATCATCACCACCATCAACAGCAACGTACCGTACCAGGGTTCAAGAGCTGTGACATGTGCGCCACGTAGTCTGGGCACGTGTGCCTACTCTTCGGTGCACATTATGGCGCCTACTCGCTACGGACGAACCTGAAGAAGGGATTCGTAGAGCTAAGCGTGCGGCTGCAACCAGGCAACACCGCACTGAGCAGACCGCTCTGCAGAGAGCAGGACAAGCCGCAGCTCACCGTCGACGCCGGGCGGACAGTCCAGATCGTTCTCGTGAAAACGACGCGAATAGACTTTGCCGCGAAGACCTGTAGTGCGTGGTGCCGAAAAATGCAGCTCCTTTGTAGCCGTTCCTCCAGCTTACGCTGTGACTGTTATGCGTGTGCCGCGTTGGCCCGTGACTTCTTTGCAGTCAGTCTCAAACAAGTGTTTTGCTTTTAAATGTATGTTATACTTGCTAAGAGTTGTGAGGTATTTACACTCTGACGCGGCAATTGCACGAAATAGTTACACCATTATTAATGTGCTTATGCCCGCGATGGAAAACTTATTTGGGCGTTCCATGAGTTGCAGATCCAGTGTTTCTCACTATTTACATGTATTTGTTTTTATTTGATTTGATGGCTTTCTTTGGCTCGCTAGCGGACCGTTAACCGAGCGGACTGTTAGCCGCTCGTGCTTAGGCTGCCTGGCTTTGCGATCGGGACGGACCGGTAGCCGTCTCAATCGCTTCTGGAACAGGTACCACCAGCTCGTCGCCGTCCCGTGATCGTTCTGCCGAGCCGTCCAATTCCGAACCACAGCGCGCGCTCTCCTCGCGCGCCGCGCCGCCGCGTACTCTTCCTTTTCTTACTCGTCTACTTGTCCGCGCAAACAACCCACTCGTCGCATTTGATACGGATATACAGTGTGCTTTCTTTAGCAGCACCATATTTTTAAAATTAGAAAAACATGAGTCACAGTAACGTTATGTTTACCATTCCCGTGTACGAATTGGCAGCTTCTAGATATAAAGCAATTTCCCCAATTACGTACATAATTAGCGAAATTACAGTAAATAAGTTTCTAATTATCAACAATAGCTGGCTAGAGTACATGAGTACTTCGTTGCCCGTCCTCGATAGCACCAATTAAGTTTTGAATACCGGATCTCATGTGGGAGCTATGCGAACACGGCTGGAAAAGAGCGTCTGTGTCGTCGACGTCGCCACCCCCCCCCCCCCCCCCCCAACCGCGCCTTTCGTCACGACTCCGCGGTCACCGCGGGTCGCGCCCCGAGCAGCTTGCGTTATCTCCTTGCTGTGGGCAGCGTTGGCCTAGCGCTTCAATGCCGGCAGTCCGCCAAATTTGTTTCGTCATTCCGTTGCGCACCACGTGTCCACTTCCCCCGAGGAAATGCCGTTTCAGGGGCCCGAGGGAATGACGAAGTATATTTGGCGGACTGCCGGCATTGAAGCGCTAGGCCAACGCTGCCCACAGGAAGGAGATAACGCAAACTGCTCCCGAGGCCGCACCGTTGGTGACCTCGAAGACGTGACGAAAGGCGGGGGGGGGGGGGGGGGGGGGGCAACATCGACGAAACAGGCCCTCTTTTTCCAACCAGTCTCGGTTTCAAGAAGCCTGCGAAGATGAACTAAACGTTCGCATAGATCCCACGTGCAATGTTTATCGTTGGGATAGGTAATTTCGAGGACAGGCCCCAAAGTGCTCATGTGCTGTAGCCAGATACTGCCAATCTTCGTGAGACCAAAGCAGGTGGGAATCTTATGGGACAGTTTTACAAAAAGAAACAAACAAGTCCTGCTAAATGGTACAGTAGAAGAACAAAAAAGAAAACAGAAAAAGCTTCCTTAACTGCTGCAGAAATCACGAATGGCGATGTGAAATCAAATACTTTTGGTTGTTATAAAAATATAGCTCAGTAACAAATATAGTATTACTACAATTTATATAAAAATTGCGAATAACGAATATACGATTGGAGAAGCTATACAGCTAACAGATAACGTCGCGTAAGGGACCAGTTTGGGGCTTGAAATGCAGAAATTCCACGCGAAGAAATAAGTGCTACAGTAAAGATGTGTGGGTGTGTTAAGTAAGTGGCGTCTTCTGTGTTTGATATCTCTAGTAGGTTGATGAATGATGAAAGTGACGGAGAGTAAACTACGTCTGAGTGGAGGAGATTCCATCCTTTGATCGCACGTGGGAAAAGCGAAAACTTGAACGTGTCATTGCGAACTCTGCACTGGTTTATTGGATTGTTGGTAATTAGAACGTTAATTACCAT
The DNA here is from genome assembly GCF_023375885.2 of Dermacentor andersoni. Taxonomy (NCBI): domain Eukaryota; kingdom Metazoa; phylum Arthropoda; class Arachnida; order Ixodida; family Ixodidae; genus Dermacentor; species Dermacentor andersoni. The sequence continues at coordinate 61,016,974 of NC_092821.1, forward strand.
AACTTCGCTAATTACGTACGTAATTGCGGAAATTGTTCTATATCAAGAGGCTGCCAATCTGTACACACGATTGGTAAACACAACGTTACCGTGCTTGACATTTTTCTAATTTAAAACATTTGGCGCAGCTAAACAAACACCCTGTATATACATAATGTTTGAAATGGTTGACTTGTGCTTGATTCACCGAGCAAGGAATACCAATTTTAAAACCATTTCCGCCACGAACCCACAGCACCCAATTACATAAAAGGTGAGAGTTGCGAATTTTCTATGTAGGGAGATGAAGATGGATGTTGCAGAACGCGTTCGTAGACGAAACTCGGTTCGTATATCATATTGTACTGTGGTACTGTGGCACATCACTTTGATTTAACATGTTTGAATGCTGAATAAAGTTCAATTTCTTCGGCAATGTCTGCCATGGTGACCGAGCAACGCGTTGATCGCTGGAATATGAAACGTGTTTGTTGTCTTAAGGCGCCGATTTGCCGGGCTGATTTATTAAAGCTACGCATGAAGCGATTTTCGCTGCGCGGGGCTACTGAATAACCTTAATGTGATCAGCATTCTTAGAATACTTCACGCATTTTGCGGGTATCTAGTTTTGTAGGTCACTGTTCTAACCATTTTCCCTCCTAGTTCGGTCACTAGATAGTATGTAATATAATGGGCAGAGCATCCTGCTGCTCGTCTGAGGGAACCATGTTCGAAACCAACCATTGGACCAACTTCGCTCCTTGAGTATAGGACATTACTTATAGCTTCAATAAAGTTCTGTTGGATATGGCCCGCTCTTCGAAAAAGGTTTTGGATGCCAACTCAGACCACTGGGTATTTGTTAACAGGCCGTAGCGGGGCGTCTCCCAATTAACTTTTACCACCTGGGGTTCCTTAGCTTGACCTGTACCTAAGTACACGGATACTTTTGCAATTCGACCCCATCGATTTGAATAGTCTTGTCTGAATATATTAAGCTGAGTTCTCCCCGCAGACTTCGCGTTGGTGCCGCTAATTTGCCGAACGTATCGAGAGGAATTCACCAAAGATCCCGACTGCATACACGCTCATCCATGACTCCTTTAAGCGTCATGCGTCATCGTCATCATGTGTTATCAGTCGTCGTGAGATGGGTTCTGACAGAGTTTTCTTTTATTCCTTCCTCACTACTTCATTGTACAATGAAATAGCAGCATCTAAGAAGGCGTACCTTCGCGATTTCTGTCATTTACCAAAATATGGGCAAGCTTTAATTATTTATCCGCCAATAATGCTCTCATAAACAAGAAAAAAATCCAGAAACAAAATTTGCACTGGACGTACGCGAGTATTCCGGTGACGGATAGCCGTAATGGCATAAACCTTTCATATGGCGAAATCGTTGTTTTGATGAATTGAATTCAGGAGTTCTACGTGCCAAAACATCGTAGTGGGGTAACTCCAGATTAATTTTGACCACCTGGGGATCCTTAAGATGCCCCAAATATACGGTACATGGGCTTTTTTGCATTTCCCCCACATCGTAATGCAGCCGCCGCGGCTGGGATTTGATCCCACGACCTCGTGCATTGTAGCGCGACACCATAGCCCCTAAGCCACCACAGCAGGTCGTTCCTCCCCGGCAACTGGATCATCATCATCATCAGCCTGGTTATGCCCACTGCAGGGCAAAGGCTTCTCCATTACTTCTCCAACTACCCCGCTCATGTACTAATTGTGGCCATGTTGTCCCTGCAAACTTCTTAATCTCGTCGGCCCACCCAACTTTCTGCCACCCTCTGCTACGCTTCGCTTCCATTGGAATCCATTCCGTAACTCTTGATGACCATCGGTTATCTTCCCTCCTCATTACGTGTCCTGCCCATGCTCATTTCTTTTTCTTGATTTCAACTAAGATATCATTAACTCGCGTTTGTTCCTTCACCCAATTGGGCAACTGGATACTTCAGTCCCATTGATATCGGCGAGCAGGATAACAGTTACTCGAATCGAGTTCAGCTGCTTGACCTGCCTATTATTTTCTACGTACGCATTGTACGTTCCAGTGCGCTCGGAGGCTTTCACGTCGTTCCCAAACTGTATGGCATAGATCACCATGTGAATAAAATTAGTTCACGACATGCCCATGACGTTGTCCGTTTAGCTACGGTGCTCACTAACAACATTGTCCACGTGACAGCATATTCACACAACACGCAAACGCTTTTTATGGGAGAAATATTTCCCAAACGAATTCTAGGATTTTGCCTCCCAAAACCAAGATACCATTGAGGCACGCAGTAGTGGGGGACTCTGCAATAATGTTCACCACCTAGGGTGCTTTAACGTTGACTAAAACACGGCACACGGACGTTGTTGCAGGCCAGATAATTTATGAACCCAAAGAAAGCAATTTTCTTTCTATAGGATAACACAAAAAGATGCTTATTAAGGATGCGTTCTTTTTAATGTACCTAATTTAGACGTGAAAGATTGTTAGCCGTGTCAACCATAAAATAAATAATTCTGATGTTTACACACGCGTATTATGCAATTCCCAACTCGGGAAATCGTATAAAAGATAATTCTGGAGTTCGACGTGCCAGAACCATGACCTGATTATGAGGTAAGCCAAATAGGCAGCTCCGCAATAATTCAAGCTCTAGTGGTTGTACAATGTGCATCTAATCATAACTGCTCCTTCTTTTTTTTGCATTTTGCCTGTAATCAATTGAAACGTCGCTGACTCTTTCTCACGCTTCTCGTCAAATGCAGCTTATGCAACTGAAAGCTTCATCGCGAAATGCCACGCTGTGATTGCTAGACACGTTTCACCTTAAAGCCCTTAAACGGAGCCCTTTAAGCTACCACCTTAAAGAGTGGCCACCGTGGCGGGCAATCAAAAAATCATCAGTCCTTCCACTTGTAAAGAAGGGAGAGCACTGAAGCTGTGGTGTGTTTTACAGCAATCGACGCATCTAGGTATTATTATTATTACTACTATTATTATTGCGAATATTATGATTGCTTTCTTTTTCTCTTTTTCTTCTCTTTTTCGTAATATGGCGCCGAGAATCAACACCTGTATTGCGTGCTCCCGGCGTTTTTGGGCCCACAGCAATTCTTTTGCTGTGTTTCTTACGGAAAACGCGCACAAGCGAAGTGTATTGCGTGACCGGGCAACAACCTCGAGCTGCTGAAGTAGGGTGAGCAGGCATTCGCCGGGAAGTTCTGCCCGAAGGACGACATTCCTGCGGTTAGGCTTAGCGGCGTGAACACGTTCGCCTACCCACCTGTGGCCGCGTCTCCCGACGTGACAAATTCCGATGCGGTCGTTGACCTGACCACCCTTCTCGGCCTTCTCTTTCAGGCGCTTGAGGAAATCTCCTACCTCAGCGACGCAGTGGCGCAGCTGCGGAATGATAACGCACGGTTGCACAAGAACGCAGGCATCCGCACAGCAAGCTGAAGTTATCGGCGTTCTTCGAGCCGAATTGCGCGTTCTACGACACAAACTTACCAAAGGCGCAAGCCGCCATCACCCACTTCTGCTGCTGCGTCGCCGGCACACCTGTCCGAGGCAACGACGCGTGCTGTGCGAACGGCTTCGCCGAAGACCGCTGACCATCTTACCTCCTGCACTGGATCGGCCTACTTCATCAAAGGCTCCCACTGCTGGCAAGTTGCTGTGCGTACCTTCTTCAGTTGATCTGTCACCTGCCTAGTCAGCTAACGTTGAGGCGAAGATCAACAGTGAGTGCTGGCTGCTCTGACACCGCTGGGATTGTTGCTGCTTCTGGCTCTGTGCGCCCTCGGGCTATCTCTGTGACAGAGCTTGCGGCTGACACCCATCCCTTACAGCTCGCCACCCACCTATGAGCAGTTAGTCCAAAACTCCTGTCCTGCACTCGACTCAAAACCAAGTACGTTTCTTACGCCTCATTTCATGTGCCTGTTAATGAGGAGTGTTATCAGGGTCTCAGGGATCCTTCACTTTGGCCACGCTCTTGCTTCTACAAGCCCTTCAGAGGTAAGCCTTACGATACTAGGACACCGAAAAGTGTTCAGCAAGATGAAAAGAAGCATCAATGGTGTGAGAGTATTCTATCAGAATGTTAGTGGATTATGCACAAAGGTGAGCGAATTCTTCTCCAGCGTCATTTCATCTTGTTTCCCATCCATGCTTTAACAGAGACCTGCTTGTGCCCTGAAATATAATCTAGTTCATATTTACCACCCACTTATCAAGTTTTCCGACGAAACCTGGATCTTTCTTCACTGAAATGAAAGGGCGGGAGGTCCTGATTGCGATCACTTAATCATTCAGAACTGTTCGGTGCCCTGATTTAAAATGTGCAACGGAATGTGTCTGGTGGGACATTTTTGGTGCTGGTAGTAGTAGGCTATATATTAGTTGAGATTTTCTGTGTTGCGCCTCATATGAATATTCAGATGTACATGACTATTCGAGCCACTACTGAAAATGTTATATCGGCCCATGCTAACCATAAGATATTCATCATTGTTGTTCTTAATTCGCCCGCTATTTCCTGGCAAACTGGTGAAATTTCATCTCATTCTTTTCAGTTATCTGCCAAGTGCAACTCGTTACTGGATCTTACATCTTTTACATCTCTGCGCCATTTTAACATGATTATGTACTCTTGTGGCAATGTACAACACCAATGCCGTAGTAACCCAGAAGCTGTGAATGTACCCTGTGGCGACTTTCCCCTTGTTAAGCCAAATAACTTTCATCACACGCTTCATATTTCATTACAATTCGCGACACGTAGTAACAGAGATTAAAGAATACAGCAAGACATTGGTCTTTTAATCTGTCAAGCGGAGATTATGTGGGTCTTTACCACTATCTTAATAATGTGGACTGGTCTTCAGTAGAAGAACTTAGGGATGTTAATGACGAAGTCGCGGCATTCACGAATATTATTCGCGATGGAATAAAGAGCTTTATACCACTACAAGATGCTAGAGAGTCTAAATTTCCCCATTGGGTGTCTGTTCAACTGAAAACAACTTCGAAGCTAAAAGAGCGGGCTCACAGCAAGGCACTGCGTACAAATCAGGAACACTTTTATGTAGATTTTGAACAGCCAAGGGCACACTCTAGACCTCCTTTATTGTATATATATATATATACATAGCACATGTGGAAGCTAGCACTTCTAAAATTCAAAGTCCTGTTGGAGACATGTTCGTGAACAGTCGTCCAACTATACGAAACAAGATATGTCTCTGTCTATTGGCGACAGCCAGGCTGTCCCAGATGTCGCGGGTGCCTTCGGCCTTCCCTTCGGGTCTGTGTACGCCGATGGGTACAATGACGGAGTTAGTGAGCTTACAATCACCCTTCCCTGGATTCAAGACTATCGGTCTCAGAGGAACTTTTCTTTAAGAGCATCAAACGCTTAAAACCATCTTTTTGGTGTGGTCCTCATTACAATCCACCTGATTTGGTTAAAACGTGCGGGTGCTTGCTTGTTCTAGTGCTTACTTGTATTTTTAATTCTGCTTTAAAATCGAACACATTCCCAAAGGCTCAGAAAACAGTGCGGGTCGTTCCCATCTTGAAGTCAAGGGTAAGAACTCCTGCGAGCAACTACAGGCCTATTTCTCTCCTATGCGCAGCATCTGAATTATTCCAGTCAAGTATACAGTCAATAATTTCTGCCTCTATTGAAAATACTATAATTCCTCAGCAGCATGGATTCATATCGGGACGCTCCACAACTATCAACCTCGTTGCCTTCCTGATGCATGCCTTTCAAGCAGTGCATTAGAAAGGACGGCTGGATGTATTTATTTTGACCTGAGTAAGGCATTTGTCGTATGCCACAAAATACTCCTTCAAAACTTAGCACAACTTGATCTGCACCGCTCTGTCACAGTGCTGATAAGCAACTTCCTACGCGACCGGTACTGCTACGTCAGCGTAAATGGTCAGTTGTCAGAACTTTACACGGTTACAAGCGGAGTTCCTCAATGGTCTGTCCTGAAACCTCTTATTTACTCGTTTATTACCGACGTTTCGGCAATCATTCAAAACGCCACAGTTTTGTTGTATATTAATTACGCGATACTTTCCGAAGCCGTAAACGATGATAATGATTGCGTAGTTCTACAGAAAGACATGGCAAATTTTGTGTCATAGTGCGCTGAAATTAAACTGGTCATAAATACATCAAAACCGAAAGTTGTAAGCTTCAAGCGGAAACTTAACAGGTCTTTATTTCCCTGTAGCGTTAAAGATGTTCTCCTGCCAAGAGCTCAGGGAATGATAGACCTTAGAGTGTACTTCGCTAGCTCTCCGAGTTTCTCGCCCCACGCTCAACAGACGAGGCAGCGTGCACCTCGTACGCTCGGCACAGTGTGTCGGGTGATGAGAGACTTCGAAAAACCTGGGCCATTTGTAACTTTATACAGGAGCGTATGCCTTCCAGTTCTTGAGTACGCCTCCGTGGTTTGGGGCGACACTTGTAAGTCAAATTGTCAACTTCTCGGAAATGCGCAAAAAAAGTTCACATCTATATTAAAACACCGATTCTGTCGAGAGCATCTCATATTCATAGAGCTAACACAGACGCTCAGGTTACCTACCCTCACCTGTAAACGCAACAAATCGGATGTTCTTCACAATTTAATACATCAAAAAAAAAAAAACGGCTGCTCGCACTTGCCTTCTAATGTGCGCTTTTACATTCTGCAGAAAGGCACAAGGACACAGCGCGCCTTTCAGCCTTCAGATTTCTGTGACCCTCTACCTAGAGTGCAGGCGACAGATATCGCCCATTCAGAGTACCTGGATATCTTCATGGCTAATTTTAATAATTTCTGGAAAGGGGTTGCAGAGAAATTTCAAAACCTCAGCAAAAACTTTCATATCTGTTGTGTGTTCCGTCATTCTGTAATCCTTTCTTCTGTTTCTCCACTGTTGCTTTGTATTCTCATCGTGTACATATTTGATGCTCTGTTAAGATCTGTATTTGCGAAATTATTATTCCTTTTTTATGTGTGTGCGCATGTGCATGTGTGTGCGTGAGCTTGCGTTACTCTACCTGTGCATTGTTTTGCCGAGTTCGCCAGCACCAGGACCCTAGAGCTTGTTCCTGGGCACTTTCTAAACACATTTGATTGATTTAATTGATATATATTATTATTATTATTATATTATTATTATCATTATTATTACAGGACAGTGACAAGGAGTACACCTTTTGACAGTGGTGTGATTTATTCTTATTCTTTTCGGATGTAGTGATGTCTGCTAGTACCGCCGTGTGGCAGAGGAACATTCCACAATACTTGCAACATCGCTGCGAACTACGAAATTGTAAAAAGTATATAAAACTCGGTCTAATGTTAGAGCCGTATGAGCGGCTAATTTTCATATAATATATTTCGGGATAGTTTCGATAAAACAAGAGTTACGGCCGTTTTCTATAACTATACTCCCTCCATGGGCGGCCATGTATGGACAGCAGACTGGAATTCTGTTACATTTACAACTTTACTGTGAATTAACTAATCATGACAAGTAAATAAAACTCGGCGTAACGATAGCGTCGTCTTAGCGACCAGTTTCAGTATGATTTTTTCCAGGATACTTACATAAGATTCAAAGCTACAGATCATTCAGGAGAAACTGGAGACGAAAACGCAGGTGGCGGCTGACGGGGACGCCGGAGAAGAAGGCTCGAGTCTTGTGTCGACACACGGACACGAACCTGGGAGAAGTAGCCCTTAACTGCTTCACCGCAAAAAGCGACGTGCTTAGCAGCTCAATGCCGTGCCCGCTAAATCACCGCGGCAGGTCTTTAATCTAGCGCACACTAAATGCATCAGTTGAAGATTCTATATCCACTGCTAGAAAAGAGTTTTGTTATGACCAAGATTTCACCTGGCATTAGATGTGGCACTTTTGTGTACCGCAGCTACTACGATCTCGAATCGGAATGGCATCACTGAGAACATATGACAACAGTAATGCGACTATCTTTCTCTATTCTTCAGTTCATCAAACCTAAAATTAATCTTTTTAGGTATCCCTACAAACATTTCTTTCATCTCCTTTGCGAATGATACTGTTCCTTAATAAAAAACAAGCCCACACTGCCTTCTGACAAAATAATACAGATAGCAGGTGAAATGCACGCAGAAAATAGCTTTGCTGGTATTTTCTTCGCCTGCGTAAAATAACTGTGGTGACAAGATAGTCATAAAGGAGCTTAATATGTGCGGCTCCCGCTATTTAATGGAAGCAGCAACATCGGACATAGCATAGTCGCCACTCATTGTCTAGTTTACTTTAGGCTGTTCTAATGTCTGTGGCTCACCCGGTTGTCCCTTCTTTCTTCAATAAGTTTTCTTCCTCCTCCTCCTCCCTCAAAACAGAAGTTTGAAACCTGAGCATTACTTTACCTGAGCATTCATAAAATACAATGCGACTGCTGCAGATAATCGAGCTTTGATAAATCCAGTTTCTTGAAACAAAGGAATACCGGACTTCCGCGTTTTGATTTAGATTGAAAGCTTTTCATTCGAAGGCTCTGAAATAATCCCGTCATTTTTTTTGTTAGTGCAAGTGCTTCGCTGTCTTTACTTTCGCGATATAGTAACTTCGGTTCTTGTATTGTGAAAATTACATAATTAGTAAGGCCTAACAAAGAACACCACGCACAGGAACCGAGAGAGCATGAGTGGTAAAACAATGAGCCCGAACCGTCCGTGTCCTTTATGGGAGTGAACGGTAGCTCTTTAATTTAATTATTCCACCTGGTCCTCTTCGTAAACAAACCACCTCAGCAAGGGCCTGGATGAGATTTTTTAAATCTCCAACGCCTCTACTTGTCATAGTATTGTGTTCTCTTAGCAAACGCTTAAGAACAGTTATGAAAATAGTGTCAAACATGTGTGTGAACCATTGAATAATCCCCATTGTCACCTCAAACTTAGCACGCTTTAGTTAACTACAACGACCACTGCACCAAATGCGATAGGGCAATACTGGCCACATGTAGAACGCAACTGAAAAGCCAGGAAAGGAAAAGAATCAGAGGCAAGTGTGAATGATCCTGTTGTGCTGGTGACAGTCGTCGCTGTAGACACGTCCAATCCTCATTTCATACCCGAGTCATCATTTTCATCATCATCATCATCATCATCATCAGCCGATGTTATGTCCCCTGAAGGACAAAGGCCTCACCCAAGGATCTTCAATTACCCCGGTCCTGCGCCAACCGATTCCAGCTAGGACCGCGAATTTCATAATTTTATCACCCCGCCTATTCTTCCGCCGTCCTTAACTGCACTTTCCTTCTTTTGGCACCCATTCTGCAACCCTCATGGTCAAACCGGTTATGTAACCTACACATTACATGACCTGCCCAGCTCCATTTCTTTCTCTTATTGTTAACTAGAATATCGGCTATCCCTGTTTGGTCTCTAATCCACACCACTCTCTTCCTGTCTGTTAACGTTACGCCTAACATTCTTTGTTCCATCTCTCCTTGCGTGTTCCTTACCTTCCTTTCCAGATTCTTTATCAGTCTCTAAGTTTGTGCTACATATGCCAGCATGGGTAGAACGAATTGATTGAAAACCGTTCTTTTAAATGATAATGGTAAGTTTCAAGTAAGAATCTGACAATGTCTGCCTAATGCTCTCCAACCCATTTTTATTCTTCTGTAAATTTCCTTCTCATAATTAGGATCTATTGTGAGTTACTGACCTAGGTAAACGTACTCCTTCACACTCTAGAGGCTGACTGGCGATCCTAACTCTTGTTCCGTTGCCCGACTATTGATCATTATCTTTATTTCTCTTCTGCATATTAATCTTGAATCACACTCTTATACTCTCTCTGTTAAGCTACTCAGTCATTTGTTGTAACTCGTCCCCAGTGTTGCTGAACAGGACGATGCCATCTGTAAATCGAAGGCGACTGAGATATTCACCGTTGAATCTTACTTCGAAGCATTCCCCGTTTATTAGCTTGAATGCTTCTTCCAAGCAGGCGTTAAATAGCATTGGAGAGATTGTGTCTCCGTCTGACCCCTTTCTCTATCTTTCTGTATCTTCCTGCGGCGGTTGTGGAGAATTAAGGTAGCTGTGGAATCCCTATCGATACTTTCCAAGATATTTACGTAAGCGTCATGGAAAACGTAATGCCTCTATGAGGCTGATTGTGCACTGCGGATTTCTCAATTACCTTATTGATGACGTGGATGTGGTCCATTGTAGAGATCCCTTCCTGAAACCTGCCTGTTCGCTTGGTTGAATAAAGTCCAGTGTTTGTATTATTCTATTAGTTATTACCTTGATGAATATTTTGTATAATATTTGAACTAAGCTAATGGGCCTATATTTTTTCAATTCTTCAACGTCTCCCTTTTTGTGGATTAGTATAATGTTTGCATTGTTCTAGTTCTCTGGGGCCCTTGAAGAGGATAGAGAGTTCGTATGAAGGGCCGCTAGTTTTTCAAAAAGCTTTATGTCTCCTCCATCTTTCATTAAATCGACTGGTAGTCCATCTTCTGCCGCTTTTCCCCGTTTCACGTCTTGCGAGGCCCTTCAAACGTCATCGCTATAGTTATAGAAGCAGCCTCTCTAACCTGTTCACTACTACTTCGAATGGAGGTATCGTGGCTGCTTTGGGTACTGTACAGGTCAGTATAGAATCCTTCCGCTGGTTTTACTATATCTTCGAGATTGCTGATAATATTACCCTGCTCATCTTTCAGTGCATACATGTTGGTTTATCCGATGCCAAGTTTCCTTCTCACTAATTTGAGGTTGCATCAATCTAATACTGCTTCCTGAGTCTTTTACAGGTTATAATTTCGAATATCCCTTATTTGTTCCCTGTTGGTTAGTTTTGAGAGTTCCACGAATTCTGTCTGATCTTTTGAGTTGGACACTTTTAATCTTTGCCTTTTCATTATTAGTTCCTTTGTTACTTCGGATAGCTTACCTACTGGTTGCCTTGGTGCATTACATCGCACTTCAATTACTGCTTCCGAAGCCAGCCCTAGCTACGGTTTCATTCACTCTCCCTATGTGATCTTCAGCTCTCTGTCAGCTCTCTGTCATAAGGCTGAATATTTGTTTGCAACTGCCAACCTGATTGGTCTGATTTTCCCCTTACTGCCTTTAGGTTGACGTGTTTCTTATTGACAAATTTTACTCTTTCTCTCTTCAAATTGAGGTCAATCCTAGCCCTCGCTAACCTATGATCACTGCACTTTATCCTACCTAACACTTGTACATCCTGCACTATTCTAGGATTGGTAGAATGTATGAACTCAATTGCATTTCTTCTTTCATAATTGGGGGTTTTCCAGCTACACTTTTTGTTCTAGCGCTTCCTGAAGAAGGTTTCCAATACTCGCAGCTTATTCGTTCCCGCGAATTCTACCGACGTCTCTCCTCGAGTGTTCCTTGGATCCGCACCGTAGTTGCCAATTGCTTGTTTACCAGCCTGCTTTTTCCGCCCTTGGCATTGAAGTCGACCATGACTACAGGATATTGAGTTTGTACTTTCTCCATCACTAATTCAACATCTTCATAAAACTGTTGTTTTCTTCATCATCGTGACTGGAGATTCTAGCATAGGTTTGTACTAGCTTTATTCCATACCTACAATTTTGCATTATTACGGCTACGCCTACTCTCTTATTAATTCTTTATAATTTGTCAACGTTTCCCGCTATGTCTTCTGGATTAGGAATCCTACTCGGAACTGCTTATTGCCTGGTAGTCCTCTATAGCAGAAGATCTGTCCATTTGTCAGCACTGTATAAGCCTCACCAGTTCTTCTACCCTCAAGAAGGCCAATGATATCCCAAACAATGCCTCATAGTCCATCAAAGATTCTTTCTTGGCTAGCTTCACTCGAAATTGTTTGGGTGTTAAACGTTGCAAGGGTTAATTTCCATTGGCGGCCTGTCCGGACCCAGAGATGTTTAGCCCCCGCTGCTCCGTTAAAGGCCTGACCGTCACTTTTGTGAGCTGCTCCACAGCTTCTAGGGACTGAGAGCCATTGGTTAATCGAATGAGTTATTTGGGAGGGAGTGGCCGAATACTGAATCAGGGAGGCCAATTCCTGTTCTGGTGAGAGAGTGTCGTGTTGAAGCTTAGTGAGTCTTCCTAATATTGTTATACCTGGATTAGTATAGCCCCACTTGCTCTCGGCGTGTACTTCCTGGCACTTCCGGTGTTTTAGAATGCATGCAAGGCCAGTAAAAAAAACAAAAAAACAACTGAAGCATGCCATAGTCGCTTACTTGAATGCCTATAGGAAAGGAAGGCTAGTTTTCAAATAAATACAGTGAATTCTGCATCTGCAAAAGGCTCTTTCAGGGGAAGTACTTCCTCTCATTATGGAATTTTAGAGTTTCAGGAAAACAAAGTATTTCGCGGGACACTTAGCTACAGTCTACCATCTCTTATCATGTTTATTTTGGGCCATTTGCCGCAAGAAATATTGAGTAAAAACATCAAATGAAAAAAACGAAAACAATAGAAGCATGCAGCTCTGCATTTTGTATGAACTGCAGCAAGCTCTGAGAATATGTTCAGTCACGCAACAGTTTTAGTTGTTGTGTGCAGGTGCGCTCAATCCGCCCTTTTTAAATATGTTCAACCTAATTGCAGACCCTCAGGGAATTTCGACAATAGGTATTCAGGATCATCCGTTAACCAGAGCCGCACATTCAGAACACGTTCCTTGATCGATTGTTATTATCATAGGCTTTGATTACCATGCATGACTTTTATGAATATGCTGCTACAAGAAAAGTCGCATGCTTGTTGACAAACTTTTCATCCAAATTCAATTGTTATTCACATGTCAAATCGCTGCACCTAACGGAAGAAATCCTATGTTCGCAGCACGTGCCTTCTCATATTTTGTGATATTGATGATACTTTGGAAGTTGTAGGTAATGCTGGCTTCTTTTTACACAACGACGCCAGAAGAAAACACAAATTTCTGTCGCCATAAAAGTAATAATCGATTGGCGGTCAGAAGGCGCTTCCCTAAAAAAAAAAACGACCTCCCAAATGTAGGACAATACAAAATCCCTGTAATGACCATCCTACGTCTACCAAGAAGGGACATAAAAATCACCGCTCAGCCATTTCTAACCCTTTCGTCTTCTTTAAGGAGTGCCAGTTGTGTTGGCGACATTAACCACTGTCTATGTCGCCCCGGAAGCGACGTTTGCGCGTTATCATGGCGACCTTTCTTACCGCTGGTCTCACGCACGTGGCTCACAAGTTAACTGGCTCACATTTGCATGTTTTAGGCAGCGTATGGCAGCACAAGTTATTCTTAGTTCGTGGTAGCTTGTGTCTCAAAACAATGACGCATGCAAGTGCACGAACACGTTCAAACAATTATATTGGTTGATGCAACTATTATAAACTAGGAAATTGTGACAGTTCCACTGTTCTGCATGAATTTGTCAAAACTGGCGGCATGTGCACTAGAGTCACCACATTGTCTCCTTATAATCTCGCTCACTTCGCACCCTCGCTTTTGCTACAGATAATTACCAACTAGGCTTAGCAAAACTGCAAAGTTAAAGGCGTAGGCATGGAACACATGAACAAGGGTGGCACTTATGGCTGTATTTTGCTCACTCTAAGTCGACTTTCTGTGCGTTTGCTTGCGCAATGGTTCCTTAGAACCAGCTACCTTTGTACCTCAATGTCCATTGTAAACTTTGAGAAAACAGCCGTAATAGCACCTGAACTTCGGTGCCGAACTAAGAGTGAGGTTAGCGAAAGTGAAAAGTGTCCATTCCCTTTGAGATTCACAAATGCCGTCAAAGCGCTTCAATACATAGTTCTACACTCTTTTACGCACATTGGAGACTGAACCTTCTCAGTGCAGGGCTACACAAACATATAAATGTTTGATTCTTTAGTTTTATGCCACAGGATCTATTTGTTTTGCACTGTTTCACAACATCCGCAAGGGTACGAAGTCAGAAAACACTGCTTCAACGACGGACCGAGTTAGGCTGATTCTTGGGCTATTCGGTACGAGGAACTCATAATGCCAAATATTTTATTGCAATTCAAAAAAGACAGGGACGTGACAGAGACACAGGACAGGCGCTAACTTTCAAGTGACGTTTATTGTAACGCAGTGGCAAATATATAGCGAAGCAGGTATGAATGATACAAAAATACAAAAGATAAATCACACTCTATGCTTGCGCCCGTCATTACCGTCCAGGAACGCGATTTCCTAATCAGAAAGATTAACTGACGGTGTACTAACAGTCAGCTACCTTTCTTCGAATCAGCCGGGCTTCGATTATTTCACGCATGCAGCGGTCTTTCTCCTAGCCTCCACTGTGCATGCACCGAACACTGGTTTGCACTTTTTGCTAGGACAATCACGGTAATGTTCAGAAAGGTTTCCGTTACTTGGTTCTGCCACACTTCGCTTGTGTTATGCAAGCCTTTCATTAAGGCATGCAGGCACGCCTGTGCTTGTGAACGCTCTAAATTGTTCCGTCGCTTGCCGCACACATAGTAGCACGTACTGAGTGACCCAAGTTGGCGAAAGGGTCATTGAAGAGTAGCACATGACCAGTGCATATGTGACGCAGCCTGCTAAATTGTTAGGTTGGGTGCTATTACATGCAACATGAGAGCTATTTAAGGGATCGTTTTTGTCATTGTAGGATGGCACGTTCCCAGTGGCAGGTGCGTAGCTTCCGAGGATGGAGATGAACACGTCCACCGAATAGCGGTGAAAGCCTAGTGGCACACTTTCTGTAACCCAAGTTGGCATCAGGTATGTTCGCTTAAGTTCAAGTCGGCATCGGGAGGAAGAAGAAGAGGCATGTGCTTGCTGCGGACGCGTCCGCGCCGGCTCCCGCTTTCTCGCCAATTTAAATGTGCCTTTTGCCCAGTTTTGTGCCTTTTCTACTTGGAATCGGATTCTTGAAGTTCTTTTCCACCTAGGGAGACCACATTTCGGCAAGTGCGCCACATGTGGACTTTTTTACGAGTGGTTTCATCTCGCCGCCCCGCCACGGGCTCTAAGTCTAACGACGAGTGCGGCCACCGCCATTGACGTCCGTCTCGACTTCAACCAAGCCACCGCCGACCTCAGACCTCCCCGCGCGCACCCCGGTTGCGGGGGCCTCCAGCGATCCCAACAAACGAGCCTTCCACCCAAGAACCACCCTACAGTGAAGTCAATGGCCAAGACATGTGCCCGCAGACACCGCAGACGCCGGCTGGACTATCGTGGCGCCGCGCCCGTCAGTAATCAAGACTGCGTTGAGCCAGCCCATCCTCGCTAACCTCCAGCGAAAGGGAGTAAATACGAACTCAACCGTCTAAACAGCGAGGAACTCCGTGATCAAAGCAACCAGGATGCCCGCGCTGCCCCAAGACGACATCAAGATCGTGATTTGCATACGTGGCGGAATCAACATAGCCAAGGTAGGCCAAGTTACGGTGACCAAAGCAATCTGCATGGCTGCTTGCACCGAACCTAGCGAGCGAAGCGAGGTAACAATATGCCCCAATTTCAAGCAAAACGTCATGGTGGTCTGCACACCATCTGAAGCGAACGCAGCGAAATACCTCAGGATCCGCAACATTTCCATAGGAAAGCAAACGTTTGGAACTACTGCATATAGGACAGCGCCGCACGAAACGTGCAAAGGCACTATAAGAGGGGTTGCGCTCGATGAGATGCAGGACTCCATAAACCACAAGATCGTCAACCCACGCAACCCGCTCGCACTGGCGGCAAAGAGACGAGTCTAAAGAAGAATCACAACAAACGCAAGCAAAAGCACCAAAAGACCAGGAACAATCGCCCTGAGTCAGCAAGACTTCCCGCCGCTCAAGAACGGCGAGAGTAGCGCAATCAACGATAACATGGCCGCCAACGCAGATGCTCGCTTGTCCGGCGAGCGGGGGTGCTCGAGATCAAGGAATCGCGGTCGCCCGTCGTCACGGTCCGGCGGGTGCTCCAGGAACCCGATCCAAAGATCCACGTCAAGGATACGATTCGCCCCCAGCCCACGAGTTGGCGGTGATGACCGGTTGACGTAGGCCCAACGGGTTCAGCAGCACCAACAGCAGGGCGCCAGCCAGGTGAGTCCGGCGGCACGGCCAGAGCAAATAGAAATGGCAAGTACGATTAAAAGACTAGAACACGAAAACAAAGAGTTAAAGCAAACAATCGCACAATTCGTCGAGGAAATCAGACAACTCAAAACGCCGCCCGCCTCCGGCTCTAATCAAACCAAAAGCACATCAGAACTTATGGTAGTGGAGGTACGGGTCGCAGAATCCACGCGCAATCCGCATAAGAGAAAAGCCGTGAAAAACACATCTCTCGAGCATTGACAGCGACATTAAGGAAATCAAGGGACGGCTCGGTGGTCTTCCAACTACCATCGCGTCACTGAAGAAGGGCAAGACAAACTTGCGACGATTGTAAGAGCCCTCAAGGAAGGTTACGACAGGATAACGCTACAAATCAACCACCTGATGGAGATGATAAACAGCCACGGGGCAAGAATCAACGCGCTAGAAATGGCAGACCACCCGTCTGTGATGTGACAGTCTACTGTCACCAAGCTACCTCGGGCGTAGTCGCTGGATAGACAAAGCAACAATGTGGCCTCACAAAGGCCACCCAACGCCATCAACAAAGGTGCCTGTGCAAACTGAACCGTTTCGCCTTTGGCAATGGAATTGTGGGGCTCCATTCAAGCCAAAAAATACAAACCCCAAGTCATTCTCCTACAAGAGATAAATACCACTACACCCTCGCTACCCGGCTATGACGTGACCGCTACGACACCGCAACACAAATGCAAAGGTATCGCCACGTTGGTCAGCAACAAGCTAGCCCACACGACACACAAGGTTAAACAAGACCGCAGCAATTGCGAATTTATTCTCACAGGAGTCTTCCCTAGAGCCAAGAACGCCAAGAGCATATTCATCCTAAATGTTTACAGCAGCCCCAAGCACGAAGCACAAAATTTAGGCAAATACTCCAGCTCGCCCGCAACTGTGCCAGCGACAACCCCATGATCGTGGCCGGGGACTTCAACGCCCCTAACACGGCCTGGGGATACGTGGCCAGCAGGGCCAAGGGTAAGGCCTTACTAAACGACGCCGATGAACTTGACCTAACGCTCATCACGAACGCTGCATACCCCACAAGAACGGGTAACTCGGTCAACCGCGACACAACGCCAGATCTCCCTTTCGTCGGCAACGTTCCAAACTATCAGTGGAAAAACCTCTTCGAGGATCTGGGCAGCGATCATCACATTGTTGAGACAACGATTGACACACCATCCAGAGAACCCAGAAAAAGGACGTACGTCGACTAGGACAAGTTTCGCGAGCTAAGACACGAAAGGCCACAAGCACAATATCAATGGAACAATGGACGTCGAAACTAAAGGCCGACATTAAGGCGGTCATGAAAAGAATAGAGACAGATCTCCTCGTTCAAAGCATGCACAGCCGGCTGGCTCACATGCTCGAAGCCAAACAATCGCTCACCAGGAGATGGAAAGAACAAAAACACAATCGACGGCTGAGGAAAAGAATTTCTTGCCTCAACCAGCTGATTGCAGAATATTGCACACAACTATCTACCCAGCAATAGAACGAAGTGTGCGACGCGGCGGATGGCCGCATCAACAGCGGGACGACGTGGCACCTGCTCAAACATCTTTTAGACAGAACCAGAACCAAAGCGGACCAGGGTCACACGCTGAACAGGATCATGCACGAGGAACTCAAGATTACCACGGAAAATGAGCTCATTGACCGTCTCGCCGACAAGTACCTCCCACTGGCCAAAAATGCTAGAGGCACGACCACCGAAGAATACCGTGGCAAGGCCGATCCCGAGCTATATCGGAACTTAACCGAAGAGATACGCACGGCGCTTCAGAACCTAAACAGCAAGTCAGCGCCGGGGCGCGACGGCCTAACCAACAATGCACTTAGAAACCTAGACGACACCTCCATCGAAACCCTCACAGAGGAAATCAACAAAATATGGAGCAACGGAGTACTACCCGAGGGCTGGACAACAGCCCTCATCGTGCTCATCTCAAAGCCTGGCAAGGCGCCCAACATCAATAACCTCAGACCGATGTCGCTGACGTTTTGCATCGGCAAGGTAGCCGAGCACGCGGTCCTAAACAGGCTCTCGGAACATCTCGAAGAAAAAGATATCTACCCCGCAACAATGGTCGGCTTTAGACCCAAGCTATCCACCCAAGACGCCATGAAGCTCCTCAAACATAAGATCATTGACGCAGACACGAGAGACGCGAGAGTAATCCTAGGGCTAGACCTCGAAAAGGCCTTCGATAATTTATCACATCAATACATACTCGTCATGATCTCCAAACTCGACCTTGGCACTAGACTCTACGCTTATACAAAATCGTTCCTGAGCGACAGAATGGCCATCCTCCGTCTAGGGAAAATCAAGTCTCAGAAATAAAAATTCGGCGGCAAGGGCACCCCGCAAGCCTCAGTCATCTCTCCGGCGCTTCTTAACCTTGAGCTAGCCGGCGTAGGGAAGAGACTGGATCAAATCGAGAACGTCAAATACACCATATACGCAGATGACGGAACGCTCTGGATCCCCGGAGGTAGCCTGGGATCAATTGAGAACGCTCTAAAGCAAGCGATCGACGCGATCGAGGAATACCTCACTCCCACGGGCCTGCGATGTTCGCCTGCGAAGTCGGAGCTCCTCGTCTACAAACCATCCAGAAACGGTCACAAAAGAAAGAGCGAAGTCAGAGACACTCACGCCATTACTCTAAGAACAAAAGACGGAGGAACCATTCCGCACGCCAACAAACTTAGAGTCCTCGGCATGCTCATTGAGAGCAACGGCTCTAACGCCGCGACAGTGCAGAAGATCGTGACAAAGTCGAATAATGCCTTGAATCTCATTCGACGCATAGCAAACAGACAACACAGCCTTAAGGAAGAAAATCTCTTCAAGCTAACACACGCCTTTGCGCTATGCCAGTTCACGTACGAGGCGCCCATGCACAGATGGAAGGTAGCGGAGAAAGACAAACTCAATGCGCAACTGAGGAAGGTAGTCAAACTAGAGCTGGGAATCCCCAAGAACACCGAGACAGAGCTCCTGCTGCAACCGGGGGTACACAACACATGAATAAATCTCCGAAGCTCAAGAACGGGCTCAATTGACACGACACTCTGGAACCAAACCGGGTAGAGAAATCCTAGCCAAAATAGGTCATGACAACACAGCAATCGAGGATCTATACCAAAGCGTTCCGACGGACACACTCAACTCCTACGCTGTTCGCCCAGTTCCACAGAACATGAACCCAGCGCACCATCAACCCAGAAGGCTGGCACGCGGATCGTTCATTTTGCGCGAAATATGTGCTAAGAAAATGCGAATCTGTTTCGTAGACGCGGCACAGTACCCGTCCAGGAAGGCCTTCGTTGTCACCTCGGTCAATAAGCAAGGTCAAGTCACAAACGCTCTCACAGTCAAGACGCACAAGTCCAAGTTAGCAGAACAGGTCGCCATCGCACTCGCGCTCACAGACCCGATCACCACCCACGCCTACAGCGATTCACGCTCGGCCGTCAAAGCCTTTCAGAAAGGAGCCGTTGCAAGCCAAGCACTACAAATAATCAATAGATCCGCACCGCTGTACCATCACACCATCTGCTGGTCCCCGGCACACCTCGGAGACACCGAGTACGCCCCTCCCAATCTCAATGAGATGGCTCACAGTAGCGCGCGAGACCTAAACCTCCGCGACGCCACCTATTCTGGTCGTGACCATCCCAGCAAGAATCGGGACCCTCTCTCCACATATAACGAGATCACAAATAATTTTTATCTAGACCGCAGAATATACACCACGCCTCACAATAAGCTCACCAGGCCTCCAGCCCTCACGTTCAGAATGCTTCAAACCAACACGTACCCCACCCAGAACCGACTACATCACTACATGCCTGACCTATACACAACATCATATTGCGAAAATTGCCATAGCACACTCGACGTATATCACTTGCTCTGGCCGTGTGCTCGGACCCACGCAAACAAGATTCAAGCCTCCGCCGGGCTACAAGAAGCATTAAGCAGCAAGGACCTCGCGCTGCAGCTCTGGGCCATCCATCGAGCCCAGGGTGCGGCCAAGGAGTTACGACTCCCGGTCCCAACGTGGGAGTAGCCAGCTCTATGGGGCCTTGCGGCCCGTAGCTCGCAGGACCTGTCATTAAATTTATTCCATCTATCCATCCAAGTTGTCATTAAAGAGTTTCATTTAACAGCGGTGCCTACCCAGTGCCACATTTGCAGTGATCCGTGCCGGCGTGAAAGAGGTTTGCTGATTAATGGCAAATAGTTGCACACTGTCCGATAGTAAGTAACCAATATTGCTTAGATGGTTGATTTAGAACCCTGTTGCCTGCTAGCCTGTGCCTGCAGCACTGCTTGCTCGAGATCAGGAGCAAAAAGCCTAATCCGTACTTCATCATCATCATCATGATGAGCAGCAGTAGCAGCAGCCTATTTTTATGTCCAGTGCAAGATGAAAGTCTCTCCCATCAATCACCTGTTACCCCTCTTTTGCGCTAGCTCATTACATCTTCGGCTGAAAATTGCACAATTTCATCTCCTCACTTGATTTTGTGTCGGCCTCGAGTGCGCTTACCTTCCCTTCGCGCCCATTCTGCAGCTCTAATAGTCCACTGGTTATCTGCCAATCGAATCACATGGCCTGCACACCGCTTTTTTCTTTTCTTAATGTCATCCTGAGTGTGGACTATTCCGGATTAACTTCTGCTTCACAGCGCTTTCTTCATCTCTCCTAAAGTTTCGCCATTGATTTACATTCAATCGCTTTCGACGCGGTCCTTAGCTTGTTCGGGAACTTCTTTGTTGAAATATAAGTTTTTACCCCAGATATTAGCCGCGGTAGAATGTGTTGATTGCATAGCATTCCTTTTAACTACAACAGTAAGCTCCCAGTCAGAATGCAGTTATGAAGGTCGTATGCACTCCAATCAATTTTTATCCTTCTTTAAATTTCCTTCTGGTAATCAGGGACCCTGTGAGTAAGGGACTCAGATAAACGTACTCCTGCATAGTCGCTAGAGGGTAACTGGTCATCATGAATTCTTATTCTCCTGACAAGCTATTAAACATAATCTTTGTCATCTAAATACTAATCCTCAACGCTACACTTTTTCGGTTAAGGTCCTCAATCATTCTTGCACTTCATCCGCAGCGTTGCTAAACAGGACATCATCAAACAGAAAGTCTTGAGACATTCGCCGTTGATCGTCAATCCTAATCCTTGCCAGTTCAATAGCTTGAGTATTTCGTCTAAGCATGTAGCAAACAGTACTGGAGAAATTGTGTTTACTTTCCTGACCTCTTTCTTAATGGGTCTTTTTCCACTATTCTTGTGGGATAGTTCTTGTTATTTCTCAAGATAATGACGTATGCCTCCTGTACTCCTTGAATACGCTGTACAACAGTTTCAGCTGTTCTACAAATTTTAAAGCGTAATGCACGAAACACGTAATACACGTAATACACGTAACCGACCTGCATTTCTTTTTCTTTCTGCCTTTTTATTTTGTTTGAGCAACCACGTGGCAACTTTTGAATATTCCCTCTATAAGATCTTATGGCTGCCAGATCTGAAGCTGTGTATAAGTCATTGTAGCTCTTTTGGGACAATAAAATGTTATCATCAATTTCTTCTCTGACGGATCAAGAGTTATCTATTCAATAGCCACCGGGCCACATTCCTTCCATGCGCTCAAATACTGACATGAATTCTGTTTTTTTTTAATGCGCAAACATCGATTTATATTATAAGCACGCCGTAGTGGGGGACTGCGGAATAATTGCGACCACCAGGGGATTTTTAAGCTGCCCCCAATGCACGGAACACGGGCGCTTTTGCAATTCGCCCCCAACGAAATACAGCCGCCGCGGCCGGGATTTGATGCCGCGACCTCGTGCTTAGCAAGGTGAGGCCAAATCCACTGAGCAACCACCGCGGGTACGCTGTAAGATTAGTAATCAGATAAGTTGTCAGTGGTCGTGCCCTGACAGCAGAAGTATGCTGTCAGCGCCCTTATCAACCAGTTATTGTGCAAAAAAAATCTCACAGGCTCAATCTGAATGCTGGGTCCGCATTGTTTCAGTGCCACCTCCATTTTTACAGTGCGTTTAAAAGAAGTGTGTTACTTTTGAATGTATGTTATACTTGCCAAGAGTTTTGAGAGATTGTACATTCTGACTTGGAATTTACGCCAAATAGCTGCGCCTTCCTTTATGTGCTTGTGCCTCTAATGGAAAACATATTCGCGGGCCCCACGAGTTGTGCGTCCAGCGTTTCTCGTTATTTGCATCTTTTTTTTCTTATTCATTTTAATTTGTTCAGTTCAGTTCAGTGTATTACCTAAAACGTCCCCCGTAGGGCCATTACATAAGGGGTGGATTTTATAAAGATAGCGAAAACATCGTGATAAATAATTATTTAATAAAAAGGTCGGTTACAGGTTCTGTGAACGAAGACGGACAAGTGGTAGTAGCGATGTTGGTGGGAAGGCCGTTCCAGTCTGTGGCGGTACAGAAGAACAGGAGGCTGTGAATGTGGTTGTCCGTGCATGTGGGTGCGCTACATGAAGTGGATGGCTGGTGCGATGAGATATGCGTGCTCCTGCTGTGATGTGAGGCTCTTGATTAAGGGAAGAAAAGAAAAACTTGTGATACAGGGAAAGACTGGAAATGCGACGTCGACATGAAATCATTGACAAGCCGGATTCTCATTTCAGAGATGAAACGCTGATGTCGTATTAGTATGAGGTATAAATGAATCTAACAGCACGATTTTGAACTGATTCTAATGCGTCGGTGAGATATGCTTGGTGCGGGTTCCAGATGGCTGACGCGTATTCCAGTTTAGGCCTGACAAATGACTCATACGCTAGTAATTTTACATCTGGTCAGACGTGCCGTAGATGCCGTTTTAGAAAACCTAAGGTTTTGTTAGCTGCAGAGATAATGCTAGTGAGATAGGGTTCGTGGCATAGGATTACACCTAGATATTTATAGGGTGGTGCTGATTCTAATGGTGTGTTAATAATTGTATGTGGGAAGAAGAAAG
Source organism: Dermacentor andersoni (assembly GCF_023375885.2). Classification (NCBI taxonomy): domain Eukaryota; kingdom Metazoa; phylum Arthropoda; class Arachnida; order Ixodida; family Ixodidae; genus Dermacentor; species Dermacentor andersoni. The sequence goes on from NC_092821.1 coordinate 61,040,181, forward strand.
GGTTGCGACGGCTGGAGAAGGACACGCATTTACATTTGTTGGCGTTATGGGTCATCAGCGAATTGCTGCACCATTCTAAAACATTATTAAGATCATTTTAGAGAGCAGTATGGTCAGAGGAGTTATTGATAGAGCGGTAGATGACGCAATCGTCTGCAGACATGCGGATATTACAGCAGACACATTGAGGTAAATCATTAAAATATATAAAAAAATAACACGGGACCAAGAACAGATCCTTGGGGCACGCCAGACGTTACTGGGAATGGACTTGATAAGTTACTGTTGAATAAAACATTTGCGTGCAATTAGACGAAAAATCCTTTATCCAGATTAAACGCGAAGAAAGGGGGTTAACCGAGGGGCCCGACCTTTATTATACATTTCATAAGAAGGCAACAAACACTAACACCAAGGACAACATACGGGAAATTGATTCTGTTAATAAATTAAATAAAGAAACGATAAATTATTGGAAATGAAAGTAGATGAAAAAGCAACTTGCCGCAGATGGGCAACGATCCAATTCATAGAGCATCGCTCGAGAAATGCGAAAGCTGTTGGATCGCTCCCCGCCTGCGACAAGTTGTTTTTGCATCGACTTTAATTTCCATTAATTTATCGTTCTTTATGTCATTTATTAAGCAGAAGTAATTTCCACTATGTTGTCCTTGGTGTCAGTGTTTGTTGCGTTCTCATGGTATTTATCCAGATTAGAACGTTAGGGTCCAAGTTCAACAGCTGAAGCTTTAGTAGCAAATATCGGTGGTATACTTTGTCAAATGCACTTGCAAAATGCCAAAAAGATTGCGTCAGTTTGTACATTGATGTCAAGGTTAGTATGCAAGTCAGGAACGAAAAGAGGTAATTGAGTTTCGCAAGAGAAACCTTTGCGAAATCCATGTTGTGAAGGGTGAAAAATGGATTACTGTCCAAGAAGGTAACAATTTCATGGCTGTTTTTGGCTTATCTTACCCGCCGCGGCGGCGTATAGTGGCTCTCGTGTTGCGCTGCGAAGCGCGAAGTCGAGGGATCAAATCTTCGCCGTGCCGGCCGCATTTAAATGCGGGAGAAAGACAAATTCACACGCGTACCGTGCACTGGCTGCTCGTTAAAGAGCCCCAGGTGGTCCAAAATAATGTGGCGTACCCCACAACGGCGTAGCTCATAATCATATCGTCATTTTTGCCCGTAAAACACCACAATTAATTCACTTCGCTCTTCCCGGCATTTTGCGATTCGCATGTACGGTTCTGTCTAGAGTTTGTGTCATATTGAGTATGACTTTCACACAAGCACACACAAACACGCACACACACACACACACACACACACACACACACACACACACACACACACACACACACACACACACACACACACACACATATATATATATATATATATATATATAGCATACATTTCCAATGAATGACACTGAACTCGATTCCCCCGGCAAGGAACCCCGATTTTAAAGCCATTTCGCTCAGCTAGACATAGCGGCCAATTACATACAAGAGGTCAGCACTACAAATCTTCTAGGTCTGGCGATGAAGCGAGGTGTTTCAGAATGCGTTCGTAGCCGAATTTCGGTTCGTGTATCTTATCGTACTGTGGTGCTTTAGTGAGTTTCTACACGGTAAAGCACATGTTTTCGATTCAACGTGTTTGCCTGCTCAATAAAAGTTCGATTTCTTCTGCAATGTCAACCATGGTTGAACATCTTGAAGGGGCAGCGCAATATGACAAAACCGAAGGCAGGAACACACAGGACAGCGCTGGCAGCGCAGTTCCTGCCTTCTGTCTTCGGCATATTGCTCTACCCCTTCAAGATGTTCAACGACTACCAACTCGGCCAAATATCGATCCGTCCACCATGGTGACCGAGGAACGCGCTGATCACTGGAATATGAAACGTGTTTCTTGCCTTATAGCGCTATTTTGCCCGGCTGTTTTATTAAAGCTTCGCGTAAAGCGATTTTCATTGTGCGTGGCATCTGCATAACCTTAATGCGATCAGCATTCTCACAATGCTTCACGCATTTTACGTGTATCTAGGTTTGTAGGTCTCTGTTCTAACCATTTTCTCACGAAGTTCGGTCACTAGATAGTATGTAATCTAATTGGCAGAACATCCGGCTGCTGGTCTAAGGGAACCTTGTTCCAAAACAACCATTTTACCAACCTCAGTCCTTGAGTATGGGACATTAGTTACAGTTTCAATAAAGTTCTGCTGTGTATGCCCCGCTCTTCAAAAAACGTTTTCGTTGCCAACTCAAACCACTGGGTATTAGTTAACGCGCCGTAGATGGGGTCTCAGAATCACTTTGTGCCCACCTAAATCTAAGTACACGGATACTTTTGCAATTCGGCCCCAGGGATTTCAATAGTCTTGTCTGAATGTATATTAAGCAGAGTATATTCGCGTTGGTGCCGCTAATTTGCCGAACGTGTCGAGAGGATTTCACCAAAGATCCCGACTGCATACACGCTCATCAAGGACTCCTTTCAGTGTCATGCGTCATCGTCATCATTTGTTATCAGTCGTCGTGAGATGGGTTCTGACAGTTTTCTTTTATTCATTCTTCACTACTTCCTTGTACAATGAAATAGTAGCACCTAAGAAGGCGTACCTTCCCGATTTTTTTCATTCACCAAAATATGGGCAAGCTTTAATTATTTATCCGCAAGCAATGCTCTCATCAACAAGAAAAAAAATTCAGAAACCAAATTTAGACTGGACGTGCGCGAGTATTCCGGTGACGGATAGCCGTAATGGCATAAACCTTCTATATGGCGACCTTGTTCCTCGGAGGAATTGAATTCTAGGGTTCTACGTGCCGCTATGCCGTAGTGGGTGAATTCCGTATTAATAGCGGCAACCTGAGGGTCCTTAACATGCGCCCAAAGCACGGTATACGGGCGTTTCTGCACTTAGACCTCATCGAAGCGCGGCCGCCTCAGATGGGATTTGATCCCACGACCTTGTGCTTCGCAGCACCACGCCTTAGCCCCTAAGCCACCGCGGCGGGGCGTTCCTCCCAAGCAAATGAATACTCCAGTCCCATTGATGTCGGCGAGAACGATAACCGTTACACGAATCGAGTTCAGCTGCTTGATCTCCCTGCTATTTTCTACATACGCATTGTACATTCCAGTGCGGTCTGAGGTTTTCACGTTGTCCCAAAACTGTACGGCAGAGATAACCATGTGCATGAAATTCCTTCACGACATGCCCGCGACGTTGTCCGTGTAGCAACAGCGCTCACAAACTACGTTTTCCGCGTTACAGCACATTGACACTACACGCAAACGCTTTTTATGGGAGAAATATTTCCCAAACAAGTGCTAGGAATTTGCCTGGCAAAACCAAGATACCATTATGAGGCACGCCATAGTGAGGGACTCTGGAATAATGTTCACTGCCTAAGGTGCTTTAACGTTCTCTAAATCACGGCATACGGACGTGTCTCTGCGGGCCAGATAACTTATGCGGCCAAAGAACGCAATTTTCTTTCTAGAGAACGCAAAAAGATGCATACTAATGAGGCGTTCTCTATAATACGCCTATGTTCAATGTTTAAAGATAAAAGATGGTTAGTCGGTTCTGTAAGCCATAAAATTATAATTTCTAGTGTTTACACAAATTTATTACGCAACTCGTACCCGAGGAAGTCGTATAAAAATAATTCTGGAGTTTGAGGCGCTAGAATAATGACCTGATTATGAGGCAACCCGTATAGGGGGCTGCACAATAATTCAAGCTCTTGTAGCTGTGCAATGCGCATCTAAAGATGAGGGCGCCTTTTTTGTATTTCGTCTTGAATCAAGTTACATTGTCCCTGACTGCTTCTCACGCTTCCTGGCAACTGCAGCTTATGCAACTGTAATCTTTACCGGGAAACACCACGCGGTGATTGGTAGACACGTTTCGCTTAAGGTCAACTGACGCTCGAGGCCTCCGATACCGTGCTAACCGCGCTACGGGTCCCTTGAAGCTATCACATTAAATTGTGGCCGCCATGGCGAGAAATCAAAAACGCGACGTGCTTACCAGCGCAACCGCATGGCCCCTAAATCACCGCGGCAGTTGGTTAAGCTAGTGTGAGCAATTGTATCAGCGAAAGATTTTATACTCAGTACTAGAAAAGTGTTTCGTTATGAGCATTATCCAAACGTTATGAGCAACACCTGTCACTTTTGGGTACCGCAGCTACTACGCACTCGTAAGCGAATGAGATCATTGAAAACATACAACAGTAATGCGAATATCTTTCTGCATTCTTCAGATGATCAAACTTAACATTAAAGCGGGAGACACATGGTGCGATTTTCCGTGCGACCTGTCGTACGGCGCGTCGTGTGCGACTTGCCGCATGCGGCGATTCGGGACACACGGTACGAATTAGCGAGCGGCGGGTAGCTCCGCCCAGAACCGGCGCCCCTGCGTGGAAGCTCGGAATGCTGCGTAACTTCGAACAGAAAGTGAAAGCAAACGTATTTGCACAGCTCTCTTGTTTGAAACAAACGATGACAATATAAACACGCCTATGCAAGCGCTGTAGACGTGTTTCCGCAAGGCCGCGTTAGCAGTAACGGCTCCTTTGACAGCCGCCGATGGCTATAGGAGCCGGCAGGCACAGCTCGCTCGGCCATTGAATCCGACACCGGTGGCGCTTGTGACACGCTTGCAGCTCGTATAACGAAGCGTCTATGTTAGTCGGCACAACGTGTACACAGTTATCGTATGCTTAATTTGCAGCACATTTGATTTCATTGGCGCCGACGGAAGCGAACGAGCATGCCAGGCGAGCTTGCGATCGCTGGGAGAATGTGTAGGCCTACACTCTAAAAATTTTAACACCTTTAAGGGTGTAAATGACTTGTCCCATGGGTGACACCCTTTTTGGGTGTATTGCTACACCCCAAGCAAAGGGGTGTAAATTAACACCCCACAAAGGGAAGGGTGTTAATATGACGTCACCTTGCCTATGGGTGGAAAACAAACAACACCCTTTCTATATGGGCGTAACACAGACACCACCCTTTCAATATGGGTGTAGCATGGACAACACCCTTCCAAAAGGGTGTTATACCTGCAAGTATTTTAGCGTTCACTACAGCCATGTAGTTAATGGACAGACTAGCTGTTGTGAATGCTGCCTAGTCTTAGCTATGGTACTACCTTGTTCAGTATGAGTCAGAATCCGTGAAACGTCGTCATATTGCGCTTCTGGTCCGTCATGTGGTAGCATATATAACGTGCGACCCTTTCAGGCAAAAAATTCAAGTTTCACGATCGCAGCAATGCACACACCCTATGCTTTTCGTAATCTTCCTGTGCAGTGATAGTACACCACCGGCGGGATGCAGAACGCAATACCAACGTGCGCTGCACTAAGGACACAGGATATCCCGCACCTTGGTGCACCAATACTTATCATTCCATGGAAACAGCACACAGCCAAAACATGACGTTACATGCATTTCAGAAATAATTAAAAACCTCCACTTTTCTTGGTCAAAAATTTTCGCAGCAACACCAGCTCGACCAGGAGGGAAAGACACCACAGCTCGTTGTTGTAGCTCATATTGAATGCAATAGAGCGCAAGCAATGCATGGATTGGCGACGGTAACAAGTGCAGTACTACAGAAGCATACGTTTGCCTGTCAATCAGTTTTTTGCCGTTTTAAGCACATATTTTATACCTCTATTCATCAAAGTTGTCATTTGTCTCCACGGGATGCTTCTACTAGTACCTTCACATATATGACTTACAGGTAGCACTGAAAGCCAAACAAAGTGCAACAAAGCGCTTCCACTTAGAATAATGTTTCAGCATTTACAAACAAAACTGCATGTGTAGTTGTGCATATTGTTTACTATATAAGCATGCACTATTTCCTGAAATGTATGTATGCTTCATTTACTGCCAGTGACCTGCTTATACCCAATAATTTAGTTTATTTTTCACCATGTGCTTGCACTGAATATCCCACAGGCATTGTAAGTTAAGCTACCAGAACAACAATCAGCTAGTCTAAGGTTACTTAATCGAACAAAATAGTAGTGTCTTTTTGTTGTGTTCTTTTTTGACTTCCCTACTTCCTGATATGTTTAACTGATGTCTTCATACCTTGTCATGTTCTTATGCTGTGGTTTTTTGCAATCACCTATATATATATATGTTCTTCGTTTCAATCAAAATTTAGTTGAGAGTTAGCACTCATCCTGTCTGCTTGTAGTCTGTGTCCGTGTCACTTCGCGCAACAATCCAAGAGCATATGTGAACAAAACATGGCTAGTAATAACTAGTGAGCACTAAAAAAGTTGAACATGAAAACTAGTAATAGTATATATACTTCGCTCAGCTGAACTGCAAAATATTGCAAATATCACGAAGACAGCATAAAAACTGAGCAGGACAGAGCACTGACTGTTAGTTACAGTTGCAATATGCACACCAAATCTAGACATAAAAAGTCAAAACTATACTGCCAGAAATTGTGATCTCTCCGAGAGACCACTGAGGAACAAAAGGTATACTTTTTATAATTCCATCTCATAGATTACTCATCTAATTAAATTTGATACATGACCCCTTGTGTGTCACAAATGCCCTGTTCTCATTACCTATGCATGATTACCAGCCCTGGTGAAAGAATGACTTTGCACTAATGTTTTGAACACCGGTAAAAATGCTGCTTGTTCTAAACTTTCTGTTGTGACAGCACCCTTGTGGGCAGTTGTGAACGCAGTTGCCTATAGGGCTCAAACACTATGTTTTGGCTGCACAGGTACTGTCTACCGAACACCTGGTTCAAGACAGCTTGCATCAGTGTGCAGCCACACTGGTGGCACAGCATTCTTTTTTCACCTTGCCAGTTTATAAAGCCTCAGCAGCTGCAATCACTTGTGACTGCTCCTAAAGGTGCCATAAGGTCAGGCAGCAAACACAGATACCACGTAGCAAAACTTTCAGAGTGCATTGTGTGAGTCGAGGTGTGCAATTTGTGCTTTAGTTGGGCAGCACTGCCACCATTCAGAACTACTCATTGCAGCTATTAAATTTCAACCACATCAACAAAATAAATTAGGACAGTTCCTTCAGTACGGTGGCAGGTGCTCAGCTGCAGGCTTTCTAGAACCATGCATTATCTTCAGACAGTGCCAGTACAGCCTGTAGCACATCTTTCAAGCACTCCAGACAAGTACACCGATTGCACTGTACACAGAGCATCTGGTGTCCATTTACCTATAGAGGCAAGGTAGCCCCTAGAACACATTTTGTGACAGGCATGCTGTGCACTTTGTCCCCTGAAATGCAAGTACCATTTGATACTTCAGTGCCTGTAGTGTCATTTACATCTGAATGAATAATGAATACATAGTAGTAACATAAAGACAAAAAAAAGCCATCAGCCATCAACTGTGTGGCAAATCTGGGTGCAAGGTATTCTCTTATCAAATATACCTGTAGGCATTGCGACCAATGTGCTCCCAAGATGTATGAGGCCTTAGTCATTGCAGAGCTGTAAGGACATGACAATCCTAGGATGATTATGTTCTTGAGGCTTTCTTCCCCACTTTCCATCTTTTGAAACATGTATATTGTCATGAAAACAAAAATGCTACAACTGGCGTGTGATATGTTTTGCGTCTTATTTCCTAGCAGCTCATCGAAATGAGCCACGATGACAAATTCAAATGCTGTTACCTCATCAGACATTCAAATTTCTTAAACACTAACAAAACCAGATAGGCATCAGAGTGAGCATCACCTAAATATATTACACTGATTTAAAGTTATTGCACCGCATTGTGCCAGGTAAAAAATGTTAGAAAAATAAAAAATGGTAAGATTCTACGGCCAACCGTGAAAACTAAATGAAATAATCACTAAGCTTTCTTAAACGAGTTCAAAAGCTTTACAACTGGCAGTCTTGGTGATGGACACGCTGATAGATGAGCAGCCATTCCACTGAGACGAGAATGTTGAGGGCTTCGCATGGAAGTCTGCGAGACACTGAAGAGTAGTTCTTGGTCAACATAAAGGAGGTTGCTTGCATACACGTCTGGGCCACCATACTGAATGCATGGTGCTACCAGAACTTTTTCTCCCTGCATTGTGGTAAAAGAAGCATGGTTAAGTTTAGACGATATTTAATAGGTAAAAAAAAGAGGTGAGGCGCGCAAACAGGACACAAGAGCAGAGAAGTGAACACGAACGCAAAAAACATGAAATATTTCATGAAATTGTTTTAACATAAAATTTTGTACTATGTGTCAGTAATTATGAGGGTTCATAACTGCAACATATTTCATATATAAGCAGGCAGAATTATCAGCTTTGTCAGTTTGTACAAGCTCGTTTGAGGCAAGAAATCGAGTTTCACAAAGACAACCTCAACATTCTTGATTGAAAAAGGAACACCTCAGATGACATGCCGTCCTGTGAATGGGAATTGCACAGTTCAAGAAAAACAAATTAAAGCTGGCACACCGATCCTGAAAAAGAGAATAAGCACCTGCTACTGCAAGAAGCTAATTAATTGATAGGTTTTAGTAGCACAAGGGCATCTTTGGCCAAAGAGCGTAAACTTAGCGGATCTTAACAAAGCAAATATATAAAGATGACTGATGCCTCTCTGTACTACAGTTGCTTTGCTCTAGCATGAAGTCATTTTGATGCATGCACACGTACATACACAGGCTACACCCAAGTGTAACAGCTGCAGAATTAAAATTTGGCAGCAACGAAGCCGTAAATTTTAACCCTTGATCCCGAGCTGTACTAGTGGCTGGAGATAGTACCAATATCGCCAATGACGAGTCGCATTTTCTCTGCCCAATGTTATGCAGCTCTGACTGTCAAAAATGAGTTACAGTCGGCATTGAGGGAAAGCTGCCCTCAAGAGCAGCTTTTATATTTGTGTTATTTCTAACCAGAGACCAATGAAGTAATATATTTTAGAATGAGAATGACACCGAAAAAAATGAGTACATAAAAAAGTTGGAAAATTTGGTACATTTTTCCGGAATTAACTGGGGGTTTACGGGTAAAGCGGCAATCCAGAAACTAGAACAAGTTTTGATATGTTTGCTACCAGTGAATGCTAGAAAATATGTTGGCATTCTGTAGTTTTGTCCAACAATGCAAAAGGGATTAATAATAACTGAAGAAATAAATGGAAAGGTATCATGAAGTATATTTCGTGAATGTAATGCAGAATCACTCAACTTCGGTTACTATATAATCTCCACTCGATTAACCTGCACTTTCTCAACTAGTTCAGGAGGTGTTAGAAGTGCTTCTTAAAATCCTCCTATTTATTAGACTAATCATATCTCTGTACACAAAGACTACTAATTAGGTCCCATGCTATATCATCATTTTAACAAAAACTTCACTTAGTAATACACATGCTGTGATAAGATTTGAGACGACATTGAGATGCTGTACAAGGTGAATTCATTACTTTTAAAATGAAGCTCCTGTTCTTGCAAACGGGAAGAAAGGATACTGAGGGTCAAAATTTTTCTTAAATCACAGCTGGAAGATGCCAGGGAAGGCCCGTGGAAACTTATTTGTAATTTTCTATTTAAATGTAGAAATGATAAAGGGAAATAAAAATTGTAAAAAAAAATACAACCAGCCATGGGAGGAGAACGAACCTACAGCCTTTGCATTAGGCATGCGATGCACTAACCACTGTGCTACCAAGGCAGCATTCAACCATCCACAAAGGCCCCTCAGATTGTCGACGCTCGAACGCGGCCGTAGTACCACAGTGGTTAATATATCACATGCGTAATGTGAACGTTATGGGTCCACTCCCCACCCACAGGTGGATGTCTTTTCATCCACCCTCATTTCCCTTGAATTTATCATTTCTATACTTCATATAAAAAACTTAAAACATGTTCCTGTATGCTTTCCTTGGCCTCATTATCTGCTGGCTTCTTCCAGTTGTTACTTCCAACACTTATACATATTCTCATATGGTAAGTAAACAGCTTTTGCATGATGCTGGAATGCAATATACGACATTATTGCATGGCCGTGTTACGTAGAATGCCTTGCATTGCCCAGACAAGGTGTATTAATGTCAATCTGAAAAAAAATGCCACTTTAGACAAAAATGCTGTGTACTGCTGTGTGCAACAGGGTTTAACGAAAGCAACTTGTTCAGAAATGAAGCCATCAAACAACGAGAAAATATGAAAACTAGATGAAAATTTGTGCATTTGCATGTTAAAAATTTAGCACAGCAACAGATGAAGACATACTGAAGGAAGCGCGGGGATGGTTTATTCTGGACACACTAGGCAATATACTTGAAAGGTGCATATAAGCTTACACGTGGAGAAATATTGTTTATGTAGCAGCTAAACTATGAACAGGCCTCGAACACACTGATACAAGGTGTCTAGCATGTAAATCTTAACAAGCCCTTAAGTCAAAGAAACACTGCTCTTTCTCATGATTCGCTACACATGGCTGGCTCACACAACTTAGCCGCTTCTATATATGCCTTGTAAGTATCAGGTGGTCTGTGTGACTTGTGCAAGCTTTGAATATGTACAAGTGCGACGTAGCTGGACAGAACCAAGGTAATGTCGTATGCCATCGTTTTGAGCGAGTGAAACGAATTTTCGCGTTTTTCCTAATTAGGTAATTAGTTATTAACGATTATTTAACTGCTCAAATATTATATTCAAAGCAAAAGTGTCAGTGCGAAAATTGCAGAGCATCCTGAAAAATTCCCAATCCAGCTTTCTACTGCTCAATAGGTGCAATACAAATTTTTTTTCGAGCTTGAAAGAATCCTGTGAATGCATGCAAGTGCCGTGCAACTAACCACTCGTACACCTGAACACCATTTGGCTCCTCCTTTCATGCTTGAAAAAAACTTTTTGAAAAGAATATTTTAGAAATTGATTAATTATTATTGACTATGTTTTAGGCAAAATCTATAAAATAGTGTAACTGCCACCTCCATTTTTGGTGACAAGAATTGACTCCATTTTCATGTCCAAATTCAGCTATACATGATGCGTGTATTGAGCTGGTTCTGTTATTTAGGCTGGTTTTGACTACTTGAAGCTTCGCACTCTAATAATGGAGTCTACAGTATAAAATGAAATTGGTACATAAGCGGTCGCTGTCAGTACTCCATACTCCTTTAACTTAGTGCAAAGTGCTTGTGAGCCAAGAAGTTGGTAGTTCTAAGCAGTATTTCCCATCCTGACCTGGTGTTATAGTCCAGTTACTATGATGCCATGCTGCTCAGTCATGGTGGTCACAGCTTCAATCTAGGCCATGGCAGCTACCCTCCAATGGAGGTAAAATGCAATAACGCTTATGGGCACTTAGATTCAGGTGTACATTAAAGAAGGCCAGGTTCCCAAAACTTCAGGTTGTGACTTTGGAATGTAAAAGCCCTTAATTTAACTTTAAAATCTAAAGGTGCTTTATTAGGAGCAGGACATCATCTTGAGCTTTTACTGCACTGCCATGACACCAAGAAACTCTGAGTAAATAAAAACAATTTCTTAGACAATGTCTATATCTTGCAAAAAAATTACAAACACTTCTCTGCATGCACCTCTGTTGTTACATTTAGTTCCGTATGCCAAGGCGGGTTAGGATGTTAGAACATTTTTCAAACCTGTTTTTTTTTTACCGCTTTAAAGTTGTTGGTTATTTCGCATCTCTGTGTGTGTCGAACGCACATTTCAGTGCATCAATTTCTTCAGAAAGTGCACTCCTCTTTATTTATTTGTGCATGCAAAAAGGGTTCAGAAGAACGAGCAAAAAACAATTCTGTGTAGGCTGCACAAAGAGAAAAGATTGGTTTGTAAATACGTTATTTAGTTCTTAAATAAAGGGGCAGCTGTCAGTATTCTGTTCCAAAGTAAAAAATTGCCCCTACCTGGCTCTGCTTCATTTTCCGATGTTGATGGTCCATTCGGGGGCACTCAACTGACAGGCTGCACTTTGGCCATGTCCGGTGTGCTGTCACCAGGCCCAAGGTCGGTCGACATCCTCACCAAAAGTCGTGTCCAAACTCTAAAAAGAAACACCTCATCATTTTGTTATCAGTTTTGTCATCTTGCGTGTTTCACACACGGCCGTCAGCGAAATATTTCGTCACTTGGATACTGAAAAAAATTCAAGCATTTTTTGGCAGTAAATGTAGAACACTAAAGAGAAAATACAGTTGTCAGATTGGATTGATCAAATACAGCAGAAATGGAAATAAATCAGTGATACTGTGTCTGTTGGCGTTGAATGCAAGAAACGTAAAACAGGAACTTGCAGCCACGCCACTTTGAATTTCCCGCGTTTGCTACACCTCACGACAAGTTTGGCATCGTCCGGTACTCGGGATAGTAATCGCTTAAACTTAAGATGAACGAGCGTCAGCATAAATTAACAGAATACTTAACCGGGCAATATTTGCACATAAAACAACTCACGTAGCGAAGCTACTGTCAAATACCCGATGAAGCAACTGCGGGCGGTGCGGTTTGGGCGAAAAATTCAAAAAGGAATGCGAGTTTCACTTGTTTCACGCCTACTAAGCTAAGATAGAATTTGAGTTTCCTACTAAACTATACTGGATATTTACGCTCCGAATAAAACGCTGGAAATTTTGTTACGTCAAATTGCATACGTATGAAAGTGAGGAAATTGCTTTTATTGTATTCTGCCCAGGCGGCATGTAGCAGCTACCACTCTCATGCAACAAAAGCATGAAAGTGGTACTCGCGGCACGGAAAACAAACACATACAGCGCCAACGTTACGCTTCTTGGAGTTAGAACTAAGCACGATCAAGCCAGTTTTCTAGCCTTCATAACGCCATGAACACGACCAAACATCGAGCGAAACAACTGTCTGCTCTCGAAAATTATTACCGCTTCCATTTACATACCTATCGCTGCCACAAGCAAAAGTCAATGGGCTAGCAGTACACAAGCCGCAGATTAGACTGACAGCAACATATTACGGTAACGTAAAACGATTTCCACGCTGACTTAGCAGTCGCGGTGTGCGCTAAGTGCCACAGTTCTCGTTTGCCGCTCTAAATTCACACCATGATGAGGGGCGCTGCATCTTTCAGATGAAATATTGCACGCTTTGCTCCGGAGCTCAATAGGAGGGCGAAACGCATTTGCACGTACCTGAAATCCGCATGCCAGAAGCCCGTCGACGCTTCCGAGAACCGGGCACACAGCCATACACCCGTACGGCGGCTTGACTTGGACGTGAGGCACTTCTATCAAATATTTCACATGCGACATGTCGCACACCGATTGCGCGAACACGAGAAAATGCCGCAGGTCGCAATGCGACGCCGTGCACCCGTTCATCTACCGATGAGCTGCGTGCACGGACTTGCAGAAAACAAAACTATGACAAAACGGCGGGCGCGAAGGGATGGCGGCTTTCGTTGCGGAGACGAAGTGGACGAAGCACGAAGACGAGACGAAGCAATGAAGCGCGAATGAATGTTGCCAACTGTTGGTTCCGCGTTATGCCGGCGGTGGTGGCTTTAGTGGCGTGTGTTGCGGCTGTCTAATTTTTTATTTCTTTTCCCCAAACAGTATAGCTAAGATCAGTTCTTTGTTTGCATTTTTTACTGTGTCGTTTGATATTATCTTTTTGTCTTTTTATGCTATTAAGCAGTCAATTATGGCCCCCCAGGTTCGCGCGCAAATCTTGGACGCCATAAGACAACGCGTTAGAAAACGCCGTTCTTGTCGTTGTTAACGTTTCATCATCGTTTCTTCAACTGAGATAGAGGCGTAGTGTCCCTTTTCCCGGGGTGGGGAGGGGGCGATCAAGACGGAGTTGGTTGTTATCGCGACATCCGCGAACCCTGTGATTTTTTTTATAACGTAAGCATTTCTATACTTACCCACAAATAAAAACCATCCGTCCGTCAGTCCGTACCGCTCGATACCTTTCAAAATAGAACCCGCAGCAGCGAGTGAATTCACCTTCGTGCTACCTATCGCTTCAACGCGACCGAAGCGGCGAGAACACAGCGCTCACGAAGCTCTCAGCTCATGCCGCACTATGCTCTTTTCGCAGATCACTTTCAAGATAGGTGTACGCGCGACTGTTTTCAAAGCGAAGTAAACAGTGAGAACACAGCGCGTGAAGTTTTCAGCAGTGGGCACACTCTGTCCACATTGCAGTTCGCTTTCGAGATACGGTTCGCGCGGCCGTGCCACAAGCAGCCGCCGCCGCCGCCGGAGAACGGTTGATAATGGTTCGACGCGGATGAGAAGTGCTAAAGAGCGATAACGGCTCAAAACGAACGGAACGTCACCAGCGCACCTGGCCCCGCCACCTGCAGTAATTTGCTTGCGCCATTCACTTGGCGCCGCCGACCACAGCAGTTCGTGTCGCCGCAGCGCTGTCGCTTATACTCGTCGGATCAAGTCTCATAACATTGATAACGACATGGACTGCGTGTAGATGAGGAAGAGTCACAATGCTTACGCATACTCAGACAAATCCCAGCGGAGTTCCTGTGTGATTTTTTTATTGGAAATGTGCAGTCAGCGGTGATCCAGAGTTGACAATGCATGTAAGACGGGTGCCAAGCTTTTCTTTTGATGAGAGTCTTGCCCAGCTCCCAAAGATCTGCTCAAGCTAAGACTTGCTGATGGCTGTATGTGTTTTTTTTATTTTCGCATGGCCTCGAACCGCCATGAATCCTACTGTGTAATGACATAGAGCAGCATTCACGTCCAAAAGGAAATGCAGCCGGTACATGGCTGCCTAAGGTATGTGGCCCGGCGGCAGCTGCCCTCCCCTCCCCCGTTTCCGTTGACAAGTGAGGGGGAGGGGTCTAGAGCAATCTTACACAACTCCTCCCCACAGTGGCGTAGCCAGAAAATTTTTCGTGTGATGGGGGGGGGGGGGGGGTCCCAATTTACCGTGGAGGGGGAAGAAGCGGGGCCATTGCCATTGCAGCAAAAAATTTACTGTTAGTGAGCGTGACAAGTGCCCGGCGTGCCCCACTTGGCTACGCCGCTACTCGCCCCCCACCCCGCAATCGACGCAAATCGAGCTATCAGAACGTGCATGACGCACATGCATGACACAACATGAATGACATGCCGCGAAGCTGGCATGGATGTCGTGACATCATCATCATCCGCATATTTTGGTGTCCATCGCAGGACGAAAATTTCTCCAGCGATCATCAATACCCCTGTCTTGTGGTAACTGGTTCCACGTGTCTTCAAGTTTCCTAATTCCATCATGTCCACATTATTCTCTGCCGTCCTCGACTGTGCTTCCCTTCCCTTAGCACCCATTCTGCAACTCCAATAGACCAGCATTTCTCTCTCTTACGCATTGCAATGTCTGCCCAGCATGACTTCTTCATCTTTATGTCAACCAGAATATCAGCTATCCCCGTTCACTCTCTAAGCCACATCGCTGTCTTCCAGTCTATTATCGTCATGCCTAATATTTTTCATTCCATCGCTCGTTGCGCGGTCCTCAACGAATTCCCAAGCTTCTTTGGTAACTTCCAAGTTTCGGCCCCATACGTTAGTAACGGTAGAAAGCAATGATTAGCAGCAAGCTCCCTTGTCATGATTTAGTAATGCCTGCCGTAAGCTCTCCAGCTAATTTTTATTTTTGTTAATTTCCTTGATCAGAGGCCCCTGCGAGTAATTAACCACAATAAACGTATTCTGCGCAGGTTCTACAGACTGACTGCCGCCCATGACATTTCGTTCTCTCGCCAGGCTGTGGAACATTACTTTTCTCTTTTGCATACTAACTTTCAATCAGACTTTTACACTTCCTGCGCTAAGGTCCTCAAACGTTTGTTCCAAATAGTCTGCAGCGTTGCTGAGTACGCCAATGTCATGTACAAACCGTAAGTTGGTGAGCTATTTACCGTTAGCCCTCACTCCTAACCATTCCCAGTCTAACTGGTTGCACACCTTTAAGTATTCAGTGATATCTTTGTAAATATTTTGCCATTGATCATATGAAGCCTTTTGCAGATATCTCGCTATGCAAAGTCTGCGCGTTAGTGTCATCCATTCGATATCAACATTCTTCATTTTTGACCGCTGTTCGGAGTCTGTACGCTGCTGCCTAGATGCCCCGATCTAATCATTCCAACTACCTGATCCAAGCGCAGGTAGCGCGCGTTTCATGTATAGCCAATATCAACGCGTTAACTGGCAATGTTCATTTATCATATACTGTAAGCTTGTTCCCTTACTCCCTTATAATTAGGGTGTAAATTAGAAAGACTGGGGTGTTTCACGGGTGTTTTCTTGTTGAACACCCTTTTCCGTTAAAAAAGGGTGTTTCAAGGGTGTTTACAAGGGTGAAAAGATAGATACACCCGCATTACACCCATAAGGGTGTGAAAATTTTAAGAGTGTAGCTCACCGGCCGTCTATCCGAGGACGAGGGCCCATGCCGATGCGTCCGCAGCTCGTAATAAAGCGCCTAAATCAATCAGCACAATCAATGCATGAACATTTATGTTTCTCTTAAGTGAAAATACGGTTAGTTTTCTCGGTGCCGTTAGTAGCGATGAGTAAACACGGCAGTCAGGCGAGCCGCTTCGTATAGACGATTGCTGGCGCATCTGCGCTGACCGCGTCCGATTACAAATCACGACAACTATTTACTATATCGCACAACGTTTTATAACATGCACTCTTTCGAGGCCACTTTATTCTATCAGTTATTTCGTGTCAGAAACAAATTGCAGCTTATTTATGTGCCGCCGTCACCGGCGAAAGAGGCCTTCGTTTCGACCAGGGAGAAAAAAAAACAGACATGATCGGAGCGGCGAGGCGCTCGCTCGCGGGCTCCGCCCCGTCGGGTCTACGACGTGGCCGTGACGTTCGCGCTACCGGCGCTGTCATTGGCTGCAGCCGGCCGACCGATGCGGCAGTCGCACGACAATATTCAGCGAGTTGGTCGCATGCGGGGCTTCCGATTCGGCCCCGCGTGCGGCGGATTTGGTTGAAAACCTGTTGAGTGCGGCTGCCGATGCGAATGGTCGTACGACCGATCGCACCCAAAATCGCACCATGTGTCTCCCGTTTAAGCTTTCTAGGTGTCCCTACATACGTTTCGGTCATCATCATTGCGAATGATAGTGCTCCTTAATAAAACACAACACACACTGCCTTCTGAAAAACTAACGCATATAGCAGGTGTAGGATGGAGAAAATAATTTGGGGGGGGGGGGGTATTTTCTTCGGCTGCCTACAATAACTGAGATGACAATATGGTCACAAAGGAGCTTATTATATTGGGCTCTCGCTATTTGAGGGACGCAGCAAAATCGGCTATAGCATAGTCACCACTCATTGCCGAGTCTACGTTAGCTGTTCTAAAGTCTGTGCCCCATCTGTTTGTCCTTTCTTTTTTTCAATAAATGTTTTTCCTCCTTCTCCTCCTCCTCCTCCCTCAAAACACAAGTTTGAAACCTGAGCGTTACACTACCTAAGCATTCGTAAAATAAAATGCGACTGCTGCCGAAAATCATGCTTTCATGAATCAAATTTCTGGGAACAATGGAAACGCGAACTTCCGTGTTTTAATTTCGATTGCAAGCTTTTCATCAGAAGGCTCTGAAATAATCCTGCCATTGTTTTTTTGTTAATGCAAGTGCTTCGCTCTCTTTACTTCCGCGATATAGTAACTTCCGGTCTTGTCATGTGAAACTTACATAATTAACAAGCTCTAACAAAGAACACCATGTACAACAACCGAGAGAGCATGAGTGGTACAACATTGAGCACGAGCCGTCCGTGTCCTTTGTGTGAGTGAACGGTAGCTCTTTATTTTAGTTACTCCATCTCGTTCGTCTGCGTAAACAATGTAAAGAAGCTCAGCAAGGGCCATGATGAAATGTCTCAAATCACCGATGCTTCTAGTTGTTGTCGTAGTATTGTGTTTTATTAGCAAACGCTTAACAACAGTTGCGGCAATAGTGTCAAACCTATGTGTGCCCCATTGCATGCTTCCCCATTGATATCTCAAGCTAGTGCATGTTTTAGCTAACTACAGAGACCACTTCAGAAAACGTTATATGGCAATACTGGCCTCTGGGCCGAGCGCTGCTGAAATACCCGGAAAGGAAAAGAATCCGAGGCAAGTGTGAAGAAACCGGTTGTGCTTGTGACTGTCGCTGCTGGCCACACGTTCATCTTTCAATTCGTAACGGAGGAATTCCTATGTGTTAGATCGCAGGCGAAGCCGGTAATACCAATTCAAACATACTATAGTCACCTGCTTGAAGATTTCTACGAGGGGAAGCTATATTTCAAATAAATACAGCAATTTCTCCATCTGTACAGTCCTATGTTAAGCTCAGTGCTTCTTCTTATTATCGGAGATAAGGGTAGAGCAGAGTGGACACTAGAGGTAGACAGTAAACAGGCGTACATCTCCTGCCCCCTCCTACCTTTAGCGCATGCTGATGAATACGTAGGGGGTACTTTGCGGGACACAGGTAAGATCTGCCACTTTCGTTATTATTTTTATTTCGGCTCAGCTACAGTGAGAAATATTGAGTGAAGAAAATGAAAGGAAAAAAAGAAAGGAATAGAAGCATGTAGCACTGCATTGTGTATGAAGTGCAGCAAATTTGGACAACATTCCTTTAATCCGCCCTTCCTATGTATGTTCAACCCACTTGAACGGAGTTAGAACAATTCGACACTAGGTGTTCAAGATCTGCCGTTGCCACAAGAGCCGGACATTTGGAATAGTTCCTTGATCCCTCGTTATTATAATCAATAGCTTTGACTCCCATGCATACTTTTTATGGGTGGGCTGCTATAAGAAAAGTCGCATGTTTCTTGAAATAACAATTGATCCATATTCAATCGTAATTCACACGTCAAATCCCTGCACTTCCCGAAAGCCAGTATAGCTCGGGAGCTTTTCGACCCGCCTGCTGAAAAAGCGTATGCAACGCGAAAAGAAACCCTCATGCGCCGTGTCACGCTTCCCGAGTCGCAGCGACTGCAGAAATTGCTTCGCGACACGGACCTCGGCGACCATACTCCCAGTCAGCTGTTGCGGCACATGCAAGTATTGCGCGGCGAAACAACAAACACCGTAGACGGAGCATTATTCCGAGAAGTCTTTTTGCAAAAGCTGCCGTCAAGTGTCCTCTTGGTTGTCGCTGCTTCAGAGCAGAACGACCTACCTGCGGTCGCCAAGCTTGCCGATTGGCTCGTGGCGATCACCACGCCCACATCACTGGCGGCTGTGCGAGCGCGACAGGCTCAGAACGAACTTCAGCAAATGCGTGAATATATTTCTCTACTCACCGCGATGTTATCAGCTTTGCACACAAGCAGGAGAGTGTGCGATAAGATAGCTCGACAGCTTGGGCAGCGTCAGCAGTTACAGCGCCGCTGGGGCACTCGTGATGCGGTCTATAAAAGCCGCTGCTTTCTGATAATAAAGCTTCTTTGGTTGTTGCTTGTCGATGGTGAAAGACGCACACTTCTTTGCGTCTGTTCGCGACGCAAACATGGTGTCAGAAGTGGCGCCCGCCGATCTGAGGCACCACGGCTCTCGGACGTCAGACTAGCCCTGAAACGACGACGCCGCGGGCCCACTAAACAGTGCCAGACGCCGGACACGCCAACGAGTGCCTTACAAGGAAAGACCAAGTAAGATGGCTTTGTTTCAAATTGCTCCACCCGAGCCCTTCAGCTTCGCAACGCCCAACGACTGGCCTCCCTGGAAACAGCGATTTCTTCGCTTCCGAACTGCATCTGGACTAGACGGGAAGCCAGAAAAGAGTCAAGTAGATGCATTGGTGTATCTAATGGGACCTCAAGCCGAGGATATCTTCAAAACGTTCAAGCTTGAGCCCGGCGACCAGAAGTTTGAGGTCGTACTGCAAGAGTACGTGGCCTACTTTGTTCCTCGACGGAACATCATTTATGAAAGGGTGAAGTTTAACACCCGAACGCAACAAGACGGCGAATCCGTCGAGGATTTTGCCACTGCACTGCACGCGCTGGCTTCCACGTGTGACTACGGGGAGCTGCGGGAGGATTTAATTCGAGATCGTCTCGTGGTGGGTCTCCAAGACCGTAAGATCTCGAGAGCTTTGCAACTCGATCCGGACCTAAAACTACAGAAAGCGTTGTTGGTGGCACGACAGCACGAGACCGTCAACCAACAGCAGGCAGATATTCACCGCGTGCGAGAACAAGAAGTTCACCGAATACAATCCCAGAGCGGTACGCGACAAGTTGGGAAAAACGCGCTTCCGCCTGAAAGTGGAAACAACGTTCCCAAACCATGCGGCTGGTGCGGAAGAAGCAGGCACAGTCGAGCGTCCTGTCCAGCGAAAGATGCAGTCTGCAGAAAGTGCGACAAAAAAGGACACTTCGAAGCGGTTTGCCGATCAACCAGAGCTGTCAGGAACGTCGAAAACCGGACCGAGGAACCAGGCTTCCTCGGAGTCGCGTCCCATTCATCCGCTTACAGGTGGGAGGTTCCCATTCTTGTTGAATCCTCGAATGTGGTATTTAAAATAGATACTGGAGCGGACGAAACGGTCATTCCGGCGGAGCTCTTCACTCGCATCTTTCCCGCCATAAAACTTAAACCAGCAAAGCGTCGGCTTCAGGGGCCTGATGGTAAATCCCTTGCCATATCTGGTATGGCTGCCATGAATATGACATTTGCAGGAACGAGCAGCCGCGAGGACGTGTACGTACTTCAAGGCCTCCGAACCCCTCTTCTTGGGAAACCAGCGATAGAAAGGCTCTGCGTAATACCACAAATCAACGTAGTGAAGAAACTGGACCCCGTATCTGATTTTCCACAAGTGTTCCAGGGACTGGGGACCTTCAAAGAAGAGTACGACCTCAAGTTGAATCCGGAAGCAAAGCCTTTCGCGCTGTCGTCCCCACGTAGAGTCCCCCTGCCTTTGTTCGAAAAAACAAGACAAGAGCTCGAGCGGATGCAAGCACTAGGCGTCATTTCTCCTGTCACCGAGCCTACTACATGGTGCGCACCTATGGTTGTCGTTCTTAAACCCTCGGGTGCTGTTCGAATCTGTGTTGACTTCACGGAACTTAACAGATACGTTCAACGAGAATGGCATCCCATCCCGGCCGTCGAGTGCACCATCGGAATGCTACGGGGAGCCAGCACGTTTTCGAAACTCGACGCGAACTCGGGTTTCTGGCAGATACCGCTGAGTGAAGGGAGCAAAGAATACACAACTTTTATCACGCCGTTCGGACGATTTTATTTCAACCGACTTCCGTTCGGAATTTCGTCGGCCCCCGAACATTTTCAAAGACGAATGGGACAGGTTCTTTCAGGACAGGAGGGAGTCGTCTGCCACATGGACGATGTGCTTATTTGGGGTGCTACGCAAGCGCAGCATGACGAGCGGCTTCGGGCAGTGATGGACCGCCTCCGCACAGCGGGCATTACCTTGAACAGAGATAAGTGCGAATTCAGTGTCACGCAGATTTCATTTTTGGGACATACAATCGGGAACAACGCAGTGCGTCCCGATAAGCAAAAGCTTGACGCGGTGACAGAAATGTCACACCCGACGTCCAAGACAGAGTTACGGCGCGTGATGGGCATGGCAAATTATCTGGCCCGCTTTGTGCCCCGCATGGCGGAAGTCCTTCAGCCTCTTTCGTCCATGATGAGCTCAAGACAGGATTTTGTGTGGGGTCCCGCGCAGGAAGCCGCCTTCAAGAAGTGGAAGATTTTTCTTTCATCGGACCCTGTTCTGGGAATCTATGATTCAAACATGGAAACAGTGGTCACAGCAGACGCCTCATCATACGGTTTTGGAGCTGTCCTGCGCCAAAGGCAGAAAGACGGTCAATTCAAAGTGATCTCTTATGCTTCCAGAACTCTTACAACCACCGAGCGGCGATACGCCCAAATTGAAAAAGGACTTGCCCTCGTGTGGGCTAGTGAAAAGTTCCGTGATTATCTCGTAGGAAAGCGCTTTAGCCTCGAGACAGATCACAAACCACTCGTATCTTTGTTTGGGTCAAAAGGAATTGACGAACTAACACCGAGGTTACAAAGAATGCGCATGCGTCTGATGCGCTACACATATGACATTGTGTATGTTGCAGGCCGGGACTTGACGGTGGCGGACGCGCTTTCTCGGTCACCTCTTCCACAAACGGAATCCCTGGAACTGGAGGACGAGATCCAGAGCTATGTGCGATTGGTGACTTCGTCAGTCCCGGTAACAGCGCCGAGTTTACAGCTTATCGCCCAGGAGCAAGAGCGAGACCCGGTATGTCAAGCTCTTGTCAACCTGTGTACAAAAGGCTGGCCAAGCCGCCGAGACGTTGGGTTTGACCTGAAGCCTTACTGGAATGTGAGGCAAAACATTGCCCTTGTTGAAAACCTGCTCATGTGCGGCTCTCGGATAGTGATCCCATCGACACTACAGCAGCCCGTCCTTAAAATAATTCACGAGGGACACTTCGGCATTGAGAAGTGCCGGGCACGTTCTAAGAGCTCTGTTTGGTGGCCAAGTATCGACGCGGACATTGAACGACTTGTTAAGAACTGCCACAGCTGCCTCAAGCAGAGCACCAACCGAAAGATGCCTCTGCAACAGACTAAGTTTCCAGATAGGCCATGGCAGCGCATTGCAATGGATTTATTCTTTCTTGAGGGAAAATGGTGGCTGATCATCACGGATTATTTTTCACGATACCCGGAGCTCGTAGCGCTGAATAACCTGACTTCCGCAGCAGTAATAAACCACTGCAAATCCATTTTCGCCAGACACGGGATTCCGGAAGTAGTTGTTTCTGATAATGGGCCACAATTCTCAAGAGCCTTTGGCGCTGAATTTTCAAAGTTTGCATCAGACTACAACTTTCAGCACGTGACATCTAGCCCTCATTATCATCAGAGCAACGGAATGGCAGAGTCTGCCGTGAAAATTATCAAGGGCTCCTTAAAGAAAACTGCTGACGCTTATAAAACTCTTCTGGCCTACAGAGCAAGCCCACTGAAGAACGGATACAGCCCAGCCGAGCTGCTCATGGGGAGACTACTGCGCACAGCCCTGCCGACGTCCAGCGAAAGCCTCCAGCCCCGGACACCAGACTTCGAAGAACTGGCAGCTTTCGAGAGGTCGCAGCGTCAGCGCCAGAAGAGGGACTACGACCGACGCCATGGAGTGCGCGATCTGCCCGAACTGTCCGAAGGAACAGACGTATGGATCGTCGACCTCCAAAGTGAAGGAGTTGTTCGAGGAAGCACCGACGAGCCCAGGTCGTACTGGGTCGACTCCGGGGAAACTTCTCTACGCAGAAATCGCACTCATCTCGTCCCGCTGCCTCCGACTAGTTCAGAAGACAGCCGAGGAACAACGCAACTGACAGCGGAATCACCAGAAATAGGCGATGAAGAAAGAAGTAGCGCGCGACAGTGTAACGATCCCTGTCACAATCACACACGAAGTGGAAGGTGTGTGATTCCTCCAGAACGATTTCAAGCTTCGTAACAAAAGTGGCTTCATGAAAAAAAAAAAAGAGAGGAAGATGTGCGATAAGATAGCTCGACAGCTTGGGCAGCGTCAGCAGTTACAGCGCCGCTGGGGCACTCGTGATGCGGTCTATAAAAGCCGCTGCTTTCTGATAATAAAGCTTCTTTGGTTGTTGCTTGTCGATGGTGAAAGACGCACACTTCTTTGCGTCTGTTCGCGACGCAAACAGAGAGCACAAAACTTAGCGAGCCAAACGCGTCGCTATCACAACCTCAGCGGGAGAATATATGCTGGTATCATCGGCGGTTCGGAAATGCTGTGCGTCTGTCTCACCCTGCGCGCGCTCGGGAAACGACCGCGGCAAGCACTCAGGGCGACTAGTGCTTCTACGTTGAGTTCAAGTCGTCCCTCGGTATTTTTGTTACCGACCGCAACAACAGGGCTCGTTTCTTATTCGACACAGGCGCCGAGGTGAGCGTAATACCCACGTCACAAACCCAAAGGAAGAACCCTAGTACATCGCCCCTCCAAGCCGTCAGAAACACGGTGATTCGAACATACGGACGCCGGAATTTAACTAATCACCATTGCAAAGAGTTCTTGCACATTGGAACAGTCTCCCGGATCACATTGCATCCATCTCCAATCCTGAAAAATTATGTGATAACCTGAATTCAGTGCGTATTAATATTGTATAACAATGTTGCACTTTGCTATTTTGGTCATGTAATTATTGTTGTCTGCCTTACTCAATGCCCTTCAACGGGCCTGTAATGTAATGTGAATAAATAGTAAATAAATAAATAAATAAGTAAGTAAATAAACGAACAAATAAATAAATAAATAAAAGTGAAAATGTAGTATCCCCTGTTTTGCTATAAATAACTACCAACTATTCTTAGTACAATTGCAAAGCTCTCAAAGGCGCAGGCGTCGAATGCATGAAAAATTGTGGCACTAATGGCTGTACTTTGCCCTCGCTGTAACTCGAAGCTTCGTGCGTTTGTATGCGTAATGGTTTCATCGAACCAGCTACTATGAACGAAAGAGAGCGTATGCTGTGAAAGTCACGCCAATCAAAAGCCAGTGATAGGGCTGCCTTTGTGTTAGCACAGAGTAGGCTTTTGTACCACAATATCCATACCCAATTTTGAGAAAATAGCCGAAATTACACCCGTACATCACTGCCGAAATAAGACGAAGGGTAAAGAATGTGCAGAGCATCATTGCCTTTGACATTCACAAAGGCCGTCAGAGCTCTGCAATAAATATTTATATACTCCTAAACGCTCATTGGAGACTGTCCCTTCTATACATGGGGCTGCAGAAACATATAAATGTTTCTTTTCATTCTTTAGTTTTACGTAGCAGGATTAATTTGTTTTAGCAGCGTTTCACATTTGCAACAGTACGAGGTGAGAAAACATTGCTTCAACGATGTACTGCTCCGCGAGTAGAATAGTCAGTTCTTCGAGGAGAAGGAATAAACTGTATTTATAGAAACGAGCTTATGGTGAAATCATCCGATAGGGCCGGCGTACCTAGTCCAGGATTCGGTGGGCCTGAGCCGATAACTTGGCCCTTTTCACCATACGATGCTGGTCTTTAGAGCTCGGGCTTGTCAGCTGCGCTTTCCACTGCTGGACGGCTGGTGCAGTGATGAGTGGTGCCGATAGGCTTTGCCTATATTCCCATACCATGTGGTAGAGGGTAGTGGCCGCAGAGCAGAAGGCGTGCTTCTAGCTGTAGCTCGTAGGGTACATGCCGTGCAGAAGAGTGCCGAAAGAGAATGTGCTGGTCTGAAGTTTTCGGAACATTATCGCCTCTTCTCTGGTCAGGCTGGGAATCGGGGTTAGGTAGGTTATCCTACGCAGTCTGTAGTGGCTCAGTGTGTGGACGTATCATTTTTGGACGCCATCGTGTGGGCCTACCGTGGATTGTGAACCCGTTGGGATAGCGCGGAGAATGTGATGTCGGAAAGCGGCGTGAGCTTCTACATTACCCACCAGGGACTCGAGTTCCGGGACCAAGACAATGTATACTTCGTGAAAACTGTCGTCTCTCGAAGGTGCTCAAGCCTGAGGGCCTTCTAAACAAACAATATGTTTTATCACCGCTGTAGTCGCCAACACTGTCATTTCTCGCCAACTATGCACTACTTACACACCTCTCTATGATTACTTTTGTTGTTCCCTTAGCCCTCGCTAGCCTAACCTTCTGCGGTAAGCAAAATTGGTTTAGAAATATAAAAATTCTAAAGTGTGATATATGAATCTTCGATTTCTATAATTTACAGCGCTAAGCAGTTATGAGATTGCTGTCGGGGTTCATCCCGGCAGCGTGTAAGATCCCAATTGCTTGTAAAATCACTCTAAAGGTGTATAAAACAGCACTAAAGCCATCGAAAAGTTCACGTTCTCATGAGCTTGTGCAATGTACAGCATTGCTGTCAAGTTGGTCCTTTAGCTTTAGTGCTCCACTTTGATTTTCTTTCATGGTAATTAAAGGAGCGCAGCCACGAATCTTGATTGTAAGGCAAACGGACAAACGAGCATATGAGTCTCTTAACCGTGTATCGCCACTCCTTATAAAATTTATATTCGTCCTTGGGACATGCTCCTCTCTCAACGAGCAGGATTTCTAAGGAACACTATAAAATTTACAAGGGAAAACGCCTTACGAATACGAAGTGCCATCATGACTACAGGTGAATTAAATTTAAATCCTAGTGCTATACTTTCCAAAACCACAATATGATCATGACGCATGTCATCCGTGGCGTTGCAGAATAGTTTTGACCGCATGCGGTTCTTCATTTGCACCTATATATAAGTACACGATTGTTTTTTGCACTTCGCCGACATTGTATCATTACGCACCAAGTTTTGTTTGATCAATAGATTCTTCAGCTGCATAATCTATTCACTGAAATTTATTTTGCTTATAATTACAGGTGCAGCTTCTCAGTCAAGTACGTGTGTAATCTACAAACATTCCTACAGAAAAACGTTTTCACGTGGCTCATTGAACAAAAACAACTTTAATTTCGACAGTTATTGTCATATCCAGAATAAATTCGACAGAACCCATCGGCCGATGACGGTCAACGGTAATTTGTTTAGCATTCAATCAGTATAGCCACCCAACTCATTACCACCATAGAAGCGCGTTTTGCATGACGCGTACACTACAGATGAATCCTTCTTTCGCGCTTCCCTAAGAACATGTCGCGTCATCTAACGGCACTGACACGAACTATGCATGTGGCCTCCGAAATGCATGGCGCGCTTGTGCGTGGGAGCGCTGAGAAACGCGCCTTGCTGCAACAGGTTTCTCTCCCTACCCGCCGTGGTTGCTCAGTGGCTATGGTGTTGGGCTGCTGAGCGCGAGGTCGCGGGATCGAATCCCGGCCACGGCGGCCCGATTTCGATGGGGGCAAAATGCGAAAACACCCGTGTGCTTAGATTTAGGCGCACGTTAAAGAACCCCAGGCGGTCGAAATTTCCGGAGTCCTTCACTACGGCGTGCCTCATAATCCGAAGGTAGTTTTAGCACGTAAAACCCCATAATTTTTTTTAGGTTTCTCTCCCGCGCTTGTTCCTGGAGACGGTGTACCATCCAGTGTTGCTGCCGAGAAATCCGTGAGTGGTCTCCGAGGCGAGAAGCTCGGCAAGTCTGTGCTTCTGAACGCTCTAAATTGTTCCGTCGCTTGCCGCACACCTATTAGCAGGTACTCGGTGACCCAAGTTGGCGAAAGGGCCGTTCAAGAGTGGCACATGGCCAGTGTATGTGTTGCGCAGCCTGCTAAATTGTTGCGCTGGGTGCTATTACGTGGGGCATGAGAGGAATTAAGAGATCGTTATCGTCATTGTAGGGCGGCACATTTCCAATTTCAAATACTTAGCTTCCCAGGATGGCGACAATCACGTCCATTGAAGAGCGACGAAAACCTACTGGCACACTTGCTTTAGCCCAAGTTCGTATCAAATGGATTCGCTGAAGTTCAAGTCGGCATTAAAGAGTTTCATTTAACAGCGGTGCCTACCCAGTGCGTCATTTGCCGTGACCCGTGCCGGCGTGAAAGAGGTTCGCTGAGTAATGGAAAATAGTTGCACACTGCCCGATAGTAAGTGACCAAAATTTCTTGGACGGTTGATTACGAACCCTGTTCCCGCAGCGCTGCAGCCCGGTTTGCTACCCATTCAATCATCGACTACCCAGTGACTGACCTTGTGGGTAATAAGGTAGGAGGCAAATCCATATGTAGCCCCGGAAAATGCGCGTAGTACACCGAAAATGATAACTCAATAAAGTAGACCGAAGGAAAACAGCCTTCTTCTTGTCCCGATGATGATAACAATGATTTCTTATATAACAACACACTGTGGGGTATAGGCCATGAACCGGTGGTAATACTATAAACGAAAACAGTCAAGGGTGCACCTAGGTATTTATACGTAGGTGAATCGGAAAACATTGCGACGTCTTTCCGATGACGACTCCTTTTACGAAACGTAATGATATTGTTTTCACCTCGCCTTGTACCATTTCTCGCATCACGTGTCACGGCTTCGTTCGCGTACTTGGCTGGGCCTCCAAAGGCGCCGGGCGCAGCTACTCACTGAGAAGTCGAAGTCGAAGGTTCGTCATTGTGAGCGTGCGAGATCACGAAATCACCTTACCGACTGGCAGCACTGGCGCAATGAGTGCCGTCCTGCGCGTTGGAGGGGCAGTAGGAGAACAGTGGCGTAATGAGCGGCACCTGAGCCAGCTAAGAAAGAGGACGACAATGAACGCGTGAGCAATGGCACGAGCACACCTCTGTGACGACCCGACGTTTTGTACCATCTCCGGCTACGCAACCCGGTTTTGCGCTTCATGCGCCATGTAATGCTTTCGCATTAAAATACAACTCTTGCTCAACATCGTACTGTCGAGCTGGTCGTTGTGTTTGTCGTTGCCAGTGTGGCTCGGCGCAGATCATAACGCAGCAATGTCAAATGGTGCGTAGTCACAGCTAGTTGATGCCAGGTGTTTCAATGAACGAGGGTTTCGATCCAAGCCTTTTTTGAAGAGTTCGTTGAAGCATATGTAAAAAAAAAGGTGCAACTGTGTCACTTGTAAAACCATGTTCAGTTGTTTCAGGTGTATCGCACAAGCGAAAATTAAATCATTGTGCATAAATGTCCATTTCAGGTAACGAAGTCCAAGTAGACGAGTTCACAGAATAAAGTTTATTACTAGTGTTCTTACAGACGAAGACGGTACTTAGGGCGCCCGAGCTTGTAGATCCTGTCCTGGCATAGCGAAGGGATGGAAGCCGCAAACCTAATAAACTTCTGTAACGGTGTCCACATGGATCACAGTTCAAATATTCGCTTTCATGAGTACAAACGCTAGTGTTTCAACGTTGTTGTAAGTGAACCTGGTGCATATTATAGATAACCGCGTAATTTCATACAGTGCATTCTTACGACAATGTCCATGCAGCTCCGGTGTGAAGCGTATTTCTCGATTCGTTTATAAGCCGCGAGGTTTTTAAATGATTAATCCACAACTGCAATGCATTTGTGCTGAAAGAAAATTTTGTCGTCGGCTTACTATACGTGGTCCCCAAATAGTTCACGCGCCTCACATTACCGCCAGAATACCAAAATATAAATTCCCTCCTTTCATGCTTGAAATATGGCCCAATTGTGCCAAAGTACCAAACGAGCAAGCAACACCCATCCTCACTATCTTCTTCTATCTCGACAAGAAAAGAAGGCTGTATGCTCTTGCTGAGCCCTAGCAAATACTTTTAATAGGTCGCCCTAAACGAAAAGCAATAAATTATGCATTAGCTTGTCTATTAGTGAATATCTTGTGGTGAAGTAAAGCTGAGATCAAATCCCGAACAACGCGCCTCATCGTCTTCTCCCACCCCGCCATCCCTGGTACAAGACTGGGTTACTCGCAGATCAGTTGAGCAGATTAAGAAGCATGCGCACCTCGCAAAAAATGTCCGATAACCACATAGATTGTTGTACTTGAAATCACTTTGAATATTCGAGTTTATCTATAGGACGCTCAAAATTGGTTGTTCCTTCTCACTTCACATTGTGTGGGCTAAAAATCTAAAAGCGCTTTAAGTTTCCTATCTAGATCACAAAACCTAACGTTATCCGGTCACATTTCAAGTAGCATCAAAAAGAACAACCAATTTTGTAATTGAAATTGAAGCTGGAAACTACAACAAAAGTAGGCCAGTGTGCAACGCTTTGAAGCCGCGAGTGAAGAGGAGCAATAGTGAACCCCATAGCTTTTGGTATATAGGACACCACGACGTTGGTGATGTCGGTGCTCTGAGCTCCCGCGTACCTGGCGGATGACACAGAAAATATATATCAGAGTCAGACTCCGCAGCCCGGAGTCAATCGGTACGCGTATGCCCGGAGCATACGCTTACCGAAGCGAATACAGTACGCGTATGCCCGGAGGCATACGCGTACCGTATGCCTCCGGTCAAGCAGAAGTCCTCACACATAAATTCGCTACCATCACAGTCCCTTTTGTATGTTATATTGTTGAGGCCTACGCCTTTTCAGTTGTTCCTTGCTCAATTATGATGACGACGGAAACTTGCACGGTCAACTGTGTTACTGATTACCTGAACCAACACTTTGGTGTAATTTACCTGCTTGAAGGGCACAGAGTGGCAAGATTTTCGAAGCAGCGCACAGTCGCGTTCAAGTGAAGCCCAATCATTACCATCGATTTTTTACATATTCGTTCAGTTGAATGACTGGGGTTTGCTAGGCGTGTGTGGAGCTTCTTAGCGCAGTGATTGACTCCGGGCTGCGGAGTCTGACTCTGATATATATTTTCTGTGTCATCCGCGTTGTATTCCTCAAGCTTCAGTAGCACTTCACGTGTTGAGATGCCATGGTATGAATGTGAAATTGTTGTCGTTCCTTTAATTGACTGCTTAGACACAATGATAATCTGTTGGTATGCATTCATGATATAACTATAAAAAATGTATGAAAGAGTTGTTTGCTTTTCGTAAACTTGGGTATGCTTTTAGCTTAGACACTAGTACTGGGACTCCCATTTGAGATTTCGTTATCGTAACACGCCGACCATTTCTTTCCAGATATGAATTACGCATTTTGACATTCCTGAAATGAGGACCGCGTCAGTCAACGTGTTCCCAGCACGATTTCAAGAATGAATTATTAGCATCAGTGGTAGGTGATTTGAATCACCGGGAACCATAGATGAACTAAAGAGTGTTATTATATATGTTGATAAAAAAGCTGCGTCTTTTTTCATAAATGATAGAGTTTCGAAATATTATTTCAACAACTTCTTTTTGTATTCCTGTATTTACTTACAAACGTTCCTCCCTTAAAAGAGTTTATAAAACAAAGTTTGAATTAATGACCACGCCTAAAATAACCATAAAAGGCGTCAGTTCATAATATACAATAAAGAATATAACACTGTGTCACAGGCAACAACGTTGAACAAATGGTGGGTGAGCTTAAACAGTGTTGTAGGCTGTATAGGTTGTTTTATTATTCAGTTAAACATAAAATAGAAACTTTCCCACCCTTAAAACACAACAGGACAATTTTCATGAATACTTGTCTTTAGTTTTGAGGGCGCTGTGTTAGAACAAATTGACGCTTATATGTATGTCTATGGGTGCACAGCTTGTCTATCGTGAAGACCGCTTTTTCCACAATTGCTTCATTCAACTAGCA
This sequence comes from Dermacentor andersoni, assembly GCF_023375885.2. NCBI lineage: Eukaryota > Metazoa > Arthropoda > Arachnida > Ixodida > Ixodidae > Dermacentor > Dermacentor andersoni. The sequence continues at coordinate 61,071,461 of NC_092821.1, forward strand.
AAGAGAGAAATTAGCATATTGTCACGTAGTATTGACGGCGAAGAAAGCAGCAAAATTCTGAATGGCAAAATTGCGCGAACCCATCTTTTTTAAATATAGACTAAACGCAAAGAACAACGATAGCGGTGGAAACAGTGGCCCATCGCCGAAATCTGCCCTGCAGGTCAGGCGCGTCGGCTTTTATACATGAGGCATCACAGTTTCCCAGAATAATCGCTCGCACCCTCGGGTCTTCCAGAAAGTACTCTGCAATTCGCGTCGCGCATACATGCAATGAGACTGCACATGCTTCGGTAACACAGTGGATAGAACCATCGATAAGATTCAAGATACTTCCGATACATTCAGGGGCGTCCTGCGCTGAGCGATAACATTTGTTTGAAGGTGAAACGTGGTCGCCCGATAAACGAGTACACGTTTCAATACCCCCCTCTTAAATATCATCCGGATCCTATAAAGAAACACGAAAGCGAAAACAAAACAACGCATAATAAAGAAAAGTCAACAACAAAATAACAGAGAAACTAAGTCCCTAAGTTCGTCAGCAGGCGTAGAAAGGCTTAAGGCGCACGATGTTGATGACTTCAGGTCGTTCGCGGTGCACCTTTCATTGCGAAATGCTCTCTTGCACGACCTTATAGTCCAGTGAGCAAATGTGTTGGATGATCTTGCAGGGCCTGAAATCATGGCGTAACAGTTTCTCGCTAAGTACTCATCGGTGTATCGGACTTCAAGCCCAAACACAGTTGCCGGACTGGTGCTCGACGTAGCATGGCCGAACATTGTAGTGTTGGCTGTCGGTCCTATGCTCACTCTTGATGCCCAGGCAGGCGAGCTGTTGGGCTTCGTCGCGCTGGAGATAGGCGGTGACGTCGAGATTATCTTCTTCTGGGACGTGGAGCGTGTAACCTAGGTGGAGTATCTGATCCAGATCACGTGCGAGGCGACACATCGCCATGTTGAAGAGCAGAGGCGATATTATCACTCCTTGAGGTGTTCAACGACATCATGCTTTGGGCGAGCAGAGGTTCCCTAGGGCATAAAGAATATGCGCTCCAAAGCGCAGTATTATTGGTCGATAAATTTTCCCGAGGAAGCGGGCTCAAGTGCGTGCCTGAAAAATCCGAGGTCATCCGGATACACGCATCAGGCTACAAATCCAGAAGGTGGATTAACATTGTGGTTGAGGGTGACACGATGCGAGACGTACCCAGGTTGCCAGTCCTGGGTTTGTGACTTCAGAGCGAGGAGAGAGCAGTACAGACACTCATAACTCTCAAAACCACACCCACAACATAACCCAAAAGATACATCGAGTGACGTATCGAAAGGCGGCCATGCGAGAAGACCTGAGGCTCGTACACGCATTAGTAATTAGTTCAATCACGTATGGTTTACCTTACCAAATCCTGAAAAGGCAAGAGGAAAGGCAGGCCAACACGATATTTCGAACTACTTTCAAGGCGGCTCTGGGCCTGCCTAAATGTACCTCCACGGAGAACATGCTAGCTTTGGGAGTACATAATACCTCCAATGAACTCTGGGAGGCCACTCTGATGCGACAGAGTGAACGCCTCAGCTTCACAAAGACTGGCAGGGCAATATTGGCTCGACACAATATACCACTATACCCCATTAATCTCATGGAAAAGGCCAAACTTCTTCAGCCGTCGGTGAGATCCAAAATTGCAGTAACTCCAATTCCCAAGAGCATGCATCCCGACTAGAAGGAAAGGCGCAAAGCACGCGCACAATATATTCAATAGATGTGCTCTGATACGCCTAGGTACTACACGGACGCCGTCACGTATGCAGAGGCGACCGGGCAGCGCTACCAAAGGAGGTACGCCCTGGCAGTCATGAACGCGATCTGCCAGTAGTAAATAAGCGCATCGCCCACGGCGGGATCCCACACCTCGGCCGAAATGTTAGCAGTGCTTATCGCCCTTGCTCATGCAGAGTGTTCGCAAAGGGACTCGGTTGAGGCCATTAACTCCCGGGTGACATGTCGGATGTTTCTCAAGGGGCACGTGACTGCGGCTAGCTTCACGATTTTTCCGAAATCTTCACCGTCATCGCCTACTCTGGTACCCGAGACACGCGTGGGTACAAGGCAACGAACACGCTAACGCGCTAGCTCGAAAGTGCACCAACCGAACGATGGCGTCCTCTTTAAACCAAACCACTCGCACTATCCCTCTCAAAATCCCATCAATTTAAATCCCAAAGACATCCTTGCTCATCAGCGCGGAGTCCGCAGAAAATACCCGCCGCCTCACCCACAACATAGCCGGGAAGGGCGCGCCGATTGGTGCAAAATACAGACTGGGGCATTCCGCCATTTAAACTTGCTAAGCGCCACGTATCCCACTCGCGATAGGGCCAAGTGCCCTTGGTGGGCGGCATACCCACCGTAATACATGTAACCTGGGAGTGCATTAAGGGCCCTCATAGGCCAAGCAGCAATGACACGATGGAGCAGTGGGAGGCACAGCTACCCCGTTCTGAACTGGCACGACAAAAGTCCATAATTAGCCTGGTCGGAAAGGCGGCAGAGACGAGCGAGGCCCCGGACTGGCGGGCTCCGACCACTCCTCATTAAAATCTCTTCCTTTGAAATAAAGTTTATGTGACGTGCGGCAGCATCGCCTTGAGAGTCGTCCTGGGGCTCCTGTCGTAAACCAGCTTGAGCGGCGTCATCTGCGTTATTTCTTGTACCACCTTGTTGCAAGCGAATGTTACATACCATAGGACGGCATCTCAAGTCTTGGGTTCGACGTCGACGTATATTGCAAGCATGTCAGCGAGGGTCTTGTTCAGCCGCTCCATAGGCCCATTATTCTGTGGGTGGCAGGCATTTGTCCTCCTGTGGCTTTTCAGGCTGTATTGTAGAATAGTTTGGGTGAGCACTGCAGTGAAGGCTGTTCCTCTGTCAGTGCTGAGGACCTCTAAGACACCGTGTCGCAGCAGATTGTTCTCGACGAAGAATTTAGCGACTTTCGCCGTACTACCCTTGGGCAGAACTTTCCTTTCCACGTAGCGGGTAAGTTAGTCGGTGGTCACGACGATTCACTTGCTTCCAGAGGTCGAAGTCAAAAAGGGTTCCAGCAAATCCATCTATATCTTATGAAATGGTTTGCAAGGATGCTCAATCGGCTGTATAATAATCTCGCTGGCTTTTTCGCCGGTATTTCTTGTAGCTGGCAGTCTTGGCATATCTTGACGTAACGAGAGACGTTGGAGGTCAAGCGCAACCATTAGTACTTCTCTTGTATTCTTGCAAGTGTACAAGGAAACCCAAGGGGCCCGGATGCCTGATCGTCGTACAGTGTGTGAAAGACTTCGGAAACGAGCGCTTCGGGCACAACGAAAAGGTAATTTGCGTGGGCTGGCGAAAACTTCTTTACCAGACCATCGTTTCGTAAGAAAGATGAAGACAACCTGCGCCTAAATACGATATGGCAACGTCAGTCTTGACTTGCAAGTACACAGCAAGGCTTCTGAGCTCCTGGTCCGCTTGCTGCTGTTCGGCAAAGTCGTCTGCAAGTATTAGAAAGTGCCCTCCTCCTGGTCATCTGGGGGCAGTGAGAGACAGGCAGTCGGAATCAGAATGCTTTCTTCCGGACTTGTCGATTACAGTGATGTCATATTCTTGTAGTCTGAGACTCCACCGCGCCTGCCGACCTGAAGGATCGCCTAAGTTGGCTAGCCAATACAGCGCGTGATGGTCGCTGACGACTGAACGGCTGGCTATAAGGTAGGAGCGAAATTTTGATGTAGCCCCAATGATGGCGAGTCATTGCTTTGCGGTTGAAGAATAATTGCTTTTCACTTTTTACGGCAACCGGCTAGCGTAAGCTATCTCGCGTTCATGTCCGTCTTCCCTCTGGACTAGGACGGCAGCGAGGCCTACGCTACTGGCCTTGTTTGGATTTCTCTATCGGCGTCCTCATCGATGTACGCAAGTACTGGTGGCGACTTCATGCATCGTTTGAGTTCTTGAGGTATTTTTCCCCATTTGAACTGGACATTACATTTAGGTACATGTGTCAGCGGGTCATCAATGCAGGAAAAGTCCTTGACAAAGCGCCTGTAGTAGGCACACATGCCAAGGAATCTACGCCATGCCTTTTTGTTGATGGGCTGCTGGAACTTTGTCATGGCAGCTGTCTTCTGCTGGTCGGGGCGGACTCCAGATTCGCTGATGACGTGGCCCAAGAATTGAAGCTCATCGTAAACGAAGCGGCACCTTTCCGGCTTTACTGTAGGTTCTGATGACTTTATGGCCTCTAGCACTGTAGCAAGCCACCTAAGGTGATCGTCTAAATTTTCCGCGAAGACGACGACGTCATCCAAGTAAACAAGACAGGTCTGCCACTTCAATGATGCTAACACCGCGTCCATCACGAGCTGGAACGTTGCAGCCGTAAAGTGCTGTCTTAATGGCGTGAACTTGAACTCATAGAGGCGGTCTGGCGTGATTACGGTGCTCTTTTCGCGATCCTTCGTCGACTTCTGTTTGGCAGTAGCCAGGCTTAAGATCCATCAATCTGAAGTATTTAGCTTTGCGGAGCCGACCCAATCTATCCGTGGGAGGGGCTATACATCCTTCTTCGTGAACTTGTTCATCATCATCATCATCATCATCATCATCATCATCATCATCATCATCCTGATTACGCCTACTGCAGGGCAAAGGCCTCTCCCATACTTCTCGAACAACCACGGTCATGTACTAATTGTGGCCATGTCGTCCCTGCAAAATTCTTAATCTCATCTGCCCACCTAACTTTCTGCCGCCCCCTGCTACGCTTCCCTTCCCTTGGAATTCAGTCCGTAAGCCTTAATGACCATCGGTTATCTTCCCTCCTCATTATATGCCCTGCCCATGCCCATTTCTTTTTCTTGATTTCAACTAAGATGTCATTAACTCGCGTTTGTTCCCTCATCCAATCTGCTCTTTCCTTATCCCTTAACGTTACACCTATCATTCTTCTTTACATAGCTCATTGCGTCGTCCTCAATTTCAGTAGAACCCTTTTCGCAAGCCGCCAGGTTTCTGCCCCTAGGTGAGTACTAGTAACACACAGATATTATACACTTTCCTCTTGAGGGATGATGGCAACCTGCTGTTTATGATCTGAGAATGCCTGCCGAACGCACCCGAGCCCATTCTTATTCTTCTGATTATTTCTGTCTCATGATCCGGATCCGCCGTCACTACCTGCCCTAAGTACCACTTCCAGCGCCTCGCATCCTATTCTAAATTGCTGTTCTCTTCCGAGACTGTAAAACATTACTTTAGTTTTCTGTAGATTAATTTTTAGACCAACTCTTCTGCTTTGCCTCTCCAGGTCAGTGAGCATGCATTGCAAGTGGTCCCCTGAGTTACTAAGCAAGGCAATATCATCAGCGAATCGCAAGTTACTAAGGTATTCTCCATTAACTTTTATGCCCAATTTTTCCCAATCCAGGTCTCTGAATACCTCCTGCAAACACGCTGTGAATAGCATTGGAGAGATCGTATCTCCCAGCCTGACACCTTTCTTTATTGGGATTTTGTTCCTTTCTTTATGGAGGACTACGGTGGCTGTAGAGCCGCTATAGATATCTTTCAGTAGTTTTACATAAGGCTCGTCTACACCCCTATTCCGTAATGCCTCCATGACTTCTGAGGTTTCGACAGAATCAAACGCTTTTTCGTAATCAATGAAAGCTATGTATAAGGGTTGGTTACATTCCGCACATTTCTCTATCACCTGATTGATAGTGTCATCATCATCATCATCAGCCTGGTTACGCCCACTGCAGGGCAAAGGCCTCTCCCATACTTCTCCAACAACCCCGGTCATGTACTAATTGCGGCCATGCCGTCCCTGCAAACTTCTTAATCTCATCCGCCCACCTAACTTTCTGCCGCCCCCTGCTACGCTTCCCTTCCCTTGGGATCCAGTCCGTAACCCTTAATGACCATCGGTTATCTTCCCTCCTCATTACATGTCCTGCCCATGCCCATTTCTTTTTCTTGATTTCAACTAAGATGTCATTAACTCGCGTTTGTTCCCTCAACCAATCTGCTCTTTTCTTTTCCCTTAACGTTACACCTATCATTCTTCTTTCCATAGCTCGTTGCGTCGTCCTCAATTTGAGTAGAACCCTTTTCGTAAGCCTCCAGGTTTCTGCCCCGTAGGTGAGTACTGGTAAGACGCAGCTATTATACACTTTTCTCTTGAGGGATAATGGCAACCTGCTGTTCATGATCTGAGAATGCCTGCCAAACGCACCCCAGCCCATTCTTATTCTTCTGATTATTTCCGTCTCATGATCCGGATCCGCCGTCACTACCTGCCCTAAGTAGATGTATTCCCTTACGACTTCCAGTGCCTCGCTGCCTATTGTAAATTGCTGTTCTCTTCCGAGACTGTTAAACATTACTTTAGTTTTCTGCAGATTAATTTTTAGACCCACTCTTCTGCTTTGCCTCTCCAGGTCAGTGAGCATGCATTGCAATTGGTCCCCTGAGTTACTAAGCAAGGCAATATCATCAGCGAATCGCAAGTTACTAAGGTATTCTCCATTAATTTTTATCCCCAATTCTTCCCAATCCAGGTCTCTGAATACCTCCTGTAAACACGCTGTGAATAGCATTGGAGAGATCGTATCTCCCTGCCTGACGCCTTTCTTTATTGGGATTTTGTTGCTTTCTTTATGGAGGACTACGGTGGCTGTGGAGCCGCTATAGATATTTTTCAGTATTTTTACATACGGCTCGTCTACACCCTGATTCCTTAATGCCTCCATGACTGCTGAGGTTTCGACAGAATCAAACGCTTTCTCATAATCAATGAAAGCTATATATAAGGGTTGGTTATATTCCGCACATTTCTCTATCACCTGATTGATAGTGTGAATATGATCTATTGTTGAGTAGCCTTTACGGAATCCTGCCTGGTCCTTTGCTTGACAGAAGTCTAAGGTGTTCCTGATTCTATTTGCGATTACCTTAGTAAATATTTTGTAGGCAACGGACAGTAAGCTGATCGGTCTATAATTTTTCAAGTCTTTGGCGTCCCCTTTCTTATGGATTAGGATTATGTTAGCGTTCTTCCAAGATTCCGGTACGCTCGACGTCATGAGGCATTGCGTATACAGGGTGGCCAGTTTCTCTAGAACAATCTGCCCACCATCCTTCAACAAATCTGCTGTTACCTGATCCTCCCCAGCTGCCTTCCCCCTTTGCATTTCTCCCAAGGCTTTCTTTACTTCTTCCGGCCTTACCTTTGGGACTTCGAATTCCTCTAGACTATTTTCTCTTCCATTATCGTCGTGGGTGCTACTGGTACTGTATAAATCTCTATAGAACTCCTCAGCCACTTGAACTATCTCATCCATATTAGTAATGATATTGCCGGCTTTGTCTCTTAACGCATACATCTGATTCTTGCCAATTCCTAGTTTCTTCTTCACTGTTTTTAGGCTTCCGCCGTTCCTGAGAGCATGTTCAATTCTATCCATATTATACTTCCTTATGTCAGCTGTCTTACGCTTGTTGATTAACTTCGAAAGTTCTGCCAGTTCTATTCTAGCTGTAGGGTTAGAGGCTTTCATACATTGGCGTTTCTTGATCAGATCTTTCGTCACCTGCGATAGTTTACTGGTATCCTGCCTAATCGAGTTACCACCGACTTCCATTGCACACTTCTTAATGATGCCCACAAGATTGTCGTTCATTGCTTCAACACTAAGGTCCTCTTCCTGAGTTAAAGCCGAATACCTGTTCTGTAGCTTGATCTGGAATTCCTCTATTTTCCCTCTTACCGCTAACTCATTGATCGGCTTCTTATGTACCAGTTTCTTCCGTTCCCTCCTCAGGTCTAGGCTAATTCGAGTTCTTACCATCCTGTGGTCACTGCAGCGCACCTTGCCGAGCACGTCCACATCTTGTATGATGCCAGGATTAGCGCAGAGTATGAAGTCTATTTCATTTCTAGTCTCGCCGTTCGGGCTCCTCCAGGTCCACTTTCGGCTATCCCGCTTGCGGAAGAAAGTATTCATTATCCTCATATTATTCTGTTCCGCAAACTCGACTAATAACTCCCCCCTGCTATTCCTAGTGCCTATGCCATATTCCCCCACTGCCTTGTCTCCAGCCTGCTTCTTGCCTACCTTGGCATTAAAGTCGCCCATTAGTATAGTGTATTTGGTTTTCACTCTACCCATCGCCGATTCCACGTCTTCATAGAAGCATTCGACTTCCTGGTCATCATGACTGGATGTAGGGGCGTAGACCTGTACAATCTTCATTTTGTACCTCTTATTAAGTTTAACAACAAGACCTGCCACCCTCTCGTTAATGCTATAGAATTCCTGTATGTTACCAGCTATATTCTTATTAATCAGGAATCCGACTCCTAGTTCTCTTCTTTCCTCTAGGCCGCGGTAGCACAGGACGTGCCCGCTTTTTAGCACTGTATATGCTTCTTTTGGCCTCCTAACTTCACTGAGCCCTATTATATCCCATTTACTGCCCTCTAATTCCTCCAATAGCACTGCTAAACTCGCCTCACTAGATAACGTTCTAGCGTTAAACGTTGCCAGGTTCATATTCCAATGGCGGCCTGTCCGGAGCCAGTGATTCTTAGCACCCTCTGCAGCGTCGCAGGTCTGACCGCCGCCGTGGTCAGTAGCTTCGCAGCTGCTGGGGACTGTGGGCCGGGGTTTGATTGTTGTGTTCATATAGGAGGTTGTGGCCAAGTACTGCACCAGGGTGGCCAATCCTGCTCTGGTGAGGGAGTGCGTTACCGGTTCTGGTCACCGGGATCAGGCCACACTCCAGGCCTGTTTGTGCAATTTTATCAACACGCGGATTTTTTTTTTAATCCGGTGGAAAATTGCCGGCACCGGGATTCGAACAACGGACCTCTTGCACGCGAGGCGGGTGTTCTACCTCTGCGCTACCGCTGCACACCTTGTTCAGTGAACTTGTTCATTCGACCATAATCGACTCAGAAATGCTGGGTCCCATCCTTTCTCTTTACGAAGACTACAGGAGATGCTCATGGGCTTTTCGACAGGTGGATGATGTCGCCCTGCAGCATTTTGTCGACTTGTTGCTTTATTGCTTCACGTTTTCGCGTCGAAACTCGATAATGGCCCGGGCGGAGTGGTCGAACGCACTCTTCGGTTATTGTGCGATGCATTGCAACTGGCGTTACGTCTGGCGAGCACTGCTGGAAGACAGTGGATGTCGCACAGTAGGTCGGGTCATGAAGTGTAATTCTTGCGCTGCAAATTCCAGTCGGGGTTAGGAGGTGTGCGGTCACCGAGGCGTCCTCATCGCTCCTACAAATTCGCTACCCAATCATCTTTTACCGCGCATTGTATATCAGACAGCGCTCTCGAGTCTTTCCTCTGAGATATCGTTGCATACGACTGGTCGTCGTTCCTTACGAAAAAAAAAAAAACGCTGACGGCGCTTACTCTGAGTTTATCGCTACTTTTGTGAACGTGTACGCTGAACAATTTCCTTTAAATAATTTCAGCCATCTAAAAGGTCAAGAAAGCCGTGGGTCTCTCTATTACATATCTCAATGATAAAAAGGAAGAATAATGATTGTTACTGTTTCTTGCGTACGCGAACGTTAGAAGCACTGAAAACGCTTAAGAAAGTGCGAAAAAGAATGAACGCACAACTTCACATATGCAAAAAGTATATTACGAGCAATTTTTTTCTGATATAGATTTAAAACATACTGAGAGCGCTAAGAAAGTAATAAATGATGTCATGGGTCGGAGGGCTCCAAATCTACCATCGGACCAAATCACATGCAAGAACACAGTGCTCATTGGCCAAGCAATGGCAGAATACGTCAACCATCATGCCATCAATATTCTCGCAGCAAAAAATAGGTGAACTTAGCTTGGCTAGGTGTTCTGTCGAATGTGTATTCCTTGACCCAACAAATGAGCTAGGAGTACACACAACAATTATGAAACTGAAAAACAGCAAAGCACTACACGCAGAAAACGTTCAAACAAAATCTTTCAAGTATGTACTGCATTTTTTCCTTCCCTTACTGGTTCACATTTGTAACCTAGTCTTGGAGAGTGAGGCGTTCCCTAGCGCGATGAAAAAGAGCAGGGTAGTGGCACTACACAAAAGCCGAGATAGAAACAAAGTATCTAACTACAATCTAACAGCTTCTATTCACGTTTTCCCGAAAGGACTGTAAAAAGCTATCTTCAGCAGAGCAACAAATTTTCTTGAAAGACAAAAAATGCTATCGAATACTTTGTACTCTGTATGGATTCAGAAAAGGCAGGTCAACCGAGACCGCATTATTAACTGTGAAAGAGAGAGAAAGAGAGATACAAATGAGAGAAAGGCAGAGAGGTTAAACAGAGTTAAAGCTTCCGGTTTGCAACCCTGGACTAGGGGAAGGGAAAGAGGAATTAAAGAGGGAAAGAAGAACGAAAAAAAGGGCGAGATCATAAATTGCTTCTAATAGGCCACAGCCACGTAAAAGGGTCAACAAAGCCTTCACCGAATTTCGGTGCGACGACAGTTCATGTCGGCCTTTCAAGACTGTCTGTCCTGAAACTGACCTGTCGTCAAGGCGTGCCAATACGGCCACTAGCGACAGCCGGTGCGCGCTCTATCGAGGACAGTGGCAAAGTACGTGTTCTAAATCTCCTCACCGCCGCATTGACTGCAAACTGCACTCTCATCCATACCGACTCGGAAGGCAAAAGATCTTGCGAAAGCGACACCAAGCCACAGTCGCCAAAGTACAGTTGTATCAAGTCACGAGAGCCCAGATGGGGGTCGAAGTCGAAGGGACGGTTCCAGTAGGTGAACACGTGTATGCCTCAAGCTTGGTGTGTTCCGTAAAAATCTTATGGCTTAATTTGTAAGCACACGATGTTGCCTCTGTTCTTGAGAATGGTATGGAGTCTTGCAAGCCCTCCGCATGTGCAGATCGTGCTGCTGCATCAGCATTTTCACTGCCCATTATGCCACAATGGCTTGGAATCCACTGTAACATGATGTCGTGTACTTGCTCGACGACGTGGTGAAGTAGGAGTCTGATTTCTAGAACTAGTTGTTCGTGGGGTTCGCGGCGTAAGGCAGAAACCAAGCAGTGAAGACCAGCCTTGGAGTCACTGAACACGCTCCATTTCTTGGGCAGTTCATTAGAAATTACGCAAAGTGCAGAACGAATAGCAGCGAGTTCCGCGGCAGTCGATGTAGTGTGGTGAGATAGGTGAATCCTTACGGTGGAGGTTTTTGCAGGAATGATCTCCGATCCAGCAGACCCATTCACCGTGGTTGAAGAGTAAGTATATAGATCGTGATGCTCGTTGTATGTCTCGTACAGCAAGAGCAGTCAAAGCTGCCTGGGTGCCGGAGACGAGAGTTGTGCTTTTGTTCGTATTCCTGGTACCGTTAGTCAAACTTTTGCTTGAGCCAAGCACCATGGGGGAAACGGAACTCTTGCTGAAGCTGTATAACCTGATGGAAGGTATACAGGATATGACAGGACATGACACGATATGACATGGGACTACAGTAAGGGGCACGAGACCACTTCAAGAATAGCAGGCTTACGTCCGTTGCCTTTTCAGATCACGCTAACCTGGGTCGTGTGTTCCGGACTGCTCGGTTCGTGCCATGTTGCTGCAGAGGATCCGCTTACAGCACGGCCGCCATGGTTGCGCAGGACGCCAAGCTTGGATGCAACCAGCCAGCTCATCTGGCAACATGGATCCAGCACGACTACGGTTGATGCAACCGCCTGCCTTCATAATCGTCAGCTGGCAGCCGCTTCACTTGGGCACGACACCACTTCCAGAATGGCAGGCTTACGTCCGTTGCGTTTTCAGGTTAGTTATCTCAAAAGGTGCTGCTTGCGTTAAATCGAGTAATTATTGCTTGTTGGTGGTGTCATGCCCACGAGACCTGAATGATGTGTTGAAACAGTTCTTGGCTCTGGCGTGTGAAATATGCTATGCCTTGTCTGCAGAAACACTGATGCTGTCGGGACACGTTGAAAGTAATCCTGAACCATTGACGAAGGCTCAAGAAGAAGCTTTTGCTGCGGCACTAGAGGCTATTAGGAGATTAGAAGAAGCGCACTCACACTTGCTTTCTCAACTAGCTAGTGTGAAAGCCAGTAATACAGCAGTTATAAACACGTTTCAAAAGCTAGAAAACGAGCAGGTAACACTACTCGCTGAACTAAAAATTTCGAAACAAGAACAGGACGCCGCTGAAGGGGAAATCGAGCTGTTGAACGCCAAGATCGCCGCGCTGGTCGATACTCCCGCATTCGGAAATTCGGCTGTTACAACAGCAGGCGCTGATATCCTTCGCGGTGTATCTGATCGATTGGCCACAATTTCTTCACGGTGCGATGACACTAAGAATAAAATTCGACGCTCAAACCTGCTCTTCTTTAACACAGCGGACGACGAAAAAGGGGACTGGGCTGCGTCGGAGCAGAAAATTGTCGATTTCTGTGCTGAAAAACTCGACGTAAGCCTATCAAGCACGCACTTCGAAAGGGTGCATAGATTAGGCAAGCACGCCGATAACAAAAAGAGACCGATCATAGCGAAATTGACCTTTTATAAGGATAAAGAATGCATCTTGTCAGCTGAACGAAAGCTTACGGGCTCCGGATTTTTGATACGAGAAGACTTCTCCCCAGCTACACAAGTAGCAAGAAGAAAACTGATCGAATTCGCGAAGGCAAAACAAAAAAAGTATTTCAAGCTCAGCGTCGACAGAATGCGCCTAGATGACACAACCTACGTGTACGAGGGCGTCACTAGCACAGTAGTACAGCTGAGCAGATAGCTGAAGCATAGCACACGAACCCATGACTGTCATCAGGCACCAGAACCTCGCATCATACCGTCACTATCAATATCATTTACTAATATTCGAAGCCTGGTGCGGAAGCTCGGTCAAGTCTCTTCTTTTCTAGATGATACAGGTTCTGACATTATCATCTTCACGGAAGCATGGCTCCATCCTGACATTTCAGACAATGAAGTAAATGCCATACATACCACGTATAATATTTACGGATGTGATCGCACTAATAAACGAGAAGGAGGCGTACTTATAGGCGTTAGGAAGACGGTAACATCTTATTTAATTGATTCCGACACTAACCTAGAAATTGTCTGGGTTGCGTGCATGACTCGTTTTGAAAAGTTGTTGTTAGGTTGCTGTTATCGTCCTCCTGACTCAAGTGGGTTGTTTGTTAGCGACCTGCGAAACAGCATAACTCTCGCCGTTAGGGCTTGTCCGGCTGAAAGCATTTTTCTCTTCGGTGACTTTAATTTTGCCTCCATAAACTGGAAGCAGTTGTCATCGACCTGGCGCCTTTCCTCAGACTTCATTGCCTTTACATCGGATTTCAACCTGTCACATATCGTAAGTCAAACCACTCGTGATTCCAATATACTGGATCGAGTATTGACAAGGGTCCATAATACTGTTGAAAAAATAACATATTTAGATAGTTGCAGTGGCCATAAATTAACGCAATTGAACCTTAAAGTACCGTCCCGTTTTTCTGGTGCGACAACTAAGATAAATTCGTGACTATAAGAGAGGAAATTACAGTGTTATTAACGCTGAAGTTGACAAATTTCTTGTTAGGGTATTACTTCCTTGTTTCAGTAAACGAACAGTTCAAGATAACTGGGATTTGTTCAAAAACAACCTAATACCACTGGTTGGTCAAAATGTTCCGTTAATTAAAATAACAAATGATAAACGCAACCCGTGGTTCACTAAATCACTTAACAACTGAGAAACAAAAAGAAACGATTGTACGCGGCCACAAAACTCACGTCCATTCCAATATCTTTGAAAAAATACACCGACTTCTTGAAAAGCTACTGCACCAGATTGCGCGCTGCCCGAGATAACTACTTTTCGCACGATTTGCCGTTCCTGCTCACAACTCACACAAAAATTTTTTTGGGAATCCGTGTGTCCGGAGCGACAGGACAGCAACATCATTTTGCATGATAATGACCACATTCCCATTCCAGACCATGACTGTACAAACGCGTTCAATTCTTTCTTTTCATCGGTATACACCATAGAAGACGACTCAAACGTGCCTGAGGTAGCTGATCTTGACTACCCTTTTTTACAGCCCATCGACATTACTGTCGACGGCATCGCATCCATTATAAATGATCTGAAAGTGTCCACATCAGCAGGCGTGGACAACATAAACTCAAAGATACTAAAAAACACGATATCAGGCTCGAGTAAAATATTATTTCATATATTCCGACAATCGTTATCGATATGAATGCTTCCCCAAGAATGGGAAATCGCGTAGGTCATTCCCATTTGTAAATCTGGCAATAGAAATTCACCACTAAATTACATAGCCATTTCACTTACTTCCTCTGCTGTAAGATGCAAAGGTGTGCTTTGGCTACTGATTGAGACAGCGTATGATCTCATTGGCTGTCGGCTAAACACGACCAATGCGCATTTTTCTGGCGTGATCTTAAAGCCTTGTTCAGTTAGGTACGCCAACGTTGATGTCGCAGCTTTTGATGCCTTGCGCATACCTTTGGCCACGTAACGCCAGACGCCCAGACGTAGATGTCGTCGGCATACATTGATACTTTTAGCGTGTTGGACAGTCGTTCCACGAGACCATGAGTACAAAGTTGAAGAGCGTGGGACTGAACACAACGCCTTGCGGAACTCCATGATGTGTGTTCCAAGGTTGCGCCAGCTTCACTGGTAACGAATAGAGTCCGCCTATCTTAATAACTGCGTGTTCAACGATGTAAATGACCGCCTAGGCACACCTATTCCTTGAAAAAAAAAAAACGATAGTTCGATGCATTGCAGACATTCCGTACTTATAACACACTGACGTTGCATTTCAGCCCTATAAGATTATGGCCTTTCATAACATGTACAACTTTCATATTTTGCGCTCTTTCAATTCGGCGGCCAGCTCTCAAGATTTCCTTACACAGAGCGCATTGTTAAAACCCATACTAAGTAATATATACGCGCGAAATACGGTCCATGCTTCCGTACGAACTACAAGTTGCAAGCCCTTGAACATAATTTACCGAGTATGTTAAACAGGCTCAAGCATATCAAGGACTTTACTTTGAAAAAATGAAAAGAATGCTTTGTTAACAAGAGCCTTACATCGCAGTTAACTTTCAGGATGCTATGAAAATTGTACAAGCGGTTTTACTTTCAACCACAACTAGACACTGAACCTCTATTATTGTTGGAAATGGATATATTATAGGTGTTTACTCAAGGCATATCTGTGCACTATTGAAGTGTAATAGTATTATTGGGACTATATGCTATATGTGTGCGTTAGTATGTACGAGAGTATACGTGCGAGAATATTTATTATTAATGGCTATGTTTCATCATTGCTGTGCTTCATCTCCTGAATAAAGCCACTGCCACGAGTTTCTAGGTAATCTGGGCACAGCGAAACTGTCTAAACACATCTTCTTGCCCAGGTATTCCTACTAAAAATGTGTATTTTTTTGTGAACAATAAAACTGAAATGAAAGAAATATCCGGATTTGAGGGCTGTTCGATCTAGTATTGACTTCAACTTCGCGGCGAATAATTTACTTACGACAGAGGATGCGGCTCCAGTGTCTACAAGGCTGGCCGTCAGGAAGCACGTCGCAGTCGGTGGTTCTTTTCCTTCCGTAGCAGTTAGGCCTTGGCGTCAGATCACGGCTGCATCGCGTTGACCTGTGTACGGTACATGAAGTCGTTGGGTCGTCTTTTGTAGGCGTATTGATGACTGCCAGGCTTCGTCGAGGTGGTCACGTGTCGTTGCTGCGTCGTCGAAATAGATCTTGAAGCGTCAACGACGCTGTACGTCGTCATTTCGACATACAGCAACCATAACTCCATCGCTTGCTACTTGTAGTTGTCTGGATAGCGGCTTATGGACCGGCCGCGGGCTGTCTAGTGTATGGCCGGCGCTGAGGCGACAGGTAGCGTCTCGGCGACGATGAGCGCGAAGGACGTCGGGGTCTCCACTGTGTTGGGGCGTTGTAGTCATCGATATCGCAATGCCGTTCGCCAAGCTGTGGACGCAGCGCATTGACGTCGAGGCCTCGCTGTCCCTTCTAACGGTATGGGCATTAGCGGTAGACGTGAGCCCCTTCTCCGCGGTGGTAGGAGAGTGGGCGTTGGTCAGGAGCATGCCAGACGTCTGTCTTCCTTGGGTATAGTTGCGCTAAGGGACGGCTGGTCAAACTGGCGGGGGAAACGGCGGTGGCGGCGGCGGCGGACGACGGCACTGCAGCGTAACGTGGCCCCGGCTTGGGCACGGAGGGGTATTTTGACCGTCGGCGACGGTGGCGTAGGTCATCGCTTCAGGTTGAGGCTATCGCGATTCCGGCTGCACTTCGGGAACTCCCATAACCACTGGTTTAATCCCTAACCACGCCAGCAAACGAATTAACTTGGGACTACGATGCCGGCAACGTCTTCTGAATTTCTTCGCGCACAACTTGTCCGATTCTTTTTTGCCATTCGTTGGAGCAGAGGGCTTTAACTCCTGTATAATCTGGCATTGAGCGGCGGTTCAGTTGCCTTGTGCACAATGCTATCGTCTTCTCAATAGTCGTTGTTTCTGACGGAAATTGCGCTACGGTCGTGTGAAGGTTGCGCATAAGTCCGGCGACGCGTTCTAGCGGCGACTGTGTTCGCCGCTCTCGTTGTGCTTTAAGTGTAGCCTGTTTTGTGGGCACAGGTTCGCCCAATAAAAGCTAGTTTTGCCTTTCACAGTATTGCTACTGTGTTCTTTGCCGTCACGACCACGTGACAATATTTACCACGCAACAACAATCGTCATCTGTTTTACCCGCACTTCCTTTCTTGAAAACGCTGCGCTCGGTACTTTCCTGTCGAGAATGCTATGTCATGCTGATAATGCGCATGCCGCTCGTTACTGGAAAGTACCGGGCTCGCCGCATTAAAGAAAGGAAATGCGGACAAGACAGATGACGATTATCGTTGTGTGGCAAATATGCACCCCAAAGGGTGCAACTGTTTTTAGAGTGTTGTACAGAGTACTTTTCAATGAATGCCGTCATGCTTGATGCTTGTGATACAGATAAAATCAATCAATAAAATCAATAAAATCAAGAGAGAAAACATTCTTAAAAAGCTGCGTATTTAATTACACTTAGCTACTGTAGAACCTAAAAATATTTTTTTTTTCATTGTTGATGGCTAATAATGCTTATAGTTGTTTATTCGCGTTTTTGAGTTGTTAGCAGCCATTTAACTTGGTCCAGCAACTATGTGCAGCCGGTGTTTTGCTGTGCGTGCTGTTTATTCTGGTGATGCCCACGATTCTGTCGTCCTTTTTGACGTCTTTGTCGTCTCTTCCTTAGTGCGCACAGGCGTAACGCGTTTTATTCAACATGTTTTTCCAACAACTGTGGTTTCTTCTGGGTATTTCCTGCGGGCGTTGATTGTGCAGTCTCCATCTCGCGACGTGAACACACCACATGCGCGCAGCAAACGACGACGACACTGCCGGAATTCAACATGGCGGCACTAGCGACGTTATGCGAGCGTTTGAGAGTATAGCTAGAGGAAATCTTCACTATTCGACAAATTGTATTACCGCTAACAATTAAAGCATTTTCGCAAGGTAAAAAAAAGATACCTATGGACACCGTGGTTGTGTGGCAGGTTTCCTTCTATTGACGAGTTGTGCACGCTGTGTGCGAGAGTAACTCCTTTTCCGCTCGAAAAGTAGTTGCGCGATTTCCTTTCCCGAAAAGGAACTTTGCCGTAAAGGAGATACTCCTTTGTCGTGTGTCAGTGCACTTGAACGCCTTTCCGGTAGATTTCCCTTTACCTAAAGGACTTTAGAGTTCCCGTGTGTCAGGGGTATAAGACAGAGAAGCACTATCAACGACACGACAAACTACGGCGCGCGCCTGGCTCCTCTTCCGTGTGTTCTGCGCAAGGCCGCCACCGGTGGCGCGTCCATCGGTACGCACTACGCGTCTAGGAGGAAGGTCTAGGCTGGGGTTAACTCCGATTATCTATTGCAATTTTTGTAAAACGGAGACAACTTTTTAAAGGCCACCATTGGACTTATTTGATTGATATGTACTGCATTTGACAGAAAAAGTTACATAGCATTAAAAAAATCAGCCAAAAAGAAAACGCAAACACGAGACACACAAGAAGACAGGAAAGACGCAGGATTACCAGCAGTTTATTAGACGGAATGGGGCTCTAATTTATAAAGGTTGCTCTGTCACATAACCATCGCACAATCAGCTTATCACAAGCAACCATCACGGAAAAACCAATACATTCCAAAAGCCGCATGCACCTCCTATCTTCCACGGGATCTCACATGTATCTTTGCCTAGCCCCGTTCTTTAGAATAAACAGTTGGTAGTCGAGCCTCTTTCCTGTGTACTTGTATATTCCATTTGTGCATTTTTTTGCTGGTTTTTCTTCATGCAATGCACCAACTAGCCAAGCAACATGTTTTACCAGTTGTAAAGTAGCAACTAGGAAAAGGAGAATTTTGATTAATGATGAGATGATGATGATGAAAGTATAAAATGAGAAATATGGTCATGCTTTATATAGAAGACGGGTTCCATATGTCATTTTCTTGTTTACGTTAGCTATGTGAACGGGAAATTTAAGGTGGCAATCAAACTCTACACCTAAATAGGGGCAATGATAAACTGCAGTGATTAGGTGATTGTTGAAGGAAATTGATTGAAGTAGCTCAAGTGATCGCTTAATCGAGGTAAAGACGACAAAATTGGTTGTATTATGGTTAATCTGCCGCTTATTAAGTTGACACCACGTGGGAACTTTCATGACATATTCGTTTAGCTTACCTGTTAGGTTGTTACGCAATTTTTTGTATTAAATATAGTGCAACTATTGACAGCGCGAAACGGCCCGAAGTACACAAAAAAGACACACGGACATGCGCTTCTCCGTTTACCTTTCTTGGGTACTTCGTGCCGTTTCGCACTGTCAGTAGTTAAAGCATGGAATACCAACATGCCCACCACACCGTCCTTTTAAATATAGTAGTGTCGTGAGCGTACAGAATGCACTTTGATGACGAGAGGCAACTAGGCCGATCATTATTAATAATCAGAAAAAATAGGGCACCAAACATGGACCCCTACGGTAAACCTATGCTAGTAGCAGCTTCTTTAGAGCAGTATCCGGAAATGTTGACGGCTTGTTTTCTATCTTGTAAGTAACTGAGGATTAGAAGTAGGGGTGAACCAGTTATTGGAATGGATGAAAATTTTGCGCGATGAATTGCGCGAATAATTGTGTCGAACGCCTTGAATGGAGTCTGGAGTGTGCAGTCTGGAGTCTCAATGAATATGGAGGCTGCAAGCTTACCTATTTACCTAATTCACCTAGTAAGAGACACTTGAAGTTTTGAGAACATTCACAAGAAAGTCGAAACACCATAGCAATTGCACACTAGTTTCATACTAAAGAAGCACAAAGGAAAATTATAGGATGGAATATTTATTTGCGCGCGCACATTTCCCTCGTTTTACTTTTTTTGCCATAGAATCACCTAAGAGTTGTCGGACTTCGCATGAAGTCCAAGAGAAATATTTGTAAATTGACCTTCTCTGATCCTTTACAGGTACCTTCATAGGGTAGATTTAGGTAGAAAATACAAATTCTGTTCAGTTATATCTGTTCGACAGAAAAAAGCTCAAGAGCCTAAATTACAAATGTAAAATGTATTTGCATTAGGTAAGAGAAGTAAGTGGGTCTTAGTATCCAAACATGCTTCAACTCGAAATAAGAAAGTAAAATGAACTTTCACAGATGCTGCCTTTTGGCACTCCTCATAAAGGAATAAGTTTTCTGCTCGAACAAGCTTTGTGTAGTAGGTGTGCCATTAGGTAATTACTTATGCGCCTCCTTTGATGAGGAGTTCGCTGCCTTTTTCTCGCCCTTATCTCTGCGGCTGTCTTTAAAGACCCGGCCACCCTAAGTGCTCTTTTTGGTTGCAAGTTGTTGTAGGAAAGAACAACAACGTGCCATCCAGGAAGCAGTGGTCGCCATGGCAACCAGTAATTTCGGCACACTGTTAAAGAGCTTGGTAAGTGAGGCTGGAATATGAGATAAGGAAAGCTGCCGCGCAGGTATAGCTGTTTGACTTAGCCGAGAATATTCTGCGGCGCAAAACTCCCGACTTACGGAGTATTCAAAAAGCCACTTCGCAGCAGCATGCGCTTCCTTCCACTGCTGTCTCAATTTCAGCAATGGCTCAAGTTTCTTACTTCTAATGAAAGAATTATTCTTTTTGAGTAACAGTGCTATCCAATCAGTGAAGCACGATAAGGCACAGCGATAGTAACTGAATACGTAAAAAAAAAGATGATTTCTCATGGTGTTCGCCGTAGAAAATATGAACAGTTGGTGCGTAACGGCTAAGCAGGAGATTCGTGATGAAAATTTTTAAAAGCGGCAAGCCGATTTTCTTTCATCCGAAAAATTATCAACTGAACTTTCAGATATGCACACCTGCTGCACAAGGGGAGTTAGCTTTTATGTTACAACTCCCTGAAGATCACTATATTTCAATCAACCTGGGCTATATCGCCGAGGAACGCACGGGTTCCAGTCATATCCTCACCGACGAATTCTGCTCTCGCCAGAGTTCTTCCAGTGCTTTGTACGCATTGTCTACCGACAAGCGCCTCGCTTAACCTCTTGAACGGTTAACATAAAGCACACTCGATGAGAATTATAATATAAAAGAAGCTGTTCTCCACATTTTTCGGCAAATACTAGGACGACGGGTCACCTTCCAACTCATAAGCGGTCGTACAGAGCATGTGTTTTATAAACAGGGCTCTTAACTAACATATAGTGACTCAAGACATCGGTTAGATTCATCACACAGCCGCTGTTGCTTGCAAAATTATCATATTCGAGTGATATTCTGTACACTGTGCCGTATGCGGAAGTGCAAAAGCAGGTGTAGCAGCTGCACGCCTACAAATAAGAAATGTTAGACGAATACGTATCACAAAATTTTGTGCATCAATAATGTCAAATACCTGCACGTGCATGGAAAGAAAATACCTCTGGCGTCTCTCGCTTCAAAATTATTTTCCGCACTCATTGGACCCAGTGTTAAAATCAAGACTTCTGAATAACTTCCCCATCATCTTGAGACATTGTAAAATAAATTTCGTGTATACGGCACGTTCCTGAAAAACTACCCGTCACTGACCACCAGCCCGTTTTGTGATAACTGCCGTGCGTTAGAAACTGTGGAAAACATTTTGTTATAGTGTCTCGGTTACAGGGACAACATAACTTTTTTTTTTCCAGTAGAATGGGCTCTCCTTCTCAAGGACCGCTAGGTGTAAACAGAACAAGATGTCCTGTGTTTCCTCTTTCAAAGCAACATCAAGCTTTCAAATTTGCCATTTACTATAGTTTTGCCACTTACAATAAAAGATTTGCCATTTTACAATAAGCGACCTTGCAGCCGAACTGCACTTAAACCAACTCTCTTAGTATATTGGAGGCCATTACTTTACTGAATGCCCTTCGCGGAACGAGCGCATAGATGTATAATAGCATACCGTGTTTTAGGTGAAGTACGGGTTATTTTACCTTAGGCATAACTACAAGCATTTAACTGTGAATATCAGGGAAGTCCTAGAAAACTTAATACGCCTGTGTGTAGTGCACTTACCTTAATCTGACAACAACATCAGGCAATTATTTTTCTATATTAGGTGGTCATCCTCAACACCGAGAATAGCGACGGAGATACGATAGAAAATAGAATGAAAGGAGCATCTGAAGATATCATGTTGGGAGTTGTTGAGAACATGAAGCAATATGTGTTGCCGTTATTACGTGCCACATTTGGAGTAATTAAATGTCAGTTCAAGGCAAGCCTCGCTGACAAGGAGCGAGAGAATTGACAGGCCAACTAGATGGAGGGTTCCGCAAATGCCACCATGAAAATTACAAAAAAAAATTAAATTATGAGGTTTAGCGTGCCAGAACCGCTTCCTGATTATGGGGCACGCTGTACTGGGGGACTCCGGAAATTTGAACCGCCTGGGGCTCTTTAACGTGCGCCAAAATATAAGTACACGAGTGTTTTCGCCTTTCGACCCCATCGTAATGCGACCGCCGTGGCCGGAATTCAATCCCGGGACCTCGTGCTCAGCAGCCCAACTCCATGGCCACTAAGCAACCACGGTGGGTCGCCGTGAAAACAAATCCCCTGCAGAATCAGGAAACGAACATGAAGTATAAAACCAACCATTTCAATTATTCGTTAATATATAGCTAAAATTTCTAACGCTTCAAAGAGAAGGAACACGTTATTTTTTTAGTGAGGGATAAACAGAGCTGCCCTTTGCAGCAAAATTAAATGTTTCAGAAAGGACATAAATATTTAGGCAATGATCCCTACCGATAATGTGAAATTGTACTGAAAATAGGGTGTAGAGGTGGAGGCTGAACTGCTGCTTGGAATCACCTACAAGTGTTAAAGCTTTCGCTTGTAATAGAGAACTATATTTAGCACGACCAGATTAGAATTATGCACAACCTGTAGAGCAGCATTCTCAATTAACAACATACTTAAGTACAGAATTTGCAATAAAATAGATGTTCAAAATACATATAATGCTCGATCCTCAACCCCGCGATACTTTAGACAACGAAAGCGATGCAACAGACCAAGGAGGGGACACGTGAAAGGAAAGGACGTCTTTTAATATCAGTGACTAGTAAGCAATTCGGTGGGTAGCGTAGTTTTCGTTGTAGAAAGCATTTACCAACTAGCTGAACAAGCTTTATTAGGGTGTACTACAATACTTCTTTTGAAATGGCTCAGCCGCATGAAAGCTCCTTTGTATCGGACACATATTAACTAACGCAATGATTTTGCCGAAGCTGACCCTGCAGGCTCGCCTCAGAGTTCTATGAGCAAGGAAACAAGCGGTGTTTTTAAACCAAATATAACAGCTTTAACTACTGAATTGACCTACAAATTCAGAAAATTGCACTTCATTGAGTTCTTTTTTCTTTTGCGCGTAGTATTCATTACGCCTACCCTAGAGAGAAATATTATGTCACTTGTTTTAGCATTCTTTAGAGAAAGTGGTAAGTTACAGGGAGAATTGGCAGTAGCGCTTTCCTGCTCAGCCCAGAATTCTATTCCTTCACGTACTGTCAACAAAACAACAAAAACAAACGGCATATAAAGTATACTTATACGTATACCGAATACATATACGTATACGTGTACCTAAAGCATATCGTATAAAGTATACTTACGGCAATAGGCGTGGGGATCTTTATCAACTCAGAATATTTTATCTAGCGCATGTAGCTATATACCGCAGATTTATAAACATCAGATAATACTTCTTCAGTCTAACTACGGTAAATGCCTTTTTCGACCCACCCCCCCCTCCTCCCGTAATACCGGCACAAATACGAAAGTTGCAGCCAAGGAATATTCCAATTCTTTGACTACAGTGCTGACACTTAAGAAAGCGGACAATAAATTTTTAGCTTGGGTGTTTCACAAGCTCAAAATTTCGCTCACTTACTCTGATTTTCACTAAATGCTCGTTACGGTCCTGACGTCGCTACAGCCGGACCTTCTTTATTTGAAGCAAGCTTGAACACCGGATAATAATAATAACGTAGCGCTCTTAGCTGCTAGCAAAGTAAATTTCTCATATTTGCTGAACTTTCTTCAGGGCCCCACAAAACTAACCCGTTGAAGGAGACCGGGTGCAATATTCGGCGGAAGGACACAAAACGCCCCACGAATGCACTCATTCAACGGTGTACACTAAATTACACTGGGAACACGATAGCTTTCAATGCAGCCAAGAAGTGACGGCTATAAATATTGCTACGCCTGGAATAAAAAGGAAAAGCTTTGTAAAAGTTTGCCGTAGTAAGTGCTTCAACGCACTGAATGGCCATTTAAAGGTAAAAGCGGTGCGTTATGGATTCCGTGTGGGTGAAACCTAAAGGGTTTGTGTTTGTAATCGATTCTGTCATTATTTACGCAGTCAAGAGCTCAAGAGCCTATGTGACAGACCTTAACGAGTGGTGCAAGATTTAGCCCGAAGCTCGGGCGTAGCTCCAAATCTAACCAAAATCAAGGCTATCCGAAATAGTCAAAGTAAATTGTAGGCAAAATTTTCTTTGCAAAGAGAAATGTGTATGCATCATATACAGCTACCGCTAACAATTTCTAATGCAAGTGCTTGAATATGTCACGCTACCATTATCAGCCGTATTTCCCAATTTCCTAAAAAAATTTTTCGCAAAACAAATAAAGTTACAAAAACGAAGACAATCTTAAAAGCAATGTGACCTGGCATTGTAACATTCCTGGCTTACAAAACATTTCTGTACCTCGTTTTCTTTACGGTATTTTTAGGCGTTATACGAGGTTCGCCAGAGGTCCTTGGGGAACTACAAGATGTGGCTTCTTTATGTGCGGTGAAAGTAAAGGGCATGCATGTAATGTGTGATGTGCCGACGATGTTTAAAGTGGGTGGCTCAATATCGGCCTTTGTGATACATTACGTATGCATGTGCTCGAGAGCGTTATGTTTGTTGGACAAGCACACAGAATGTAGCCCGTTTCTCCGACAGAACTACAAATGGTACCGGGATCAAATTTAGCGAGAACGGCGGGTAGGTTATGACAAATGTGTATGCAAAGCTCGATGCGTGTGAAATGCATTCTGCCTCTTACGACTAGTCCTAAGCAAGCGTTATAAAGTGTCATACTTTCATTAGCAGCTACAGTGCTCAATCTTTTGAAATAAGCAAGTTTATGTTCTGCTGCAAATGCAGATCGCGTTACGCGCAGTGTTTGATGAAACTTCTGCGTTCGTTGCCCTATTACAGTCATTGCAAAAAAATCTATGAATCCTGCTCTATTAATCAGACTTTCATTCTTTGCCTACTTCAGATGTTTTCCATCTATCTATCTATCTATCTATCTATCTATCTATCTGTCTGTCTGTCTGTCTGTCTGTCTGTCTGTCTGTCTGTCTGTCTGTCTGTCTGTCTGTCTGTCTGTCTGTCTGTCTGTCTGTCTGTCTGTCTGTCTGTCTGTCTGTCTGTCTGTCTGTCTGTCTGTCTGTCTGTCTGTCTGTCTGTCTGTCTGTCTGTCTGTCTGTCTGTCTGTCTGTCTGTCTGTCTGTCTGTCTGTCTGTCTGTCTGTCTGTCTGTCTGTCTGTCTGTCTGTCTGTCTGTCTGTCTGTCTGTCTGTCTGTCTGTCTGTCTGTCTGTCTGTCTGTCTGTCTGTCTGTCTGTCTGTCTGTCTGTCTGTCTGTCTGTCTGTCTGTCTGTCTGTCTGTCTGTCTGTCTGTCTGTCTGTCTGTCTGTCTGTCTGTCTGTCTGTCTGTCTGTCTGTCTGTCTGTCTGTCTGTCTGTCTGTCTGTCTGTCTGTCTGTCTGTCTGTCTGTCTGTCTGTCTGTCTGTCTGTCTGTCTGTCTGTCTGTCTGTCTGTCTGTCTGTCTGTCTGTCTGTCTGTCTGTCTGTCTGTCTGTCTGTCTGTCTGTCTGTCTGTCTGTCTGTCTGTCTGTCTGTCTGTCTGTCTGTCTGTCTGTCTGTCTGTCTGTCTGTCTGTCTGTCTGTCTGTCTGTCTGTCTGTCTGTCTGTCTGTCTGTCTGTCTGTCTGTCTGTCTGTCTGTCTGTCTGTCTGTCTGTCTGTCTGTCTGTCTGTCTGTCTGTCTGTCTGTCTGTCTGTCTGTCTGTCTGTCTGTCTGTCTGTCTGTCTGTCTGTCTGTCTGTCTGTCTGTCTGTCTGTCTGTCTGTCTGTCTGTCTGTCTGTCTGTCTGTCTGTCTGTCTGTCTGTCTGTCTGTCTGTCTGTCTGTCTGTCAACATTTGCGTATTTTTTAGTCACTACAGTTTGCTCCCCACAAATTCGATAATAACAGTGGACCGGTGACCTAAGGATCCCCAGAAGGCGAATGCTCGCCTTCAAGCACCAAAGCAGGCGCGTTTCACGGAACAAGCAGTCATCAGGCAGCAGCCAGCCGCTGCTCTGTATGACACCCTCATCAAGGGCATGCAAATCCAGGAGACCGCGGGGCCTTTCGCAACGTGAATAAATGAATAAAAGTTGAAGAGACAAAGACACGATGAGGTGAATATAAGCCAAACGACAGACGATGTTGCCGAAGACATGGACCAGGCTATTCGCACTGCTGTCGCGTACAGGAACCAAAGACCAGCTCAATTCCGATCATCTTCCAGCCAACGCACATTGAGTGTACGCTGTGGAAAATAAATCCGAACATGCGAGCATCACAGTCCTGTTGACGGCACTAGAAAATGTCCTCAACCATCGCCTTAGTGGAGATGGTATCCACATGGGGAAAGTGTTGTCGCTCACCGCGGCCACACTGTTACTACGTCAGGAGGGACAGCCGTGCCAGCTCCCGTCCACTCTGCGTACTCGCCCATGTATGGACGCATGCAAGGAGTAGCGGTTGAGTACTCTGACAAACATGTAAAGTAATACCTCTCGGAACAAGGTGCCCTGTCAGGTTGTAGACAACTTTCCCAAATTCCTAACGAGGAAGGATCCCTTGCAGAGCACGTCGAAGATTAGTGATTTCGTAGTTCGCCAAGGATTCTCGAATGCCTAAACGTGTGTTACATGGATTCAGCCGGTATCTTGTGATTGAGTACATCGGATCTGCAACGGAATGCTACAACTGCCAATGGCATGGCCATGTTGCAACATACTGCAGGTTATGTGCTGGAGACCAATCACACAGACTGTGCCTAATGGGCCCAACTGCACTTTGCTAAGTGTGCTGGACCTTATCCATTATCGTATGGTGAATGCTCAAAGAAAAAGGCAGCTACACTTTCACACAAAGTTGAACAAGTGCAAGGGAAAGCTCCATCATGGTGAGAGCACCACAGAATCCAGAGCTGCTATTTACGAGCCTAACTTTTGTCGACCACAACAGGTCCTAGCATGGACAAACGCCGACAAGGAGCGATGTCTATTTTGACGCAACGCAACGTGAACCAATGGGCCAAAAATCTTATGCTTCACCTGTTGGCGTATCACGAGAACCTACGAAGTCACTTCAGAATCTCTCATATGACCTCACGTCTAGTCAACCTGCCACTGAACTCCACAACACCGGTTCTCTAACGTCTAGCCAACCTACCATTTAACTCAAGGAATACGAGGGAAATTCTTTAACATACTTCACCCTCGAAAATAATTGAAATGCATATCGTAAATTTGATTCTACGTATGGTATGTTGTGCAGCCAAAGCTTTTCTTTGTGCTAATCCTGCAGTTAATAATTTCCCTGAAAATGAGGCTGCGGTGGCTCTTGGGCTGCTAGTGACAGTCTTTTACACGTCCAACCATATTTATTCTTTGAGCTAACACTCACTTCATTGGGAGCCTCAACGCCAGCGATTACCATGAACAGTTATCCAAAATCTTGTACAATTTTCCTATGGAATGCCCGAGGGCTGCGTAGAAGCTGTCATATTTACGGCACCTGATACCGATATGCTCTAATATGAATACGGTACAAGAGAGCAGCAGGCAACGTGTATTAACCAGAGCACCTGAGGCAATCTCGAGCTCACGCCTCCCGGACGACTGGCGATGTGCCTGCAGAGCCGGGCATTTCTCGTCACTACAATCGCCCCCTCATAGGAAAAGGAGCCATCCTGGCGACTCATGGTGAACAGAAAATCATGGCGTCGTAATACGGCTTCAGGCGTTGTACGTGGACAGTTTTACGATGACGACAGCGTTGGTCCGTAGGTGGCGTGACAGGCTCGACAATATAGTTCACAGGCGATGTCTGCGCGATAACACGGCAGGGTCCTTGATATTTGGTAACAAGCTTGGATGACAGTCCAGCAGGAACGGCGGGAACCAAAAGCCACACAAGGGAGTCCGGAAGAAAGTGACAATGGCGGTGATCATCGTCACGTGGAGACTTCTGTTGCCATTGGTCGACGGCTGTAAAGGAACGGGCGAGCTGACGGTGTTCCTCTGCGCGGCGGGCAGCTTCAGAGATGGGCGTACATTCGGATGAGTCGGGTCTGTACGGAAGAATGGTGTCCAGGGTATTCGAAGGTTCACGGCCATACAAGAGGAAGAATGGGGGGAAGTTTGTGGTCGCCTGTGGTGCAGTGTTCTAGGTGAACGTTATGAATGGTAAAATAAGGTCCCAATCAGTGTGATCAGGTGCGACGTATTTGAGAGCATGTCGTCAAGGGTGCGGTTAAATCTTTCCGTCAGACCATTTGTTTGAAGATGGTAGGTGGTGGTGGCGCGATGAGCGATGTGACATTCAGCAAGGAGCACGTTGCAACTTTGGAGAGGAAGCCACGTCCTCAATCAGTCAGAAATTCGCGAGGTCCACCGTGACGGAGAATAAAGTTTTTCAGGAGGAAGGATGCTATATCACGGGCGGTGGCAGCAGGCGTATGGTATCTGCGTATCGAGTCAAATGGTCGATGGCGGCGACTATCCAGTGGTTTCCGGAAGGCGTGCTCGGAGGGGAGCCATACAGTTCAATGTCAATGCCATCGACAGGCCTGGCCGGACACGGAATTGGCTGCAGTGGACCAGAGACATACTGAGCAGGAACCTTGAGGCGTTGGCACTGAGGGCACGAACGAATGTACTTCCACAAAAAGGTTTACATGCCACGCCAATAATACCTGGAGCGAAGCCAGGTGTACGTCTTTAAGAAACCCGCATGTGCACACTGCGGGCCAGTATGGAAGTCAGAACATATTTCACCACGAAGATGTCGTGGTATGACCAGCAACCACTTGCGGACGTCAGAGACACAATTCCGGTGATAGAGAAGTGCATCCAGAATTTCGAAGTGAGATGCTTCGTGGCGCAAAGCTCGAAAGGATGAATGAACAGTCGACGGGTTTGAAAGGAAGCGGATAAGAGTACTAATCCAGGCATCCTTGCGTTGCTCCGAAGCCATGTCGCAGCCTGCTGGGAACGAAAGCACTTGGTCAACGGCAGAGAGGCAGGCATCGCTTTCGGTTGACACGGGCGAACGGGAAAGTGCGTCGGCATCGGTGTGTCGGCGGCCACACCTGTAGACAACGCGCACGTTAAAATCTTGCAACCGAAAAGCCCAGCGGTTGCAAGATATTAAGGTGCGGTTACAGATCGACCTGAGGGGTCCTTCAACGTGGACAGCCAACAAAGTGCGTGGTGGTCTTTAATCACGTCGAAAGGACGACCATAGAGGTAGGGTCGAAATTTACCAAGTGCCCAGATTATGGCCAAACATTCTTTCGCCGTAACGGAATAATTCTTGGCGGCTTTGGTGAGGGTGCGGCTTGCGCTTGCAACGACGTACTCCTCGAATCCAGATTTGCGCTGCGCGAGCACAGTGCCGAGTCCAACACCGCTGGCGTCGGTGTGCACTTCGGTCGGAGGTGTCGGGTCGAAGTGACGCAGCATAGGCGGCGAGGCCAGTAGACGACGCAACTCTTTGAAGGCATCGTCACAAGTGGACGACCAGGCGCAGACGTTCAAGTCGCTCCGTAGAAGCTGATTCAAGGGACCGGTGATGGATGCAAATTTCCGAATGAAGCGGCGAAAGTAAGAACACAGGCCAAGGAAGCTGCGATGTTCTCTTACGGAGGAAGGTTTGGGAAATTAGCAACTGCACGGAGCTTGGCGGCATCAGGAAGAATACCGTGTTTAGATACTACATGGCCAAGGATGGTGAGCTGACTTGCGCCAAAGTGGCATTTCTTCAGGTTGAGCTGAAGGCCGGCGGCAGTTAGGCACTCTAACACTTTCTCCAGCCTACAGAGATGTGTGCGAAAATCGGGCGAAAAAATAACCACATCATCTAAGTACCACAGGCACGTTTTCCACTTGACACCACGCAAAAGGTTGTCCATCATATGCTCAAATGGTCCGGGGGCGTTGCGAAGCCCGAAAGGCATTACACGAAATTCATATAGGCCATCTGGTGTTACAAAGGCCGCTTTAGGTTTGTCCTCGGGTGCCATGGGGACTTGCCAATAGCCGCTGCGTAGGTCGGTGGAAGAGAAGACCTCCGCGCATTGGAGACAGTCAAAGGCGTCGTCAAATCTCGGAAGAGAGTAAGCATCTTTACGAGTTGTTTTGTTAAGACGACGGTAATCGACACAGAATCGAATCGATCCATCCTTAACAAGAACAACGGGAGGTGCCCAGGGGCTATCCGAAGGCTGAATGACGCGGCGCTCGAGCAGGTAAGGTACTTGGTCGTCGGTAACACGGCGCTCTGTCGCGGATACACGATATGGTCTTTGTCGCAGTGGTGCACTGGTACCCGTGTCGATGCGATGACAAACAGTTGACGTGCGGGCCAAGGGAACATGCTGGCAGTCGAAAGACGAACGGAACTTGTCGAGAAGGCGTAGAAGCTGGGCGCGTTGAGAAACAGTAAACGTGTCGACGATGGAGCTATGTAAACCGTCGGGCGAAGTAGGCTCCTTGCGGAGGGTTAGAGGTCACTCCAGCGACCTCATGAGTGGCGATGGAACCAGTGGGCATGTCAATGATGGCAGCAGGGTCGACACCCTGGGCACGGCCGACGCACTCTCCACGAAGCAAAGTGAGATGACAGGACAATAGGTTGGCGACGAGCAGTCTGCTGATGCCGGCATGAACGTCCAAAAAAAGCGAAAGGCAGCGGGGAACATCTGCGACGAGTGAAAATTGCAGATGGCCTAAAACGTATGCTGGCATTAGCAACAATCTTGCATGACACTGTGGCAAGGGCAGATGAGTGTGGTGCAATTGTAACGTCTTCGGCAACAAATACTTTATCTTCTGGTTCACGAGCGTCAAAGAGTGGGGCATTCATAGCGTTTGAAATTCCACTTCAGCACGAGAACAGTCGATGACGGCCTTATTAGCGGAAAAGAAGTCCCAACACAAAGCAAGATCGTGGGAACAAGAACACAGCCCCAAAAATTCGACGGTGTAGAGGCCGTAGATTACAACGCGAGCAATACACGCAGCTGCAGGCGTGATGTGGTCTGCGCTGGCAGTTCGAAGTGATACGTTGGACAGTGGCGTGGTAACTTTTCTGAGCGAACGGCAATGTTTGGCACTAATAACAGAAACTGCGGTACCAGTGTCAACAAGGGCGAGTGCAGCGAGGCCATCCAGTTATACGTCAATAACATTAGTTGGAGAAGGGAGAGGCCTTGGCCTGTTCGTGGGTGACGCAGTTCTTGCCTCTGGAACTGCGACGATTAGTTTTCCCGTTCCGGCGAAGAAGGACGACGACGCATCGGCAAAAGCGAGCGGCGTCGAGGCGATGGCGAACGGCTGTCAATAAGAGGGCGGTGGTCCGAGTAGGAAGACATCTGGCCAGGGTTCTGAGACGTGGATGATGGCGGGAATGGGGAAACGTATGTTGCGGCGTCGAAGCTACGACGGTAGGACGTTCCGCGGTGACGACAAAATCGTGCAACGTGACCAGGTAGACCACAGGCAAAACATATTGGCCGGTTGTCAGGAGTGTGCCATTGTCCATTGCTGTGTGGGTACCGCGGCTTAACGAAGTGAGGAGCCGGACGCAGTGGCACGACTGATGGGGATGGCGCAAAGGTTGGAGGTGGTGGCCGCGCGAGAGCCTCGGCGTAGCTAAGAAGTGCAGTCACCTCGGGAAAAGCAACGGGAGTCGGCACCGGCGGAGTGTCGCGGGCAGAAGGGAAAGCTGCGCACACTGGCTCATGGATGACCTGGCGAAGGCTGGGCGGCAAAGGCGAAGGTGGTGGCGTGGCTGAGGACAACAGCGAAAGCTGACGAGCGACCTCAGCATGGACAAATTTTTTTATTTGGCAAAGCAGGGAGTCCATTTCAGAAGCCGCGGTCATGTTCGCGAGGGTTTCGTCGCACGCTGGGGGGCGCCGCGTGGGCAGACGCTGTCTGCATAGCTTGTCGAAACTCTGGTAAAGCTCAATGACCTGAGAAAGAGTGCCTGGGTGTTTGGACAGCAGCATATGAAAGGCATCGTCGGAAATGCCCTTCATGGTGTGACGTACCTTGATCGCCTCCGCCATCGTCGGGTTGACACGCCGGCAGAGGTCGACGATGTCCTCTATGTAGCTGGTGAACGTTTCACCAGTTTGCTGGGATCGGCTTCGTAAGCGTTGTTCAGCGCGAAGTTTGCGCACGCCAGGGCGGCCGAAAACTTCTGCGATGCCGCTTTTGAAGCTAGCCCACGTGCGGAGATCGGCTTCGTGGTTTTCGAACCACAGCTTGGCGACGCCCGATAAATAGAAGGTCGCGTTGCCGAGCTTGAGGGGATTGTCCCATTTGTTGGTGTTGCTGGCGCGTTCATACGATTGCAGCCAATCTTCAACGTGTTTCTCATCGGTGCCGCTGAAGATATCAGGATCCCGCTGACGCTGGGCGCTGGCACATACGATGGCTCGAGTAACCGATGGGGATGTCGGGCTGGGGTCGTCAGGCATGACGGATGGTAGAGTTCGGATGCGTAATTCCAGGTTGGGGTAAAACCCGAGTACCTCCACCAGAATCTAATATGAATACGGTACAAGAGAGCAGCAGGCAGCGTGTCTTAACCAGAGCAGCTCAGGCAATCTCAAGCTCGCGCCTCCCGGAGGACTGGCGATGTGTCTGCAGCGCCGGGCATTCTTCTTCACAATAATACAAATTTTCTTTCTGGTGAAATCCGAGTTCCATGTAGACCAGACTTCACGGATTAGTGGCTTCCGTTTGCACAAATCACAGCAGGAAAATGATATCAGCCGGCTAGTGGTTGGCTTCCACAATGACGTTCCTGTAGCCATGACTGTTTTCTCTCCACAAAACACGTAAAGTACATATGTAAAATAACAGCCATTTTAACAAAATTAACCAAATTTAATTTACAAACATGTCCCTCTGATTCGCATTCGAGGTGATGCAGGCCAGCCCTGGTATTCTAACTCGCTAAAAAGACTATAGCGCAAGAAAAAAAAAGATTTTATCGTGTCGCTCAGAAATCGTACTCAGCAGCTAAATGGATGAAATACTCGGATTGCCTGCGCGAATATGCCCGTCTTTTGAGGCACTTGGAACGCA
Source organism: Dermacentor andersoni (assembly GCF_023375885.2). Lineage (NCBI taxonomy): Eukaryota > Metazoa > Arthropoda > Arachnida > Ixodida > Ixodidae > Dermacentor > Dermacentor andersoni. The sequence continues at coordinate 61,104,671 of NC_092821.1, forward strand.
AATTTCATCATGATTATCTAAAAAAGATCATAAGTGCTCGCCCTAAAAAATTTTGGAGCATCTTAAAACCAAAGAATCAATCCCATAACATTGCGCTTGTTTATCCAGACGGCTCTGACGTTCCACTTGATGAGCGGCCTAATGTCATGAACTCCTATTTCTCGCCTGTTTTCACTTCAGAACCTGTTCATAATGTGCCGGCGCTGCCTAGAAAAAATTTTGGTGCAATGCCGCCGGTCGTCATCGCAGTTGAAGGTATTTTGTGCCTCATTAACAAATTAAAATTTCGAGTGCTCCGGCACCTCACAGTATTCCTGCAAAGTTCCTTAAAAGTACTAAGGACGTGTCGAGTCGCATCTTGCAGATAGTTTTTGCGCAGTCCCTTTTAGAAGGTGAAGTTCCGCACGACTGGAAGACTGCGAAAGTAACCCCGTTTTTTAAAAGGGCAACCGCTCTGACCTGTCAAATTATCGGCCTATTTCGCTGACATTCGTTGCATGCAAACTAATGGAACACATCATATTTTCCCACGTCGCCAGTCATCTCAATAATAATTCTTTCTTTGTCCGCAAGCAACACGGCTTTCGCCCCGGGTTATCATGTGAAACACAATTATTCGAATTCACTACAGACCTTAACTAGAACGTGGATTCCTCATTTCAGACCGACGTCATTTACATCGATTTTTCAAAGGCGTTTGATCGTGTTGCTCATCGTCGTCTCATGGCCAAACTCAGTTGTCTTAATTTTGACCAGCTTACATTGTCATGGATCTAAAGCTTTCTAACAGCACGATCTCAGTTCACAGTCATTGGCGGTAAGCTTTCAACAGCAGCACAAGTAGTATCCGGCGTCCCTCAGGGATCAGTTCTTGGCCCGCTTCTCTTTCTTCATAAATGACTTGCCATATGGAATAACGTCATCTATCCGCCTCTTTGCTGATGATTGCGTTGTATATCGTCGAATCTCAAACAGTAGTGATCAATCATTACTACAACGCGACCTAAACCTAATTCAAAGGTGCTGCTCGCGCTGGTTGATGGAGCCTAATACCTCAAAGTGCAAATGCATGGTTGTTTCACGCAAAAGAACTAATCTGATTTTTCAGTATTCCCTTAATTTGACGGCATTATCACATGCTAGCTCTTACCGATATCTAGGCGTCCTTATTAACAGTAAACTGACATGGTAAACTGACATCAGTAAACTGATGCCTCAAGGTCGCCAGGTTACTTAAAAAGAACACTACATCTAAGCCCATGATTATAAAAAGTTAAAGAAACATTTTTCACTAGAAATGAGGTTTCAGCTTTGGCGAAGAGAAATATGCTCAATGAATGACATATAAGCTGGTCTTCGCCTACAGACAATTAGAATTCTTCGTTCAACATCGACCCTCAACTCCTATGAAGGCTCCCGAAATGTCTACCAGTGCATCTGGAGCCCATCTATCACCGGTTTAGAATGAACGTTGTATACACGAACAGCCTCCTTTTTCGCAATGGCCATACTACAAATCCATGTAGTGGCAACTGTGGCACTGAGGAATATCTAGAGCACACATCCCTTGAGTGTCCAGCTTACACATACGAGCGGCATCGATATAAAATGATGACGGAAACGCTTGGCCAAGGCCCCTTGACATTGACACGGATGCTGGGACCCTGGCCTTATCCATAAAAGCAGCGCCAAATCCCAGACTTCCTTTTCATATATTTTTTCAATAGTTTTTCTCTCTAAATTATAACCTAAGCACGTCGTATTGTCGTCTGTAATTTTGTTTTCTTTTGTATTAGCCATAGAGTTTTAACAGAATTACCTACCTCGGCTGCCCCGAATACTTATTTACTACCGATAACATCACAAGATCAGCACGTTTCCGCCTTTTTTACTTATGCACACCTCCTTCAAAGTCCTTTGTCTTCCTTCGTCTCATTCCCTGCAGAGTAGCACGGAGGCGAAAATATGCTGGCTAAAGAGATTTTCAGTAAAGATCTTCATCTTTCTGTCCAGTCACCTATACATCGATCAGTCTATCTAGCTATCTATCTACTTTATGTCTATATGTCTCTATGTCCGCCTGCCTGTGTTTTTGTCTCTCTCTCTCTCTCTCTCTCTCTCTCTCTCTCTCTATATATATATATATATATATATATATATATATATAGATATATAAGCCTATAACCCTACAGCAAGAATAGAACTGGCAGAACTTTCCAAGTTAACAAGCGTAAGATGGCTGACATAAGGAAGTACAATATGGATGGATTTGAGCATGATCTCAGGAATGGAGGAAGCCTACAAGCACCGAAGAAAAGACTAGGAATAGGCAAGAATCAGATGTATGCGTTAAGAGACAAAGTCGGCAATGTCATTACTAATATGGATAAGATAGTTCAAGTAACTGAGGAGTTCTATAGGTATTTGTACAGTACTAGTGGCACCCACGACGATAATGGAAGAGGGAATAGTCTAGACCAATTTGACATCAATAAAGGAAGAAAGGCGAAAAAAATAAATGAACGTCACTTCAGGAATATGATCATTCTCTAAATTTGTCCATTCATATTCGCATTACCACCGACAGTCATCATGAGATGAGTTCTGCCATAATTTGTTCCCTCTCTTTGCGTTATATGAGCTTCGTAGTAGGCTTTACGCATGTCCTCAATAAACTAAATAAATTACCTTGTTTACGATTTGTTAAATGTTAAGGCTAAATTGTGCAAAAACTAGAGTGTGAGGGGAAGTTGTGGTCTGAAGTGAAAATTACGATTTCAAGATTTCCGGACACTAATAAGGGTAGTTTACAAAAAGTGCAGAATTTAACCTGCCCCCTGCAGCAACTCTGAACGCCACCAGGATCACAATCGGTAAAAATGTGAAAAAATTGATGGTCAGTTGTATCGTAAATTTAACCGTACATGAATAAATGCTGCCTTCATAATACTTCTTAAGAAATGCTCGAAAGCGTTATATGGGGCCATGGTTTCAAACTCATCAGTCATATAAGGGCAACATTTCAAAGTGCCTGATTTATATACAGGAAGCCGGAATTCTTGCTGCAACTGCCCGAAGGAAACAGGCGGAAATTGTTTTGTGATTCTCCGAGGATGCAGAAGTCTGCTGTCTTTTCTTTCCAGTGTTTTGGCAAATGAGACAAAGAAGTGTCTAAATTTGCGCAAATGTTTGCTATATTGTCGCAGCAAAAATCTTGCTACATCTGTCAAATGAACTTTTTAATTGTAGGTATTTCGTAGTTGCTGTGGTATATGCTAACATGGCGTGACTCATTAAGCGAACCGTTTTCCATAAGTGAAGCTTTGTGCGGGAGAAATAAAGAGAGAATAAAACCTGCAATGGACTTTATTGATTTAATAAAAAAACTAGGTACCATGACAGCGGAAATTGTGCGTTTACCCTCAGATTTCAACAGTAGAAATGTAGCATGGTTCAAAATAACATGGGTCACCTTGTTATACGAGCGTAAAGGCGCACTTTGACTAGAGAAGTTGGGAAGTTTCAAGCAATCATGTAAGCGAGTATTAAATTATGTAACACAATATTCGTCTTGTTTTCAACTCGGCAAGGACAGTTACGTAACCTTTACACACGACAATCATTGCGTTTCTACCCCTTCCTTCACTTGTGTTTTGAGGTGAAGAGCAGCATTGGTTTGCCCAAAATTGTATGAAGTAACGAATGCGGTGCCTCCGAATTCGCGGTAACTAAGCCCTTCATTCCAATATGTAGGCCTATTTAGGTTTCATCTATATTCTTATGCGCATGCAGCGTCTCATATACTACTACAAAATTTATTCAATGTGTCCGCAATTTAATTAGCGGCACGCTTGTGAACGTTTACCAATATGAAGTATTCTGGGAAAGTGCAGATCCCGCAGATTCTAACAGACTTTATAGAGACATAAAAGAAGAAAATCAATCATTTCCTTTGCACGATTTGAGCCCGTTTCCATTGCCGTAATTATCCGCAAGGATAGCTTGCGGGAGTGCAGATTACCACTCATTCTTCATAGTGGACCAGCCCATACACTGGAAAGTCAATTCTGGCGGGCTGCTTGTACCTTATGAACAATAAAGTACATTCTATAGCGACATTGTCCGAGCAGTTTCCGTGAATTAGAAGTCAGTAATATGTAACTAATGTATTTGTGGTCCCGCTAAAATATTGTTACGGTGAAGGGAACGAAGAAGTTGGATTGGACTAGACGAAGACGAAGTCTGGCAGTTGCCTGAACGCCATATACGCCAGTTGTAAATATACGTTATTTTACACTCGTGGGCCTGCTTTCTCCCTGCAACATTTTGGTGGAAGGTGCGGGGTACAATCACGGAACTTCGCAGCGGACGTTATCTACCTGCCGCCACAATGGCAAATCAACAGACACAAGCGACAGCGCCTCAGCAGCCCGTGCCAACGGTCATCTTCACTCATCCACGGGACCCAGGGACATTTTGTGCCACAGACAACGCCGACGTCGAGGACTGGCTTACGATGTACGAAAGAGTGTGCAACAACAGCAGGTGGGATCCAACAATGATGCTAGCAAACGTCATATTTTACCTAAGAGGAACTGCGAGGCAATGGTACGACACACACGAAGCTGACCTAACAAGCTGGGATGTCTGCAAAGAAAAAATGCGAGACCTGTCGGTCGTCAGCTGGCGGCAAAAAAAGAACTTGCGTGTCGAGCTCAAACGTCCACAGAATCCTGTGTCGTCTACATACAGGATGGGCTGGCCCTCTGTCGCAAGGCTGATCACAACATGACCGAGGCAGACAAGATTGGTCACAGATTGAAAGGTATTGCAGACGATGCCTTCAATCTCCTGATGTGCAAGCATTGTGCTACTGTGGATGCAATTATAAAGGAGTGCCGGCGCTTCGAACAAGCGAAGGGCCGCCGCGTCGCTCAGACTTTCGACCGATTGCCCAATACCGCCGCGACATCTTCTTGCGAAGACCCGCCGCGCTTCGTTCAGCCCACAGGACCGGAAGAAATCACGCGCCAGTCCGTTTTGACTGTCGGGAAAGCGTGCCCGCTATCTCCCTTATACAAGCGGTCGTTCGGGAGGAAATAGCAAGTTTGGGCATTCCATCTCTCTGCTCGGTCCGCCATACAAACACCTACCAGATTTCTCCGGCCGCTCGCTCCCAGACGCGAAGCTTTCCGCCACCACGTCGCAACCCATCTGACTGGCGCACAGCGGATGATAAACCCATTTGCTTTAATTGTTCCGGTATTGGACACATCTCCCGTCATTACCGCAACCATTAGTCGTCGCCTCCTCGGTGGTCGTCTCCGAGTCACTACCGCCAAGCAGCAGACAATCGCACTTTCTCGCCCTATGCGCCGACTAGGAACATCAAAGCCGACAGTGCTCCACCACGATCTAGCCGCTCCCCATCTCCGCAAGGTCGTAGGGTCCCGTTCGCCTCTCGTTCACGCTCTTCGTCCCCTTCTGCAACCGGTCGCTTCGCATCGGGAAACTAGGCGGTGCAGCTCCCGGAGGTGAAGCTGCAACTCCGACCCGGCCCACAAATCCTCTGTTGACCCTGCCTACATGTGGAAACCTACTGGACATTGAAGTTGATGGCGTTCCTGTTAGATCTCTCGTTGACACAGGAGCGCAGCTTTCAGTTATGAGCGCTGCTCTCCGCCGTAGGCTCAAAAAGGTTCTGACACCCGCCGTGCCGTGCACTGTGCGAGTCGCCGATGGGAGTACTTCACCTGTCCTTGGAATGCGCACTGCACGTGTGACCATTGGGGGCCATTATGCCGTTGTTCTATTTATCGTGCTTGAACACTGTCCACACGACCTAATTCTCGGCCTCGACTTCCTTTCGAAAGACTCTGCCCAAATTGACTGCTCCGCAGGTGTTGTACAGTTGGATCCGCCGCTTCCTGCCGACGCAACAACTTGTGTTTCACACCGCTTATGTTCTGCTGAGTTTGCAAGGCGGTCTCCACAAGCGGCTACAAATGTCCTCCTGACGTCCTGTCCTCCCGTACCTGATGGCGAGTACGTCGTGTCGCCGCTTACTGACGTGGTTTTGTCGCGCAGTGTTGCCCTACCGAGCACCTTAATCTGGATCCGCGAAAACTGCGCTCGCGTGCCCATCCTCAATTTTGGATTTTCGTCGCATGTGCTGCCACACGGTATCGCCATAGCGCATATCACTCCTTTGGAAGAATTAGAGATTTCATCTTTGACCTCTGAATCCTTCGTCAGTACCAACGGACTTTTATCACCCACTCCTCCGTACTCAATTCCTGCGGACGACCTTCCTTCCGAGCAAACAACAGCTCTTCGTCACCTCCTGTCATCTTTTCGGGACATCTTTCATTTGGACGACCGTCCACTTGGCCAGACATCTGTTGTCACACATCGCATCAACACCGGTGACGCCAGCCCCATTCATAGGCGGCCATATCGTGTCTCCGCAACAGAAAGGGCCATAATACAGAAAGAAGTAGACAGGATGATGGACAAGGACATCATTGAACCTTCCAGTAGCCCGTGGGCATCACCGGTTGTCTTACTAAAGAAAAAAGACAACTTGTGGCGCTTCTGCGTTGACTACTGCCACCTCAACAGGATAACAAAGAAGGATGTTTATCCCCTGCCGCGCATTGATGATGCTCTTGACTGCCTTCACAGATCCCAATACTTTTCATCAATTGACCTCCGCTCCGGCTATTGGCAGATTAGTGTCGATGAGATGGACCGCGAGAAAACAGCCTTCGTCACACCAGACGGTCTGTACCAATTTAAAGTCATGCCGTTTGGGTTACGCAATGCGCCAGCTACATTCGGGCGCATGATGGACTCTCTCTTGCGCGGCTTGAAATGGTCTACATGCCGCTGTTACCTCGACGATGTGATTGTGTTTTCGCCGAACTTTGAGAGCCACCTGCGGCGCCTCACCACCATACTCTCCGTGTTTCGCAGGGCTGACCTTCAGCTAAACTCATCCAAGTGCCATTTCGGTCGCCGTGAAATTAACATGCTTGGCCATCTCGTAAAAGCCGCCGGAATCCAACCTGATCCACAGAAAGTTCACGCCGTGCGAAATTTTCCTGTACCTTGTTCAACAAACGATGTCCGTAGTTTTCTGGGCTTACGCTCTTATTTCCGGCGATTTGTGAAAAATTTTGCCGACATCGCTCACCCTCTCACTGACCTTCTTAAGAAAGACGTCTCTTTCTCTTGGGGACCTCTGCAGGAGAAAGCCTTTTCTACCCTGGTTGAGCGGCTTACAACTTCCCCAACTCTGTCACACTTTGACCCTTCTGCGCCCACTGAAGTACGAACTGACGCGAGTGGTCATGGCATTGGCGCTGTCCTCGCTCAGCGTCAACAGGGTCAAGACAGTGTCATCGCTTACGCTAGCCGCCTTCTTTCCACGCCCGAGCGAAATTACTCCATTACCGAGAGAGAACGTCTTGCGCTCGTATGGGCGGTCGCGAAATTCCGGCCGTACCTTTTCGGTCGGAGCTTCTGCGTCGTAACCGATCATCACGCCCTCTGCTGGCTCTCCTCTTTGAAGGACCCAACTGGACGACTTGCACGTTGGGCATTACGTCTACAGGAATATACATTTTCTATTATGTATAAGTCAGGGCGCCTGCATAAAGACGCTGACTGCCTGTCCCATAATCCCGTCGATCAACCGGACGATACCGATGCAGACTCGGACATCAGTGTTCTATCCATCTCCGACTTCCTCCATATTGGCGACGAGCAGCGCAAAGATCCTGTTATTCGGAGACTTATGGAACGCCTAAGCTCCTCGTCCAATGACCCGTCCCTCCGCATGTTCACCTTGCGCGATGGAACTTTATACCGTCGTAGCGTTCGTCCAGACGACCCGGAGCTCCTCCTAGTCGTTCCCCAGCACCTTCGGCTAGCCGTGCTCCAGCAACTTCATGACGCTCCTACTGCTGGACATCTGGGCATCACTCGTACATACGACCGCCTGCGGCGCCGCTTCTTCCGGCCCGGCATTTATCGCTCTGTGCGCCGTTATGTCACTTCTTGCGACCTGTGTCAGCGCCGGAAGACGCCTGCTACGCCTCCCGCTGGCTTGCTTCAACCAATCAATATCCCCACAGAGCCTTTCTTTCGTGTGGGCCTAGATCTCCTGGGCCCCTTTCCAATTTCTATCAAAGGCAACAAATGCATTGCTGTAGCAACCGATTATACCACAAGATATGCCATCGCGCGAGCGCTACCAACCAGCTGCGCTACAGATGTCGCAGACTTCTTACTATACGACGTCATCCTGCACCACGGCGTCCCTCGCCAGTTGCTGACGGATCGCGGCCGCTACATTTTATCGAAGGTCGTTGATGACCTGCTCCGCTCCTGCGCAACAGAACACCAGAGTGCTACCGCGTACCACCCTCAAACGAACGGCCTCACCGAGCGACTCAACCACACGCTAACTGAAATGCTGGCCATGTACGTTTCCGACGATCACCGTGACTGGGACGTCGCTTTACCATACATCACTTTCGCATACAACTCGTCCCGTCACGACACTGCCGGATTTTCACCATTTTACCTTTTGTATGGCCGCGACCCCACCATGCCCTTTGACACGTTGCTACCTTCCGCAGTACAATCACCCAGCACTGGTTACGCTCGCGATGCTATTGACTTTGCCGCCCAGGCCCGAGATGTCGCCCGTCATAGCCTCACACTCTCGCAAGCTTCTTAAAAGTGACGCTACGACCTTCGGCACCGAGACTACCATATTTCACCTGGTTCCCTTGTCCTTCTCTGGACGCCTTCACGTCGCGTCGGCTTGTCGGAAAACTACTTTTCCGGTATTCTGTTCCGTACCAGATCTTACGCCAGCTGTGCGACGTGACATACGAGATCACCCCAGTCGGTCAGCCTTCAGTGCATCGCAACGTCACCAGCGATGTTGTTCACGTCGCCATTCTTAGATTGGACTAGACGTTAGATTGGACTAGACGAAGACTAAGTCTGGCAGTGGCCTGAACGCCATGTACGCCAGTTGTAAATATACGTTATTTTACGCTCGTGGGCCTGCTTTCTTCCTGCAACAATATTATTCTAAATACATCCCTGTTGTAGCTGCCGTACAGTGTGTCATGCTGGCGTTACTGTACCATGGCGTCACAGATCGACAGTGGGATGAGAGAGGCTCAGAAAAATACGACAACCACCATGATGGGCCTTGCGGAGCATGCGCAAGTTTCACTTCGCATAAAAACTAAACATGCTCAAAATTTTTAACTGCGTAATGTGCAGCAATCTTGTTTTGGTACAGAATAGTTGTTATTAACCGTGTAAGTATTATTAGTATTGTATGTACATGTATCGACACATACCCAACAACCCCAAAGCCACGTCCTAGAGCATTGGACAAGGCGGTCTTTCCCGCTCAGCCTGGCCCGAATCCGAAAGACCCATGCGCTGGACCTCCCAAGCCTTGCTCCGTGGTCGCCTTCAAAGCTGGCCCATACCTGGCATAGGCCCTGCCCAAGGGTGGTCCGGTCCTGTCCAGTTACACATGTTGGTCATTAAGCCTAAACAAAGCATGGCCATGCAGTACACTAATGCTGTGAACACACCAGCGACACAAATATTTTTTGCTCCTAGCAGACTTAACTCTGACAGGCCTAACCGATTCCGTTGAGGACTAACAACAATGCAAACGACAAAGGAAGAAATTGCGCCCCTTGTTCATTATGCCCTTGCCCTACTGAGAGTTGTGCATGAACGCTTACACGGCATTTGCAAAATGAGGGCAGCCAGCACAAATATTTGCGAATAAATGCATAGCGAAAGCATGGGTGACAACACTTACACGTCGCATTACAGCGCCAGATTGCGGTGGTATTACTGCAGCAGAAATAAAAATATTATTTAAGACATCGGCTCATGACTTTCTTACCGTGGTAAGCCGTTCTGTTCGAAATTCGCGCATTTTCCGAAGTAACGCTCGTTCGCGTTACGCGGTACGCAGTTTCGCAACGCCGGCGCATAGCGGACGGGCTTACCAACACCGCGCAGCCAGCGTCGCTGGGGGCGTTCGGCGGGCTTTGGTGTGGCCAGCATGGAAACAGAAAATGTTCGATTACACGTAGGAGCCGCGAGACCATATTGTATCGCACGCTATCTTGAGGGAACGGCAGCATGCTGGCCTACAGTTTGCGCCTTTGCCAAACGAAGAAAGGCATTGCTCGCCGCGCGCTTCAACGCATGCAGTGGGCCAACAGTTGATCTCCGTATTGTTGCGGGCCACGTTCGACGTGTCGATCTCAAGCAGGGCACGAAGTTTCGGCGAACCTGGAGTCGATAGCGTAACGTGTCCTACTTCGCCGGCCGGGGCCTGGCACGCTGGAAACCCCGCACCATATCCGCGCCTTTACCGGTTTTTCTCTTCTCTTCTGTTTGGTGCTTTCGAGGGCCCGTTGTTGCATCTGCAACTGGTGGCCTACGTGCGAGACAACGCACCTAGCGCAACCAAGCCTCGTCTATTTGCGGTGCGCGCACGCGTACCGGCGTCGGTAGCATGACAGGCAACCAGCAAATAACATGGCATTTTCAATCAACGATAAAAACAAAACGGAACTAAGCGTTAGATTGCGCCGCCGTAAGCAAAATCGGGAAGCAATGCCAATCTTAAAATAAATGAAAACAGGTTTTTCCATTGAAACACAAATGAAGTTTAGTCGAAAAGGCCAATTTCAAATTTAGAAACACTCTGAGGCGGAATAGTGAGGACTACCATGTTTAGAAAATTAGGTTTTGTGGAGAGGAGCCAAATGATATAGTTTCCGATGTTAAAAGGCGTCGCCCTCCCCCTTTAAACAATGCCATAGAAGTTGATGCGCATATAATGCAAGGCGTGAGGGTCGCCAGTGATCGGCTGTTTCGACACTGCAAGATCATTCCCTAATATTGTGTCGGTGGGGCAGGGCCGTTGGAGTCGAGGGTGGACGAAAGTAGGGCTTCAGGCATCGGGCATTACAGCTGCTCGTACTCGAGTAACGTTCGGCAAGCTCTATTCGGGCACCACCAAACACGACTGGGAGACCTGCTATTTTAGCAGGTCGCGAAAGTTGAGCAACAAGAAAGCATTTAAGCATACAAGAACTCAAATACGCAGTAAACAGACGAAGTACTTGAAATGAAATACTAAATGAACATAAAATATATGGAGTAAGAATGAAGCATGCATCTGTAATAGCGATATTGCACGAGGCAGACGCTACCATAGCTGGTGTAGTCGGTACAATCAACTAGTAATAAGTACAGCAATATCATGAGAGAAAAAGCAAAAAATATTTAGGTGAGTGACAAAGGGATGCAACAAATTTCAAATTCAGGAAGAAGGAAAGGGCAACATCAAGACCAATCTGGATGTGGAATTCAGAATTTATTATAAAAAGTTGTGTCACATTACAAGTATTTAGTACGCAGAAGGAGGTCCCATAGGAAAAGGCTGTATCGGAACCTCCTGTACAAGAACAGGTATTATAATAAACATCTCAAAGCAAAATTAGCATATAACAAGGAAGTATACAAGCAACAAAAAAAGAGCGACTACAGAAGAAAATACAGCATTGAATACAAATAATAGCAAGGTTTATCATATCTCAGGCTAGCAGGAAAAATTTATGCGGGAAGAAGATACCAACAGTTTATTTACCGCAACAAAACAAAAAAAGAGAAAAAGGAAAAAAGCGAACAAAGACCGAATACAGTAATCCATGTCGTTAATCTGTCAATAATAAATGCATTTTTAGTACTCTTTTAAATTGTGATAAATATCTTGCGTTTTTCATTATGAACGGAAGAGTGTTCCATAATGATATGGAAGTGAATTCTACAGTCTGTATATATACCGTAGTTGGTGGGGATTCTCGGAAAAAGAAAATTTTAATTCAATGCGAATCTGGTGGTACTATGAATCATCAGGTTAGATGGTCAATGTGATCTATAGTAGCGCATCATTCACAACTCTGTAGAAAAAGATACCCAGGTTGTATTTAGTGAGTTCAGAAATTGTAAGGAGGTTATTCTCGTGTAGTAGAGAATTGGCATTGAAAAAGCATGGACTGCAAGCCCGTATTCTCATCTCTCGGTTCTGAACTGTCTGGAGAGTCGCAATATGAGTATTACAGGTGTTTCCCCAACATATTATGCCATAAGTAAAATGAGAGGGGACAAAAGAGTGGTAAAGGGAGGGTAATGTGATACGTGTGAAGTAAGGGGGTGTTTTAATTAAGATGCGTATACCATAAGTTATTTTCTTTTTATGTGAGCAATATGATTGTGATATTCCAAATTACAATCACGTAAAAAACCAAGGAAAGATGATCATGAACTTCGAGGAAGGCGGTGAGGACCATAAGCGATAGGTGGAATGGATGGTATGTTTCGCTGATGTCAAGAAAATACAACGAATTTAGTCTTAGTTACATTATTAGATACCATGTTAGCATTACACCACCTTAGGACAATTTCTAAGTCAGCATGTAACTTATTAACGAGAGATTAGATGTATTTAGGAAAGGTGAATATAGTGGTGTCCAGAATGCATTCTGTGCAAAAAAAGACAGTTAAGTAAATCAATAATATTGACACGCCTACTTGTTTGTCTTTATCGGGCGACACGTTTCGCCGCCTAACAAATGTTATCGCACAGCGCAGGACGCGCCTGCATGTATCGGAAGTTTCTGGAATGTTATGTTTCCATCCGCTGTCTGTGATCGAACGTTGTGTAATCTGATTGCTTGTATGCGTAACGCAAATGGTGTAGCACTTTGTGGAAGACACGCGGGTCCCAGCGATTACTCTGGAACATGCGACGACTGCTGTATAAAAGTCGACACGCTTGACCCGCTGATCAGATTTTCGACGATCGCCCCCTACTGTGTTCGCCGTTGTCGCCGTTGTCGCCGTTTGTTAAGTGTAGCCTGTTTTTGCGGGCACAGGTTCGCCTAATAAACGTTAGCTTCGTCTTTCACAGTATTGCTACTGTGTTCTTGATACGTCATTACCACGTGACAATATAAACCAAAAACACAAGTGGCCTCAGGACAGAGCCCAGGGGCAATCCTATATTAGTAATTTGCAGTCGGGAATAAGTATAGGAAATAGAAACAACTTGAACTCTGTTATATAAGTAGCCTTTTAGTATTGAAAGAGCAGGCCCACAAATGTCAATTGCCTCGAGCTAATAGGATATTATAATTTATGCCATCAAATGCTTGCGTTAGATCGATAAAAACTGGGGTGGCGAGAAATCCTTAAAAATTAAATTAAATTATGGGGTTTTACGTGCCAAAACCACTTTCTGATTATGAGGCACGCCGTAGTGGGGGACGCCGGAAATTTCGACCACCTGGAGTTCTTTAACGTGCACCTAAATCTAAATACACGGGTGTTTTCGCATTTCGCCCCCATCGGAATGCGGCCGCCGTGAGAAATCCTTCGTCGATTAAATTCTTTAGTGTGTCAGTAAGGTGACTGAGTGCCAGCTCTGTGGAATATCCACGGCAAAAACCAAACTGGCACGAAGAGAAGATAAAAAGATAAAGGTATTTCATAACTTAAGCCGTATTTAAATTTGTTTTTCAATAACTTTCCCAAAGAATGGTAGAGTGCAAATAGGTCTGTAGTTATGTAATAATGAGCTATCGCCTTTTTTCTAGAACTCGGATGATTTTGCCACGCTTAAGTTGAGAAGGAAATAAACCAGTATTGAATAATAGGTTAACAATATATTGAAGTATATAGGCAATTTAGATGTACAATTAATTTATTGTTAGCAGGGTGGACCTCATAAATTCCAGCTCTTGTCACTTTTAGATTACTTATAACAGCTGTTGTTTGTTCTACCGTTGTAGGAAACAAAAAGAATGAATGAGGTAGATGGTTCATGCTAACGATCTGTGTAGGAGAAGGTAAATTGTTAAGGAAAAAAAACACTACTAAGAGCCTCAGTTATATCGGCAGTGGAATTGAGCTCTACTCCATCATTTAAAATTCTGGATACTGGGTTTAGTCATCTGTTTCCCTTTATGAAGGTGTTGACAATCTCCCATTTCTTTATTGTTATTTGCCGCATGTAAAATTTTTTGCTCGAAATACAATCGTTTAGCTGATTTTACTTTACAGGGAAGACTGTTACAGAAGCTTTCATATCGGGCACGTAAGTTCATGCTAAACGGTTGCCTTTCGGTTTTCCTATATAAGTTATCCCTCCGTGCTGGTAATGTTAATGCTGGTAATAACTGCTGCGAGATCCACGGATTGTGAGAGAATGGTACAATCTTTTTACATTTTTTTGGAGGTGAACTGTTCTAAGTATGATATAATACGTGAAAAAAATGTAGAAAAGGCTTTCTGTGGGTCGTTTAGTCATTTAATTTCAGACCAATTTGTATTAGCAACATCAGTTATGAAGCCAACTTTGTCCAGAACAACATTTATGTGAAGCTGGGCAAGGTGGTACGTTGGATATAAAGCGTAAGGTAATTATTACTGATGTCGATGTACAAAACTTTTGCCTCTGGTAAATGAAGCAGGTCAGAAAGAGCATGATCAATAAGTGTAAAGGTACCATTAGAAACTTCGCGTGTGGGAACGTCAATTAAACAATCATATCCGTAGCTATAAAACAAACTAGTATGGTGAATACAGATGGGTGATGTTTCATGGAGTAAATTAATATTTATATCACCCATTATAACAACATTTTTTATTTTCTAATGATACAGTATGTAAAATATGATTAAGATTGGTATAGAAATCATTAGCTGATAATGAAGGAGAACGCTAAATGCAGCCAATTATAAAATTCTTGTCCTGAACAAGAAAGCAGTTACTGAATTCAACCCAAACAGATTCGCAATTAGTAATGGGTATTGATAGGTTGTCTCTTCTTCGATAAGCAATATTAGGAGAAACATATATGGCCGCACCACCGTGACTGCTCGTTAATCTATTGCAGTATTCCGATTTATAGTCAGGGAAGCAATCCAAATTTTTGTCGTCGTCAGATAACCAAGTTTCAGTAATGACAATTATTGAAAACGAACTAGTTAGCGATGCGAAGAAATTATCAATAGCGTCGAAGTGCTTACGAAGACTCTTCGCGTTAAAATGAATGATGGAATGAAATCCGCTTAAAAAGGGATTTACGTGATACGGTTTCGATAGGGAAGCCATAATTGTTATGTCAATTGGTTAAACAATAAGCTCTAGTCTATTTTGGTTAGGTCAGATTCGTCTCAAATGCGCGGAACTTTTTGTTAGTAGACTTCCTAGCCTTGATTTAGCAGTTGTCCCTCGAAAAAAATGCAGTAGCAATGGGCATAGGGTCTAAAATCACGCGGACAGACTGCAGAAGCAAGAACCTATTTCAATTATTGTCTTCGAGTGAAGGACATTTAGGTGGAGCTATGTCCTCATCACTGGAAATTGCGGCTAGCGAGCGTAAACATGGCGCTTGCATCATCGCTATAGGGTGTGGTGCGTCCGCATGCGCAAGCACATCGAAGGTTGTGCACCAGCGACACACTCTGCGACCGTGGCCCGACGTCTCGTTTGACCTTGGCTCTGACTAGGCAAAGAAAGGCGTCTCATTTAAAAAGTCTGAAACATAACCAACCTCACCGGTCGGGAATATTCAGTTTTCCCGCGTGCGTATATATGAGAACTTAAATATTTTGCTTCAAATATCAGATTTCCGGCAGTATGGTGATGGACGTTATGAGAAGCACTCTTCAAGTACCTAGCTATCCAGAATTGTTTGGGGTTCGGCACAGCGGCAGCAGGTTAACCACCGTCTTTGGGCAAATTGAGTACCTGTGCGTGAGACACGAGCGCACGCGTGTGTGTGTGAAGACGGCCGCAAGACAAAGACCACGTTGAGCACGATCGTTTGACAGAAGTTGCATTATTTCTAAGGTGGTCGTTAGACGCCAAATGTTTCAAAGAGCTGCATGGTCATGGATGACCATGACCTAATGTGATAAAGTAATCAAGTACTGTCACTCAGGCGGTTGAGGCAGTGCCCTGTGCACTTTCCTGTACTGAAGAAATTTTAGTAGTGTTTGGTCAGCAATGCTAGGCTGAACCGATTTACTCTGTTTTGCGTAGTCGAAACCAGCTGTAAAGGAAAGCATATAATCGGGACCCACTTGCTAGAACACTGCGATGCTGTGCTCTACACTCGAGGTTCGATTCTACCATTGGGGCGTTAGTCAATTTATTTAACTGTGAGCTATTCGGCACGACAGCAGCTGCAGCCATTGGTTAAAAAAGGCAGGACCATAGGGAACGAAAACATGACTTTAATGTATTCTCTCTCATTCATGTCTCTTGCAAGCACTATGCTCGAACACGATTACCATTTTTCTCGTCAATAACCACGGAATTCGGGCCGCACCAACGCTACCATTCATTGCTAAAGGCTTTCTTTCTACATATAGGTAAAGCTCCTCCTAGAAAGGAAAAGAGAGATCGCAGGAGAAGTCCACATTGTCCAGTCAGCGAGTTATGAGAGAAGCCTAACAAGAGCGCTGCAGTTTTAAACGACGTACTCTGATTTTTCTTCTCACAGAATAATGAATAAGACAGAAACCGGGCCTACGAGGCTGTAAAAAAAACATTACTGTGCTTGCTAGAAAATGCGTTGCGTTGGTGTGCATTTAGCACTAAGGAGCGTGCTTGCTCGCGCGGGCGACCTCTCGAAAGAATAAGCTGTCTCAAAAAATTGTAATGCGGCCCGCCCACGCGCCAAAAAAAAAAAAAAAAGAATCCAGCAAGGCTAGAAAACACTGAAGAAACGAGCATCTGTTTTGATATGCCGCGTGTTGACACGCCGAGAGAAACCGCGTACACAAGCGTGTCTTCTGTGATGTTAGCCGGGAGTCGGCACACGAAGAGCACGCCTCTCGAGTGACAGGGTTCTTGCATATATAAGGAGCAGCTGGAGAGCGAGCAGTTCTTGAGCTGCACTCGACGGATGATCGCCGGAGACGAGCTTCAACGTTCGTGGCGCCGTCATCACCAAAGTGCGCGCTGATGCAAAAACTACATACGCTTCGGCGCCTGGATTGAAAACATGCTGCATGGAGGAACTGCAGGCTGATGGAGGAACTTGTGGGATAGCAGCGAGGCGTTAGAAGCAACTCCAGTGCTGATCTTTTCTGCTGAGGTTGTTAACTCGACATTTTTCTTCGCTTTCATATTGTTACGGTGAAGGGAACAATATTAAGGCAAATGTTTATTTGCAAACCTTCCTGACTTTCGCGAGTGAGGTTTGGGGTGCCATCTTGCAGAATAGCTGGCATGCAGGACGACACTACCGCATTCGGTGCCCTTGCAAGTGCCCTGCCCGCTCTCCTTGTTCTCAGTTGAGCAACAAAACAAATGATACCAAACAATCCTCATTGTGGCGCTTATACTTCAACAAGAGTGCAATTCTATTACTGGGCAAAGCTTTGTATGCATTATTTCTTACGGCTTGTAGCTTGGAGTATATGCTTAGTCCGTCTCTCGCCGAGTAAAGCGTAGTTTACGAGTCGGCGCACCGACGCTGGATACCCCGTCATAACCAAAGTGGGCCAATACTATCCCGAACACAGTATGATGCGTGCTCACGTGAGTCGCCTCGTGTTGTTCCTCACGTCTCCCCGACTTCGTCAGCAGCCATCGCCTAGAACTGAAGCATCGGTCCTCTCTCCACCTGGTATGACACTGAGCATGCATTCGCCTTCCGCACATTCCTGCCGAGCTGGAGAACTGCGGCCAAAAGAACATGTCCATTTAGGAGAACGCGTCATTACAAAAATCAATGAACGCAGTCCACAGCCGGTATCACAAGGTTGACATTGCAAATGGCATAACGCCACGTTTGATATTCGCAAAGGGCACAGAGGGGAGCTCCACTGCAGCAACTGTAGTAAAGACGATACGGGAGCTAAAGACGATGCTTGTGAGTGATTTTTTATCGCCTCTTATTGTTCGCAACCTTCGGACAGCCACAATGGCAGCGCGAACACGGAAATGTCCACGACCGCCAATTACGAAGCCAAATGGTCGGCGCTGGATCACTCAGCAGACGAAGACCGTAAGTGAGTATGGGTTCTTCAGTGTCCCAAAAGAGGGGGGGGGGGGGGAGAGCAACAAAGAACCGGTCAGAAGGACAAGATACCTTTCGCAGGCAACTTCACCAAGCAACCGCAAGCAGAAATTACGATACGTCCACAAGCACACTTACTCTCCACTGACATACCGCAACGCAAGCTACGGGAGGCTGTTATGAGTGTGGCTTCAGACTTGAGCACGCATGGTCAGGTTGCCGTACACTCCAGCGAGGAAGTCAACACAATTACAGTGAACACGCCCGGCGGCATGCACGCTAACTAGCTGCTGCACATAACATCTATCAACATTTCGGAGGGAGAATCTATTGTAATACCTGCGCATCAGACGCCCAACCAGGGAATGTGCCGGAATGGATATAACGAGTTCTTATAACCGAAACAACAAACCTACGCGAGACGGCATTATACCTGTACTGACACGACATTGTGTCAGCGCAGCTGATGGAGAGGAAAGGCGCTTTCCTAAAAACGTTCGAATGATCGCACCTCCCGCAAGAGGTGCGCTACTGGAGCGTACTCAGACAAGTATCGATGTAGAGTAGCCGCGAAGCCTAATTTGTCACAGCTGTCATAGAATGCGACGAAAGAATGATATTTGGACGCATACCACAATTTCCGAGAAAAGTGGTGGGGAGCACCAGAGCAGCAAGTTGTGCTAGAAAAAAGTCAAATATACGCTGAATCAGCAAACACGAAGTGCACCTTGCACAGAACCGCAACGTCCAGCTCGGAAGAACTACGAGGAACGCGCTAAGCGCCGACAAGGTCGTCTATGCAGCCGCCAACGACGACGCTTGCAGAGCCACTTAAAATAGTGACCAAAAGAATACGAACATGACCCGTCCGCACACAACATTTTTTTCATTCTTTTTCTCTCTATCGCTCTCTTCTATTGCATCTATTTGCCCTTCCTCGGTACAAGGTAGCCAACCGGAGATAATCTCGGGTTAACCTCTGTGTATTCCCTTTTGTTTTTTCTCTCTCTCTATCTGTCTCTTGCGTGTGGGCCACAGAAATTGTGAAGGTCCATCAAGTAAATTTTGGGAGTGGGTCAGCTCGGGTTTCGACGTGGTCAACTCAATTTTCTAATTTGACAAAGTAAATTTTGGCGGTGGACAGCCGCAATTCTCGGAATGGGCTAGGTCGGTTTTGAACGTGTTCAACTCAATTTTCTAATTGGGCAAAGTTAATTTTGGACATTGACCACTGAAATTTTGGGAGTGGGACAAGGCTATTTTCGGAGTGGGACAGATCGGTCTTGCACGGGGTCAACTCAATTTTATAAGTAGGCAAAACGAATGTTTTGCGTGTGGACCATGGCGTCCATTCGACACAGTGGCTGTTTGCAGTGTGATTGCGCAGTGTGAGCCGCAGCAGGTCCAGTGAGGGGAATATGTGTCATCACTTGGTCACGTGGTCATTTTCCTGCCATAGGATTCTAACACCGGGCGCTCGCCAGATTGCCTGTATCATGGGGAATATAATGCTTTCGCCTTAATCGAAGCAGCCTTGCCGCGACTCTAAATTCACGCGAACGGAATGAAGCGACAGAGACTATGGCTGCAACTGCGCCTCAAGGGCCGGACCAACAGGGACATGCCGAAGGAAATGCTAAATTTTCAATAAGGTTCTTAACTAGTGGACTAAGTGCACATCATATTGTTACCTATAATTTGCATCCGGAGAGTTCGCTAGGCCCATCCACTAGCAACGAAACCTCGGGATCAAATGAGAATAAATGGACGCGCCGAGTAACGTGACGGACGGTTGGATAAGAGAAGTGTATGTTCAAAATAAGATAGATCATGTGATAGCGAGAAGGCGGGCATATGTGGGGGCTTTATACCATATCTGAATGAAACCATTTCCCAACTTCGTCTTAATTTTAATAACATAATTTTCCCCGCCATCTGTACCGTACTGCGTTCCGCATTCTTATTCTTGTTGTACCTTTACTATGTTGCGCCTCTCCTGCTTGGACCCTGCTGTGGTCTACAGTATGCAATAAATATAAAGAATAAGGGTGTACTGCAGGCTCGAAGTATGGCAGAACACACCCCACGGTGATTGTCTGCGGTATTGCGTTTAGCATTGAATCAATGCAGTGACACAGCACATCGCCACCGTCGAAGCCAGTTATCTATGAGGTGTGTACTGCGGGAAGGACTCCTGTTTTGCGCCTCCCTAACACTCGGTGCCACCTCCGTCTCAAAGCTTGCGTGTGACCTTCGAAATACAACGTGTGCTGGTGAGTCAGAACGTTTAGGAACTTGTCATGTAAATAGCGAGCTCCTCTCGCTCTCTTTTTTCTGCGCACGCTGCGTCATGTAGTTTCGCAGCCGAGAAGTCGTGCGTGGCCTCCGAGATGACAAGCTAGGCGCGCCGATGCCTGCGAAGGCTGAGAATTGTTCCTTCGCCTGCTGCGCATCCAGTGGCACATATTCTGCGATCGAAGTTGGCGAGAGGTTCATTGAAGAAAAGCACATACTTAGTCTACTTAAGGTGCAGCTCGCTAGAGTTTTGGTTTTAAAGCCCTTCATTTAAAAGCGGCACATGACCAGTGGATATTTCTCGCAGGGTGCTAATGCGATGGGTTGCTGATCTTTCGGAATTCTTCTGACGTGTTTTCGACTCTGCTCAGCATCGGATAAACCTGAAGGATCTCTTTTCCGTCTTTGTAGAGTTGCTTGTTCCCGATGGCACATACCTGGTTACTGAAGTTGACGTGCAAAAAATTCATTGAAGATCAGCACACTCCTACCAACAACAGTTACACTGGAAGCATAGCGTGGAAAGGACGATCGACAATGACTAAGCAGGACAAGCTCTAACTTTCAACACAGCGTTTATTGCGGAACAGGAGATTATATACGCAACTGAGTCTGCTAAGGGAAAGAAGGATATAAAAGCTTGACAGAAACGCCAGATGCCGTCATGCCGTGAATTCAAGCTCTGTAGATGATAATGCCACAGGCGGCCTGCTGACGCATGGATCACCTGCGCGTGCAATCTCGGATGCTTCCGTGATTTCTTCTTGTAAGGTCTTTGTGGTGCCGGTACAAAATGACCGTCTTATCAAGCGAGGGATGGCAAGGTGGGTGTGCAACACACTTTTTACAATGGGCCGCCAGATGACCGTCTGTGAAAATATTGCCCACTTTATTACTGTGCTCTTAGAGATGCACATTTAAACATCTGCCCGCTTGGCCAATGCAGTAGTTTGCGCACGAGATCGGAATTTTGTACGCAACTCCCTCCTGCAAGGCACGTAGGCATTTCTGTGTTTAATTCTGCATTCAGGCATCCGCGTTCGAGTAGGGCAGATTGTGAGATTGTGATTGTGAGACACCTTATGCAGGTAAGGTATCACGGCTACAGTTTTCTTTCTTACTTGTTTCTGCCATTTTCTTTTTCTCTTCTGCTCTCTGGTCGTCATTCATTGTTCAATGTTGCCGCTTGTCCTGTCTAGTCTTTGTCGATCGTCCTTTCCGCGCTCTGCTTCCAGTGTAACTATATATTACCAACCAGGCCATGTCAACCAACATACGAACCAGTTCTTCTGAATACTCACACAAACACCGTGTTCCAAGATTCCATCAAAGAGGTTCGTTAAAGGCCAGCACATACCGAGTGGCACATACGCAGACGTCCAAGTCAGCGTTATATAGTTTCACTGAACAGCGGTACCTTTCATTCGGGCAACTAGACTTACTCATGTCAGTGTTAAAGGTAGCAAATATGTGCAGATTGCCGCATGCTAAGGCACCCAAGTTGGTCTGACGGTTGTTATGGAACCCTGTTCCCTCAGCACAGCAACCCCATAGGCTACCCATTCTACGATGAACTGCCGAATGACCCAGGTAGGCCGGTAAACGGTTAAATGCAAACATACCAAGCACCCAGAAAGTGGGTGATGTACCCTAAGAATGCTAACGACATTAAAATGGTAATGTACAAAGACGCGATCAGAACGCAGCAAACACGCACTGGGGAAATGGACAGCCCACAGGGGCTACCGCAAAAATACCTCCTCAGGGCACGCTGGACGATGCACTACCAGTTACGGTTGCTTTTTGAATTTCAAGAAGTGATCACCAACTTCGAAAGACGAACAAAGAAGACTGTTGCGAGGAGAGTTACGCTAAAAGCCGTTCCATGAGCAACCAGTGAATGCCCCAAAAGATATATAGGCGACACCGCCAACGAAATAAAGATGCAGACGGCACAGCAGCCATGAAGCACAGCTTCACTGCTCTAACAGCTGATAAAACAACTGTCCGAGGAGGCCCGTTGTCAAGAATTGCAGGTGCCAGGACGAGCATGCTATGTACAAGAACGAATATGCTAAACGTCACGATGAATGCACGAAATAGATCCTCAATGCTGAACAATGAGGTAGGGGTATGACGCCACGCCCCTCCCCCTCAGCCGCCCAGCATAGCTGCTGCCCTCGACAACCCCACACCACAAGTGCTGCCGTGGAGCGGTAGGTGGCTGCTCGCATGTACAATGGAGCTGAATGTGCTGCTTGAAGATTTCAGCTATTTGATTCCAGTCCTTCTGCAAGGGATGCATGGCGTGGATGGGAGATTTCGTCGCTCTAACAGCCACTTTCAATAAAGCATCAAGCCGAAATCAAACCAACGCAGTGAAGTGAAGCCGAAACTATTGTTCGAAGCCCTGCAGCGGCATTTGTCAGAAACAATGTTCCACAAACGAAACTAGACGGAACCTGCTACTGTAATGCCTTCTAGCAAGTAGTGGTGGTAGGCTGTCAGTTGAAATCCACCCATGACATTCCAGTCTGGTGTTATTTACTGCCGGATACCGGACGCCGCAATCGAGGTACTTTTGTGTGACTGAAGCACCTTGAGAAGTAGTACCCTTGTGGTCGCATAATTGTAGGAGGCTATTAAGGCGAAGGTTTCTTTGCGTCTTCCTTCGACTTTTCTACTGCTGCTGCTGCTGCTGCTGCTGTTGGCCGCTGTCGCGCACACCATGTCGGGGGGAGGTTCAGAGCGTTTATATAGGTGACAGCGCGAGTAAGATAGAAAGGGCGACGGGAGAAGCTTGTTTTCACCCCACCACATCGAACGTACATAGCACCCTCTGTAGCTCCCTGGCCGTCGCAACATTAGCCGCTTGACAGCTGTAATTATCCGTGACTCCCCTCAGAAGCATTCCAGAAACTCCAGTTCTTCCCTTTCTGCTAACGTGCGAGGCCAGAGGGAACGCAGATAGAACTGTAGAGAGGAGGAGAGAGCGACGAGGCAGTTCCAATATAAGTGATGGGGGGCGGTGACGTAAGAAGGCAAGGAAACCCCCCTACTATACGACAGTGGGTGTCGGGAAACAGCATAAGCTTAAGTTCCACATACTGTACAGTACGTTGCTGCTATTTCAGAAAAATAAACGCCATGCAAATATATCAAGCGGGAAACTTACGCAGGGCGTGCAGAACTAGATACGCATTAATGAAAGTGCACCACAGGGTCCAGGAGACACTATGGAAGCGGTCGACCATCAAATCCACACTTCGGTGGCCACCGCGTTAGCTTTGCGGCTATGGCATTGCTAGATCGTGGATTTGATCCCAATCGCGGCAGCCCCATTTTGGTGGGGCCGAAATAGAAAACGCATATGCACTTTGATTTTGGGACACGTTAAAAGACATCACGATGTCAAAATTAATCCGGAGTCCGCCACTACGGCTTGCCTCATAATCCAAGCGTGGATTTGGAACGTGCAGCTCCATAATCCAATTCAAGTTTAATATTTCTGCCACAATGCGATGCGTCACGTCAGGAAATGACAACGCTCAACCCTCTCAGAAGTTATAAAATATGGCCTACAACAACGCCTGAAGCAAACACCTCTCCCTGTGTGTTCTGTATACTACGCTGATAAACAGCAGTGGTGCACGCAAGGTAACGTTTAACGTCACCTCACCACTCTCATGTTAGCGTAAACATTGAAGAAATTAAGCTTTAGCCGTCAACATCACTGCTAATTATCATCAATTAAAGCATACAGCACGGGAATCTTCGCCCACATCGATTCGCACAGTGCGTGGTATCTGCATAATTTATTTCTTGGACATCATGGAGAGGGGGGGGACCAGTGTAATACGAGCCGGGGGAAGGCATTTGAGGATGCGGCAGAAGAAGTGGGCGAAATCTTGGCCAAGCCTCTCGTGCGGCATTCAAGGCAAGGGAAAAAGACACGATCCCAGAGTTTACATGAGCAGCAAAGAAGCTGGAGCTGTGATATTGACTACTAAGGAAGCAACCACCACCCCTTGTGAATTTCCTTGAGGCTAAATCGATTAGACCTCAGGAAAACACGCATATTCTGCACAGAGAACTGGGATGCTTACGGGAATGACTTTTCAGCCGTACCTAAGGTCAATTGAATCCAAACGATAGTTAGATCAACGCTCGACGCAGAGGCCATGACAGCTGAAGTCAATCTGGAGAGACCTGCACCTAACATTTACCTCATCAACCTTTGTGCTTCCAAAAAGCAGGAACAACTCAAACATGACACTAATGGGGGACGGCACAATGATTTGGTACGAATAAGAAACCCTGTGGCAGTGACTCGTCAGCAAGCATGCCGCCTCTACCACGAGGGGTGAATTAAGTGCTGCACATAACTCAACAAGACTATGGAAATACAAAATATCTCGGCTACATTTAAGACTATAAATAGCCAGCGCAAATGGCAGAACACCACGACCAATATTTCACTCAGCACTGATCACACAGTCGAATCTCTGGAGGAGGCAGCAAACGTGCTATTCTCGCAGCCGCACTACCTACAACAAAAATCATCCTACGAACTGATCGCCATCGCACATGACAACGACATCAATTCGCCGTTGATTGTATACGAACTGGAAGCTCGCACTCGCAACCGTCAACCCTCTAGCAGCACGTCAGTTGATGACGGGGCCACATGGACGGCAATCCGCCACCTGACAGAAAGTGTAAAACTAGAGCTGTTAAAATACATTAATAAGGTGCAAATGACGAGGCAGATGCCAACCGAGCGCAAGCGTTCCTTACTTATCCCCATCCGCAAGCATGGCAAGCATCCCACATCCGTAGGCCACCTATGACCTATATTGCCTACGCCAACGATATGCAAACCAGCTGAAAAGATGGCGCTACCACAAATTTCCCATGAATTAAAGTTACGGTGTTGCTATAAACCACCGCAGACGCGATTTCAACTATCCTGGGCATAAACGACCCCTTACGGCTAATCAAAAACGGCGTGCTGCAGCGAAGGAAAGACAAGTGACACCGACGGGTGCTTGTTGAAGTTAACCTGCACAAGACATTCCACTACGGGACACACGGGACCATATTGGTGGTAGCTATGCGACCTGGGATTGCGCAACAACCTCTAATATTCATGAAAACATTTCAGCAATCGAACGTATTTCATCAAAATTATAAACACAAATAGTCAGGCAAGGCCCAAGCGCGAGGTTGTGCCACAAGTTTCGATATTGTTGGTGACACCTATTAGCCTGACAATCGTTAGGCTTACCGTAGCCCTTGACGACGTGCCACATTTTGGATTTACAGAGTACGGGAATACCATCACGCTTTGGATCGATTGTCAGTCTCTAGAAAAACGGAATGCTATCGTTCAAAGAGCGTTAGACACCACTGACGCTTTTCTTCCTTGCACAGACATATGCGCTTCGCCAGAGAAAACAATGCATGTAACAATGGGCTCAAAAGAGAGCTCTTACATGTCCATGAAATTGGGAGGCAGCACCACTGTCATGTCCTTGATGACAGTCCGCATACTTGGCATTCGCATAGGTCACACTGGCTCAGCCGCACAGCGGATAGCCCGGCTTAATCTCACATAGCATCAGGAATTGAACTTAATCAAGTACCTCACACGTTGTCTGGGAATTTCTCGAGCACTATCTGATCCCCGAGCCTTCACATTGACCCACGCAACTTTTTACCCATGACTCCACCATTTAATATTTTTATGGGAAATCAAGTCATTCATGTATTCATTTAATGTAAGTGGAAACCAAGGAGGCTAAAAAAATGATGGAGTGGAAATGATTTCCCGAAGGTGAAGCCGCAAAGGAGGGACAACATAAAATTATTGTAGTGGGTAATATGCATGTAGCGCTGAGCGGACTGCCACCGCTGCGGCGCGAGACCCGAACTCGGGCTGCTGATGCCAAGGCCTAGCTAGGACTCGTGATCAAGAGCTACTTGCGATCCCTCGTACGAGCTGCAATAAACCCCTTTTCATATTAGTAAGAAGCATTGTCATGCATTGCGGAAGGTGACCACGACGCCTTCCGTTATATTGCTTAGAACAGCCAGTGCAGAACAAGTTCAGCCAGTCGCTATGTGCACTGCCGGGGTGCTGAGTCGAGACATTTTGTATTCGAGTGATTTCTTTGTCTTAACTTGTAGCTCCTACCATGTGATTCTTGTGTTCTCGGTTGGGATTTTCTGTCGCGCCATCATACCGTCATTGAACGTGCACGTGTTGAGATTCAGTTCCCCTTTTTGTGCGATTTGCCATCTCACGAAGTTCAAGTTCATGCTGTTAGCAGGGTCTGTGCAGCTTCAGATACTGACCTTCCTCCTCACAGTGCTGCATCTGTCCCTCTTTCACGAGCATCGCTTGCCGAAGCGACGGTCATGTGTACACTCGCTGCCGTCTTCAGTCGCCGCGAGCCTATATTGCTCTCCTCACGGTTAACCATGGTGCTGCAGAAATACCGATTTTTAAGTAAAATTCGTACACGTTGGTTTTGCACTTTGGCGAGACTATTGGTACCATCCAGACTGTGGACGCTGACGCTATTATGCACATCCCTGTTGCCGGCGACGCGGATAATGCCAACGTAACAGCACTGACACCCCATGTGCCATCTAACTGAATATCACCGGATGTTTTTTATCGCTCTATTGCCGATGACGTCGCGCCGACAAAACGTGAGCGGCTAATTTCTCTTATAAATGATTTTCACGCTCTTTTGACCGGAACCCAGCATCATTAGGCCGCACAAATACCGTCTCTCACCACATTGATACGGGACATCACGCACCATTACGCCAGCCTCCGTACCGCGTGTCATCCACTGAGCGTCGTGTCACCACCGAGCAAGTTGAAGACATGCTTGTAAATGGTGTCTACAAGCCATCCTGCAGTCCTTGGTCGTCTCCCGTAGTACCCGTTAAGAAAAAAGATGGCTCGATTCGTTTCTGTGTGGACTATCATCGCCTCAACAAGATTACACGAAAAGCTGTATATCCTCTACCGCGCATAGATGACGCCCTGGATTATCTACATGGTGCCGAATTCTTGTCTTCTTTGGACTTGCGATCAGGATATTGGCAAGCCCCGGCGGATGAATCCGACAACTCGAAGACAGATTTTATTACGCCTGATGGCCTGCATGAGTTTACAGTAATGCCATTCGGCCTCTGCAATGGGCCCGCGACATTCAAAGTATGATGGACAATGTTGTTCGAGGCCTCAAATGGAAGACATGTTTGTATTAGTTAGACGACGTGGTAGTTTTCTCCCCTGATTGCAACACTCACTACTCTCGTCTTCGCGAAGTCCTTACTTGCTTTGCCACCACCGGCTTTCAATTTAACTTGAAAAAGCGCCACTTCGGAGCCCGCCAGCTGACCATACTTGCCTTGCCGTTTCCAAAGACGGCGTCGTTCCCGACCCTGGCAAACTTCATGCTATCGCAGAATTTTCGCGGCCGACTACAGTGAAAAAGCTCCGATGTTTGGTCGGCCTTTGCTCTTATTTTCGACGCTTTGTGCGCAATTTTGCCTGCATCATCGCTCCCCTGACGAAGCTCTTGGCTGGCCATGGTGACCTTCACGATTGGACACCGGCATGTGACCAAGCCTTTACCATTTTGCAACGTCTGCTTACCTCACCACCTGTTCAACGCCGCTACGACCCGAGCGGAATATGTGGTCGCATATGCGAGTCGTACCCTCACGAAGGCATAAACCAATTATTCTGTCCCAGAAAAAGAATGTTTTGCTATAGTTTGGGCCTTAAACGAATTTCGCCCTTACTTGTATGGCCGTCTGTTCGACGTTGTGACAGACCACCACGCACTCTGCTGGCTTGCGTCACTGAAAAACCCGTCGGGGCGTCTTGGACGTTGGGCTCCTCGGCTCCAAGAATTTGACATTCGCGTCATCTATCGTTCCGGGCGTCAACATTCTGATGCTGGTGCGCTCTCCCTATCGCCCAAGCGATCCGAGGAAACACCGCCCTCATCCATTGAGTGCTCGGTTGCTACGCTTTCTATTTCTGACATTCCGTCTGAACAGAGAAAAGATCCGTGGATTGTGTCTCTCATAGACGTTCTTAACAGTTCTTCAATGGCTACAAGACCTCGAGCCCTTCGTCGCCAAGCCACCCATTTCGTGCTACTGGACGTCATCTTGTACCGCCGAAACTATCAGCCAAACGGTCGCAAATGGCTGCTAGTTATTCCTCGCCATTTGCGGTCCAACGTATGCATGTATTTCTACGCCGACCCACAACAAGCTCATGCTGGCGTCCTTGAAACCCAAGAGTGGCTCCGCCAGCGGTACTACTGGCGCGGCATCTATTTTTATGTCCGCAAATACATTCGGTCATGTGTAGCATGTCAGCGACGCAAGACATCTCATACGGCGGGCCCTCTGCATTTCTTACCGTGCCCTGCACGTCCTTTCGACCGGGTTCGCATTGACCTTTATGGGCCTCTTACATGCACTGATAATGGAAAATGTTGGATAATTGTTGCAGTAGACCACGCCACAAGATATGCCGAAACTGCTGCACTTGCTTTGGGTGCGGCATGCGGCGAGTAGCTCATTAATAACTTCGGACAAGAATACACGGCATCGGTCACTGAGCAGTTCTCGCGGTGCGCCGTGCTATAAGATGACATGCCCTAAGAGGGGCGTGGCGACTTCACGAGCAGCACCCGAAGCAAGTGCAGCAGTTTCGGCATATCTTGTAGGGTGGTCTACCGCGACAATTATCCAACAATTTTCATTAGCATAAAATAAAGGGTAAAAATGGTGAAGAAGCGCTTTTCGCACACTTCCCGTCAACCTCATTGGTTAATCAACCTCGTTAATTAATTGTGACTTATTTTACCAGAGAGATAGTTATCTACGTGTACCTGTGTATTGTTGTGGTTAGTGTGAAATCTGAATATCCTGACATATTTTATTCGGAAGAACATGATAAATATTCAGAAGGAATTATTATTTTCGTTGGGAACAACCAGCTTTTACTTTCTAATTAGCCCAGCATTACAATAACAGGATCGAATCACTTAATCTCTAAGCGAAGATCACCCGAAGAACAATTACTGAAGAAGGGGCAAGCATTGGCTTCACATGTCCTTTGAAGAAGCTGCCGGAGCTTTCACTCCAGCAGTTTTTCTTTAACCTCCTTGGCTTAAACGTTGCACAGCGGGGTGTACCGAGTAGTAAAAGGATTATAAAGTACGCAAGCGTCCAGGAACTCCGAAGATATGCGTGCTTTCCGAACCTTGAAGCTCGGAAAGCACGATGGTCATGATGTATGCCTGAGACTCACTCCGAAAGGCACAGCGCTACTGCTTTACGCTGACCATGCAGTTGACGAGCTTCCTGCACTCCCAGGGGCCATTGCTCCAAGAGACGAGATCGGCATCATAAGTAACACTCAAACAATGCGCATCATTGGACACAAGCACCGACACAGACGACCAGCTTGGAGCAAAGACACGAAGAACGCTCAGGCAACATGCATGCGAACGCTGAACGTGTGTACACTGATGCAGAAACCACTGAATATGGTAGTACCATAGCCAATCTTGCACGTAGGACTGGTTGCACGCAACCCTGGATTGCAATGATCCCAATATACGGCACATTGGAGTTGGAATTCGAAGCTATAGCAGCTGCCATTGAAGAACAATCCATTTACACTAAAGCCACTAACATGAACATCGAAAGAGACTCTCCAACAGCTCTAGGAGTGTTTAGTTTCATTGCTGTCAGAACGCCAGCTCGAGAGCGATTGCCGCTAAACAAACCTGCCATGCTGCCGCATGCGCAGGCTTCAGTTTCAGTTTTCACTTTGTACCAGGCCAAGATAGCATTGTCAGCAATGAGAGGACCCATGACGACACTCGTTCAGGAATCCGAACAGGAGCTGTCGACAGCTTTCTGGAGCTCTACAAATGTATTTGCACTTCACGCCGACCTCAGCGCTGGCGAAGGCTGGTATAAAGAAAAGTGTCCAGCAAGTATTCTGCAGGGAAAAGCCAGCCAGCTCACGCAGTCATCGGAACTTCGTGACCGAGTCCCCAGTGTGGACGCTGTGGGTCAACAGAGGTGCCCGCAACATATAAAGGGCAACACATCATACCACCGCCGGCGCGGCGAACGCCGGAGGGGCGGTGACGCGTACCCCAGGAAGGTGTTCCCCGCCAGAGCGGTCAAGTGCTGGTACAGTGAACAAAAAAGGACAATATTCAACAGCCTTCATGAAGAAAGGGACGACGTTCGTGCAATAAAAGGTACGTGTTTCCGCTGTCAATCAGGAACCAGGATGGACTTTCGTGGGAGCAATATACAAAAACTGGAAAGCGCTATTGGTTCAGTTACTGAAAAATTTCGTGCCTGTATTTGGAAAGGTTGACTTAGGCAAAGATGTGTCAGTGGTACCGTCAACCTTAACTGAAATCATAGTGCTGGATTCACATGAACAAGGAGGAAGACAGGACATGCGCACGTCCCAT